>NC_136073.1:882451170-883051170 GCF_964261635.1 Lissotriton helveticus
TGTCTGTGTGTGTGCCTGTGTGTCTGTGTGTGTGCCTGTGTGTCTGTGTTTGTCTGTGTGGGCCAGCCTGCAAAAAGCCCGTCCCCAGACCCTGGTAGGCTCGTGCACAGCTCTGTCCTCCCTTGAGAGCTGACTCAACTGCAATAGGTCTCGGCCGAGACCTAAAAACACTATGATTCTGCCAGAGCTGGCTGAGTCATAGTGCTTTTTTTTTAAAAAAACGTACAGCCAATAGGTTACATACGTGAGACTTATTGATGAATGAATGAATGGGTGATTTGTAGAGCACCCGGCTACTCTGAAGAGTATCCCGGTGCTAAACAAAGCTTGTTTTTTGTGATGGGAAGGGACTACACAGGAGGGGGTGGAGAGGTTGGGCAAGCACCAACGCAGGAGAGGGGAGCAGGAAAGCAACAACAAGGGAGGGAATCTGGGGCAAGCAAAATGTGGGAGGAGGGGCGGGACGGGCAAGTAACAACATGGGAGGCGGCAGGGACAGGGCAAGCAATAATGCAGGAAGAGGCAGGAGTGAACAGGGAAAGCAACAATGTAGGGAGGCGAGGGACAGGGCAAGCAACAATGCAGAAGGGGGCAAGTAACACAGCAGAGAGGGACTGGGAGATGATAGCCAGTTAAATAAATAAATCCAGTACTTGTATAGTGCACAAATCACCCCCGAAGGCGTCTCTCGGCGCTGGGGGCCGTTGGGAAGATTAAGCGAGCTATTGACCAGAGTCACATGGTGCTGGGAAGATCCCTGCCACTGAAGCCAGGGATCGAACCGTGATCCCCAGCTTCCAGCGTCAGTCGCCCTGGCCGCGGCGCCACACCTTCTTATGGAGAGATGCAAGTAGAAGAACAAGCACGGGCAATGACAGTGTTGGGGATCCCGCAATGACGCGTCTGTGCTGTCAGGCTCATGAATGCGCTGTCAATCCAGACCTAAAAACCATGTACATTAATGACTGCCCTCCTCCAATCTGTGCTGCTGCCGGAGAAAAACACCATAAAGTATCTAGTTTTCTAGACACTTTAATAGCATAACAATGGCATATGTGCGTCCCTATAAGTTCGAGCTCTGGCAGCTGGATAAATAAAATGATAAAAGCTGGGGGGGGGGCAAGTAAGCACATAACTTCTGCCCAATCAAAACATGTACTTTTGGCTCCAAACATGCGGGCAGAGCCAAAGGCCCTCCCCAGGTGATTCTCACATAATTGTCGGACAACACATGCTCTGTCAAGCCAGACCATAAAAATTAGCTCCGAAAGCACAAGCAGCAGGACACAAGGCAAGTGAGCAGTCCTTGGGCCATGATTTAAGGTAGTAACAAACACACAAAGAAGAAGTGAAGCCAGCAAGCACTGACCCAAAAGAACCAAGGAAATGAGAGTGATGATGAAGCCAGCCAATGGTAAGCCATGGGTGGGCTCTAAGCCCACTTTAAGCTACCAAAATGTCGTACAAGCAAGACCGAAAATAATAGTGCTCTGGAAAGTGGCTGCGCGTAATTAACAGTGGGTGAGGTTAATCAAACACCTCACCTATCACTTTTGTTCTTTGCAGCAATAAATGAATTCAACACTTCTTTGTGCAATGCAGATGATTGTGTGGCCTGTGTGGGTATGGGGACCTTGGTCTGCATTAAATATGCCAACAGACATTTTTCCACATGCCCTGCAGTGCTTAATTAAACAGTGCTGCAGTTGGAGGTGGTAAAATGCCTGCATGCAGAGTGGGAGGACATCAGGGACATGGGTGGCAGGCCTTAGCATCCACTGCAGACCACACACCGGCATCCAGAGTCTGTTGGTGTTTGCCCTTCAAGCGTCTTAGAATCAGCCCTCATTGGCCCTTATCAAGGAGACCCACACAGTCACATTAATTTGTGCATGTGCAACTTTACTGATCCACGACTCCACTTTTCTGGACTGAGCCCGTAAATTGCTCACAGGAAACACTAGAGGGAACACTGGACCCTCCGGCAAGATCGTACTTCACTCATTGCCCTGAAGAAGTTCATTGCATATGAACGAAACGCGTGGCTTGTAACTTTAACTGTTTGGATGCTTATAAAAATAAAGGATTTACCAAGACAAAACAAACAAGACTATATGACTTATTGAAAAACAAACTTTGCCTCAGAGTAGTGCACCACTCCAAGTTTGGGTTTGTTCTCTCTCTGCTTAGCAGCTTGCACCTAACGACGGCAAGTGCTGGAGTTGTTTGTGCACACTCGCCTGGTCATAGTGTTGACACTACCATGATGGGAACACAGCAGGGGAGTGCGGTCACCGTGTCCACTGTTGTCCGCAACTGTTCTTAGCCTGTTTGCCCTGCGGTGAAATATCTGCAAAACGTCTGAGTGACGTATATGAAGTTCATTGTGGGTGGGCAGTACACAACAGCACAAGCATAGTCCAACAGTCACACACTCCAGAGCGCGGCACAGCAGATCCGTCTGTGCAGTACAGACATATTTCAAGCCCAACAGGGTTCACTAATCTAATACAGTAATTTTACATGACTTATTATACAACTCCTTACTACATTAATGAATGCTGTGTCTTGCTAAGGTCCTTTTCCCTAGGTACAGCATACTAGGGTGCTGCTTTTACCTATAATGCAGCCACTTTAACCACATCGCTGTTGATGATTTTCTTCTCCTGTGCTGGACAGCAATAAAAACGGGTGTGCACCTGAGCGGTATATGCCATGACGAGCTGAGCTGGTCATGAGCACCGAAGGGGTTAATCCAACTTTGATGCAAACAAGCTTGGGGTAAAAAAAAAGTCATGCACTGCCTGTGAGAAATAGAGATTATTGTGTGTGTGTGTAGTCACAAAATGATAGAGTACGTTCTAGTACCGTAGCAGCCAGACAAATGATCTGTCCAATCACACGCATCTCTTATAGCTCCATTTAAACGTCTACAATAGGCCATGCAGGGAGTAGAAATAAAAAACTCCTGCTCAGAACGGAAATTAGGTTATTGCTACGTAAAACTAAAACAATCAACTTCCAAATGTAAGAAGTAAAGCTACTCAGTATCTTAACTGGAGCCCTGGGTCAGTCAACTGGGAAAAAAACATCTGGCACTATAGGGAAACCCATTATGTATGAACACTGTGCTACCTCTAGGGCACAGGTGTTAAAGGGTTATGCAAGGGCCTGGCTAAGGAAACTGTGGCATAAAGACCACCGATTTTAGTAGTTGTAGGTATCTCATTTGAAGTGCGAGATTGCCGAGCGTGTGGCTCATTAACAAAATATCAGGAGAACTGAAGTTGGAAATGCAGTGCTAGTGGGTAGGTGGGAATAACCTAAACAATTTTAAGAGTTTGGATTTAAATGTTTAAATGAACCAATGCATCTCTACCCAAAAGAACCAGAAATCCACATGGCATACATATTTGACCTATATTTTGAAAAAAGGGGACCCCTATATAACGAATAGACTTACTATACAGAGGGAAATAAATGCAGTTGAGAAAAGGTCTATAGTTAAGTCAAACCAGAAGATAGAGAAAAACACAAATGGACTAGGCAAAAATTAATATTTGAAAATAATTATATTCAACGTGAATATAACCAGTGACACGTGATTGATACAAAAAAGTATAAATGCATTTTATTGAATTAATCAAATTTTATCAGACTGAATTTTTTTATAGGAGATATTTTCATAGATCAAAGTTCCGAATTCATTTATATATATATATATATATATATATATATATATATATATATATATATATATATATATATATATATATATATATATATATGTTGTTCTAATGATATACATATCATCAAGATACATATTTATATATATATATTATATATAGAAAAATGAATTCAGAACTTTGATCTATGAAAATATCTCCTATAAAAAAATGCAGTCTCTGATAAAATTTGATTAATTCAATAAAATGCATTTATACTTTTTTGTATCAATCATGTGTCACTGGTTATGTTATGTTCAGATGGCTGTGCGCATTCTTATATCATTAACATATTATTACAGCCACAATCAGTAAAAAGCAAACATAATAAACTCAATACATTGGAAGCTCTGCTGACATTAATGTCCCAAAAAACAGTACGGTCTGTCACAGCCTGCAGCACAGTGGAAGGCAAGTCTTTGCTTTTGCTGAATCAACTGCTGTGCTCTTTAAGCACCCGTGTGGGGGATGTGTGTTATGTTATGAGTTCTTTTATAGAGCGTGACTCACCCGGGGGCATCTCAGCGCTTACCTAGGAGAGACCAGAAATCGAGACAGGGATGGAGTTACTCGGGTAAACTGGATTAGAACAGGAGAGTTTTTAATTGTTTCTTAAAAGACAGGTAGGAAGTGGATTTTCGCAGGGCCTCTGGTAGCGAATTCCAGTATTTGAGAGCGATATAAGAAAAGGCTCTACCACCTGTGCGACTACAGCGGATACGAGGGTCCTTCAGGAGGGCCAATGCATTGGATCTTAAATTGCATTCAGAAGTCTGCTTGAAGAGTTTGTTTTGCAGGTAGCGGGGGCCCCAACCCTTCAGTGCTTTAAAGGAAAGACAACAGATCTTAAAAAAGTATCTTTTCCTCACGGGAAGCCAGTGCAGTTCTTTAAGTAGGGGCAGGGATGGAGTTCCAGGGGGGCGATTTAAAACCATCCTTGCGGCAGTATTCTGTATCACCTGAAGTTTAGTTAAAGTAGTCACCCCTCCTTCAGCCAACAGGGCATTCCCGTAGGTAAGGCGACTAACAACCATTGCCTGAACTACTGTTCTGCGGTGTTCTAATGGCAGATAGGGGAGTATTCTGCGTAGTAGGCACAGGCTGTAAAAGCACGCCACAGAGATGTTTTTAACGTTATCTTTCATGGTGAGTTTAGAATCCAACTGGATTACCAAACTCTTTACTGAGGATGATGGAATGGGGGCTTCACCTAGTTGGGGAGGCCACCAGTCAGAGGACCAGGAGTGGGCGGCTCTGCCCAGGATCATAAGCTCTGTTTTCCCCAGGTTGAGCTGGAGACAGCGCTCCCTCAACCAGTCAGAGATTGCTAACATTTGACCGGAACTATTGACTCTCCCCGTCCGCTTGCATGAGAACAACTACGCCAGAATCAGATGGGGTGTACAGGGTGAGGTGACCGACTCATTCCCTGTCGAGCATGGCGTTCGGCAGGGGTGTGTTCTGGCACCCACACTGTTTTCATTATACATCAACGGCATAGTGGATCATCTTAGCCGTTCCCCCACTGATGCCCCCATTCTGGCTGGGGCTCGCGTGCCTGTTCTCATGTTCGCGGATGACATGTTGATTGTTTCCCGGACCCCGAGTGGGCTCCAGAAGGCTGTGAATGCGTTTGGAGAATTTTGTCAACTGTGTGGACTTGAGATAAACACCTCAAAAACCAAGTTCATGTCCCTGAATCAGCGGAAACCTTCAGAGGTACAATTAATTTTAATGGAACTCCACTAGAGCAGGTAGAGGCATTTACTTATTTAGGAATACCTCTCTAGAGTAACATGGGCTGGAAAAGTCATATTGACATGGCTGTTCTAAAATTCCACCAGCTTGTGGGTGCTTTAGCCGCAAAGCATAAAGCTTCTTTTACCAAGCCAATTACACCTGCCCTAGAGATCTACAATATGAAGGTTATAAGTGCCTCTTTGTATGGTTCAGAACTTTGGGGATTTAATTACTTGAACCAACTAACTAAGGCGGAGAATAAATTTCTACGCTGTTTAGTTGGGGTCCCCCAAAGCACTCCCACTGTTCCGCTCTGATATGATCTTGGCAGGAAAAAAATCGAGGATGTTGCACGGTTGCGGCCTCTACTATATTGGAGGCGTATCCGGACAACTCCAGAACTAGCTCACTATGCCCTTGCATTAAAGGATATTATTAGGGCAGATCGTTTCCATTCTATTCAATGGCTTAAAGAGATAAGGGGTTTATTAACAAAGTTGGAACTTGATCACTTATGGGAAGAATCAGACTTCTCTAAGTTCCCATCAAAAATAAATTTGAAAAAAAAGTATTGGGAAAAGATTTGGATGTCTGCCCATAGTACCTGTATAAATACTAATCTAACAGGACGTTTCCTTGATTTTAAACCTCGCCCACTCTGTGAGGCTTATTGGGATATTATAGAGGGTCCGTTTGACCGAAAGCTATATTTCCAGTTTAGAACTGAGACTCTTCCTGTAAAAGCTTTCAGTTATAAATGGTCAGCAATCCGGGATGATAAATGTCACAATTGTAAAGATTTAACTGAGAATATAGCCCATATGTTGTTTGTATGTCCGCTTTACACAAGCCCTCGTCGTAAGTGGCTAAAACCAACATGTATCAACTTGGGCACCCGGAGGTATACTGAGGCTCTAATGATACTAGAGTCAGACTGTTCACCCTGTATAGCGACTGCTGTTGCTAAGTTCTTAAGGTGGGCTTGGATCATACGCACTTGCACTTTACAGTCTCTAGAAGTTAGCTAATGAACTCTAAGACATTTAAAAATATAAGAATGATCTTCATTTTATACATAAATCTAGTTGTTTTTAAAATATCTTTTTAAAACATTTTTAATTCTGTAAATGACAGCAATTAAGATTTAATAACTTTTTTAATTTGTATTTTGCCATGTAGTATTTATATTGTTGTGATAAGATGTATATCTTGCTTTTATGACATGCTGTCGAATAAAGCTTCGAAATTGTTGCTAACATTCCACCCGAGAAGCGCAGTTTCTCGTCAGTGGAGTTTGAACCGATTGGAAACAGCAGCTGTGTATCATCGGCGTACAAGACTATCTCGAAGCCGAAAGGTTGGACAATCGTGGCCAGAGGGGCTATATACATGTTAAAGAGGGTGGCACTCAGGCAGGAGCCCTGAGGCACCCCCTTGTCCAGCAAGAATTTTTTTTGAGATACAAACGGACCCAGGGTAGTGGTTTGCCATCTATCAGTTAAAAAGTTGTTCAGCCATTCCTCCGATGCCACATTCATGCAGTCTCTCTGCTGGCCGTCGATGGGAAATAGTATCGAATGCCGCGGAGAGATCCAGGAGGATCAAGATCGTAGATCCTCCGGCATCGAGGGTTAATCTAAGTGAATCAGTTACTGCCAAAATGGCCGTTTCTGTGCTGAAGCCAAGGCAAAAGCCCAACTGTGAAGGGTCAAGAATGTCATTAGATTCTAAATACTGGCTGAGTTGTTTATTTATTACTGTTTCCAACATTTTGCCAAGCAGAGACAGCAGGGATATTGGCCTATAGTTGCTGAGCACTTGGGGGTCTGCAGCTGGTTTCTTCAGGATGGGGAGGACGTAAGCCTCCTTCCAGGTGCTCGGGATAAGGCCGGTCAGAATGGAAGAATTAAGAATTTTTTGAATTGTGGGAGCACACGTTGGAGAGAGGAGGGCCATTATGCTAGGGGGACATAGGTCAGCCGGTAACCTGATTTTGCTGCTAGCAATAAGTTGTTTGTGTCAGCAAGTGAGATGATCTCAAACTGGTTAAGATGGCAAGCCGTAGATATAGGAGGGTTGTCCAAAGTTGCAATGAGTCCAGAGTTGTTGGTGTGCGTAACAGAGAAATTAGCGTATATCAAAGAGATTTTTTCTTGGAAAAAAATCCGCAATGGAGTCACATAATTGGGATTCTGGTGGTGATTGTTTACATGCTGGGGGGGAGGAATACTCCTTGACGATGTCAAATAATGTTTTAGCCGAAATTCTTGATTGTTCAATTTGATTACGAAAATATGAGCATCTGGCAGTTTTTATTAGTTAATGATAGTGCAATAATGACGATTTATAGGCTAACTTATCTGCAGGTTTTTTGTACTCCTCCAGCGTCTCTCTAAGGCTTTGCATGAGGACTTTTTGATTTTCAGATCACCCGAGTACCAAGGGGCAGAGGGGCGCCGAGTAGCGGAATTGCTATTTTGTGGGAGAATAACAACAGCAAACGTTTTTTCTAGGGCAGAATTAAAGCTAGCCAGCATGGCTGTGGGGTCCTGGCCAACTAGCACAGGATCCACCATGAATTGGGGAAAAGTCTCATTAAAGGCTTCCAGCGTTAATTTTTGCCATGGCCTGTTTTTTCTGCGTTTTGAGAGCTTCTGATGGCTCATGTGGCTTAGCCCAGGTTGTGACATAAAAGAGAATGGAATCATGCAATGTGGAGGATATCAACAATACCGACAGCTGAGGCAGGCGGTACTGCTTTTCAACTGGCCCAGCATGTCTTTTAGCACAAGTCCACTAGGGACATAAAAATACTTGCTTGCAAGGACATCAACTATGGCATTGCAGATATCCCATATTATCCAGCAGATGGTGGTGCAAGAAAGATCAAAGATCAAAGATCTGTTCAATAGTATTGAATTCTCAAAAGGAACCCAGCCACCAGAGGGTGATGGCTAGCTGCACCTTTAAAGGAATGGAAAGGATGCCAGAAACCGGTCCCCGGAAGCTTGTTTCCTTACCAGTATAAGAATTGGCTTGGTAGTTTGGTTTGCCCTGTTCCCAGCATGCTCTGGGACAGGAACAGACTAATTTGCATATAGCCAGGTTCTGAGCTGGGATGGTGCATTGAGCTAAAAAACGGTGATGGATTAAAACCATGATCTCTTGACTTGGTAAGAGTATTCTGCATCATTCAGAAACTCTGTCCATCACCACCCCCCTTTTCCAAAATCGGTTTTATCCACACTATGTGTGGGAGGGTATGCTCAGACGTGAGTCCCTTGCTCATTGCACCATCAGGATTCAAGCAAGCCGGGCCGAAGAAGGCTGTGATGCCAGAAACCGGTCCCCGGAAGCTTGTTTCCTTACCAGTATAAGAATTGGCTTGGTAGTTTGGTTTGCCCTGTTCCCAGCATGCTCTGGGACAGGAACAGACTAATTTGCATATAGCCAGGTTCTGAGCTGGGATGGTGCATTGAGCTAAAAAACGGTGATGGATTAAAACCATGATCTCTTGACTTGGTAAGAGTATTCTGCATCATTCAGAAACTCTGTCCATCACCACCCCCTTTTCCAAAATCACTAGTGCTGGAGGGAGCCATACTTCAACTGGCCACAGATGTAGTTGAAGGTGGCCTTGCGCATGCAGAGGTTCTTTACCCAGTAAAATGTAGCAATGGTTGCATCCCAGACAGCAGAGAAACTGTCTTTGCTCCAGGTACGACAGCCTCGTTGCAGTGCAGTGTCTGCCAAACCACCACTTCTTTAGTGTCTGTACCAGAGTAATGAAACGCAGTTTCAGCTTGGCTGGCATCTGATAGAAGAGAGACCATCTCCTAAGGCGCCCCTGCTCCCTTAGTCAGTGTAATTTGTGCAATAGAAGGTAGAAGAGCTGACAGAGAGCCTGCAGTTAGTGAGTAATATCACTTCTTGCACATAAAATTCGATAAAAAAGGGATCAAGTGTTTCTCATGGGAACACACGGGCACCGCAAAGGATGAATGTCGGCGTCCCACGACCGTTGGTAGTAGTATCTACACGGTGTGAACGCGAGCAACCATCAATTGCTACGCGCAGTTTTGATATAAGCTACATGCGGTCCCTTAAGGATCTAGCATCATTACATGTGAACAGAAGCCTGTCGGAAAGGATATTTTAATTAACATAATTACGGGATGTCAACGCTTAACCTTTAAAGTACCCGAACGCGAATAAGGCATCATCTTGCCCCTTTTTCTACTGGTTTTAAGATTGAGACCCACTGCATGTGTACGACTTTCGGGTCAACCTTTGGACTGTGATTAAAAGCAGCCTATGAAACTTTTTCACGAATCGAGAAACCGAGAAAATATAAAGAAAATGTGGTCTTTGCTACATCAGATTTCATAAGAATTGACACTTGACAGATTCTGTGGCTCCTGAAGAAGGCGTCCCCTGCAAACGCCGAAACGCGCGTCGAAAAATATTGATTGCCACTGGTTTACAAAAGATTTTTTCATTGATTACACTGTATGGAAAATGTATAATTGTGTTTTTTTGGTAATTTTTGTTTATTTAGTGTTGGTTTTAATATGAAAATGGATTTAGATATTGCACACACGCCCACCATGGGGTAAAGTTCCTCGCCCTGCAATGGGTATGATTGAGCAGCCACTCGAGGTGCCCGATCGCTGCCACTGCCCCTCATTGCAAGGGAGTGGCTGCATCTATGTTGCCATGGTTACTGTGCAAGCATCTCCCGAGTGGTTCTCTGTACATTGCGCTGACACCTCCCTGGTAGAGTTATGATTAATAAAACAGGCAAAATAAACTCGCTGACTGTAGTGTCAGCAGTCAGCACAGTTCTTTTTTTTTCCCGTAATTTTTTATTGCAAAAGATATTTACATGGAGCATTACATAAACACGGGAACGTGAGAAGAAGAAGAGAGAGGAAAGAAACGCGGGGGGTGGGGGGGGGGGGTGTCAGCACAGTTCTGACACATACGTCCCATTGACTATTTCCGAACAATGCTTGGGGTAAGCACTACAAGTATCTACACCCCCCTTTGTACCACTTTGTTCGCCATAAGTTGGCAGGGTATGCTCAGCGTGAGTCCCTTGCTCACCTTGCCACTGGATTCAAGCAAGCCGGGCTGAAGAAGGCTGTAATGCCAGAAACCGGTCCTCGGAAGCTTGTTTCCGGTCCAGGGAAGACATGGCTTGGTAGTTCGGTCTGGACTGTTCCCATGAGGCACAGGGACAGACTGATTTGCATATGGCCATGTCTGAACTGGGGTGGCAGAGTGGGCTAAAGAACGGTGATGGATTAAACCCAGATCTGTTGACTGGGTGTGAGTGTTTGATTGGTTCAGATGCTCCGTCCATCACCACCCCCTTTTGTACCACTTTTGCCGCCATAAGTGTGGCAGGGTATGCTCAGACGTGAGTCCCTTGCTCACTTTACCACTGGATTCAAGCAAGCCGGGCTGAAGAAGGCTGTAATGCCAGAAACCGGTCCTGTTTCCGATCCAGGGAAGACATGGCTTGGCAGTTCGGGCTACACTGTTCCCATGAGGCACAGGGTCAGACTGATTTGCATATGGCCATGTCTGACCTGGGGTGGCAGAGTGGGCTAAAGAACGGTGATGGATCAAACCCAGTTCTTTTGACTGGGTGTGAGTGTTTGATTGGTTCAGATGCTCCATCCATCACCACCCCCTTTTGTACCAGGTTGTCTGCTGTGGCGCCTCACAAGATTTTTCTCTTCCCCCCATGAGTTTCTTTGTTTATTTATGCTCTTTGTCTTATTAGATTTTTTTTAATGTATTTAATACTTGTGCTCAATCATGTCGGAGGATGGTGATGAAGTTAAAATGTTGCCCCCCCCTCCCACTCCCACCCCGACAGGTTACTCAGGCTCAGGCGCGCAACACCCCATGGATGGGTGGTAAAGTTCACAGGTCGCAAGTGTGTGTTAAATGCCCCCTGGGGTAAACGAAGGGAGATATCGGTGTGGTAAAAAAATTATATTTCTATGTGGTCATCCTGCACTGTCAAACGTGAGACAGTCAGTGCGGGGACGTCTTATTCTCGAATGGATGAGGTGCAGAGCGGTGCGTGTTCATACAGTGTGGGGCAGTTATGCGGCAAATGGAGGCAAACATGTGTGCGTAAATGAGCGCGACAGATGGCCCTCGGGTGAGCTGCGATGTTTGTAGATCATGTGTGTTTGAAAGATGCGTCTATGAAGCATGTCTTGTTGGATGGGGGCTCCATGGGGTGGATGTCCGTGTGGATTAAAGGCCCCAAGGCCCTGCGGTCCCACTCGGTCACAGTGTGTTCGTTTCCGGTGTCAAGTGTTGCCTCTCAGGCAGACCGACATGAAGCGCTATGTGCCCGGCCTTCGAGGCGCTGAACCTCACTGGATCCGGGTCAGGGGCCTAACATAAGCCCCCGCAGCGGGGCGGGGCCCCCACTCCCCAGGGGCCCCTCAGCAACAGTGGCAGCAGGTGGCCGGTAAAGGGGGGGGCTACGTGTACTTGGCAGAGGGGCCCCTCATGCTTTGTAACGTCACTGGCGTCAGAGGTGCCTGATCCTGGTCACTGGTGCCTAATCCTAGTCACTGGTGACCGATCCGCCTCAGTCAGAGATGGCTGATCCCGGCCGGAGGTGTGGCGCAGCGGCCAGGGCGACTGACTCCGGAATCTGGGGATCCCGCTTCGATCCCCACCACCGGCGGCAGTTTAGCCCAGCACATGTGACTCTGGGCTTGCTTAATCTGCCCTTCCTCTCTCTCTATTTTACTCGCTGCTGGTTCTTTTTCATCCGTTTTCTCCCTTTCTCCAATATTTCTCTTCCTCCTCCCCCCTTTGCTTCCTTTCTCATTTTAGTTCTGGGTCAAAATCTGAGGGTTAAAAATAAGTGCGGATCACCAAACGTCAGAGCATGCTCCTAACCACCGGCACAAATTAAGCAGTGTTTTTATGAACGGACAACCGACTTCATGCAGTTTCTCACTGCACTTTTGATGAAAGGGCATGCGACGTAAGTGATCTGATTGGCGGCTGAGACCCACCAGCCACCCCCGCCCGTTCCACAGTCTGCAAGATGAGGAATGCTCCCTTTCTTGTATAGCGCTGGTGGGTCGGCGCTTTATACCGCCGTTATCGAAGTAATACAAACGTGCAGACCCGAGCTGGCTGTCCTGAGTGCCCTCAACAAAATCCGGCCCAATAATATTTTTTTTTAATAGGAACAACAATGGTAATAATAATGACAAAGATAACGATGATGGCTATCATAATTGCGATTTAGATAGAGGTTTTTTTTATTGCACACACGCCCACCACGGGGTAAGGTGCCTCGCCCTGCAATGGGTATGATTGAGCAGCCACTCGAGGTGCCCGATCGCTGCCACTGCCCCTCATTGCAAGGGAGCGGCTGCATCTCTGTTGCCATGGTTACTGGGCAAGCATCACCCGAGTGGTTCTCTACATTGCGCTGACACCTCCCTGGTAGAGTTAGGATTAATAAAACAGGCACAATAAACTCGCTGATTGTAGTGTCAACACAGTTCTGACACATAGGTCCCATTGACTATTGCCACGTGAATTTTTGGACCCCCTCTATGGTTAATTTAATGACCAGGGAAAAGAGAGGACAATACTCAAAAACAATACTAATGATATTCCCCCCCCCACCCCCCCCCCCGTGGTCAAGTCAGAATTTCTCGTGTGGCAAAACTCACAACATTAAAAAGAGAACCTTCAAATTAATCCAGGTACAACAAAATCCCTTCTTTCATTTTACATATTTTATTTCTTTTTCGTTAGTTTATCAAAAATATTTTTTCTTTTTAAATCTTTTCTTATGTGTACATCATTTCATAAACATGGATGATGATCCAATTCATATTAAAAAATACAGTGAAGATACAATGTGTTGAAAACATAAAGTGCTTTCCGATAAAAACTAACACCCTGTTTGTCACACACCAACCAACATACACACTTATTCATACCACTTTACAGATTTACAAACTCAAAAAACAATTTCTAAGGCTGAGGTAACACAGATATTATTTGTGCGATTTCCACGCCAGGTCTACGCGCGTTTCGGTGGGTTCAGACCACCTTCCTCAGGACCAGACCAGAAAGAGTTTCGCTCTACTCTCTTTGTGTGTGTACAGGGTACCCCAGTTTCATCTTACATATGTCGCTTTCAGGTGGTTCTTTCTCTTAACGTGTAGGAACAGGTGAGGCAGTTAGTTCTCTGTAATTCTCATTTTTGATCACCTTTGTTAGTTCAGATGGGGGTGTAGTCTTTGGATGTAGTATTGTTCCTATATTTGGCCACGATTAGCTTCTTTAGATTCTTAACTCTCGAAATTAGCAGAATCTTATTTCGATTTTGAAACCGATATGTATGGTCCTCCTGCCTCGTTTCTCCTATTCCGTCCTCCATTGACTATTTCCGAACAATGCTTGCATTCTCTTTCACAATCCTCCCAAACAGGGAAACGCATGCATTACTATGCATGCTTCGGCGAAGGCCTGCACTGCTTGTTTTTATTAATTACATGCACTCATTCACAATTTGTGCCGGGTTGGATGTATTTTACTTGGTATGCCCTCTCGGTTTACTGTCCCCTTATTTACAGGGCACATAAAGCAGGACTCCGTCTCTTAATTCCTTGCATGCTAAGCTGTCTTGGGTGATAATGATGCTAAATTCAGGATTCGTGATTACATTAAAGAGACTTGATAACCACATAACTCTGCTGGAGGGCAGCCAGCGTAGGTTTAGCAGCAGTAACAAGTGTTTCACTTGACGCACCTGCCGGGTGTTGTGTTTTGATCACTCTGGGCCACCGTTGTCAAGCGTTGGTTGGAACGACAGTGGGGCCTTTGGACCCTGGCTCAGGGGCTGCAGAAGGGCCACTTAAGATATGCCTCTTACCATTGGGAGCTCTGATTGGCTCTGGCCTCTGAGTTCATGGTTCAGCTCGACTGTTTTGTGGGCATCTGGGTAATTGTCAAGGCAGCCTTTGTCCTTGAAATATCTCTTTTAAAATGGGGCATTTGTTTCTGCCCGTTTTGGCAAGGATTTCACAAAATATCCCTTTTTTCTTTGTTTTCTCTTGAAACGTCCAAAAAACCAAAGCATTTGCAATGCACTCGTTCTCGCATTTACGCGATTTTGAGCTATTGGCAGTGTAAATGACAATGCCTTATGTTTAGGTTTTGGTTTTTAAAACCTAAATAAAAGGCATTGTCATTTCAGGGGCCTGTCCATCCAGCCGTACCACGGGATAGTACCCATAATATTTTATCACTGCGGCTATGCATGTTTGTATACAGCCTGTAGGATGTACAACACACGTGCAAAGCAATCAATCAATCAATCAGCAACATTTATATAGCGCACTACTCACCCGGAGGGTCTCAAGGCGCTGGGGGAGGGGGGTCTGCTACTGCTCGAACAGCCAGGTCTTGAGTTGCTTCCTGAAGGCGAGGTGGTCTTGGGTCAGGCGAAGGTGGGTCGGGAGGGAGTTCCATGTCTTGGCGGCGAGGTAGGAGAAGGACCGTCCCCCTGTGGTGGCTCTTCGGATGCGGGGGACGGCGGCGAGGGCGAGGCTGGTCGATCGAAGCTGGCGAGTGGGTGTGTAGAAGTTGAGGCGGCTGTTGAGGTATCCTGGGCCTTGGTTGTGTAGGGCTTTGTGTGCGTGGGCGAGGAGATGGAAGGTGATTCTCTTGTTGACCGGGAGCCAGTGCTGGTCTCTCAGGTGTCCGGAGATGTGGCTGTGTCGGGGGATGTCGAGGATGAGTCTTGCTGAGGCGTTCTGTATCTGTTGGAGTCTCTTCTGGAGCTTGGCGGTGGTTCCGGCGTAGAGGGCGTTGCCGTAGTCCAGTCGGCTGGTGACGAGGGCAAAGACATTCTCGTTTTTTTTATGTATTTAATACGTGTGCTCAATCATGTCGGAGGATGGTGATGAAGTTAAAATGTTGCCCCCCCCCACACCCCACAGGTCACTCAGGCGCGCAACACCCATTGGAATCAAAGGGCTGCAGCTCCCCCACTCGTGAGTGGCAGCCCGGCCCGGCACGCACACAGCCGCACCCGAGCACTTCACAGGTCTTTAAAAGACATTGTGCATGTTAATGAGGCTTTGTTGTTTTACTCCTTCCAAGAGCCCCTGCCGCTCCACTTCTTAAAGTTTCAGCCCCCCCCCGACATTTTTTCTTAGCCCCCCCCCCCCCCCCCCCCCCCCGAAATGTCGCTCTAGTGTCGCCTCTGCTCAGGCTCCTCCCAATACAGGGCAGAACCCCCAGAAAAAGAGAGTGTGTCTGGAGGAGGCTTCACCCACGGCGGAGTGTCTTGTGGTAAAAGAGTTATGCGGTAAAAGGGCCCCATGGGATAAAAACAGTGGCACCGAAGTCCCACCGGGCTAAGGACGTGTGGCTAATGTCCCTCTGGTAACAGTTCTCGTATGCTGAGCCCTGCGTGCTAAAAGCTTTGTACAGTTCTAACTGGAAAGAGTATGTTTTGTGCGGTAAAATACCCCGTGTGGCGATGGCTGGGTGCTAAAGTTCTCACAGGGTCAAGAGCCTGCGTCACAAGTGTGTGTTAAATGCCCCCTGGGGTAAACGAAGGGAGATATCTGTGTGGTAAAAAAAATGATATTTCTATGTGGTCATCCTGCGCTGTCAAACGTGAGACAGTCAGTGCGGGGACGTCTTATGCTAGGACGGATGAGGTGCAGAGCAGTGCGGTGCGTGCTCATACAGTGAAAAGTTATGCGGCAAATGGAGGCAAACGTGGTGGTGAGAGCTCGAAATGAGCGCGACAGACGGCCCTCAGGTGAGCTGCGATGTCTGTAGATCATGTGTGTTTGAAAGATGCGTGTATGAAGCATGGCTGGTGATGTTTGTAGATCGTGTGTGTTTGTTTGAAAGATGCGTGTATGAAGCATGGCTGGTGAGATGCGGGGCCCCACGGGGTGGATGTCCGTGAGGATAAAAGGCCCCGTGTGCCCTGCGGTCCCACGCGGTCCCAGTGTGTTCGTTTCCGGTGTGAAGTGTTGCCTCTCTCAGGCAGACCGACATGAAGCGCTATGGGCCCGGCCTTCGAGGCGCTGAACCTCACTGGATCCTAGGCCTATCATAAGCCCCCGCAGCGGTGCGGGGGGTGGGGAGGGGAGGACCCCACGCCCCAGGGGCCCCTCAGCAAACGTGGCAGCAGTGGGCCGGTAAAGGGGGGGCCCCCTACGTGTACTTGGCTGAGGGGCCCGTCATGCTTTGTTACGTCACTGGCGTCAGAGGTGACTGATCCGCGTCACTGATGCCTCATCCTGGTCAGCGGTGACTGTCACAGATGAGGGATGAAGATAAAAAGCTGCCCCCACCCCCCGACAGGTCAGATGTGAGAGGAGAAAGCAGCCGGATGCATCTCTGGGGGGAGCTCCCGAGTCCAGACCCACCTCACCTCACCCCACCCCAGGAGAGGACAGGAGCCCCGGAAGAGGCCTGGAGGGAGGAGGCCAACCCTGAGGGAGCATAGAAACCTTGAGGTAAAAGTGAGGATTTTGTGAGGGGAGAAGCGTGTGAGGGAGAGGCCCCGTGAGGGGAGACGCGTGTGAGTGAGGGCCCCGTGAGCAGTGAGTGAGAGCAGGGCCGGTCCTAGGAATTGCGGGGCCCTGGGCGAAATGGAAGAGGCGAGGCCCCTCTAATTTCCATGTGACCTCACATGAAGTGACCTCTAGTGGAGGAGGTTCGCCCCACTGCTTGTAAGCAGTGTCACTTAAGGAAAAATGAAAATATAATAGCTAAGTTATTCTTTTATTTTTTGCTTGTTTCAGCAGCTTTGCGGGAGTGACGGGCGTGGCTGCTCTGCTGACCGAGCAGGGGAGTGAAGGAGCGGTTTGCACTCCCTAAAGTGCGCATGAACGTTTGGCCGGCCATTGGGGCTCGGACCACTATCCGGAGGCTGGGAGCGGGATGCATCCTGCTTCCTGCCCTGGAAGCGGGAAGAGGACCGAGAGGAGGCGGCGGTGATGGCGAGCGGCGGACAGGTAAGTGCGTTTTTTTCACTTCATTCCTTCTCCCCGCTCCGTAAAGTGTGTTTGTGCTCAGTACCTGCAACAAACCAGGCTAAATAAGTGCAAGGCCTGGATCCTTGTGTGGGGTTGTTAATAATTGAGTAACTGGATTGGTTTGTTTTAAGATATACCAATTTTTTATAACATTTTTGCTTATTTCTTAGAATTTTGTCGAACAGTAGTACTCTGGTTTCGACTTAATATCAGCTGGTTGGCTATTTAATTGTCTCTGTATTCATTGCATCATTTGCACATTACTTAGTATGTATATAAGATATTTATTGGCCGGTTATGTGGTTGTTTTACGTAGTTTAGCATTATTTGCACACTTCACATTACGTTTGATATCATGTTATAGTGATGTATAAGGAAGGAATTTTGTACTGTATGCAATGTTTGTCTTTTTAAATTGTTAATGTGTTTTTGTGGACCTCCGTAGGAGTTCCAAAACAAAATAAATAAATTGAATTGAATTGAGTAACTGGATTGGATAGTAAATCTGTTGACCAACAAAGCCTGGAGAGGAGGCAAGCAAAAGCCTCTGTATCTTCACAGATGATAGCAGAATATTTTTGTGAGTTGCACCCATCTGTATAAGTGTGTAACGGCTGTATAACTGCAGATCAGTAGTTTGAATCTATGTGACGCACAATCATCCTTCCAGGATCTAATATATGAGCGTTATTATATAGTATAATAGCAACTCTGTAGAAAAAGTGGAATTAAACACTTTTATATGGTAGTGGTAATTCAAATGACAGCTAAAAATACCTTTATCACACCATTACATAGGGATTGTGTTTTTCACTACTGTGTTAATACCCAATGTGTTTTGTGCATCTTTTCATGGTATTCTAGGCAAGGGCTCAGAATAACATAACCTTTAACAAGCATTGGCAAAGCCAATAGGTCTCGCCTATAAGAGCAATTGGCTTTGGCAATGTGGCAATGTGTATTTGGCATGTTGTAAACTAGCGCGGATGCTGTTCCACATGGTTAAAAGTTAGTGGCACAGTGTGCCCTTGAGTGGAGTGGTGGGAGTAGAGTGTCATAGACTGGATTTGATGGAGTGGAGTGTTGCAGAGTGGAGTAGGGGGAGTACAGTGTCATACAGTTGAGTAGAGGGGAGTAGAGTTCAGTGGTTCAGTGGCGTTGCAGTGTCATAGTGTAGTACGATAGAGTGGAGTGCCGTAGAGTGGAGTGGGTTGGGTTGGAATCGGGTGAAGTGGGTTGGAGTGGATTGAGACAGTGGGTAGATTGGATTGGAGAAGTTAGGGGTGGACTGGACTGTAGAGTGAATTTGATTGGAGTGAGGTTGATTGGAGTGGATAGACTGGATTGGATTGTAGAGGGGTGGATTGAAATGGGGTGAGTTGGATTGGATTGAGGTGGATTGGAGTAGGGTGTATTAGATTGGTTTGAGGTAGGGTGGATTGGATTGGGTGGATTGGACTAGAGTAGGGTGGTTTGGAGTGGCGTGAATTAGAGTGGACTGGAGGGAGTGGATTGGATTGGACTGGAGGAGGTGGATTGAACTGGTGTAGTGGGGGGGGATTGGACTGAATTGGGGTGAATTAGAATGTGGTGGGCTGGAGGGATTAGATTTAGTGGGGTGAATTTAACTGGGGCGGGGTGGTGGATTAGAGCAGATTGGGGTGGATTGGGATGCAAAGGGGTGGACTGAATGGGGTGGGGTGGGGCGGAATGGAGTGGAGTGGGGTGAACAGGAGTGTGGTGTACAGGAGTGGGGTGGACTGGACTGGAATGGAGTGGGGTGGAATGTTGTGAGGTGGGGTGGATTATAGTGGGACGGATTGTAGTGGATTGGAGTGGGGCAGATTGGATTGGAGTGGGGCAGATTGGATTGGAATGGAGTTGAGCAGATTGTTGTAGATTGGAGTGGGGCAGATTGTTGTGGATTTTAAGTGGGGCAGATTGTTGTGGATTAGAGTGGGGCAGAATGGAGTGGGACAGATTGTTTTGGATTGGAGTGGGGTAAATTGGAGTGGGCAAAACATTTTGGATTGGAGTAGGGCAAAATATTTTGGATTGGAGTGGGGTAAACTGGAGTGAGGCAGATTGTTGTGGATTAGAGTGGGGCAGAATGGAGTGGGGAAGATTGTTTTGGATTGGAGTGGGGTAAATTGGAGTGAGGCAGATTGTTGTGGATTAGATTGGGGCAGCTTTTTTGGATTGGATTGGATTGGAGTAAATTGGAGTCGGGCATATTGTTATGGATTATAGTGAGGCAGATTGGGATGGGAGGATTAGAATGTGGTGGAGTTAGGTGAATTGGTTTGGTGTGAATTGTATTAAGTGGAGTGGATTGGTGTGGGGTGGATTGTAGTGGGGCGGATTGGGGTGTACTGCACAATTATGTGTCAAAGCATAATTTCTGAAAATACACATGAGAAAGAAACAATGTTGCTTTGCAATAAAAGAATCCTCATCTTTTGAGAACAGTGTCCACAAGCAAAAAACAAAAGAAAGCATGAGTGCAAATTAAGAAAAGAAGACGTGGCAAAATAAAAGAAACTTGACTATAGAAAAAAAATCTTTGCAACCCTGCCCTGGGCCTCCCAGCACTACCTAATGGATATAACGCCCTGCAAAGTGGGCCCCACCCCAGGACCTTGCAGCCTGGGCCCTAATGGAATGCTGTGAGGCCCACCTGCTCTGGGCTTCGTAGCACTGGATAATGGGCCAAGTCCGAGTGAAAGGGGCCCCACAGATGACCTTGTAACCTGATCGAGTGCTTCGAGGCCCATGGGATGGAAAAACACCTCCCCTGCGCCTCAAAGCAGCAACAAGACACTTTTCTTAACACTGTACTACTGTGCCATGCCAGTCTGATCTGGATGCTCCCTCCTCCCCTCTGCCACCTCTCCTTACCTGTTAATGTCCGGCTAGTCGTAGAAACAAAAGAGCCTTCTGTTGCCGGGAAACGGAATACACAAAGGGGAGACAAGGTTTTTAACAGAGGTGCTACCCCGCCCTTGTCCTGGAGAGGCGGCATAATTGCTGGCCTTGCTGCTATCACCTACTATACCCAGTCTATTGTGGCTCAATGGTTAGAGCGGCAGACCCTGATGCAGAGGTCTAGCCCGGGACCAGGGTTCAAATACCCCGCCTCGGCGGGTCTTGAGCTAAAAAATTCCACCGACCTGATAATTCTCGCCTCGGTGCCTATTCCAATCATGGAGTCCCACTCTGCAACTCTGGGCAATAGCTTGCTTAATCTTCACAACGGCCCCCACAACGCTAAGGATGCCTGTCCTCCACCTTGGGGGTGCCCAGGAGTGGACACCTCACAGGGAAAGCCAGGATGGGTTCCACAGCGGTATTCATACATGCGCCTTGAGACCCTTGCGGGTGAGTAGTGCGCTATACAAGTATCAATTTACATTTACCTCCCCCACCACTGCACCTTTAGGAATGACATCACACTGTGAGCAGTGAGGTTGAGACACCTCGCTTGAAAACACATTAGCGATGTGATTGCTTTGGGGCGGGGGCCATGAAGGAGCAGGTGGGCTGACTAAGTAACTGTGGCCTTTAACGCAGAAAAGGGGCCCCATGTTTTTCAGATGAGCGCGAGGCCCTGGGCCGCTGCCCACACTGCCCATTCCTAGCTCCGGCTCTGAGTGAGAGGCCCAGTGAGCAGTGAGTGAGAGGCCCCATGAGCTGTGAGTGAGAGGCCCTGTGAGCTGTGAATGAGAGGCCCTGTGATCGGTGTGGAAAAAGCCAGTCTGGTGTAAGTCCGCAGGGCCGAGGACTGAGCACCCAGGCAACTTAAATGAGCGGCAGCACGGCGGCATTATGCAGGGTGGGCAGCTGCATTTAAGAGCCTGTTGATTTAACTTTGCACGGGAGCCCACCCCCTGTCTCACCACCGCGGCCCGAGCCGCGAGAGAACTTCTCCCGGGCCGCTGCCTAGCGCGACCCAGAAGTAGAAGACGGGGCGGGCCTGGCGAATCCTTCCTTCCGCTTCCCCCGGCCTGGGGAAGCTGTGCCGTGCCTCGCCGGTCTCCTGTAATACGGACGGAGCCCCGCATGCTGGCCTGGTGACACCGCCTCGCAAAGGAAGCAGCCCGGTGAGTAAGGGCTGGTCAGGGACGTTCTTGCCGCATTTCCGGAGCGGGCCCGCTGTTGCGGGACGCTCCATTACCAGGGGCACATTATCGATTACGGAGCTCCCAGGAGTGAGGGAAGCCCCGGAAGCAGAATCGGGCCCGTGGTTGTCCCTGTTTGTGTCCCGAGCGGCCCCCGCCCGATAGGGGGCTCGCTCCACCGAAGGGGGCACATAATTGTTTAAGGGCCATCACGGCTAAAGAGACCAGAGGGGCACATCGGGGCATATTGTCGATGTCCGCTCCAACCTTGCCCCAGTGCTCCCAGAAACATGCCTATTTTTGCAGAGCCTAGATGGCTCCACCATTTTGCTCAATTCATTTAAAGGGCTAGTAAGAGACCATGCCGCATTTTGCTTATTTACAGCTGCCCAGCAATTAGTGGTCAGCTGCACCGTTTAGGACCCTTTTATTTCAGGGGACATGTACTTTTATCCAGGAGTGAGACGCACTCCTTTCTCCCTATCCTGGCCTGCACAGCTGCGCAACACTTAGTGCCAGATGCAACGCTTAGGCCTTCATAGATCTCCCCAGCTGCCCAGCAATTAGTGGGCAGCTGCCACGTTTAGGTTTGCGCCAAGGGCGCCCCGTGACTGTCGCTGTTTAGACAGCAGCCCTGACTTAATGGACAGAGGGCATTTGAGCCCCTTATAGATGGCCAGTTAGCCCTGGGGACTATTAGGTTTTATAGGTCGCAAGGCTTTATGTCATTTTTAATGTGTACTAGGAAATGTAATGTTTATTGAATAATTTATGCACCTTGATTTATGCTCATAGATGCGCGTTTGTGATTATTAGGTTTTATTTTATGTTTTAATTATCTACTGTGGTCTAGGTTTGATTTATTCCCTACTACAGGTTATGTGCTTTTATACTTGATAGGTTTTACCTACTGTTTTACTTCTACTGTGGTCTAGGTTTGATTTATTCCCTACTGCAGGTTATGTGATTGAGTGTATTTCCTGATGTTTAGGAGATTATGGTTTATCCTATTTTTTGCTTATGAGGTTGGCGCAACATAGAGTTCTCGCCTTATGTGTTACTATGCCTGTTCTGATTTATATTACAGGTTGACGCTGAGTATAGTGTCTGCCAGTGATTACTGGCTGTGTTCTAAATTCATATGTATTCTTACTTTTTACTATTTCTTTACCAAGTGCTAATTCTGACAGTGGCCCAAGTGGCCCTGTCATGTGTAAACAGTCCCATGTAAATATTGCCTGTGCCAGTTGGCACCGTGTATATTGTGTGATTACTATCTGATGTGTTTTTATTATAATACAAAGGCTATTTTTATATACCCTTGTGTGGAGTTCCTTTTGTGGTGTGCCTAGTGTGATGTTGGGGGTGCGTGCGCAAACACTTAACTCACATTGCCTCCAAGTTTAGCCTTACTGCTCGTGTCACGTTACCAAGGGGGTGAGCAGGGGTTATCTTGGCGTGTAACTCCCTTGCACTGACGTAGAATGGTGGTTTCTGCCTGACTTTGGCGCAAGCTTCAGTCAGCTGGAAATCCCATTTCTAACACCTTCTGAGGAATCTAATCATTCTGGTACATCTGTAGGGACCTCTGTCTTTCCTAGGACCTCGGCTTCTCATACGAGGGAGTCCTCTTATGAGAAGAAATGCCAACTGCTTGAGTTTGAGAGAGCTAAGCTCGGAATCAAGAGAGAGCAATTGGCCTTAGATAGGGAATTCCTGGAGCTTCAGAGAGCTTTTAAAAAGTTGGGGCTAGAGCCCCTTGGTGGCAGCAACAGTGTCCCTAGAGGTAGAGAATATACTAATGACCATAGGAACCTGAACAAGATTGTCCCTCCCTACCAGAGTTGGGATGACATCCGCAAATGGATAACTGCACTGGAGAGGGCCTGTAAAGTACAGAGGGTTCCTCAGGAGCAGTGGGCAGCAATCCTGTGGCTCTCCTTTGCAGGAAAAAGGTAGAGACAATCTCCTCACTGTTAGAGAAGAGGATTCTGATAATTACAAAGTCATGAAGAGTGCTCTGATTGATGGGTTTGGCTTAACCATTGAACAATACATGATTAAGTTCAGAGACACCCAAAAGGCACAGATTCAAGACTCTGGTGACTTTGTAGATTGTGCTACTAAGGCTCTGGAAGGCTGGTTACTTGGCAGTAAAGTGTGTGATTTTAAAGGATGGTACAATTTACCTATGAGGGAGCAGATCCTTAATAATTGGCAAAATCAGTTGTTGCATCAGTACCTGGAGGACTCTGATCTGACATTTCCCCAAGAATTGGGTCAGAAGGCAGACAAAAAGGTCAGAACCAGGGTGAGGCAGAAGGTTCAGAACCAAGGTGGTGACTCCAAGAAGCAAGATTCTTCGAACTCTGATAACAGTGGAAAGAAGGGTAAAGTCCAGAAGTCTTCTCAAGGAGCTCAACAACATCTGTATCTTGTGGGGAGTCACAATCTAACAAGGGAAAAGGCAAGAAGAAACCATGGTGTCAAATCTGTAAACAGAAGACCCATTGGACATGTGATTCTGCCAAGTCCAAGGACTCAACTCCAACCACCACTGGCCCTAAGGCAACTGTTCCCCTAGTTCAGCCCCAAGTGGTGGTACTCAGAATAAGGGTGTAGTTGGGTAACCCTGGGATCTGAGATGGACTCTGGCCTAGTCAGTGTTTCAACTCAGGCTGTGTTGATCTGTGATTGAGGCATGGATATGGCCTCCTTATTTGTCAGTCCCAGTAACCTGGGCAAATACAGACAGCAGATTTTGATAAATAGAAAAGAGGCCTTGGCATTCAGTGACACAGGAGCAAGTGTCACAATACTGACAAAAGATATTGTGGTTCTGTAACGACAGGGTAATTTTATTCTATATTTAGACTGGTGGTGACTATAATCCACTACCATCTCAGTCCTAGCTGCATTTGCGTTCATTTGTAGGGCTTACCTATGTGCTTTGACAGGGTTTAGGCCTTTTATTATTTCTGTGGGCCTAGAGGCCCGAAAGCTAGAGAGAAGCCATTTTGTGCTTCTGCCTCGACTGTCCAAGGCGCTTGCAGGGTAAAGGTAATGTTTAGAGCTAGGCCTGTTTTCTGCTAGTAAGAAACCGGTCAAGACTGGCTCTTATCGAAGGAATGTATTTGTATATTCGGTTCTGGACGCAATACACAGGTGGCCACTGTGGAAGGCGGAGGGAGCCGGAGATGAGTACAGGAATTTGGTGGGAGTCGGCCTGATACCGGAGTTTTCCATAGAGAAAGAGAGCTCTATATTATCAAAGAGCGAGCAGTGAGATGAGGAGAAAGTACCGTGTGGAGTAGACAGGAGAAGTTGGTCAGAAGGCTGGAGCCGAGAGACTGATACCATCAGCTAAGTGAAATCCTGAGACGAGGAAGGAAGGTGATCAAGGGCCCCATAGTGATATCATACAGGAGTGGCAGAGACTGAGTCCAGAAGAGGGTTCGAGTATTTTGGAACCATGGCAGCGTAGACAAGGCGTAGCAATGCAGACCTGTATTCTTGAGCCATAGAGGGAGAGCAGAGTCCCGAGCATATTGAAGACAAAAGCAAGAAAGAGTGAGAGGGATCAGCTCCACTGCTGAGATGGAAAGACACTAGTCCAAGGTGAGGCGTTCTGAGTTAGTGTAGAATACATCTAATCACTTATTTTGCCCCTCTTAGGTTATAGGTAGCGACCAAGCTAAATCATGTTTGTTTGGCTCATTCTGTCATGCTTAATTTTAGAATAAAGAGTTAATGATAAATATCTTTGAATGTTGTTTTTATGAATGAGATTAACTTTTCCTTTTAACCAGGTGCTGACATACAGAAGGATGGGATATACCCTTCTGAAAAGGTAACTGAGATGTGGGGAGAGTGTGAACTTCATTTGGGAAATAACTTATAAAGATGATCCCCTATTACAGTAGATCGTCGGGTGATATTAAAGACAAAAGTCGGGAGACTATAAAGAATCGTCAGGTGACGTTAAAGATATCGTCGGGTGACGTTAAAGATATTGTCGGGTGATGTTAAAGATAAAAGTCGGGAGACTATAAAGAATCGTCGGGTGACGTTAAAGATATTGTCGGGTGGCGTTAAAGAATATAAAGATGAGGTAATTATAGGATAAGATATGGAATCCATTAGATGTTAGTGGTATGTTTGATTGTATAGGCTTGTAAATAGCTTCTTTTCACCTTCTCAAGTGAGTGTTCTAGAAATCTTGTAAATAGTGGCCTGAGAAGAGTCTGTTCACGTGACGACTGGGTCAGCTACGGTTGGTAGTCTGCTAGATCTGAGAGTACAGTCGTTACAGGTTCCTCAGCAAATCATACTTGGTGAGATGTGCTAAGTGACCAAGGCTAGCAATGTCAGGACAGACCATTCCTTGGCAGTTGTTAATTTCACCTGGGGAGGGGTAACTGGCCCTAAGAAGGTTGTGCTAAGTGCAGACCTCCGTGTGAATGCTTGTTGAGCAATGATTTAGAACCTTCAGCTTGGGCTGAAGTGGAACTCAGGACTCATGCAGAAATGTTGGGTATCCCTGCAGATGTGTCTGCTATGACTAGGTCACAGGCAAAAATGTCTTCCCCTGAACAGGCCCAGGATCCTGGAAAAAATGGACCAGGCGCCTTCCAAGAAAAGGAGGGGTAAGGCAGTGTCTTCCCAACTGACTCAGAGAAAAAAACAGTCTTTTGAGGGAGATGATCTTAGTCCTGAAGAAGGAACTGTCCCAGAGGAGCCTTAGCCTGATGAGGTTGAGTTCTTGGGGCCAGGGGGCCCTTCCAGGGCAGGTCTGAGCCAGGAGCAGCTGAACTGCTCCTCTCTTGAACCCCTCAGACAGCAAGCTACTGCTGAGGCTGCTGGGAGTGCCAGTGGGTCCCATAGGATCCACTGGAATGATGGACTCCTTTACTCAGAGTAGAGACCCCAAGCCTGGTGCTACCAGGAGGTTGGTTATACCTCTGAAGTTCAGGGGCTTTCTATTGACACGGGCACATGACATCCCAGTAGCAGGTCACCTAGGCCAAAACAAGACTTGAAACACAATTGTCCCTCACTTTCATTGGCCTCAAAGGTCAGAGGACAAAAAAGAGTTTTGTCGCTCCAGTGTCACCTGTCAAGCCAGTGGTAAGGCTGGTGGTACTACAAAGGACCCCCTGATGCCACTTCCTGTGGTGTGTGTTCCCTTTGACAGGGTTCGGATTGACATTGTTTTTCCCATGGATCCTCAAACTGCATCTGGGCACAGTTTCATACTGGTGGTGGTGGACCATGCCTCTAGGTATCCAGAGGCAATCCCATTTAGGACCATCACAGCTCCTGTGATTGCAAGAGCCCTCTTGGGAATCTTTTCCATAGTGTGTTTTCCTAAGGAGGTAGTATCAGACAAAGATGAAAACTTCATGTCTAATTACTTGACAGCTATGTCGAAGGAGTGTGGAGTAAATTATAAATTTACTTCCCCTTATCACCCACAATGCAATGGGTAAGTTGAATCGTTCAATAAAACCCTCAAGGGCACGATTAAAGGTCTCTCAAAAAAGCGTAGGCACAGATGGGACATACTTTTGCCCTGCCTTCTCTTTGCCTACCGAGAGGTTCCTCAGAAGGGGGTTGGCTACAGCATTTATGAACTTATGTTTGGATATCCATTTAGGTGTCCATTATGTCTAGTGAAGGAGGGATGGGAGTTACCTCTCAAACCACCTAAACAGGATATTGTGGACTATGTACTTGGTCTCCGCCCCAGGATGGCTGAGTGCATGAAAAAGGCAACTAAACAGCTTGAGGCTAGCCAGGCATTACAAAAGGCCTGGCATGATCAAAAGGCTGTGCTCACTGTTTACCACCCAGGGCAGAAAGTATGGGCTTTGGAGCATGTGGCCACAGCACCCCCTCAAGACAAGTGGAATGGCCCTCATACAATAATTGCGCAAACGGGAAAGGTTACCTATCTGGTAGACCTTGGAACTCCCAGGAACCCCCACAGGGTGCTCCATGTAGATACGCTCAAACCATATGTTGACAGGGCAGACATGGGCTTGCTCATGGCTACGGATGAGGGACAGGAGGAAGAAAGTGACCCACTCCCTGACCTGCTCTCACTGAACCCTGTTGATGGTTCAGTTAATTGTCTAAAAACACTCTAATATATCCTATATAAAATTTCACAACAATAAGCGTTTATAACAAATCAAAATCCACACGATCTTCTCATGTTCTTCATTTATTTTTCTTATTCAGTGATGATCTTCACACTCGAGCCTAGCCAACACGTGTTTCGTCTCTCATGGTAACAACCACAGACTTTATTAAGGCTAATTGAATCAGGGTATACACTCAAACCAAGAATAAGTATTAAGACCAGTAAACGCAAATTATCCAAATCATCATGGTTTTGTATTAGAACGTTATAAAGGATCCTCGATGTCCCCTGACGCAGCCACATCACACCCCAACTCAGAGGCCTACACTGGCTCCCCTTCATCAAGAGGATCACCTTCAAACTCCTAATCCACGCACACAAAGAACTACACAACACCGGACCAACAAACCTCAACGACCGACTCAGCTTCCACACCCCCACCCGCAGCCTCCGCTCTGCTAACCTCACTCTCGCCACAGTTCCTCGTATCCGAAAAACCACCGCCGCCGGCAGATCCTTCTCCTACCTCGCTGCCAAGACCAGGAACGCTCTCCCTACCAGCGTACGACAGACCCAGGACCTGCTGGCCTTCAGAAGACTTCTCAAGACCTGGCTCTTCGATCAGTAGCAGCCCCCCCTTACCCCACCCCCAGCTCCTTGAGACCCTCACGGGTATGTAGTGCGCTTTAGAAATACAATGATTGATTGATTGAGTAATCTCTCTTAAAACGCCGATCTACGGACTCGTGCCGTTAATGTTACTCTCACCGATCCACCCTCGTTTGAAATATTGACACGATAATTTTAAGAGCGATTACTCATCATCCTTTATAACGATCCAATACAAAACCATGACGATTTGGATGATTTGCGTTTACTGGTTTTAAAACTTATTCTTAGTTTGAGTGTATACACTGATTCAATTAGCCCTGATAAAGTCGGTGGTTGTTTCCACGAGAGACGAAACACTTGTTGGCTAGGCTCGAGTGTGAAGATCATCACTGAATAAAAAAAATAAATGAAGAACATGAAAAGATCGTGTGGATTTTGATTTATTATAAACGCTTATTCTTGTGTAATTTAGCTCAGGATATATTAGTGTTTTTGTGTATAGTAGTGAAAATCTTTTCACGTTATTTGGTTAATGGTAGATGGCCATTACCTTATCCTTTGAGCTTGGAGACTGTGATTTACTATACTAATTGCCATTCTGCGCATTCATCACCCAGCCACCTGTGTGTGAGTGTTCAGTTAATTGTGTAGCCTTGGCAGACAGCCTCACTGTACAGAAGCAAGCTGAGTTCAGAAAAGTTCTCAACCAGTTTAAACATATGTTTTCACTGACTCCAAGTACGACTACCTGGTGCTCTCATTAAGTGGAGACCGGGGCTAGTCTGCCTGTTAAAAATAAGATTTACAGGCAACCTAACCATGTCAGGGACTGTATCAGGACTGAAGTCCAGAAGATGTTGGATTTGGGAGTGATTCAACCCTCTGATAGCCCTTGGACTAGTCCAGTAGCCTTAGTACCTAAACCTCACACCTAGAATGGTAAAAGAGAGATGAGGTTGTGTATTGACTACAGGGGTCTCAATGCAGTCACTAGGACTGATGCCCATCCAATCCCTAGGGCAGATGAGCTTATAGATACTTTGGCCTCAGCCAAGTTTCCAAGCACATTATACTTGACAGCTGGCTACTGGCAGATCAGATTACTGAGGATGCAAAGCCAAAAACAGCATTCTCCACCCCTAGTGGGCACTACCAATTTGTGGTGATGCCCTTTGATTTGAAGAATGCACCTGCCACTTGTCAAAGGTTGGTGAACAAAGTCATTACAGGCCTGGAAGCCTATAGTGCAGCATATCTAGATGATATTACTGTCTTTATCTCCACCTGGGAAGATCACCTGGTCCACCTGAGAGAAACCTGGACCACCTGCAGAAAGCAGGCCCACACTATCAAGGCCCCCAAGTGCCAGATAGGGCAGCGTCAGGTTGTGTACCTGGGCCACCTTGTGGGTGGAGGCCAGGTTCAACCATTGCAGAGCAAAATCCAGACCATCATGGACTGGGTTGCTCCAACCACCCAGACTCAGATCAGAGCTTTCTTGGGCCTGACTGGGTACTATAGGCGATTTCTCAAAGGTTATGGATCCATAGTGACCCCTTTGAATAACTTAACTTATAAAATAATGCCAAAGAAAGTTCAGTGGACAGTCAGCTGTCAAAAGGCATTTGATGACCTGAAGCAGGCCAAGTGCACTGCTCCCATTCTACAAAGTCCTGACTACTCCAAACACTTAGTTGTCCAAAAAGATGCATCTGAGTTGGAGGTAGGGCCTGTGTTATCACAACTGAATGATGAAGGTCAGGATCAGCCAGTAGCTTTTATTAGCAGAAGGTTAACCTCCAGAGAGAAACGTTGGTCAGCTATTGAGAGGCAGGCCTTTGCTGTGGTTTGGGCTCTGAAGAAGCTGAGGCCATACTTGTTTAGCTCTCACTTCATTGTTCAAACATACCATAAGCCCCTCTTATGGCTAAAACTGGTGACAGGTGAAAACCTCAAACTTTTGAGGTGGTCCATTTGCCCACAAGGGATGGACTATACAGTGGAACATAGACCCTGGATTATCCATGCCAATGCAGATGGACTCTCCAGATATTTCCACTTAGAACATGAAGACTCAACTGGTCAAGGTTAGTTTAATGTCCTGACATTTTGGCGGGTTGTGTAGGAGAGTAGGATCTGCTTCTTATAGTTACCCCCACTTTTTTTCTGACGTTTCACTGTTTTAGACTTAGACTGGCTGGGATCCTGCAGGTGGGATTCAAGCTTGCTATTGTTTTACCAGATAGTATCATTGAGTGACTAACTTAAAACCACTAAAGGTATTAGGTACATATAAATCAAGAATAGAATAAAGTATGTTCTACTGAACTTGGAATTGGGTAAGTTAAGGGTCTAGCACACCCTTTCTCCAATTCAAGAGAGTTTAGTTCCCACTAGGTTAAGTAGGTGCCTACACAACATAATTTCTAGGGCTGAAGCCAGTGGCTCCTTGCCAACTAAGTATGACCATCTCTCAGTTCAGGAATTGACAAATATGTGTACATCTAGAAAACTGAAGACCGGGAGAAACCCAAACACTCGAGACCCCAGGGTCTGATGAGACATGCAAGGTGGGTGGGACAGCAGAAGAGGTACGGCCAATAAGTGAAAACTTCTATGACATGGACTCTAATGCTGACCAGAATGATCTAAATGATTCAAACTTGGACAATCCAATTCTTCCTATGGATGGAGGAGAAGGCCCCCGTGGTCCTCTCTTGAATCCACCAGGAAGAGTTAGCAGTTTACCAAGAAGATCCAGATCTCCTTCTGTTGGACTTGGGCCTTTTTGGCAGGTTCACCCCTAGACTTTTTGCCTTTAGTCTCTGGCATGATGATAGTGATTTTAGGCCTTTGCGCACTTTAGCACTGTGGGCCAGTGTAAAGTGTGTGCGCACTCTTGAGTGTGTGTGCTGAGTTTGTCTGCCCTTCCATTGGAATGCATAGGGAATATGTGTGTCCATGATAGTTCCTGATGCGTGGGAAGTGCAAGGTCAAGTTTGGTATGGGTGAACACGTGAGATTAAATGCTGCGCGATGATATGTGTGGATTTATGGTAGCTAGTGTGGAAGTGTCACTTCTAGAAGTTGGCAGGTTTGTGTAATTTGTGTCTGGCTTGTGATTGGCTGGAGCTGGCTGGTGAGCCTGGCTCCATGAGTCATGATGGGTCTGCCCCTGTGGTGAGTGTTGAGATTAGCATGAGTGATGTGAGGGAGGAGTACACCTGGGACCTGAATAGGACTGGGCTTTCCCCACACAATGCTGGCTCCACCCCCTGTGGTGTGTCTGATGTCCCTTGCCTGTCTTGTGAATAGAGAGAGGGGCTGAGCAAAAACAAAGTACTCAAGAACCAGTTGCATCTGGTTCTCCCCTTGCCTAAACTGCTACATCAAAGGAGTTCTGTGTATAAAAGAGGGGCTGTGACCCCAAGTAAATGTTCTTGTCTTGGACTGGAATCTGCCAGGGGCGTGCTGCTGCTGGAGTTCTGGGGAAGGCTTGCCTCCCTGGGCTCTGCCCAGCCCCTGGATGCCTGGAGGACTTCTGGAGGAACCCCTCTGCCTGCCTGGGATGATGGGGGGGGGGACTTTTGCTTTGCCCTGGAACCCTTTCTCCTTTGCCTTCCAAATTCCTAGGACTCCTTGGACTCCCTAGTGCCCTGTGAGCACTCTGTCCCGTCTTGTGGCCCTGTAAGAGGGAATCCCCAGCGCAGGGATTCCCCCTGTGGCCCCTTCATTGCAGGTACCTACCCTGCATTTTGCTCGATATTTTTATGCCCTTCATTGCAGGTGCCCACCCTGCATTATGGCCACCATGCTGCTGTTCATTTAAGTTGCATGGGTGCCCACCCCATGACCTTGCCCGTATGCTTATTTAAATTTACACGGGTGCCACTCTGCTTATCAGTGCCTTCACAGGTGCCCACCCTACATTATGCTCAGCCTGTTGATTTACCTTTCCACGGGAGCCCACCCCGTGTCTCACCACCGCGGCCCGAGCCGCGAGAGAACTTCTCCCCTGCCGCTGCCTAGCGCGACCCGGAAGTAGAAGACGGGGGCGGGCCTGGCGAATCCTTCCTTCCGCTTCCCCCGGCCTGGGGAAGCTGTGCCGCGCCTCGCAGGTCTCCTGCAATACGGATGGAGCCAAGCATGCTGGCCTGGTGACACCGCCTCGCAAAGGAAGCAGCCCGGTGAGTAAGGGCTGGGCGGGGATGTTCTTGCCGCATTTCCGGAGCAGGCCCACCGTTGTGGGACACTCCATTACGAGGGGCACATTATCGATTACGGGGCTCCCAGGAGTGAGGGAAGCCCCGGAAGCAGAGTCGGACCCGTGGTTGTCCCTGTTTGTGTCCCGAGCGGCCCCCGCCCGATAGGGGGATTGCTCCACCGAAGGGGCCACATAATTGTTTAAGGGCCATTATGGCTAGAGAGACCAGAGGGACACATTGGGGCATATTGTCGATGTCCGCCCCAACCTTGCCCCAATGCTCCCACAAACATGCCTATTTTTGCAGAGCCTAGATGGCTCCACCATTTTGCTCAATTCATTTAAAGGGCTTTTACGAGCCCATGCCGCATTTTGCTTATTTACAGCTGCCCAGCAATTAGTGGGCAGCTGCACCATTTAGAACCCTTTTATTTCAGGGGACATGTACTTTTATCCAGGAGTGATACGCACTCCTTTCTCCCTACCCTGGCCTGCACAGCTGCGCAGCACTTAGTGCCAGCTGCAACGTTTAGGCCTTCATTGTCTCCCCAGCTGCCCAGCAAGTAGTGGGCAGCTGCCACGTTTAGGTTTGCGCCAAGGGCGCCCCGTGACTGTTGCTGTTTAGACAGCAGCCCTGACTTTATGGACAGAGGGCATTTGAGCCCCTTATAGATGGCCAGTTGGCCTTGGGGACTATTAGGATTTATAGGGCGCAAGGCCCTAATGTCATTTTTAATGTGTACTAGGAAATGTAATGTTTATTGAATAATTTATGCACCTTGATTTATGCTCATAGATGTGCTTTTGTGATTATTAGGTTTTACCTTATGTTTTAATTAGCTACTGTGGTCTAGGTTTGATTTATTCCCTACTACAGGTTATGTGCTTTTATACTTGATAGGTTTTACGTACTGTTTTACTTCTACTGTGGTCTGGGTTTGATTTATTCCCTACTGAAGGTTATGTGATTGAGTGTATTTCCTGATGTTTAGGAGATTATGGTTTATCCTATTTTTTGCTTATGAGGTTGGCGCAGAATAGAGTTCTCGCCTTATGTGTTACTATGCCTGTTCTGATTTATATTACAGGTTGACGCTGAGTATAGTGTCTGCCAGTGATTACTGGCTGTGTTCTAAATTCACATGTATTCTTACTTTTGACTATTTCTTTACCAAGTGCTAATTCTGACAGTGGCCCACGTGGCCCTGTCATGTGTAAATAGTCCCATATAGATATTGCCCGTGCCAGTTGGCACAGTGTATATTGTGTGATTACTATCTGATGTGTTTTTATTATAATACAAAGGCTATTTTTATATACCCTTGTGTGGAGTTTCTTTTGTGGTGTGCCTAGTGTGATGTTGGGGGTGCGTACGCAAACACTTAACTATAATTGCCTCCGAGTTTAGTCTTACTGCTCGTGTCACGTTACCAAGGGGGTGAGCAGGGGTTATCTTGGCATGTAACTCTCTTGCCCTGACGTAGGATGGTGGTTTCTGCCTCACTTTGGCGCAAGCCCTGGCCAGCCAGCTGGAAATCCCATTTCTAACACCTTCTGAGGAATCTAATCATTCTGGTACATCTGTAGGGACCTCTGTCTTTCATAGGACCTCTGCTTCTCATAAAAGAGAGTCCTCTTATGAGAAGTGCCAACTGCTTGAGTTTGAGAGAGCTAAGCTCGGAATCAAGAGAGAGCAATTGGCCTTAGATAGGGAATACCTGGAGCTTCAGAGAGCTTCTAAAAAGTTAGGGCTAGAGCCCCATGGTGGCAGCAACAGTGTCCCTAGAGGTAGAGAATATTCTAATGACCATAGGAACTTGAACAAGATTGTCCCTCCCTACCAGAGTAGGGATGACATCCGCAAATGGATAACTGCACTGGAGAGGGCCTGTAAAGTACAGAGGGTTCCTCAGGAGCAGTGGGCAGCAATCCTGTGGCTCTCCTTTGCAGGAAAAAGGTAGAGACAATCTCCTCACTGTTAGAGAAGAGGATTCTGATAACTACAAAGTCATTAAGAGTGCTCTGATTGATGGGTTTGGCTTAACAATTGAACAATAGACGATTAAGTTCAGAGACACCCAAAAGGCACAGATTCAAGACTCTTTTGACTTTGTAGATTGTGCTACTAAGGCTCTGGAAGGCTGGTTACTTGGCAGTAAAGTGTGTGATTTTAAAGGATTGTACAATTTACCTTTGAGTGAGCAGATCCTTAATAATTGTCAAAATCCGTTGTTGCATCAGTACCTGGTGGACTCTGATCTGACCTTTCCCCAAGAATTGGGTCAGAAGGCAGACAAATAGGTCAGAACCAGGGTGAGGCAGAAGGTTCAGAACCAAGGTGGTGACTCCAAGAAGCAAGATTCGTAGAACTCTGATAAGGGTGGGGAGAAGGATAAAGTCCAGAATTCTTCTCAAGGAGCTCCACAAATCTGTATCTGGTGGGGAGTCACCATCTAACAAGGGAAAATGCAAGAAGAAACCACGGTGTCAAATCTGTAAACAGAAGACCCATTGGACATGTGATTCTGCCAAGTCCAAGGACTCAACTCCAACCACCACTGCCCCTAAGGCAACTGTTCCTCCTAGTTCAGCTCCAAGTGGTAGTACTCAGAATAAGGGTGTAGTAGGGTAACCCTGGGATCTGAGATGGACTCTGGCCTAGTCAGAGTTCCAACTCAGGCTGTGTTGATCTGTGATGGAGGCATGGATATGGCCTCGTTATTTGTCAGTCCCAGTAACCTGGGCAAATACAGTCAGCAGATTTTGATAAATGGAAAGGAGGCCTTGGCATTCAGTGACACAGGAGCAAGTGTCACAATACTGACAAAAGATATTGTGGTTCTGTAACGACAGGGTAATTTTATTCTATATTTAGACTGGTGGTGACTATAATCCACTACCATCTCAGTCCTAGCTGCATTTGCGTTCATTTGTAGGGCTTACCTATGTGCTTTGACAGGGTTTAGTGCCTTTTATTATTTCTGTGGGCCTATAGGCCAGAAAGCTAGAGAGAAGCCATTTTGTGCTTCTGCCTCGACTGTCCGAGGCGCTTGCAGGGTAAAGGTAATGTTTAGAGCTTAGCCTGTTTTCTGCTAGTAAGAAACCGGTCAAGACTGGCTCTTATCGAAGGAATGTATTTGTCTATTCGGTTCTGGACGCAATACACAGGTGGCCACTGTGGAAGGCGGAGGGAGCCGGGGATGGGTACAGGAATTTGGTGGAAGTCGGCCTGATACCGGAATTTTCCATAGAGAAAGAGAGCTCTATATTATCAAAGAGCGAGCAGTGAGATGAGGAGAAAGCACCGTGGGGAGTAGACAGGAGAAGGTAGTCCGAAGGCTGGTGCCGAGAGACTGATACCATCAGCTAAGTGAAATCCTGAGACGAGGAAGGAAGGTGATCAAGGGCCCCGTAGTGATATCATACAGGAGTGGCAGAGACTGAGTCTAGAAGAGGGTTCGAGTATTTTGGAACCATGGCAGCATAGACAAGGCGTAGCGGTGCAGACCTGTATTCGTGAGCCATAGAGGGAGAGCAGAGTCCCGAGCATATTGAAGACAAAAGCAAGAAAGAGAGAGAGGGATCAGCTCCGCTGCTGAGATGGAAAGACACACGTCCAAGGTGAGGCGTTCTGAGTTAGTGTAGAATACATCTAATCACTTATTTTGCCCCTCTTAGGTTACAGGTAGCGACCAAGCTAAATCATGTTTGTTTGGCTCATTCTGTCATGCTTAATTTTAGAATAAAGAGTTATTGATAAATATTTTTGAATGTTGTTTTTATGAATGAGATTAACCTTTCCTTTTAACCAGGTGCTGACATACCCTTCTGAAAAGGTAACTGAGATGTGGGGAGAGTGTGAACTTCATTTGGGAAATAACTTATAAAGATGATCCCCTATTACAGTAGATCGTCGGGTAATATTAAAGACAAAAGTCGGGAGACTATAAAGAATCGTCGGGTGACGTTAAAGATAAAAGTCGGGAGACTATGAAGAATCGTCGGGTGACGTTAGATATCGTCGGGTGACGTTAAAGATATCGTCGGGTGACGTTAAAGATAAAAGTCGGGAGACTATAAAGAATCGTCGGGTGACGTTAAAGATATCGTCGGGTGACGTTAAAGAATATAAAGATGAGGTAATTATAGGATAAGATATGGAATCCATTAGATGTTAGTGGTATGTTTGATTGTATAGGCTTGTAAATAGCTACTTTTCACCCTCTTAGGTGAGTCTTCTAGATATCTTGTAAATAGTGGCCTGAGAAGAGTGTGGTCACGTGACGACTGGGTCAGCTTCGGTTGGTAGTCTGCTAGATCTGGGAGTACAGTCGTTACAGGTTCCTCAGCAAATCATACTTGGTGAGATGTGCTAAGTTACCAAGGCTAGCAATGTCAGGACAGACCATTCCTTGGCAGTTGTTAATTTCACCTGGGGAGGGGTAACTGGCCCTAAGAAGGTTGTGCTAAGTGCAGACCCCCGTGTGAATGCTTGTTGAGCAATGATTTAGAACCTTCAGCTTGGGCTGAAGTGGAACTCAGGACTCATGCAGAAATATTGGGTATCCCTGCAGATGTGTCTGCTATGACTAGGTCACAGGCAAAAATGTCTTCCCCTGAACAGGCCCTGTATCCTTAGAAAAATGGACCAGGCGCCTTCCAAGAAAAGGAGGGGTAAGGAAGTGTCTTCCCAACTGACTCAGAGAAAAAAACAGTCTTTTGAGGGAGATGATCTTAGTCCTGAAGAAGGAACTGTCCCAGAGGAGCCTGAGCCTGATGAGGTTGAGTTCTTGGGGCCAGGGGGCCCTTCCAGGGCAGGTCTGAGCCAGGAGCAGCTGAACTGCTCCTCTCTTGAACCCCTCAGACAGCAAACTGCTGCTGAGGCTGCTGGGAGTGCCAGTGGGTCCCATAGGATCCACTGGAATGATGGACTCCTTTACTCAGAGTAGAGACCACAAGCCTGGTGCTACCAGGAGGTTGGTTATACCTCTGAAGTTTAGGGGCTTTCTATTGACATGGGCACATGACATCCCATTAGCAGGTCACCTAGGCCAAAACAAGACTTGAAACACAATTGTCCCTCACTTTCATTGGCCTCAAAGGTCAGAGGACATAAAAGAGTTTTGTCGCTCCTGTGTCACCTGTCAAGCCAGTGGTAAGGCTGGTGGTACTCCAAAGGACCCCCTGATGCCACTTCCTGTGGTGTGTGTTCCCTTTGAGAGGGTTCGGATTGACATTGTTTTTCCCAAGGATCCTCAAACTGCATCTGGTAACAGTTTCATACTGGTGGTGGTAGACCATGCCTCTAGGTATCCAGAGGCAATCCAACTTAGGACCACCACAGTTCCTGTGATTGCAAGAGTCCTCTTGGGAATCTTTTCCATAGTGTTTTTTCCTAAGGAGGTAGTATCAGACAAAGATGAAAACTTCATGTCTAATTACTTGACAGCTATGTCGAAGGAGTGTGGAGTAAATTATAAATTTACCACCCCTTATCACCCAAAATGCAATGGGTAAGTTGATTTGTTCAACAAAACCCTCAAGGGCACGATTAAAGGTCTCCCAAAAAAGCGTAGGCACAGATGGGACATACTTTTGCCCTGCCTTCTCTTTGCCTACCGAGAGGTTCCTCAGAAGGGGGTCGACTACAGCATTTTTGAACTTATGTTTGGATATCCATTTAGGTGACCGTTATGTCTAGTGAAGGAGGGATGGGAGTTACCTCTCAAACCACCTAAACAGGATATTGTGGACTATGTACTTGGTCTCCGCCCCAGGATGGCTGAGTGCATGAAGAAGGCAACTAAACGGCTTGAGGCTAGCCAGGCATTACAAAAGGCCTGGCATAATCAAAAGGCTGTGCTGACTGTTTACCACCCAAGGCAGAAAGTATGGGCTTTGGAGCATGTGGCCACAGCAGCCCTTCAAGACAAGTGGAATGGCCCTCATACAATAATTGAGCAAAAGGGAAAGGTTACCTATCTGGTAGACCTTGGAACTCCCAGGAACCCCCACAGGGTGCTCCATGTGGATACGCTCAAACCATATGTTGACAGGGCAGACATGGGCTTGCTCATGGCTACGGATGAGGGACAGGAGGAAGAAAGTGACCCACTCCCTGACCTGCTCTCACAGAACCCTGTTGATGGTTCAGTTAATTGTGTAAAAACACTCTAATATATCCTGAGCTAAATTACACAACAATAAGCGTTTATAACAAATCAAAATCCACACGATCTTCTCATGTTCTTCATTTATTTTTCTTATTCAGTGATGATCTTCACACTTGAGCCTAGCCAACACGTGTTTCGTCTCTCATGGTAACAACCACAGACTTCATTAAGGCTAATTGAATCAGGGTATACACTCAAACCAAGAATAAGTATTAAGACCAGTAAACGCAAATTATCCAAATCCTCATGGTTTTGTATTGGAACGTTATAAAGGATCCTCGACGTCCCACGAGGCACCCACATTACACCCCAACTCAGAGGCCTACACTGGCTCCCCTTCATCAAGAGGATCACCTTCAAACTCCTAATCCACGCACACAAAGAACTACACAACACCGGACCAACAAACCTCAACGACCGACTCAGCTTCCACACCCCCACCCGCAGCCTCCGCTCTGCCAACCTCGCTCTCGCCACAGTTCCTCGTATCCGAAAAACCACCACCGGCGGCAGATCCTTCTCCTACCTCGCCGCCAAGAACCTGGAACGCTCTCCCTACCAGCCTACGACAGACCCAGGACCTGCTGGCCTTCAGAAGACTTCTCAAGACCTGGCTCTTTGATCAGTAGCAGTACCCCCTCGCCCCCCCGCCCCCCCCCAGCTCCTTGAGACCCTCACGGGTATGTAGCGCGCTTTAGAAATACAATGATTGATTGAATAATCTCTCTTAAAACGCCGATCTACAGACTCGTGCCGTGAATGTTACTCTCACCGATCCACCCTCGTTTGAAATATTGACACGATAATTTTAAGAGAGATTACTCAGCATCCTTTATAACGATCCAATACAAAACCATGACGATTTGGATGATTTGCGTTTACTGGTCTTAAAACCTATTCTTAGTTTGAGTGTATACACTGATTCAATTAGCCCTGATAAAGTCGGTGGTTGTTTCCACGAGAGACGAAACACTTGTTGGCTAGGCTCGAGTGTGAAGATCATCACTGAATAAAAAAATAAATGAAGAACATGAAAAGATCGTGTGGATTTTGATTTATTATAAACGCTTATTCTTGTGTAATTTAGCTCAGGATATATTAGTGTTTTTGTGTATAGTAGTGAAAATCTTTTCACGCTATTTGGTTAATGGTAGATGGCCATTACCTTATCCTTTGAGCTTGGAGACTGTGATTTACTATACTAATTGCCACTCTGCGCATTCATCACCCAGCCATCTGTTTGTGAGTGTTCAGTTAATTGTGTAGCCTTGGCAGACAGCCTCACTGTACAGGAGCAAGCTGAGTTCAGAAAAGTTCTCAACCAGTTTAAACATATGTTTTCACTGACTCCAAGTACGACTACCTGGTGCTCTCATTAAGTGGAGACCGGGGATAGTCTGCCTGTTAAAAATAAGATTTACAGGCAACCTAACCATGTCAGGGACTGTATCAGGACTGAAGTCCAGAAGATGTTGGATTTGGGAGTGATTGAACCCTCTGATAGCCCTTGGACTAGGCCAGTAGTCTTAGTACCTAAACCTCACACCTAGAATGGTAAAAGAGAGATGAGGTTGTGTATTGACTACAGGGGTCTCAATGCAGTCACTAGGACTGATGCCCATCCAATCCCTAGGGCAGATGAGCTTATAGATACTTTGGCCTCAGCCAAGTTTCCGAGCACATTATACTTGACAGCTGGCTACTTGCAGATCAGATTAGCTGAGGATGCAAAGCCAAAAACAGCATTCTCCACCCCTAGTGGGCACTACCAATTTGTGGTGATGCCCTTTGATTTGAAGAATGCACCTGCCACTTTTCAAAGGTTGGTGAACAAAGTCCTTACAGGCCTGGAAGCCTATAGTGCAGCATATCTAGATGATATTGCTGTCTTTAGCTCCACCTGGGAAGATCACCTGGTCCACCTGAGAGAAACCTGGACCACCCGCAGAAAGCAGGCCTCACTATCAAGGCCCCCAAGTGCCAGATAGGGCAGCGTCAAGTTGTGTACCTGGGCCACCTTGTGGGTGGAGGCCAGGTACAACCATTGCAGAGCAAAATCCAGACCATCATGGACCGGGTTGCTCCAACCACCCAGACTCAGATCAGAGCTTTCTTGGGCCTGACTGGGTACTATAGGCAATTTCTCAAAGGTTATGGATCCATAGTGACCCCTTTGAATAACTTAACTTATAAAATAATGCCAAAGAAAGTTCAGTGGACAGTCAGCTGTCAAAAGGCATTTGATGACCTGAAGCAGGCCAAGTGCACTGCTCCCATTCTACAAAGTCCTGACTACTCCAAACACTTAGTTGTCCAAAAAGATGCATCTGAGGTAGGGCCTGTGTTATCACAACTGAATGATGAAGGTCAGGATCAGCCAGTAGATTTTATTAGCAGAAGGTTAACCTCCAGAGAGAAACGTTGGTCAGCTATTGAGAGGCAGGCCTTTGCTGTGGTTTGGGCTCTGAAGAAGCTGAGGCCATACTTGTTTAGCTCTCACTTCATAGTTCAAACATACCATAAGCCCCTCTTATGGCTAAAACTGGTGACAGGTGAAAACCTCAAACTTTTGAGGTGGTCCATTTCCCTACAAGGGAAGGACTATACAGTGGAACATAGACCCTGGATTATCCGTGCCAATGCAGATGGACTCTTCAGATTTTTCCACTTAGAACATGAAGACTCAACTGGTCAAGGTTAGTTTAATGTCCTGACATTTTGGGGGGTTGTGTAGGAGAGTAGGATCTGCTTCTTATAGTTACCCCCACTTTTTTGCAGATGTTTCACTGTTTTAGACTTACACTGGCTGGGAACCTGCTATTTAGGACCCCAGATCCTAGCTGCTTTCTCCTCTCAATTGCTTGCATATACTTTAGGTACACTCCAGATTGGATTCTTCGGTAACCTTATAAGTCCCTAGTATGTGGTATACTATATATCCAGGGCATAGGTACCCCAGGGGCCTCTCAGGAGCTGCATCATGTATTGTGCCACCCCTGAGAGACCACTCAAACTGACACCGCAGGTCTACTACTGCTGCCTGTTGAAGGTGGTGCATGCACCCCTTACTTAGATATAGGTTCACTATATCTACCATATATCACTACACTTATAAACCTGTCACCCCTATGGCTCCGCTCATGCATTCGTAACCTCTCACACAAAACCCAGCAAGGCAGAGTGCTGGGTTTTGTGTGAGAGGGTGCCCATGCACAAGCAGAACCCCTCTGCAGCCTTCAGAATATATCCTCCGGGGTTGTTAGTAATGCAGCCAGACCATATACACTTTAAGTGCATTATAACCTCGTAGTAAATGCTACATTTCAAACTGCTGCACAGAAACCTGTTGTGTTTGGTATCAAACACCGTGGAATCATACCTCCACACCAGTAACTGGTGCGGGAGGTATGATTCCTCCATTTTAGAACCACTAATGTGGGGTACTGGTCTTCCCGGTACCAGCTTTCTCGGCCCTGGCATCACAAGATAGATGTTGCAGCCACAGACACGAGTCTGCCCTCCTGCTGTTAGACTAAACTTTGGCAGGGGAGGCTGGACAATAGGATTCCTGTCACAGCACGGTGTAACCACCTCCCAGACAAGCTTTAGTTTATTGGGGCTGGGTGGGTACACTCTGAGAGTGCGTTGATATCTGCACTGGGGGCACATTTGGTGTTCCAGTGCATAGTACAGCTCAAACCGGTTGCAGGAGCAATTTGCTCCTGCTCTGGCTCGAAACTGGACAAAGGACATGGGTGTAACCACGCTTCTGTCCTGACCCTCCCATAGGTGTGTCCCCAGAGTTTGTCCCACCCCTTCCTTGGTTATAAAGTAGGAACCCTGACTACAGGACTTTAGATTTACCTGGACTAAACTCCGCTACAGAAACCAAGTATCCTTTGATGATCTACGCTTTGATGGACAAATGAAGAATCTCCCTTGGAGTAAAGGAGTTACTACCCTGCAAGGCAGGCACCAAGATGCATCTGACCGGTTTGCATCTCCCAAGCTCCTGAGGACTCCAAAGAATTTTGCAACACAGGAGGTGGATTTCCAAGTGTCCCCGGTGTCGGCTTGTACTCTCAGCAAACCTGAGAGCTGTATCCCTTGTGGGGCCTGTGCAACCTGAACCCCTGTGCACCGTGTCCATTTGCAGAAGCATCAGCATTCTGGCAACCCCTGAAGCTGTGCTTTGGGATACTTGTAGTGCTTATCCCAAGCAGTAATTTCACTGAAGATTACTAGCCTACACTCCATGAGTGTTCCGTGGGCTAGTATTTTTTGATCCCTCTCGATGTCCTTTCATGATCCCTGGTCTGTTGGCCTGTGGGTCCCTGTGAAGTTAACTTTGACTTTCAGTGGGCTTTCCTGGTTACTACAGATGTGCCCTGACTTTTCATATCTTCGAGAGTCCCCAGGGCCTTGCTGGTCCTCACTGAAGCATCTTTCCTCAGACCATGTGGGTTGCAGTTGCCAAGCATTTTTGGCGTTCAATCCGGACACTGACCCCCCAGCACTTGACATCCTTTGTGGGTCAGCTTACCTGCGGACTTTGCTCATCCTCGAAATCTCCTGGGCCCCGTGGCTGCAGAGTCAAGCTTAACGTCTTCTCACCTGAAACACCCGACATTGGTGGGCCATCTATCGTGCCCCTGGTCACTGGCAAGTGACCCAGACTCTGTCCCCTCTGATTTCAGCTTCTTCTCAGCTCTGATCCAGGCTTGGATCACACCGGACACATCTCATCTTCCCGGCAGCAGCACTTTTCTGCATCATGCCTTTGAAAACGACAAAGATTTCTGACACCATTTGACACTTATGCACCCGGCTTCCCTGGGTTTGGTAACACGAGTACTTCTGTGCTCACATGGGTGCTGGCCTTAGAACCTTCTATGTTTGAAAGGGTTTGCGTAAAGTCCTCTCCTAAGTGTTCTTAATCTTTAATGTTAAAACAGCGACTTTCCCGTAGAGTTGTACGGAAGTCGCTCCTGTGTTCTCACACTGCACACCTCAGGCGTGGGTCCCCTGTGTCAATACCTTGGGTGTTTCCTTTGGGTCCCAGCGATTCTAAGTGCTCGAGGCACAGTGTCTAGTCAATTTGTGGTTGTTATACCCCTTTTCTTAGTTTATGGTTCGGTCTCCCCCTGGAGCCCGCTGTGTCTTGTGATAATTACTGTTGTTCTAGTGATTTAATATTGTGTATCTTGTACTCTAATCTCATAGATTAGTAGAGAGTGTTTAGTAATAAATACATATTTTTATAATAACACCTGTGTGGTTTGCCTTTCATTTACTCATTCAGGAGGTTAAAATCTGGTAAAACAAGCTGCTTTGCATCCCTTCGAGACTTAGATTGAAGGCTGCTCTCCATAGCTACCACTAGGATAGCTGTGATTAAAGGTTGTCTTTAACCTATTCATCAATAAGGGTGGTTTGGACTGGTGCAAGGTGCCCACTTTAATTAGTGGACAGCATATACCAGGCCAACTTCTCACATTGGTGTGCAGCAGTTGGGATTCAAGTTTGCTATTGTTTTTCCAGATAGTCTCATTGAGTGACTAACTTAAAACCACTAAAGGTATTAGGTACATATAAATCAAGAATGGAATAAAGTACGTTTTACTGAACTTGGAGTTGGGTAAGTTAAGGGTCTAGCACACCCTTTCTCCAGTTCAAGAGAGTTTAGTTCCCACTAGGTTAAGTAGGTGCCTACACAACATAACTTCTAGTGCTGAAGCCAGTGGCTCCTTGCCAAGTAAGTATGGCCATCTCTCAGTTCAGGAATTGAGAAATATGTGCACATCTAGAAAACTGAAGACAGGGAGAAACCCACACACTCAAGACCCCAGGGTCTGATGAGACAAGCAAGGTGGGTGGGACAGCAGAAAAGGAACGGCCAAGAAGTGAAAACTTCTATGACACGGACTCTAATGCCGACCAGGATGATCTAAATGATTTAAACCTGGGCAATCCAATTCTTCTCATGGATGGAGGAGAAGGCCCCCGTGGTCCTCTCTTGAATCCACCAGGAAGAGTTAGCAGTTTACCAAGAAGATCGAGATCTCCTTCTGTGGAATCTAATCATTCTGGTACATCTGTAGGGACCTCTGTCTTTCATAGGACATCTGCTTCTCATAAACGGGAGTCCTCTTATGAGAAGAAATGCCAACTGCTTGAGTTTGAGAGAGCTAAGCTCGGAATCAAGAGAGAGCAATTGGCCTTAGATAGGGAATACCTAGAGCTTCAGAGAGCTTCTAAAAAGTTGGGGCTAGAGCCCCATGGTGGCAGCAACAGTGTCCCTAGAGGTAGAGAATATTCTAATGACCATAGGAACCTGAACAAGATTGTCCCTCCCTACCAGAGTGGGGATGAGATCCGCAAATGGATAACTGCACTGGAGAGGGCCTGTAAAGTACAGAGGGTTCCTCAGGAGCAGTGGGCAGCAATCCTGTGGCTCTCCTTTGCAGGAAAATGGTTACTTGGCAGTAAAGTGTGTGATTTTAAAGGATGGTACAATTTACCTATGAGGGAGCAGATCCTTAATAACTGGCAAAATCAGTTGTTGCATCAGTACCTGGAGGACTCTGATCTGACCATTCCCCAAGAATTGGGTCAGAACGCAGACAAATAGGTCAGAACCAGGGTGAGGCAGAAGGTTCAGAACCAAGCGGGTAAAGTCCAGAAGTCTTCTCAAGGAGCTCAACAACATCTGTATCTTGTGGGGAGTCACAATCTAACAAGGGAAAAGGCAAGAAGAAACCATGGTGTCAAATCTGTAAACAGAAGACCCATTGGACATGTGATTCTGCCAAGTCCAAGGACTCAACTCCAACCACCACTGCCCCTAAGGCAACTGTTCCCCCTAGTTCAGGTCCAAGTGCTGGTACTTTGAATAAGGGTGTAGTAGGGTAACCCTGGGATCTGAGATGGACTCTGGCCTAGTCAGAGTTGCAACTCAGGCTGTGTTGATCTGTGATGGAGGCATGGATATGGCCTCCTTATTTGTCAGTCCCAGTAACCTGGGCAAATACAGACAGCAGATTTTAATAAATAGAAAAGAGGCCTTGGCATTCAGTGACACAGGAGCAAGTGTCACAATACTGACAAAAGATATTGTGGTTCTGTAACGACAGGGTAATTTTATTCTATTTTTAGACTGGTGGTGACTATAATCCACTATTATCTCAGTCCTAGCTGCATTTGCGTTCATTTGTAGGGCTTACCTATGTGCTTTGACAGGGTTTAGTGCCTTTTATTATTTCTGTGGGCCTATAGGCCCGAAAGCTAGAGAGAAGCAATTTTGTGCTTCTGCCTTGACTGTCCGAGGCGCTTGCAGGGTAAAGGTAATGTTTAGAGCTTAGCCTGTTTTCTGCTAGTAAGAAACCGGTCAAGACTGGCTCTTATCGAAGGAATGTATTTGTCTATTCGGTTCTAGACGCAATACACAGGTGGCCACTGTGGAAGGCGGAGGGAGCCGGGGATGAGTACAGGAATTTGGAGGGAGTCGGCCTGATACCGGAATTTTCCATAGAGAAAGAGAGCTCTATATTATCAAAGAGCGAGCAGTGAGATGAGGAGAAAGTACTGTGTGGAGTAGACAGGAGAAGTTGGTCCGAAGGCTGGTGCCGAGAGACTGATACCATCAGCTAAGTGAAATCCTGAGACGAGGAAGGAAGGTGATCAGGGGCCCCGTAGTGATATCATACAGGAGTGGCAGAGACTGAGTCCAGAAGAGGGTTCGAGTATTTTGGAACCATGGCAGCGTAGACAAGGCGTAGCGGTGCAGACCTGTATTCGTGAGCCATAGAGGGAGAGCAGAGTCCCGAGCATATTGAAGACAAAAGCAAGAAAGAGAGAGAGGGATCAGCTCCGCTGCTGAGATGGAAAGACACACGTCCAAGGTGAGGCGTTCTGAGTTAGTGTAGAATACATCTAATCACTTATTTTGCCCCTCTTAGGTTATAGGTATCGACCAAGCTAAATCATGTTTGTTTGGCTCATTCTGTCATGCTCAATTTTAGAATAAAGAGTTAATGATAAATATCTTTGAATGTTGTTTTTATGAATGAGATTAACCTTTCCTTTTAACCAGGTGCTGAAATACAGAAGGATGGGATATACCCTTCTGAAAAGGTAACTGAGATGTGGGGAGAGTGAACTTCATTTGGGAAATAACTTATAAAGATGATCCCCTATTACAGTAGATCGTCGGGTGATATTAAAGACAAAAGTCGGGTGACGTTAAAGATAACGTCGGGTGACGTTAAAGATATCGTCGGGTGACGTTAAAGATATCGTCGGGTGACGTTAAAGATATCATCGGGCGACGTTAAAGATAAAAGTCGGGAGACTATAAAGAATCGTCGGGTGACGTTAAAGATATCGTCGGGTGACGTTAAAGATAAAAGTCGGGAGACTATTTAGAATCGTCGGGTGACGTTAAAGATATCGTCGGGTGACGTTAAAGATATCATTGGGTGACGTTAAAGATAAAAGTCGGGAGACTATAAAGAATTGTCGGGTGACGTTAAAGATATCGTCGGGTGACGTTAAAGAATGTAAAGATGAGGTAATTATAGGATAAGATATGGAATCCATTAGATGTTAGTGGTATGTTTGATTGTATAGGCTTGTAAATAGCTTCTTTTCACCTTCTCAGGTGAGTCTTCTCGATATCTTGTAAATAGTGGCCTGAGAAGAGTGTGGTCACGTGACGACTGGGTCAGCTACGGTTGGTAGTCTGCTAGATTTGGGAGTACAGTCGTTACAGGTTACTCAGCAAATCATACTTGGTGAGATGTGCTAAGTGACCAAGGCTAGCAATGTCAGGACAGACCATTCCTTGGCAGTTGTTAATTCCACCTGGGGAGGGGTAACTGGCCCTAAGAAGGACGTGCTAAGTGCAGACCTCCGTGTGAATGCTTGTTGAGCAATGATTTAGAACCTTCAGCTTGGGCTGAAGTGGAACTCAGGACTCATGCAGAAATGTTGGGTATCCCTGCAGATGTGTCTGCTATGACTAGGTCACAGGCAAAAATGTCTTCCCCTGAACAGGCCCTGGATCCTGGAAAAAATGGACCAGGCGCCTTCCAAGAAAAGGAGGGGTAAGGCAGTGTCTTCCCAACTGACTCAGAGAAAAAAACAGTCTTTTGAGGGAGATGATCTTAGTCCTGAATAAGGATCTGTCCCAGAGGAGCTTGAGCCTGATGAGGTTGAGTTCTTGGGGCCAGGTGGCCATTCCAGGGCAGGTCTGAGCCAGGAGCAGCTGAACTGCTCCTCTCTTGAACCCCTCAGACAGCAAGCTGCTGCTGAGGCTGCTGGGAGTGCCAGTGGGTCCCATAGGATCCACTGGAATGATGGACTCCTTTACTCAGAGAGTAGAGACCCCAAGCCTGGTGCTACCAGGAGGTTGGTTATACCTCTGAAGTTTAGGGGCTATCTATTGACACAGGCACATGACATCCCATTAGCAGGTCACCAAGTCCAAAACAAGACTTGAAACACAATTGTCACTCACTTTCATTGGCCTCAAAGGTCAGAGGACATAAAAGAGTTTTGTCGCTCCTGTGTCACCTGTCAAGCCAGTGGTAAGGCTGGTGGTACTACAAAGGACCCCCTGATGCCACTTCCTGTGGTGTGCGTTCCCTTTGAGAGGGTTCGGATTGACATTGTTGTTCCCATGGATCCTCAAACTGCATCTGGGCACAGTTTCATACTGGTGGTGGTGGACCATGCCTCTAGGTATCCAGAGGCAATCCCACTTAGGACCACCACAGCTCCTGTGATTGCAAGAGCCCTCTTGGGTATCTTTTCCATAGTGTGTTTTCCTAAGGAGGTAGTATCAGACAAAGATGAAAACTTCATGTCTAATTACTTGACAGCTATGTCGAAGGAGTGTGGAGTAAATTATAAATTTGCTACCCCTTATCACCCACAATGCAATGGGTAAGTTGAATTGTTCAACAAAACCCTCAAGGACACGATTAAAGGTCTCCCAAAAAAGCGTAGGCACAGATGGGACATACTTTTGCCCTGCCTTCTCTTTGCCTACCGAGAGGTTCCTTAGAAGGGGGTTGGCTACAGCTTTTCTGAACTTATGTTTGGATATCCATTTAGGTGTCTATTATGTCTAGTGAAGGAGGGATGGGAGTTACCTCTCAAACCACCTAAACAGGATATTGTGGACTATGTACTTGGTCTCCGCCCTAGGATGGCTGAGTGCATGAAGAAGGCAACTAAACAGCTTGAGGCTAGCCAGGCATTACAAAAGGCCTGGCACGATCAAAAGGCTGTTCTCACTGTTTACCACCCAGGGCAGAAAGTATGGGCTTTGGAGCATGTGGCCACAGCACCCCCTCAAGACAAGTGGAATGGCCCTCATACAATAATTGAGCAAAAGGGAAAGGTTACCTATCTGGTAGACCTTGGAACTCCCAGGAACCCCCACAGGGTGCTCCATGTAGATATGCCCAAACCATATGTTGACAGGGCAGACATGGGCTTGCTCATGGCTACGGATGAGGGACAGGAGGAAGAAAGTGACCCACTCCCTGACCTGCTCTCACAGAACCCTGTTGATGGTTCAGTTAATTGTGTAAAAACACTCTAATATATCCTGAGCTAAATTACACAACAATAAGCGTTTATAACAAATCAAAACCCACATGATCTTCTCATGTTCTTCATTTATTTTTCTTATTCAGTGATGATCTTCACACTTGAGCCTAGCCAACACGTGTTTCGTCTCTCATGGTAACAACCACAGACTTCATTAAGGCTAATTGAATCAGGGTATACACTCAAACCAAGAATAAGTATTAAGACCAGTAAACGCAAATTATCCAAATCATCATGGTTTTGTATTGGAACGTTATAAAGGATCCTCGACGTCCCCCGACGCAGCCACATCACACGCCAACTCAGAGGCCTACACTGGCTCCCCTTCATCAAGAGGATCACCTTCAAACTCCTAATCCACGCACACAAAGAACTACACAACACCGGACCAACAAACCTCAACGACCGACTCAGCTTCCACACCACCACCCGCAGCCTCCGCTCTGCCAACCTCACTCTCGCCACAGTTCCTCGTATCCGAAAAAACACCGCCGGCGGCAGATCCTTCTCCTACCTCGCCGCCAGGACCTGGAACGCTCTGCCTACCAGCCTACGACAGACCCAGGACCTGCTGGCCTTCAGAAGTCTTCTCAAGACCTGGCTCTTCGATCAGTAGCAGCCCCCCGCACCCCCCCCAGCTCCTTGAGACCCTCACGGGTATGTAGCGCGCTTTAGAAATACAATGATTGATTGATTGAGTAATCTCTCTTAAAACGCTGATCTACAGACGCGTGCCGTGAATGTTACTCTCACCGATCCACCCTCGTTTGAAATATTGACACGATAATTTTAAGAGAGATTACTCAGCATCCTTTATAACGATCCAATACAAAACCATGACGATTTGGATGATTTGCGTTTACTGGTCTTAAAACTTATTCTTACTTTGAGTGTATACACTGATTCAATTAGCCCTGATAAAGTTGGTGGTTCTTTCCACGAGAGACGAAACACTTGTTGGCTAGGCTCGAGTGTGAAGATCATCACTGAATAAAAAAAATAAATGAAGAACATGAAAAGATCGTGTGGATTTTGATTTATTATAAACGCTTATTCTTGTGTAAACTAGCGCAGGATATATTAGTGTTTTTGTGTATAGTAGTGAAAATCTTTTCACGCTATTTGGTTAATGGCAGATGGCCATTACCTTATCCTTTGAGCTTTGAGACTGTGATTTACTATACTAATTGCCACTCTGCGCATTCATCACCCAGCCATCTGTTTGTGAGTGTTCAGTTAATTGTGTAGCCTTGGCAGGCAGCCTCACTGTACAGGAGCAAGCTGAGTTCAGAAAAGTTCTCAACCAGTTTCAACATATGTTTTCACTGACTCCAAGTACGACTACCTGGTGCTCTCATTAAGTGGAGACCAGGGATAGTCTGCCTGTTAAAAATAAGATTTACAGGCAACCTAACCATGTCAGGGACTGTATCAGGACTGAAGTCCAGAAGATGTTGGATTTGGGAGTGATTGAACCCTCTGATAGCCCTTGGACTAGTCCAGTAGTCTTAGTACCTAAACCTCACACCTAGAATGGTAAAAGAGAGATGAGGTTGTGTATTGACTACAGGGGTCTCAATGCAGTCACTAGGACTGATGCCCATCCAATCCCTAGGGCAGATGAGCTTATAGATACTTTGGCCTCAGCCAAGTTTCCGAGCACATTATACTTGACAGCTGGCCACTGGCAGATCAGATTAGCTGAGGATGCAAAGCCAAAAACAGCATTATCCACCCCTAGTGGGCACTACCAACTTGTGGTGATGCCCTTTGATTTGAAGAATGCACCTGCTACTTTTCAAAGGTTGGTGAACAAAGTCCTTACAGGCCTGGAAGCCTATAGTGCAGCATATCTAGATGATATTGCTGTCTTTAGCTCCACCTGGGAAGATCACCTGGTCCACCTGAGAGAAACCTGGACCACCTGCAGAAAGCAGGCCTCACTATCAAGGCCGCCAAGTGCCAGATAGAACAGAGTCAGTTTGTGTACCTGGGCCACCTTGTGGGTGGAGGCCAGGTTCAACCATTGCAGAGCAAAATCCAGACCATCATGGATTGGGTTGCTCCAATCACCCAGACTCAGATCAGAGCTTTCTTGGGCCTGACTGGGTACTATAGGAGATTTGTCAAAGGTTATGGATCCATAGTGACCCCTTTGAATGACTTAACTTATAAAATAATGCCAAAGAAAGTTCATTGGACAGTCAGCTGCCAAAAAGCATTTAATGACCTGAAGCAGGTCAAGTGCACTGCTCCCATTCTACGAAGTCCTGACTACTCCAAACACTTCATTGTCCAAAAAGATGCATCTGAGTTGAGGGTAGGGCCTGTGTTATCACAATTGAATGATGAATGCCAGGATCAGCCAGTAGCTTTTTTTAGCAGAAGGTTAACCTTCAGAGAGAAATGTTGGTCAGCTATTGAGAGGCAGGCCTTAGCTGTGGTTTGGGCTCTGAAGAAGCTGAGGCCATACATGTTTAGCTCTCACTTCATTGTTCAAACATACCATAAGCCCCTCTTATGGCTAAAACTGATGACGGGTGAAAACCTCAAACTTTTGAGGTGGTCCATTTCCCTACAAGGGATGGACTATACAGTGGAACATAGACCCTGGATTATCCGTGCCAATGCAGATGGACTCTCTAGATATTTCCACTTAGAACATGAAGACTCAACTGGTCAAGGTTAGTTTAATGTCCTGACATTTTGGGGGGTTGTGTAGGAGAGTAGGATCTGCTTCTTATAGTTACCCCCCACTTTTTGCTGATGTTTCACTGTTTTAGACTTAGACTGGCTGGGATCCTGCTATTCAGGAACCCCAGAGCCTAGCTGCTTTCTCCTCTCAATTGATTGCAAATACTTTAGGTACACTCCAGATTGGATTCTTGGGTAACCTTATAAGGTCCTAGTATATGGTATACTATATACCCAGGGCATAGGTACCCCAGAGGCCTCTCAGGGGCAGCTGCATGTATTGTGCCACGCCTGAAAGACCACTCAAACTGACACCACAGGTCTACTACTGCTAGCTGTTTAAGGTGGTGCATGCACCCCTTACTTAGATATAGGTTCACTATATCTACTTGATATCACTACACATATAAACCTGTCACCCCTATGGCTCCGCTCATGCATTCGTAACCTCTCACACAAAACCCAGCAAGGCAGAGTGCTGGTTTTTGTGTGAGAGGGTGCCCATGCACAAGCAGAACCCCTCTGCAGCCTTCGGAATCTATCCTCCGGGGTTGTTAGTAATGCAGCCAGACCATATACACTTTAAGTGCATTATAACCTCATAGTAAATGCTAAATTTTAAACTGCTGCACAAAAACCTGTTGTGTTTGGTATCAAACACCTTGGAATCATACCTCCACACCAGTAACTGGTGCGGGAGGTATGATTCCTCCATTGTAGAACCACTAATGTGGGGTGCCGGTCTACCCGGTACCAGCTATCACGGCCCTGGCATCACAAGATAGATGTTGCAGCCACAGACACGAGTCTGCCCTCCTGCTGTTAGACGAAACTCTGGCAGGGGAGGCTGGACAATAGGTTTCTTGTCACAGAGTGGTGTAACCACCTCCCAGACAGGCTTTAGTGTATTGGGGCTGGGTGGGTGCACTCTGAGAGTGCGGTGATATCTGCACTGGGGGCACATTTGGTGTCCCAGTGCATAGTCCAGCACAAACCGGTTGCAGGAGCCATTTGCTCCTGCTCTGTTGCGAAACTGGACAAAGGACATGGGTGTAACCACACTTCTGTCCTGACCCTCCCATAGGTGTGTCCCCAGAGTTTGTCCCACCCCTTCCTTGGTTATAAAGTAGGAACCCTGACTACAGGACTTTAGATTTACCTGGACTAAACTCTGCTACAGAAACCAAGTATCCTTTGATGATCTACGCTTTGCTGGACAACTGAAGAATCTCCCTTGGAGTAAAGGAGTTACTCCCCTGCAAGGCAGGCACCAAGACGCATCTGACCGATTTGCATCTCCCAAGCTCCTGAGGACTGCAAAGAATTTTGCAACACAGGAGGTGGATTTCCAAGTGTCCCCGGGGTCGACTTGTACTCTCAGCAAACCAGAGACCTGTATCCCTTGTGGGGCCCGTGCAAACTGAACCCCTGTGCACCGTGTCCATTTGCAGAAGTATCAGCATTCTGGCAACCCCTGAAGCTGTGCTATGGGATACTTGTAGTGCTTACCCCAAGCAGTAATTTCACTGAAGATTACAAGCCTACACTCCACAAGTGTTCCGTGGGCTAGTATTTTTTGATCCCTCTCGATGTCCCTTCATGATCCCTGGTCTGTTGGCCTTTGGGTCCCTGTGAAGGTAACTTTGACTTGCAGTGGGCTTTCCTGGTCACTAGTATACAGATGTGCCCTGACTTTTCATAGCTCCCAGGGTCCCCAGGGCCTTGCTGGTCCTCACTGAAGCATCTTTCCTATGACCATGTGGGTTGCAGTTGCCAAGGTTTGTTGGTGTTCAATCCGGACACTGACCCCCCTGCACTCGACATCCTTTGTGGGTCAGCTTGCTTGCGGACTTTGGTCATCCTCGAAATCTCCTGGACCCCGTGACTGCAGAGTCAAGCTTAACGTCTTCTCACCCCTTAACACCCGACATCGGTGGGCCTTCATCTATCGTGCCCCTGGTCACTGGCAAGTGACCCAGACTCTGTCCCCTCTGCTTTCAGCTTCTTCTCAGCTCTGATCCAGGCTTGGATCACACCGGACACATCATCACTTTTCTGCATCACGCCATTGAAAATGTCAAAGATTTCTGACACCATTTGACACTTATGCACCCGGCTTCCCTGGGTTATATAACACGAGTACTTCGGCGCTCACATGGGTGCTCGCCTTAGAACCTTCTATGTTTGAAAGGGTTTGTGTAAAGTCCTCTCCTAAGTGTTCCTAATCTTCAATGTTCCCACAGCGACTTTCCCATAGAGTTGTACGGAAGTCGCTCCTGTGTTCTCACACTGCCCACGTCTTGCATAGGTCCACTGTGTCAATACCTTGGGTGGTTCCTTTGGGTCCCAGTGATTCTAAGTGCTCGAGGCACTGTGTCTAGTCAATTTGTGGTTGTTATACCCCTTTCTTAGTTTATGGTTCGGTTTCCCCCTGGAGCCTGCTGTGTGTTGTGATAATTACTGTTGTTCTAGTGATTTAATATCGTGTATCTTGTACTCTAATCTCATAAAGAGATTAGTAGAGAGTGTTTAGTAATAAATACATATTTTTATAATAACACCTGTGTGGTTCTCCTTTCATTTACTCATTCAGGAGGTTAAAATCTGGTAAAACAAGCTACTTTGCATCCCTTCGAGACTTAGCCTGAAGGCTGCTCTCCATAGCTACCACTAGGATAGCTTTCATTAAAGGTTGTCTTTAACCTAATCATCAATAAGGGTATTTTTTACTGGTGCAAGGTGCCCACTTTAATTAGTGGACAGCATATACCAGGCCAACTTCTCACATTGGTGTGCAGCAGTTGGGATACAAGCTTGCTATTGTTTTACCAGATAGTCTCATTGAGTGACTAACTTAAAACCACTAAAGTATGACCATCTCTCAGTTCAGGAATTGAGAAATATGTGTACATCTAGAAAACTGAAGACAGGGAGAAACCCAAACACTCAAGACCCCAGGGTCTGATGAGGCATGCAAGGTGGGTGGGACAGTAGAAGAGGAACGGCCAAGAAGTGAAAACTTCTATGACACGGACTCTAATGCTGACCAGGATGATCTAAATGATTCAAACCTGGACAATCCAATCCTTCCTATGGATGGAGGAGAAGGCCCCCGTGGTCCTCTCTTAAATCCACCAGGAAGAGTTAGCAGTTTACCAAGAAGATCCAGATCTCCTTCTGTTGGACTTGGGCCTTTTTGGCAGGTTCACCCCTAGACTTTATGCCTTTAGTCTCTGGCATGATGAGATTGATTTTAGGCCACTGCGCAAGCGCACTCTGAGTGTATGTGCTTAGTTGGTCTGCCATCCCATAGGAATGCATGGGGAATATGTGTGTCCATGATAGTTCCTGATGCGTGGGGAGTGCAAGGTCAAGTTTGGTATTTGTGAACTTGTGAGATTAAATGCTGCGCGATGATATGTGCGGATTTATGGTAGCTAGTGTGGAAGTGTCACTTCTAGAAGTTGGCAGGTTTGTGTAATTTGTGTCTGGCTTGTGATTGGCTGGAGCTGGCTGGTGAGCCTGGCTCCATGAATCATGATGGATCTGCTCGGTGGTGAGCGTTGAGATTAGCATGAGTGATGTGAGGGAGGAGTACACCTGGGACCTGAATAGGGCTGGGCTTTCCCCACACAATGCTGACTCCACCCCCTGTGGTGCGTCTGATGTCCCTGGCCTGTCTTGTGAATGGAGAGAGGGGCTGAGCAAAAACAAAGTACTCAAGAACCAGTTGCATCTGGTTCTCCCCTTGCCTACACTGCTACATCAAAGGATTTCTGTGTATAAAAGAGGGACTGTGACCCCAAGTAAATGTTCTTGTCTTGGACTGGAATCTACCAGGGGCGTGCTCCTGCTGGAGCTCAGGGGAAGGCTTGCCCCCCTGGGCTCTGCCCAGCCCCTGGATGCCTGGAGGACTTCTGGGGGACCCCTCTGCCTGTCTGGGAATGAGGGGGGGACTTTTGCTTTGCCCTGGAAACCTTTCTCCTTTGCCTTCCAAATTCCCAGGACTCCTTGGACTCCCTAGCGCCCTGTGAGCGCTCTGTCCCCTCTTGTGGCCCTGTAAGAGGGAATCCCAAGCGCAGGGATTCCCCCTGTGGCAACTTCATTGCAGGTACCTACCCTGCATTATGGCCGCTGTGCTGCCGTTCATTTAAGTTGCGTGGGTGCCCACCCCACGACCTTGCCCGTATGCTTAAATTTACACGGGTGCCACCCAGCTTATCAGTGCCTTCGCAGGTGCCCACCCTGCATTATGCTCAGCCTGTTGATTTAACTTTGCACGGGAGCCCACCCTGTGTCTCACCACCGCGGCCCGAGCCGCGAGAGAACTTCCACCGGGCCGCTGCCTAGCGCGACCCGGAAGTAGAAGACGGGGCGGGCCTGGCGAATCCATCTTTCCGCTTCCCCCGGCCTGGCGAAGCTGTGCCGCGCCTCACGGATCTCCTGCAATACGGACGGAGCCCCGCATGCTGGCCTGGTGACACGTCTCACAAAGGAAGCAGCCCGGTGAGTAAGGGCTGGGCGGGGACGTTCTTGCCGCATTTCCGGAGCGGGCCCGCCGTTGCGGGACGCTCCATTACCAGGGGCACATTATCGATTACGGGGCTCCCAGGAGTGAGGGAAGACCCGGAAGCAGAGTCGGGCCCGTGGTTGTCCTTGTTTGTGTCCCGAGCAGCCCCCGCCCGATAGGGGGCTCGCTCCACCGAAGGGGGCACATAATTGTTTAAGGGCCATTACGGCAAAAGAGACCAGAGGGGCACCTCGGGGCATATTGTCGATGTCCGCTCCAACCTTGCCCCAGTGCTCCCAGAAACATGCCTATTTTTGCAGAGCCTAGATGGCTCCACCATTTTGCTCAATTCATTTAAAGGGCTAGTAAGAGCCCATGCCGCATTTTGCTTATTTACAGCTGCCCAGCAATTAGTGGGCAGCTGCACAGTTTAGGACCCTTTTATTTCAGGGGACATGTACTTTTATCCAGGAGTGAGACGCACTCCTTTCTCCCTACCCTGGCCTGCACAGCTGCGTGGCACTTAGTGCCAGCTGCAACGTTTAGGCCTTCATTGATCTCCCCAGCTGCCCAGCAAGTAGTGGGCAGCTGCCACGTTTAGGTTTGCGCCAAGAGCACCCCGTGACTGTTGCTGTGTAGACAGCGGCCCTGACTTTATGGACAGAGGGCATTTGAGCCCCTTATATATGGCCAGTTGGCCCTGGGGACTATTAGGTTTTATAGGGCGCAAGCCCCTAATGTCATTTTTAATGTGTACTAGGAAATGTAATGTTTATTGAATAATTTTTGCACCTTGATTTATGCTCATAGATGTGCTTTTGTGATTATTAGGTTTTACCTTATCTACAGTGGTCTAGGTTTGATTTATTCCCTACTACAGGTTATGTGCTTTTATACTTGATAGGTTTAACCTACTGTTTTACTTCTACTGTGGTCTAGGTTTGATTTATTCCCTACTGCAGGTTATGTGATTGAGTGTATTTCCTGATGTTTAGGAGATTATAGTTTATCCTTTTTTTGCTTATGAGGTTGGCGCAGAATAGAGTTCTCGCCTTATGTGTTACTATGCCTGTTCTGATTTATATTACAGGTTGACGCTGAGTATAGTGTCTGCCAGTGATTACTGGCTGTGTTCTAAATTCATATGTATTCTTACTTTTTACTATTTCTTTACCAAGTGCTAATTCTGACAGTGGCCCACATGGCCCTGTCATGTGTAAATAGTCCCATATAAATATTGCCTGTGCCAGTTGGCACAGTGTATATTGTGTGATTACTATCCGATGTGTTTTTATTATAATACAAAGGCTATTTTTATATACCCTTGTGTGGAGTTCCTTTTGTGGTGTGCCTAGTGTGATGTTGGGGGTGCGTGCGCAAACACATAACTCACCTTGCCTCCGAGTTTAGCCTTACTGCTCGTGTCACGTTACCAAGGGGGTGAGCAGGGGTTATCTTGGCGTGTAACTCCCTTGCCCTGACGTAGAATGGTGGTTTCTGCCTGACTTTGGCGCAAGCCTCAGTCAGCTGGAAATCCCATTTCTAACACCTTCTGAGGAATCTAATCATTCTGGTACATCTGTAGGGACCTCTGTCTTTCATAGGACCTCTGCTTCTCATAAAAGGGAGTCCTCTTATGAGAAGAAGCGCCAACTGCTTGAGTTTGAAAGAGCTAAGCTCTGAATCAAGAGAGAGCAATTGGCCTTAGATAGGAAATCACTGGTGCTTCAGAGAGCTTTTAAAAAGTTGGGGCTAGAGCCCCATGGTGGCAGCAACAGTGTCCCTAGAGGTAGAGAATATACTAATGACCATAGGAACCTGAACAAGATTGTCCCTCCTACCAGAGTGGGGATGACATCCGCAAATGGATAACTGCACTGGAGAGGGCCTGTAAAGTACAGAGGGTTCCTCAGGAGCAGTGGGCAGCAATCCTGTGGCTCTCCTTTGCAGGAAAAAGGTAGAGACAATCTCCTCACTGTTAGAGAAGAGGATTCTGATAATTACAAAGTCATGAAGAGTGCTCTGATTGATGGGTTTGGCTTAACCATTGAACAATACATGATTAAGTTCAGAGACACCCAAAAGGCACAGATTCAAGACTCTGGTGACTTTGTAGATTGTGCTACTAAGGCTCTGGAAGGCTGGTTACTTGGCAGTAAAGTGTGTGATTTTAAAGGATGGTACAATTTACCTATGAGGGAGCAGATCCTTAATAATTGGCAAAATCAGTTGTTGCATCAGTACCTGGAGGACTCTGATCTGACATTTCCCCAAGAATTGGGTCAGAAGGCAGACAAAAAGGTCAGAACCAGGCTGAGGCAGAAGGTCCAGAACCAAGGTGGTGACTCCAAGAAGCAAGATTCTTAGAACTCTGATAAGTGTGGAAAGAAGGGTAAAGTCCAGAAGTCTTCTCAAGGAGCTCCACAACAAATCAGTATCTGGTGGGGAGTCACAATCTAACAAGGGAAAAGGCAAGAAGAAATCATGGTGTCAAATCTGTAAACAGAAGACCCATTGGACATGTGATTCTGCCAAGTCCAAGGACTCAACTCCAACCACCACTGCCCCTAAGGCAACTGTTCCCCTAGTTCAGCTCCAAGTGGTGGTACTCAGAATAAGGGTGTAGTTGGGTAACCCTGGGATCTGAGATGGACTCTGGCCTAGTCAGAGTTCCAACTCAGGCTGTGTTGATCTGTGATGGAGGCATGGATATGGCCTCCTTATTTGTCAGTCCCAGTAACCTGGGCAAATACAGACAGCATATTTTGATAAATAGAAAAGAGGCCTTGGCATTCAGTGACACAGGAGCAAGTGTCACAATACTGACAAAAGATATTGTGGTTCTGTAACGACAGGGTAATTTTATTCTATTTTTAGACTGGTGGTGACTATAATCCACTACCATCTCTGGCCTAGCTGCATTTGCATTCATTTGTAGGGCTTACCTATTTGCTTTGACAGGGTTTAGGGCCTTTTATTATTTCTTTGGGCCTATAGGCCCGAAAGCTAGAGAGAAGCCATTTTGTGCTTCTGCCTCGACTGTCCGAGGCGCTTGCAGGGTAAAGGTAATGTTTAGAGCTTAGCCTGTTTTCTGCTAGTAAGAAACCGGTCAAGACTGGCCCTTATCGAAGGAATGTATTTGTCTCTTCGGTTCTAGACGCAATACACAGGTGGCCACTGTGGAAGGCGGATGGAGCCGGGGATGGGTACAGGAATTTGGTGGGAGTCGGCCTGATACCGGAATTTTCCATAGAGAAAGAGAGCTCTATATTATCAAAGAGCGAGCAGTGAGATGAGGAGAAAGTACCGTGTGGAGTAGACAGGAGACGTTGGTCCGAAGGCTGGGGCCGAGAGACTGATACCATCAGCTAAGTGAAAGCCTGAGATGAGGAAGGAAGGTGATCAAGGGCCCCGTAGTGATATCATACGGGAGTGGCATAGACTGAGTCCAGAAGAGGGTTCGAGTATTTTGGAACCATGGCAGCGTAGACGAGGCGTAGCGGTGCAGACCTGTATTCGTGAGCCATAGAGGGAGAGCAGAGTCCCGAGCATATTGAAGACAAAATCAAGAAAGAGAGAGAGGGATCAGCTCCGCTGCTGAGATGGAAAGACACACGTCCAAGGTGAGGCGTTCTGAGTTAGTGTAGAATACATCTAATCACTTATTTTGCCCCTCTTAGGTTAAAGGTAGCGACCAAGCTAAATCATGTTTGTTTGGCTCATTCTGTCATGCTTAATTTTAGAATAAAGAGTTAATGATAAATATCTTTGAATGTTGTTTTTTATGAATGAGATTAACCTTTCCTTTTAACCAGGTGCTGACATACAGAAGGATGGGATATACCCTTCTGAAAAGGTAACTGAGATGTGGGGAGAGTGTGAACTTAATTTGGGAAATAACTTATAAAGATGATCCCCCATTAGAGTAGATCGTCGGGTGACGTTAAAGACAAAAGTTGGGAGACTATAAAGAATCATCGGGTGACGTTAAAGATAAAAGTCGGGAGACTATAAAAAATTGTCGGGTGACGTTAAAGATATCGTCGGGTGACGTTAAAGGTATCGCCGGGTGACGTTAAAGATTTCGTCGGGTGACGTTAAAGATAAAAGTCGGGAGACTATAAAGAATCGTCAGGTGACGTTAAAGATATCGTCGGGTGACGTTAAAGAATATAAAGATGAGGTAATTATAGGATAAGATATGGAATCCATTAGATGTTAGTGGTATGTTTGATTGTATAGGCTTGTAAATAGCTTCTTTTCACCTTCTCAGGTGAGTCTTCTCGATATCTTGTAAATAGTGGCCTGAGAAGAGTGTGGTTACTGGGTCAGCTACGGTTGGTAGTCTGCTAGATCTGGAAATACAGTCGTTACATTTGGCGTCACGAACCGTTTTCGATTGTTCGGTGCGGGTATGCCTTCGTGATTTTGTATGGGGATCCGTAGGTTCTCGCCGTGAGTGGTTTTGTATATATTTATTTGATTGTGAATTTTTTCTTGTATGATATTGTTTTTCTTTGTTCTTGTTTGTGTGATACGATTCTAAAATGTTTTTGAAAAAATCGAAAGTCTTTTCAGTTGCCTTTGGAAATTCCTGGTTGGGAGGCGACTGCTTATGAAGCACTTGCTCATGAATGGGCTAATTCTACTGGTCTGAGTGAGAACTGGTATTCATGCTTGGAGGCTGCTGAGCCAGCTCAGGTGGTTGTGTGCTTGCAGAAGGTTCCGGTTGCGAAAGGTGACCAGCTTCCCATATTGGGACGTAGAGGTTGGATTTTATTGAACACGTACAGGCTTGTACACGAGAAATGTTCTCAATTGCAACGTGAGAATAAGACTTTGGAAAATCAGTTGGTTCAAGTTCAAAATGATGTTACTCTTTTACGAGGCTGGTGAGCGTTATACACCTTTTGAGAAACAGCTGCTTGCATGCTATTGGGCTTTAGTGGATACTGAACAGTTAACATTAGGACATGATGTGATTTTGAGACCAGAAATTCCTATTATGCAATGGGTTTTGAGTTCGCCGAAAACTCATAGAATTGGTCAAGCTCAGGAGGTGAGCATCATAAAGTGGAAGTGGTATATACAAGACCGGGCTCGTGTGGGCCCAAAATGAGTTGCAATGTTGCATGAGAAGGTGGCGCAGGCGCCAATGGAAGAGAGAAAGAATTTTCCATACCAATAGTACAGGAATCTCCTGTTAAATGGGGTATGCCGTTCGCTGATCTGTCCGTGGAGGATAGAAAACATGTATGGTTTACGGATGGTTCAGCCAGGTACATAGGAGAAAAGAGACATTGGAAAGCAGTTTCGTATAATCCCACTACCCAGAAATTGTTGAGCACTACGGGTGAAGGACAAAGCAGTCAATTTGCAGAATTGTATGCTGTGTACCAAGTTTTGAAACAAGAATTGCCAGGGACCTGTCATATTTTCACTGATTCATGGTCGACTGCGAATGGATTGGTTGTCTGGTTGCCTACATGGCAGTCCCATAATTGGAAAGTCCATACTAAAAATATTTGGGGAAAGGAATTATGGCAAGAAATTTGTGAATTACTCCCTGAAAGTAATGTGTCAGTTTTTCATGTTGATGCCCATATGCCCATTGATTCGCTTGACAAGTTATTTAATAACATTGCAGATGAAAAATCTAAAATTTCTGAGGCAGTGGTGGACGAACAAAATTCCGATTTGGCGGGATTGGCGAAATGGGCCCACCAAAAAGCAGGACATTTTGGAGAGAAAATTACTAGCAGGTGGGCTACTGATAGAGGCATTTATATTCCCCTTGATTTGATTAAAACAGCAATACTTCAATGCCCTATATGTCAACATTCCCGACACAGAGAGGTGCCTAGAATAGTCAAAGGCCATTTGCATCGAGGCTAATCTCCTGCACAAATTTGGCAGATCGACTACATCGGTCCTCTGCCTATGAGTAAAAATTGCCTGTATGTTTGTACAGTTGTTGATACCTATAGCGGTTTTTTAATCAGTTTTCCGTGTAAGAGAGCTACTCAAATTAATACGATGAAGACACTGGATTTGATTACATTGTATTATGGTACTCCACTTCAGGTGCAATCTGACAAGGCATCACATTTTAAAGGAAGACGTGTACAAAATTATTGTGCTGAGCACCATATTTGATTGGGTATTTCATATTCCATATTACCCACAGGCCGCAGGCCTGGTTGAACGCATGAATGGTTTGTTAAAAGATCAGTTGCGTAAATTGTCGGATGATACCTTAAAGAACTGGAGAGATCATTTATCTGATGCTTTATTGATTTTGAATAACAGACCTTACCTGTATGCAAACTCCCCTTTGATGCGTTTATTTCCCCCTGTTGTAGATGCACAACCAAATTCAATCAAAAGTACCATTTTGTATTGGGAAATCACTCCCGGAGCTTTGGCTCCACGCAGAGCACCCCTGGATCTGCAGGTTTATACCTGCATTCTTTCAAAACAATTGTTCTGAAAGTTGGTAGTATCATTATTATAGAGACAGGAATAGGTGTTCAAATACCAGCAAAACATTTTGGATTGATTGCCCCAAGAACTGGTTTAGCTTTAAAAGGCATCCAGGTGCTTGGTGGTGTAATTGACAACGACTATCAAGGAGAAATCAAAGTCATCCTGTTAAATAGTGGCGATTCTGAAGTAACAATTCAAAAAACTGATCGAATCGCTCAATTGGTCATTATGCCTGTTTTAAGTGGTGTGATTCAAAAGGGCACTGCTCCAACTCTGTTAACAATGCGTGGAACCGGTGGATTTGGTTCAACTGATAATCCTGGTGCCAGAGTGTGGGTACAGTCCAACTCTGTTAACAATGCGTGGAACCGGTGGATTTGGTTCAACTGATAATCCTGGTGCCAGAGTGTGGGTACAGTCGCCAAATAATCCCCCTGAACAGGCCGAAATTATAACAGGAGACCAGGGCAGGAAAGCTGAGATGTAGTCCTGGCTGATAAATGTTACCTGTGAGAATGAGTAATGCCTGTTCTTTGAATTGCAGTTCATTGCCTGGATTGCTGCTGCCGGATGTGTCGTCGTTGGACTCCCTTTGGTCTGCTGCGCCGAGAGTCAAGAGAGCGCCCTGGACCGGATTAATCATATGGACAAAGAACGTCGTTCCATTGCTTCGTGGGACATCACTACTAACTTTTGGACGCATTTGGCACGCACCATAATAAATTCAACGCATTTTTGCTTAGCATCTATGAGGTCTGTAAAAGATCTCCTCACAACGTGCCTTTTGGCTGTCCCAATCTCGACAGCTTCCCTTCTACACTTTTTCAATGTAACTGAAGTTCATCCTGAATTTATTCATTCAGATTTTTCGGCATATGATTATTGTGTTTCATGTACTGTTCTGGATGCACTAGAACCCCCACTAACTTTTCAAATTTCGACCTATAATATCACAGAAAGTGAAGTCTGCTATACTATGACTTGTGATCGTAGATATATTGGCAAATGTGCCCAACTCCGATTAGAACATTCTAATTCACTTTCTGCTCATGAGAGAATCTTATGTGTCACCAGGACTCCTGCTGCGTGCACTTCAGTACATAATCACATGCATTGCAAACGTATTATAATGACTGCAAACCATTATCATCATGTGTTATTACCGTCCGGATGGCTCTTTTCATGTGGCAATGTATCCTGGTCCTATATTCCCGCTAATATTTCTGGAGGTCCATGTGCTTTAACGCGATTAAGTATTTTAATGTTTCCCCCTGAGAAAGCTGCATCATCCCGCATGGTGCGTGATGCACCACCACTTTCAAGTGATTATGATTCCTCTTTGAAATTATTTTCCAAATATGAATATCTTAGTTTAGCTACTTCTATTATTGGTGTTCCTGCACTATCTGTTTATAATGCTAAAACTGTAGGCAAACTTGCTTGCTGGATGGTGAAATCCCTAAACAGCACTTCTACTATTTTGACTGACTTATTATTGGACACTCAGGGTGAGCGCCATGCTATTTTACAGAATAGAGCTGCAATAGATTATTTACTGCTAAAACATGACCATGGCTGTTCAGATTTTGAGGGCCTATGTTGTTTCAATCTATCCGATCATTCTAAATCTATCAGGTCCCATCTTAATAAATTACACGAGCTAACACAAGAAGTGAGGGAACATTTATATGAAGGGTGGTTTGATTGGCTTTTTAATTGGTTACCAGATTTACATTCTTTACGCCAGGTGTTAGGTGGAATTTTCTTGGCAGTTAGTTTTTTGATTATTATTTGTTGCTGTATCCAGTGTGTACCATCCTTTTTCCATATGTTTCGTCCACGAGTTATGGCTAGGTCTTTTAGTTTTGTTTCCTATTATTCTTCTAATGATATACGTCCTGTTTGAGTTCCCCTTTTTGTTATGATTTTTGACTTTCGATGTTAGTACATATAGTCAGGAGTGGAATGTAACGACAGGGTAATTTATTCTATTTTTAGACTGGTGGTGACTATAATCCACTACCATCTCTGGCCTAGCTGCATTTGCGCTCATTTGTAGGGCTTACCTATGTGCTTTGACAGGGTTTAGTGCCTTTTATTATTTCTGTGGGCCTACAGGCCCGAAAGCTAGAGAGAAGCCATTTTGTGCTTCTGCCTCGACTGTCCGAAGCGCTTGCAGGGTAAAGGTAATGTTTAGAGCTTAGCCTGTTTTCTGCTAGTAAGAAACCGGTCAAGACTGGCCCTTATCGAAGGAATGTATTTGTCTCTTCGGTTCTAGACCCAATACACAGGTGGCCACTGTGGAAGGCGGATGGAGCCGGGGATGGGTACAGGAATTTGGTGGGAGTCGGCCTGATACCGGAATTTTCCATAGAGAAAGAGTGCTCTATATTATCAAAGAGCGAGCAGTGAGATGAGGAGAAAGTACCGGGTGGAGTAGACAGGAGAAGTTGGTCCGAAGGCTGGTGCCGAGAGACTGATACCATCAGCTAAGTGAAAGCCTGAGACGAGGAAGGAAGGTGATCAAGGGCCCCGTAGTGATATCATACGGGAGTGGCAGAGACTGAGTCGAGAAGAGGGTTCGAGTATTTTGGAACCATGGCAGCGTAGACGAGGCGTAGCGGTGCAGATCTGTATTCGTGAGCCATAGTGGGAGAGCAGAGGCCCGAGCAAATTGAAGACAAAAGCAAGAAAGAGAGGGATCAGCTCCGCTGCTGAGTTGGAAAGACACACGTCCAAGGTGAGGCGTTCTGAGTTAGTGTAGAATACATCTAATCACTTATTTTGCCCCTCTTAGGTTATAGGTATCGACCAAGCTAAATCATGTTTGTTTGGCTCATTCTGTCATGCTTAATTTTAGAATAAAGAGTTAATGATAAATATCTTTGAATGTTGTTTTTATGAATGAGATTAACCTTTACTTTCAACCAGGTGCTGACATACAGAAGGATGGGATATACCCTTCTGAAAAGGTAACTGATATGTGGGGAGAGTGTGAACTTCATTTGGGAAATAACTTATAAAGATGATCCCCCATAAGAGTAGATCGTCGGGTGACGTTAGAGACAAAAGTCGGGAGACTATAAAGAATCGTCGGGTGACGTTAAAGATATCGTCGGGTGACGTTAAAGAATATAAAGATGAGGTAATTATAGGATAAGATATGGAATCCATTAGATGTTAGTGGTATGTTTGATTGTATAGGCTTGTAAATAGCTTCTTTTCACCTTCTCAGGTGAGTCTTCTAGATATCTTGTAAATAGTGGCCTGAGAAGAGTGTGGTTACGTGACGACTGGGTCAGCTACGGTTGTTAGTTTGCTAGATCTGGGAGTACAGTCGTTACAGGTTCCTTAGCAAATCATACTTGGTGAGATGTGCTAAGTGACCAAGGCTAGCAGTGTCAGGACAGACCATTCCTTGGCAGTTGTTAATTTCACCTGGGGAGGGGTAACTGGCCCTAAGAAGGTTGTGCTAAGTGCAGACCTCCGTGTGAATGCTTGTTGAGCAATGATTTAGAACCTTCAGCTTGGGCTGAAGTGGAACTCAGGACTCATGCAGAAATGTTGGGTATCCCTGCAGATGTGTCTGCTATGACTAGGTCACAGGCAAAAATGTCTTCCCCTGAACAGGCCCTGGATCCTTAGAAAAATGGACCAGGCGCCTTCCAAGAAAAGGAGGGGTAAGGCAGTGTCTTCCCAACTGACTTAGAGAACAAAACAGTCTTTTGAGGGAGATAATCTTAGTCCTGAAGAAGGAACTGTCCCAGAGGAGCTTGAGCCTGATGAGGTTGAGTTCTTGGGGCCAGGGGGCCATTTCAGGGCAGGTCTGAGCCAGGAGCAGCTGAACTGCCCCTCTCTTGAACCCCTCAGACAGCAAGCTGCTGCTGAGGCTGCTGGGAGTGCCAGTGGGTCCCATAGGATCCACTGGAATGATGGACTCCTTTACTCGGAGAGTACAGACCCCAAGCCTGGTGCTACCAGGAGGTTGGTTATACCTCTGAAGTTTAGGGGCTTTCTATTGACACGGGCACATGACATCCCATTAGCAGGTCACCTAGGCCAAAACAAGACTTGAAACACAATTGTCCCTCACTTTCATTGGCCTCAAAGGTCAGAGGACATAAAAGAGTTTTTTCGCTCCTGTGTCACCTGTCAAGCCAGTGGTAAAGCTGGTGGTACTACAAGGGACCCCCTGATGTCACTTCCTGTGGTGTGTGTTCCCTTTGAGAGGGTTCGGATTGACATTGTTGGTCCCATGGATCCTCAACCTGCATCTGGGCACAGTTTCATACTGGTGGTGGTGGACCATGCCTCTAGGTATCCAGAGGCAATCCCACTTAGGACCACCACAGCTCCTGTGATGGCAAGAGCCCTCTTGGGAATCTTTTCCATAGTGTGTTTTCCTAAGGAGGTAGTATCAGACAAAGATGAAAACTTCATGTCTAATTACTTGACAGCTATGTCGAAGGAGTGTGGAGTAAATGATAAATTTACTATCCCTTATCACCCACAATGCAATGGGTAAGTTGAATTGTTCAACAAAATCCTCAAGGGCACGATTAAAGGTCTCCCAAAAAAGCGTAGGCACAGATGGGACATACTTTTGCCCTGCCTTCTCTTTGCCTACCGAGAGGTTCCTCAGAAGGGGGTGGCTACAGCACTTTTGAACTTATGTTTGGATATCCATTTAGGTGTCCATTATGTCTAGTGAAGGAGGGATGGGAGTTACCTCTCAAACCAACTAAACAGGATATTGTGGACTATGTACTTGGTCTCCGCCCCAGAATGGCTGAGTGCATGAAGAAGGCAACTAAACAGCTTGAGGCTAGCCAGGCATTACAAAAGGCCTGGCATGATCAAAAGGCTGTGCTCACTGTTTACCACCCAGGGCAGAAAGTATGGGCTTTGGAGCATGTGGCCACAGCAGCCCTTCAAGACAAGTGGAATGGCCCTCATACAATAATTGAGCAAAAAGGAAAGGTTACCTATCTGGTAGACCTTGGAACTCCCAGGAACCCCCACAGGGTGCTCCATGTAGATAAGCTCAAACCATATGTTGACTGGGCAGACATGGGCTTGCTCATGGCTACGGATGAGGGACAAGGAGGAGGAAAGTGACCCACTCCCTGACCTGCTCTCACAGAACCCTGTTGATGGTTCAGTTAATTGTGTAAAAACACTCTTAATATATCCTGAGCTAAATGACACAACAATAGGCGTTTATAATAAATCAAAATCCACACGATCTTCTCATGTTCTTCATTTATTTTTCTTATTCAGTGATGATTTTCACACTTGAGCCTAGCCAACACGTGTTTCGTCTCTCATGGTAACAACCACAGACTTCATTAGGGCTAATTAAATCAGGGTATACACTCAAACCAAGAATAAGTATTAAGACCAGTAAACGCAAATTATCCAAATCACCATGGTTTTGTATTGGATCGTTATAAAGGATCCTCGACGTCCCCCGACGCAGCCACATCACACCCCAACTCAGAGGCCTACACTGGCTCCCCTTCATCAAGAGGATCACCTTCAAACTCCTCATCCACGCACACAAAGCACTACACAACACCGGACCAACATACCTCAATGACCGACTCAACTTCCACACCCCCATCCGCAGCCTCCGCTCTGCCAAACTCGCTCTCGCCACAGTTCCTCGTACCCGAAAAACCACCGCCGGCGGCAGATCCTTCTCCTACCTCGCCGCCAAGACCTGGAACGCTCTCCCTACCAGCCTACGACAGACCCAGGACCTGCTGGCCTTCAGAAGACTTCTCAAGACCTGGCTCTTCGATCAGTAGCAGCCCCCCCGCCCCCCCCCCCCCAGCTCCTTGAGACCCTCACGGGTATGTAGCGCGCTTTAGAAATACAATGATTGATTGATTGATTGAGTAATCTCTCTTAAAACGCCGATCTACAGACGCGTGCTGTGAATGTTACTCTCACCGATCCACCCTCGTTTGAAATATTGACACGATAATTTTAAGAGAGAATACTCCGCATCCTTTATAACGATCCAATACAAAACCATGACGATTTGGATAATTTGCATTTACTGGTCTTAAAACTTATTCTTAGTTTGAGTGTATACACTGATTCAATTAGCCCTGATAAAGTCTGTGGCTGTTTCCACGAGAGACGAAACACTTGTTGGCTAGGCTCGAGTGTGAAGATCATCACTGAATAAAAAAAATAAATGAAGAACATGAGAAGATCGTGTGGATTTTGATTTATTATAAACGCTTATTCTTGTGAAATTTAGCTCAGGATATATTAGAGTGTTTTTGTGTATAGTAGTGAAAATCTTTTCACGCTATTTGGTTAATGGTAGATGACCTTATCCTTTGAGCTTGGAGACTGTGATTTACTATACTAATTGCCACTCTGCGCAATCATCCACCAGCCATCTGTTTGTGAGTGTTCAGTTAATTGTGTAGCCTTGGCAGACAGCCTCACTGTCCAGGAGTAAGCTGAGTGCAGAAAAGTTCTCAACCAGTTTAAACATATGTTTTCACTGACTCCAAGTACGACTACCTGGTGCACTCATTAAGTGGACACCAGGGATAGTCTGCCTGTTATAAATAAGATTTACAGGCAACCTAACCATGTCAGGGACTGTATCAGGACTGAAGTCCAGAAGATGTTGGATTTGGGAGTGATTGAACCCTCTGATAGCCCTTGGACTAGTCCAGTAGTCTTAGTACCTAAACCTCACACCTAGAATGGTAAAAGAGAGATGAGGTTGTGTATTGACTACAGGGGTCTCAATGCAGTCACTAGAACTGATGCCCATCCAATCCCTAGGGCAGATGAGCTTATAGATACTTTGGCCTCAGCCAAGTTTCCGATCACATTTGACTTGACAGCTGGCTACTGGCAGATCATATTAGCTGAGGATGCAAAGCCAAAAACAGCATTTTACACCCCTAGTGGGCACTACCAATTTGTGGTGATGCCCTTTCATTTGAAGAATGCACCTGCCACTTTTCAAAGGTTGGTGAACAAAGTCCTTACAGGCCTGGAAGCCTATAGTGCAGCGTATCTAGATGATATTGCTGTCTTTAGCTCCACCTGGGAAGATCACCTGGTCCAACTGAGAAATGTTTTGGAGGCCCTGCAGAAAGCAGGCCTCACTATCAAGGCCCCCAAGTGCCAGATAGGGGAGAGTCATGTTGTGTACCTGGGCCACCTTGAGGGTGGAGGCCAGGTTCAACCATTGCAGAGCAAAATCCAGACCATCATGGACTGGTTTGCTCCAAAAACCCATATTCAGATTAGAGCTTTTTTGGGCCTGACGGGGTACTATAGGAGATTTGTCAAAGGTTATGGATCCATAGTGACCCCTTTGAATGACTTAACTTATAAAATAATGCCAAAGAAAGTTCAGTGGACAGTCAGCTGTCAAAAGGCATTTGATGACCTGAAGCAGGCCAAGTCCACTGCTCCCATTCTACAAAGTCCTGACTACTCCAAACACTTCATTGTCAAAAAAGATGCATCTGAGTTGGGGGTAGGGCCTGTGTTATGACGCTTGAATGATGAAGGTCAGGATCAGACAGTAGCTTTTATTAGCAGAAGGTTAACCTCCAGAGAGAAACGTTGGTCAGCTATTGAGAGGCAGGCCTTTGCTGTGGTTTGGGCTCTGAAGAAGCTGAGGCCATACTTGTTTGGCACTGACTTAATTGTTCAGACAGACCATAAGCCCCTCTTATGGCTAAAACTGAAGATGGGTGAAAACCTCAAACTTTTGAGGTGGTCCATTTCCCTACAAGGGATGGAAGTCCATGCCAATGCAGATCAACTCTCCAGATATTTCCACTTAGAACAGACTTAACCGGTCATGGTTAGTTTAATGTTCTGACATTTTGGGGGGTTGGGTAGGAGAGTAGGATCTGCTACTTTTAGTTACCCCCACTTTCTGCTGATGTTTCACTGTTTTAGACTTAGACTGGCTGGGATCCTGCTATTTAGGACCTCAGAGCCGAGCTGCTTTCTCCTCTGTATTGATTGCATATACTTTAGGTACACTCCAGATTGGATTCTTGGGTAACCTTATAAGTCCCTAGTACATGGTATACTATATAGCCAGGGCATAGGTACCCCAGAGGCCTCTCAGGGGCTGCATCATGTATTGTGCCACACCTGAGAGACCACTCAAACTGACACCACAGGTCTACTGCTACCTGTTTAAGGTGGTGCATGCACCCTTACTTAGATATAGGTTCACTATATCTACCTTATATCACTACACATATAAACCTATTAGTCACCCCTATGGCAGGCCTTATCAATCATCCTGTAGGCAGGGTGCTGGGTTTTGTGTGAGAGGGTGCCCATGCATGAGCAGGGCCCCTCTGCAGCCTTCGGAATCTATTCTCCGGGGCTATTCTGTGATGCAGCCAGACAATATACTCTTAAGTGCATTATAACCTCGCTGTCAGAGGAAGCCCTTCAGAGGGAGCTCTTCAGAGGGAGCCCTTCAGAGGGAGCCTTTCAGAGGGAGATTTCAGGAGCCCGTTAGAGGGAGCCATTCAGAGGGAGCCCTTCAGAGGGAGCCCTTCAGAGGGAGCCATTCAGAGGGAGCTCTTCAGACGGAGCCCTTCAGGAGCCCTTCAGAGGGAGCTCTTCAGAGGGAGCCCTTCAGGAGCCCTTCAGAGGTTTGTTTGTGAATGTGCTGCCAGTATTAATGCCCTGGGGTGGTTTGTAATATGACCTGTTTTCATCCCTCCTGCAGGATCCTCTATCTGAAGAGCCGCACAGGCCCCCTGGAGGGAGGCATCTTGTGTGAAGACATCCCACGGTAGGACCCGGACCTCTCGGCGTCATGTGCAGATGCCATTTTACTCAAAGCTCCAAATGTTACAGAATGTTTTATTCTTAATTGTTTAGGTAGGGTAGGTACCACGTACACAACATGACCAAAGTCACAAATGTTCCATACTTCTGAGTCCACGGCAATTCTTATGTGTTATTATTGCGATGTTATTTGCTGTTTATACTCATTTGAAATGTGGGGCTTTCTGCTTTTGCGTTTTCCATGTTGATATGGAATGCGGTTAGCCCTGTCCTATTTCTTGTCTGCTTTGTCGTGTTTGTGGTGTTGTATTCGTTCTACCGTTGTCATTGGCACACAGCAGGCACACCTTATATGCACAGGGCCACTAATGGGAGATAGATGTCTATGCTGGTACTCTGCTTGTATGCACAGGGCCACTAATAGTAGATAGATGCCTATGCTGGTACACTGCTTGTATGATTCATTTGACTGTTGTGCTATTTGCCATCCATTGTAAATGGGTTGTAGGACTTTTGCGTTTTCCGTGTTCATATGGAATCTGGTTAGCCCTGGGTATTTTGGGGTTTCTTGCGTCTGTTTTGCTTTGCTTAAAATGGTTTTCCTGAAGTTGTTTTGTAGGGTGCAGCTGTGTCCCTGTTAGTTTAGGGAGGATGCTTCTAGGTCTTTCTACCTCTTATTCCAATCTAGGACGACAGTGATGTGTGATCCACGCCCAAAGTAGTGTTTTATTCTTTTACCAAGAATTGTTTAGGTAGAACAGGTACCACGTACACAACATGGCCCAAGTCACAAATGTTACATACTTGTGAGTCCACGGCAAGTCTTATGTGTATTATTGCGTTGTTATTAGTGCCAACATCGGCCCATACCCCAGCCCGCTCACAACAATTTCCTATAATAACAGACACCACACAATGCTTTGTTGGAGAAAGTTGTTGCAGCTTTATTTGCATAAACATTATGCAAACAAAAAACAGCGTCCGGGCAGCACTGCTCATCGGGGTCAAGGGGGGAGGATCCGTCCACGAGGCCGACCAGAGATCAAAGAGGGCGTCAGGCCCGCTACCCCAGGCCATATACCCTCGGCCCGCCCTTCCCCAGCCGGTGGTGACGTTACTGGGGACCCTCCAGGTCCAGGACACTAGAACAATTCATGGGGGCTGTGCCATCATGTGGCACTAAGGGTGGCCGCCCTCTTAGGTGGCCCTCTTCGGTGGCCCGGGGCAGCCTGGCATTGCTGTTTATACTCATTTGAAATGTGGGGCTTTTGCGTTTTCCATGTTGATATGGAATCCGGTTAGCCCTGTCCGATTTATTCTTGTCTGCTTTGCCGTGTTTGTGGTGTTGTATTCGTTCTACAGTTGTCATTGGCACACAGCAGGCAGACCTTATATGCACAGGGCCACTAATGGTAGTTAGATGCCTATGCTGGTACACTGCTTGTATGCACAGGGCCACTAATGGTAGAAAGATGCCTATGCTGGTACACTGCTTGTATGCTTCTTTTGACTGTTGTGCTATTTGCCATCCATTGTAAATGGGTTGTAGGTCTTTTGCGTTTTCCGTGTTCATATGGAATCCGGTTTGCCCTGGGTATTTTGGGGTGTCTTGCGTCTGTTTTGCTTTGCGTAAAATGCTTTTCCCGAAGTTGTTTTGTCGGGTGCAGCTGTGGCCCTGTTAGTTTGGGGAGGATGCTTCTAGGTCTTTCTACCTCTTATTCCAATCTAGGACGACAGTGATGTGTGATCCACGCCCAAAGTAGACGAGAGCCTGGAAGTGAGTTTCAGAAAAGGATTCGATAAAGACAACATCAGAGGGTAAGACATTCATGGTGCGATGTTTTTCTTGTTTTGTTGATGTGTTTTCTTGTATTGATGGGAAGCTGATAAAACCGGACTTTGTCAAAAGGAATCCGGCAAAACCAAGAGGTGAAAACATAACACCTGAGAGTGAAACCTGTGACATATGTTGATTTATCATAATAGGAGTCTTGCAAAATATCTCTTGCAAGACTCCTATTATGTACATCACACATTCAGCTATTGCATTTGATTCTTATTTTATGCCTCAGAGATGGGGTGAATGTTTGCACGTGGTCCATGACAGGCTTCTCTGTATCACACGTGTGCATGAAAGAATAATGCCTTAGTCTCCTTGGACATGATTGTCAGGATTATCTGAAAATAAAAGAAGCAGCATTATAAAAATGTTAAAATGACAAATTCAATGCTTAGGATGTGTTTGGGGGCTAACTGGACTCAACAGCTCACACTGCTTTCCACAGGTGTGCTTTGGAGGCGTGAGGGGACATTGTGTCCTTGTACACGGGACATGCCGGGGCGAAGACTGGGCCAAGACCGCACCCGCCCGAGACCGGACCAGGCCACCTCTCTCTACACCATGCCGTGGACCTCCGTAGAGCGGGTAGGTGGAAGATCACAAAGGCTCGCGCGGCAGCAAGGGAACGTGACTTTAATAGCCGGTATAGCCCTGCTAGGAAGGGCTATAAGGCTATTAGAACATTCTGCCACTAGAGGGCAGAATGTTCTAACAAGTTAAACAAAGGCGTCAGGGAGCGCAAGGGGATTGAAGTACCCTCAGGGTTCCTGAAGCGACCGCTGCGGTGATAGATTTATATGGTGGCGGTGTCCAATGGACACCGCCAGCCATATTACAATTGTAATACCTCGTGGCAGAGTTCTCTGTCCTCGCTGGCTACCTCTTATTTGAGGGCCGCTATTTCCTACCGGAGCGTGTGGAACAAGGATGCCATGAATCTCTGAGTGACAGAGCATCCTCCCCGGTGGAGTTTTCTAGGGTGGTTCAAGAGAAGGCCACGGGGGGACACAGGGTCTCGTGCAGGGTCCGTCTCCTTGGATGCATTCTTGGGACAACAAGTCCTTAATGCATATATCTTTCCTGCTGTGGGAGGTTGACATTTCCCCGGGTGCCTGTCACTTACGGCATGTTGGCCAGTCGGTGTCAGAGCCCCCACCCCACGATGGAACTGTCTATGAGGGCTGCTTAGCTTCAGAGGGGCACTTGGTCATACCCACCAGGGAACTCAGCACCCCCCCCCCATCCCGCCAGCAACAGGCCGACAGTTTCAACAGATTTACATGGTCAACACCCAGTCCATGCAAAGGCAGTGAAGAATAGGGGTGATGCAGGCTCTCCATACTAATAAGTCACCCTTCAGGATCGCACTGCAGCACCCAAGCAGTCCCACTGGTCGGTCAGCACTCCTCCAGCCCAACAGGCCCTGCCAGTGAGCCTGATCTCCTCCAGGCGCCACCAACAGCCCACAACTGAGGGCCTCTCCACACACCAGTCAGCCGGGCATCAGGAGAGTCCCGGAGATCAGTGTAGTAACAATATGTTGCTGTCTGCCCTCCACTAAGGTTCTGAGGAGTGCCCATTCAAGCGCTTAAGGTCCCACTCACTTCTGGTTAGAGGCCGTAGCCTCCCTGCAATCTCCAGTGCCGGCATAGGCAGCACATCCACCACAGACGTCCATTCCTCCGGCCTTGGATCTCCAATTAGGGCAGCAGGCCGCCGCCTCTGTCAGGTTCTCCACACAGCCAGGCTTGCTACTCAGGCTAGCCGTGCCTCTACGATCACCTCCTCCACCCGTCTGCTCCCGATGATCAGTACAGGAGTCACCAGCTCCCCACTCACAATGGCAGCGGCTCACCTCTAGGGACCGATGTGTGGCCTGCAGTCGTCACCTCCCCTCAAGGGACAGCGAGCAGTCCAAAGCCACTCTGGAGTTCAGCAGGGTGGCCCGCTGGCCTCGTTCAGGACCGCCTCCACAGCCATCATCTTGTGTGTCTAGTCCATCAAGCGGGTTCTATCTGCGCCATAGAGAGTGCCTCGTGCAGCCAGCAAGGCAATCAGTGTAAGCCTCCCACCCCTGTGGGTATTTGCCACACCCACGCTCTCTCTCTCTCTCTCTCTCTCTCTCTCTCTCTTTATCCCTTTCTCTTTCTTTCTGCCCTTCTCTCTCTCTCTCTCATGGTATGGTAGGCAAATGGTCTGTTAGATACTTTAGTGTTAGAGAGGGGGGACTAGAAAGACATCCTGAAACATTTAATGCTCACTTGTGTATGTGAATGTGCTGCCAGTATTGATACTCTGGGATGGTTTGTAATATGACCTGTTTTCATCCCTCCTGCAGGATCCTCTATCTGAAGAGCCGCACAGGCCCCCTGAAGGGAGGCAGCTTGTGTGAAGACATCCCACGGTAGGACCTCGGCCTCTCGGCGCTCATGCGCAGAAGGCATTTTACTCAAAGCTCTAAATGTTACAGAATGTTTTATTCTTTTACCAAGAATTGTTTTAGGTAGAATAGGTCCAACATACACAACATGAGCCAAGTCACAAATATTACATACCTGTGAGTACACAGTGAGGCTTGTGTGTATTATTGGCAGATAGATGTCTAGCTACTACACTGCTTGTATGCTTCTTTTCACTCTTGTGGTATTTGCTATCCATTGTAAATGGGTTATGGGCTTTTGCGTTTTCCATGTTCATATGGAATCCGGTTAGCCCTGGGTATTTTGGGGTTACTTGCATCTGCTTTGCTTTGCTTATAATGCTATTCCTGAAATTGATTTGAAGGGTGTAGCTGGGGGCCTGATAGTTTAGGGAGGATATTTCTAGGCCTCTCTACCTTATTCCAATTTAGGACAACAGCGATGAGTGATCCACTCCCAAAGTAGATGAGAGCCCGGAAGTGAGATTCAGAAAAGGAATCAATAAAGACAACATCATAGGGTAAGACATTCGTGCTGTGATATTTATATTGATGTTTATGTGATATTTATCTTGTTTTGTTGATGTATTTGCTTGTATTGATGGGCACCTGATAAAACCGGACCATTGTCAAATGGAATCCGGCAAAATAAAGTGGTGAAGTTCTCCGTAAAGAGACTTCTACCTTTACCGGGCTTGTCCCCTTCCGTCTAGAGTGTTATTTTATATAACTTATGTGGGACGCTTACCCTAGTATCAGGTGTTTCCACCGTGATATATTCATTCAAGTCCGATGTCACCAGAAATTCCACCAGGTTCTGGCAAGCTATTGTTAATTGTGCCACACTGTCTTGCATCATCAAAGCCTATCCCCATTCAGTAGTTGAGTCCTCAGGATTCTGGGCATGTCTGATCTTTACACCTGTATCTTTCTTCCTTTTGAATTGAGGTTTTGTTTTGTTTTTGGTTTGCCTTCTTTTTTGGAAGTATACTCTGGACCGTGTTCCTTGTCAATGGACTTTATACGCTTTTCTTGTCCGTCTGACCGTCCTCTTTCAGGGTTTTTTGTTGAACCCTGAAAGGAACGAGAGGAACATGAATCTTACTCTTATTTCTTGCATGGGGAAGAGGGTGCCTTTAAACCAGTATAAGTGTTCCTGGTAAGTTATTGGAACTTTAATGTCCTCATAGGGACAATATTCGTCCGGTATTTCATCTTCCGTATAGTAATGAAATGTCTTTGTTATTGCATTTTAAACCGGGAATGTAACCCATTAAGAGAATACCTCTTTTCTATATGATTTGTGCGCCTCAATCAAGAATGTTACATGTCCACCACTGACTGTTGCACCATATGCACCTAGTTTTATGGTGAATGCATTCCTAACATTTTCTGCAATGTGAAAAGCGTCTGCATCTTCTTCTCTGGCTGAGAGGTGTAGATCTTGTCTATTTGCTCAGTCATTGTGTTAGTTAATAAGAGCTTTCCAAGGGAACTAAGATAAAGTGTTATGCACAATTTAGGAGCAATGTGTCCTTCAAGCTTTATTAACCAACAGCCAATAAATAGGATAAAAACCGACTCAGCTGCAGCAAATTTTGTACCCTCCCACTCCAGACATCTCTGGCGAAATGTAAGTCGGGGTCTTTTTTGTACCCTCCCACTCCAGACATCTCTGGCGAAATGTAAGTCGGGGTCTCTGAAAATAGCACAACTGAACTACTCAGTTGTGACTGTTAAATGAGTACCCAACCGACGTCGGTGGCGCCATGTCTTGTCATTCCTATAAAACCTAAACAGGATCTAAGCGTTCGGGTGACATACACTGTACAATGTGGAGGACAGGGCCGGCTGTAAGGGATGATGTGGAGGCTCTTTTCAACCTACGTCTATGATACACTAAAGGTTAAAAGTTGAAAGTTTTTCTTACAATTTCTCATCCCTGACCAACAGAGAATAGAAAAAAGAATTTGAGAAGCTAGTTGTAGTAAGACATTCAGGATTGAACCATACACTATTGCCTGTGTTCCAGCATTAAAATTGTTTATTAAGTTTGTGACCTTAGTTTGCTGCCATCTTTCTCGGTGTACGGCCACTCCCCAAAGTGGAGTCAGTTTTGAAGACATTTCAAAATTCTTAGATATATTTTGGAGGACAGGGACGGCTGGAAGGGGTGTTGTGGAGGCCGTTTTTAACCTACGTCTATGAGACAGTAAAGGTTAAAAGTTGTAAATTTTTCTCACAATTTCTTATCCCTGACCAACAGAGAATAGAAAAAAGAATTTACGAAGCTAGTTGTATTAAGACATTCAGGATTGGACCATACACTATTGCCTGTGTTCCAGCATTAAAATTGTTTATTAACTTTGTGACCTTAGTTTGCTGCCATCTTTCTCGGTGTACGGCACTCCTCAAAGTGGAGTCAGTTTTGAACATATTTCAAAATTCTTAAGTACATTTTGGAGGACAGGGACGGCTGTAAGGGGTGATGTGGAGGCCGTTTTTAACCTACGTCTATGAGACAGTAAAGGTTAAAAGTTGAAAGTTTTTCTTACAATTTCTCATCCCTGACCAACAGAGAATAGAAAAAAGAATTTACGAAGCTAGTTGTAGTAAGACTTTCAGGATTGGACCATACACTATTACCTGTGTTCCAGCATTAAAATTGTTTATTAACTTTGTGACCTTAGTTTGCTGCCATCTTTCTCGGTGTACGGCCACTCCCCAAAGTGGAGTCAGTTTTGAACACATTTCAAAATTCTTAGATATATTTTGGAGGACATGGACGGCTGGAAGGGGTGTTGTGGAGGCCGTTTTTAACCTACGTCTATGAGACAGTAAAGGTTAAAAGTTGTAAATTTTTCTCACAATTTCTTATCCCTGACCAACAGAGAATAGAAAAAAGAATTTACGAAGCTAGTTGTATTAAGACATTCAGGATTGGACCATACACTATTGCCTGTGTTCCAGCATTAAAATTGTTTATTAACTTTGTGACCTTAGTTTGCTGCCATCTTTCTCGGTGTACGGCACTCCTCAAAGTGGAGTCAGTTTTGAACATATTTCAAAATTCTTAAGTACATTTTGGAGGACAGGGACGGCTGTAAGGGGTGATGTGGAGGCCGTTTTTAACCTACGTCTATGAGACAGTAAAGGTTAAAAGTTGAAAGTTTTTCTTACAATTTCTCATCCCTGACCAACAGAGAATAGAAAAAAGAATTTACGAAGCTAGTTGTATTAAGACATTCAGGATTGGACCATACACTATTACCTGTGTTCCAGCATTAAAATTGTTTATTAACTTTGCGACCTTAGTTTGCTCCCATCTTTCTCGGCGTACAGCCCCCCAAAGTGGAGTCAGTTATGAACATATTTCAAAATTCTTTAATACAATGTGGAGGACAGGGACGGCTGTAAGGGGTGACGTGGAGGCCATTTGTAACCTACATCTATGAGACAGTAAAGGTTAAAAGTTGAATGTTTTTCTTACAATTTCTCATCCTTGACCAACATAGAATAGAAAAAAGAATTTACAAAGATAGTTGTAGTAAGGACCACCACAGCTCCTGTGGTGGTAAGAGCCCTCTTGGGAATCTTTTCCATGGTGTGTTTTCCTAATGAGGTAGTATCAGACAGAGATGCAAACTTCATGTCTAGTTACTTGACCGCTATGTAGAAGGAGTGTGGAGTAAACTATACATTTACCACACCTTATCACCCACAATGTAATGGGTTAGTTGAATTGTTCAACAAAACCCTCAAGGGCACGATTAAAGGTCTCCCAAAAAAGCGTAGGCACAGATGGGACATACTTTTGTCCTGCCTTCTCTTTACATACAGAGAGGTGCCTCAGAAGGGGGTTGGTTACAGCCCTTTTGAACTTCTGTTTAGATATCCATTTAGGGGTCCATTATGTCTAGTGAAGGAGGGATGGGAGTTACCTCTCAAACCAGCTAACCAGGATATTGTGGACTACGTACTTGGTCTCCGCCCCAGGTTGGGTGAGTACATGAAGAAGGCAACTAAAAACCTTGAGACTAGCCAGAAATTACAAAAGGCCTGGCATGACCAAAAGGCTGTGCTGACTGTTTACCACCCAGGGCAGAAAGTTTGGGCTTTGGAGCATGTGGCCACAGCAGCCCTCCAAGACAAGTGGAATGGCCCTCATACAATAATTGAGCAAAAGGGAAAGGTTACCTATCTGGTAGACCTTGTAACTCCCAGGAGCCCCCACAGGGAGCTCTCTGTAGATGAGCTCAAACCATATGTTGACAGGGCAGACATGGGCTTGCTCATGGCTACTGATGAGGGACAGGAGGAAGAAAGTGATCCACTCCCTGACCTGCTCTCACAGAACCATGTTGATGGTTCACTTAATTGTGTAAAAACACTCTAATATATCCTGAGCTAAATTACACATTAAGCGTTTATAATAAATCAAAATCCACACGATCTTCTCATGTTCTTCATTTATTTTTCTTATTCAATGATGATGTTCACACTCGAGCCTAGGCAACACGTGTTTCGTCTCTCTTGGTAACAACCACAGACATCATTAGGGCTAATTGAGTCAGTGTCTACACTCAAACCAAGAATAAGTATTAAGACCAGTAAACGCAAATTATCACAGTTTTGTATTGGATCGTTATAAAGGATCCTCGATGTCCCCCGACGCAGCCACATCACACCCCACCTCAGAGGCCTACACTGGCTCCCCGTCAAAAAGAGGATCACCTTTAAACTCCTCATCCACGCACACAAAGCACTACACAACACCGGACCTATATACCTCAACGACCGACTCAGCTTCCACACCCCCACCCGAAGCCTCCGCTCTGCCAACCTCGCCCTCGCCACAGTTCCTCGTATCCGCAAAACCACCGCCTGCGGCAGATTCTTCTCCTACCTCGCCGTCAAGACCTGGAACGCTCTACCTACCAGCCTACGACAGACCCAGGACCTGATGACCTTCAGAAGACTTCTCAAGACCTGGCTCTTCGATCGGTAGCAGCCCCCCCCCCCAGCTCCTTGAGACCCTCATGGGTATGTAGCGCGCTTTAGAAATACAATGATTGATTGATTGATTGAGTAATCTCTCTTAAAACGCCGAACTACAGATGCGTGCCGTGAATGTTAATCTCACCGATCCACCCTCGTTTGAAATATTTACATGATAATTTTAAGAGAGATTACTCAGCATCCTTTATAACGATCCAATACAAAACTGTGATGATTTGGATAATTTGCGTTTACTGGTCTTAATACTTATTCTTGGTTTGAGTGTATCCACTGATTCAATTAGCCCTGATAAAGTCTGTGGTTGTTTCCACGAGAGACGAAACACTTGTTGGCTAGGCTCGAGTGTGAAGATCATCACCGAATAGGAAAAATAAATGAAGAACATGAGAAGATCGTGTGGATTTTGATTTATTATAACCGCTTATATTTTTGTAATTTAGCTCAGGATATATTAGAGTGTTTTTGTGTATAGTATTGAAAATCTTTTCACGCTATTTGGTTAATGGTAGATGGCCATTACCTTATCCTTTGAGCTTGGAGACTGTGATTTACTATACTAATTGCCATTCTGTGCATTCATCACCCAGCCATCTGTTTGTGAATGTTCAGTTAATGGTGTAGCCTTGGCAGGCAGCCTCACTGTCCTGGAGCAAGCTGAGTGCAGAAAAGTTCTCAACCAGTTTAAACATATGTTTTCACTGACTCCAAGTACGACTACCTGGTGCACTCATTAAGTGGACACTGGGGATAGTCTGCCTGTTAAAAATAAGATTTACAGGCAACCTAACCATGTCAGGGACTGTATCAGGACTGAAGTACAGAAGATGTTGGATTTGGGAGTGATTTAACCCTCTGATAGCCCAGTAGTCTTAGTAATTAAACCTCACACCTAGAATGGAAAAAGAGATGCAGTTGTGTGTTGACTACAGGGGTCTCAATGCAGTCACTAGGACTGATGCCCATCCAATCCCTAGGGCAGATGAGCTTATAGATACTTTGGCCTCAGCCAAGTTTCCGAGCACATTTGATTTGACAGCTGGCTTCAGGCAGATCAGATTATCTGAGGATACAAAGTAAAAAACAGCATTTTCCACCCCTAGTGGGCACTACCAATTTGTGGTGATGCCCTTTGATTTGAAGAATTCACCTGCCACTTTTCAAAGGTTGGTGAACAAAGTCCTTACAGGCCAGGAAGCCTATAGTGCAGCATATCTAAATGATATTGCTGTCTTTAGCTCCACCTGGGAAGATCACCTGGTCCACCTGAGAAATGTTTTGCCCTATCTGGCACTTGGCGGCCTCACTATCAAGGCCGCCAAGTGCCAGATAGGGCAGAGTCAGGTTGTGTACCTGGGCCACCTTGTGGTTGGAGGCCAGGTTCAACCATTGCCGAGCAAAATCCGGACCATCATGGACTGGGTTGCTCCAACCACCCAGACTCAGATCAGAGCTTTCTTGGGCCTAACTGGGTACCATAGGACTTTTGTCAAAGGTTATTGATCCATAGTGACCCCTTTGAATGACTTAACTTATAAAATAATGCCAAAGAAAGTTCAGTGGACAGTCAGCTGTCAAAAGACATTTGATGACCTGAAGCAGGCCAAGTGCACTGCTCCCATTCTACAAAGTCCTGACTACTCCAAACACTTCAATGTCCAAAAAGATGTATCTGAGTTGGGGGTAGGGCCTGTGTTATCACGATTGAATGATGAAGGTCAGGATCAGCCAGTAGCTTTTATTAGCAGAAGTTTAATCTCCAGAGAGAAACGTTGGTCAGCTATTGAGAGGCAGGCCTTTGCTGTGGTTTGGGCTCTGAAGAAGCTGAGGCCATACTTGTTTGGCACTGACTTCATTGTTCAGACAGACCATAAGCCCCTCTTATGGCTAAAACTGATGAAGAGTGAAAACCTCAAACTTTTGAGGTGGTCCATTTCCCTACAAGGGAAGAAAGTCCATGACAATGCAGATGGACTCTCCAGATATTTCCACTTAGAATATGAAGTCTTGACTGGTCAAGGTTAGTTTAATGTCCTGACATTTTGGGGGGTTGGGTAGGAGAGTAGGATCTGCTACTTATAGTTACCCCCACTTTCTGCTGATGTTTCACTGTTTTAGACTTAGACTGGCTGGGATCCTGCTATTTAGGACCTCAGAGCCTAGCTGCTTTCTCCTCTGTATTGATTGCATATACTTTAGGTACACTCCAGATTGGATTCTTGGGTAACCTTATAAGTTCCTAGTACATGGTATACTATATAGCCAGGGCATAGGTACACCAGAGGCCTCTCAGGGGCTGCATCATGTATTGTGCCACACCTGAGAGACCACTCAAACTGACACCACAGGTCTACTGCTACCTGTTTAAGGTGGTGCATGCACCCTTACTTAGATATAGGTTCACTATATCTACCTTATATCACTACACATATAAACCTATTAGTCACCCCTATGGCAGGCCTTATCAATCATCCTGTAGGCAGGGTGCTGGGTTTTGTGTGAGAGGGTGCCCATGCATGAGCAGGGCCCCTCTGCAGCCTTCGGAATCTATTCTCCGGGGCTATTCTGTGATGCAGCCAGACAATATACTCTTAAGTGCATTATAACCTCGCTGTCAGAGGAAGCCCTTCAGAGGGAGCTCTTCAGAGGGAGCCCTTCAGAGGGAGCCCTTCAGAGGGAGATCTTCAGGAGCCCGTTAGAGGGAGCCATTCAGAGGGAGCCCTTCAGAGGGAGCCCTTCAGAGGGAGCCCTTCAGAGGGAGCCCTTCAGAGGGAGCTCTTCAGACGGAGCCCTTCAGGAGCCCTTCAGAGGGAGCTCTTCAGAGGGAGCCCTTCAGGAACCCTTCAGAGGTTTGTTTGTGAATGTGCTGCCAGTATTAATGCCCTGGGGTTGTTTGTAATATGACCTGTTTTCATCCCTCCTGCAGGATCCTCTTATCTGAAGAGCTGCACAGCGCCCCCTGCAGGGAGGCAGCTTGTGTGAAGACATCCCACGGTAGGACCCGGACCTCTCGGCGTCATGTGCAGACGCCATTTTACTCAAAGCTCCAAATGTTACAGAATGTTTTATTCTTTTACCAAGAATTGTTTAGGTAGGGTAGGTACCACGTACACAACATGACCAAAGTCACAAATGTTCCATACTTCTGAGTCCACGGCAAGTCTTATGTGTTATTATTGCGTTGTTATTTGCTGTTTATACTCATTTGAAATGTGGGGCTTTCTGCTTTTGCGTTTTCCATGTTGATATGGAATGCGGTTAGCCCTGTCCTATGTCTTGTCTGCTTTGTCGTGTTTGTGGTGTTGTATTCGTTCTACCGTTGTCATTGGCACACAGCAGGCACACCTTATATGCACAGGGCCACTAATGGGAGATAGATGTCTATGCTGGTACTCTGCTTGTATGCACAGGGCCACTAATAGTAGATAGATGCCTATGCTGGTACACTGCTTGTATGATTCATTTGACTGTTGTGCTATTTGCCATCCATTGTAAATGGGTTGTAGGACTTTTGCGTTTTCCGTGTTCATATGGAATCTGGTTAGCCCTGGGTATTTTGGGGTTTCTTGCGTCTGTTTTGCTTTGCTTAAAATGGTTTTCCTGAAGTTGTTTTGTAGGGTGCAGCTAAGTCCCTGTTAGTTTAGGGAGGATGCTTCTAGGTCTTTCTACCTCTTATTCCAATCTAGGACGACAGTGATGTGTGATCCACGCCCAAAGTAGTGTTTTATTCTTTTACCAAGAATTGTTTAGGTAGAACAGGTACCACGTACACAACATGACCCAAGTGACAAATGTTACATACTTGTGAGTCCACGGCAAGTCTTATGTGTATTATTGCGTTGTTATTAGTGCCAACATCGGCCCATACCCCAGCCCGCTCACAACAATTTCCTATAATAACAGACACCACACAATGCTTTGTTGGAGAAAGTTGTTGCAGCTTTATTTGCATAAACATTATGCAAACAAAAAACAGCGTCCGGGCAGCACTGCTCATCGGGGTCAAGGGGGGAGGATCCGTCCATGAGGCCGACCAGAGATCAAAAAGTGCGTCAGGCCCGCGACCCCAGGCCATATATCCTCGGCCCGCCCTTCCCCAGCCGGTGGTGACGTTACTGGGGACCCTCCAGGTCCAGGACACTAGAACACTTCATGGGGGCTGTGCCATCATGTGGCACTAAGGGTGGCCGCCCTCTTAGGTGGCCCCCTTCGGTGGTCCGGGGCAGCCTGGCATTGCTGTTTATACTCATTTGAAATGTGGGGCTTTTGCGTTTTCCATGTTGATATGGAATCCGGTTAGCCCTGTCCGATTTGTTCTTGTCTGCTTTGCCATGTTAGTGGTGTTGTATTCGTTCTACAGTTGTCATTGGCACACAGCAGGCACACCTTATATGCACAGGGCCACTAATGGTAGATAGATGCCTATGCTGGTACACTGCTTGTATGCACAGGGCCACTAATAGTAGATAGATGCCTATGCTGGTACACTGCTTGTATGCTTCTTTTGACTGTTGTGCTATTTGCCATCCATTGTAAATGGGTTGTAGGTCTTTTGCGTTTTCCGTGTTCATATGGAATCCGGTTTGCCCTGGGGATTTTGGGGTTTCTTGCGTGTGTTTTGCTTTGCTTAAAATGCTTTTCCTGAAGTTGTTTTGTAGGGTGCAGCTGTGTCCCTGTTAGTTTAGGGAGGATGCTTCTAGGTCTTTCTACCTCTTATTCCAATCTAGGACGACAGTGATGTGTGATCCACGCCCAAAGTAGACGAGAGCCCGGAAGTTAGTTTCAGAAAAGGATTCGATAAAGACAACATCAGAGGGTAAGACATTCACGGTGTTATGTTTTTCTTGTTTTGTTGATGTGTTTTCTTGTATTGATGGGAAGCTGATAAAACCGGACTTTGTGAAAAGGAATCCGGCAAAACCAAGAGGTGTAAACATAACACCTGAGAAGTGAAACCTGTGACATATGCTGATTTATCATAATAGGAGTCTTGCAAAATATCTCTTGCAAGACTCCTATTATGTACATCACACATTCAGCTATTGCATATGATTGTTATTTTATGCCTCAGAGACGGGGTGAATGTTTGCACGTGGTCCATGACTGGCTTCTCTGTATCACACATGTGCATGAAAGAATAATAATAATAATAATAATCGGCATTTATTAAGCGCCTGGCTACACAAACTGTGTGTCCCCGCGCTGACTGCAAATGCTAACCTTCAAGAGGACCAAGAGTCAGGCAAACGGAATTAATTTTTGGGAAATAAATGAGTTTTAAGTCTAGCTCTAAACCTAGTTTCAGATGGCTCCATCCGCAACTGGACAGGCAAGGCATTCCAGAGCTTGGTGGCCAGATAACGGAAGGATTTTCCTCCCATTTTAGCTTTAGTGATGCGGGGTATTTTGAATAGCATCGTGCCTGCTGATCTAAGATCTTTGATCGGCCTATGGATGGTGATAAGGCTTCTTAGATAGCTAGGGCCTTTGTTTTGGGCAATGCGATGCGCATAGCAGAGAGTTTTGAATATAATTCTCTCTTTTACAGGGAGCCAATGAAGCTTGGCAAGCGCATTTTTCGTAGAAGCTCTCCGAGGGAGACCGAGCACCAGTCGTGCTGCAGAATTCTGTATGCATTGTAACTGGTGCAGACTCTTTTGATTAAGGCCAAGTAGGAGAACATTACCATAGTCCAAATGGGGGGATATTAAAGCATGGACTATGGTTTTTCTCGCTTCTGTCGGGAGAAGATCTAGAACTTTGCGCAGTACTTTTAGGGTGCTGTAGCATTTGTTTGTCACTTTGTTTACCTGGGCTCTACCTGAGAGATCGGCGTCAAGCATGACTCCGAGATTCTTCACCTTCTCTACAGGCACCGGTAGTTCACCCAACTCACTAGGCCACCATGCATGTGACCAGATAGAAGTATCTTTCCCCACTGTCAGAACCTTTGTTTTATCTCCGTTTAAACGGAGGCAGTTGGCGTTCATCCATGTCGCTATGCTGAGCATACAGTTGGAGAAGTTGGAAGCTAAGTCTCTACAGTCTGGCGTTATTTTAAACACCAGCTGGGTGTCGTCAGCATAGCTGACAATGCCCACCCCAAATTCCTCCGCAATGTGTGCCAGGGGTTCCATGTAGATGTTAAATAAGGTAGGGCTCAAACTGGAGCCCTGTGGAACCCCATGGCTAACATTGCGAGGTGATGACTTAAAGGGTGGGCAGTGCAGTTGAAAAGTTCTGTCAGTAAGGTATGACTGAAACCAGGTGAGAGCAGAGTCTTTTACTCCCATATCAGAGAGTCGAGACAGCAGTGTAGAGTGCAGCACGGTGTCAAATGCTGCACTTAGGTCCAATAGGACCAACGCTGCTGTCTCTCCCTCATCCACCAGTTTCCGTATCTGTTCGGTTCAATACAGAACAGCTGATTCTGTTGAGTGGCCTGCTCTAAACCCTGATTGGGAAGGGTGGAGGAGTGATTCTCTCTCCAGAAACTCCATGAGTTGAAGGTTGGCCACCTTTTCTATGATCTTGGCACAGAAAGGGAGAAGAGAGATTGGCCGTAGATTTTGGAGCTGAGTAATTGGGATGTTCGGTTTCTTTTTTAGTGGTATTACCTGGGCAGATTTCCAGTTTCTCAGAACATTGCCTTCCCGGAATGAAGTTGTGATCATGTTGCTTATGTGATCCAATAATAAGCTTTCCATGACCGCTTTATACTGTTCCGGTGGGCAGGCATCCATTGGGGAGCCTGAAGAAATACTGTTTATAATTTTAGCTAGTTCCTGTTTATTAGGAGTCCTAAAGTTAGTAAACTGGGGTTTATTGGAACAGGGAGCTAGGGTATCTGCCTTATTTTTATCTGGCCTGGTACTGCTAGAAAACGTAGCATGAATTTTCTCTACCTTCTCCACAAAGAAGTCGGCTATCTGGTCGCATATCTCTGTGGAGTAGGTATCTTTAGTGTCCAGGCGAGATAGTGTGGTAATTTCTCTATAGATACCGAATAATTCTTTGGTAGGGTTTTTGGCTTCCACAATTCTGCTTTTGTAATACAGACTTTTCTCTAATCGTACCAATTTTTGGTATTTTTTCAGCTCTGTTCTATAGTTTTCTTTGAGTTCTGAGGTGTAGTTTTTCCTCCACTGTCGTTCGATGGATTTGCATAGGGCTTTGGCATTTTTCAATTTTTCCGAAAACCAGGGGGCATTTTTAATTAGTCGAGCCGGGGGTTTGGTCGTCCAAGGCGCAATCTTGTCTAGCGCTTTAGTTAGCCATGACTCAAAGTTATCCCATACCTCCTGTAGAGAATCGCCCGTTGCCATGGGATAAGCGGTGAGTTCATGCAGCAGCAATTCAGGGGTGCACTTTTTAAAGTTACGACGTCTATAGGGAAGAATTTTCGCATGTGACTTGATGATACTATTTTTGGCTATTTTAAATGGTACCATACTATGGTCAGACCATATTAGTGGAACAGGTGGTGAAGTTTTCACGCCTTCCCAGTTCGAAAATATCGGATCTAATAGATGCCCATGTTGATGCGTGGGCAAGGTGGATAGAAGTTTGAGATCGATCGCATTAAAAGCATTTAAAAGGAGTTGCGCTTCCTTGGAGTGGCTGTCCTCTAGATGGATGTTAAGGTCGCCAAGTATGATAATATTTTTGTGTCTAATGGCTAACTGGGTAGCCAGTTCAATGAGCTGGCTACAGAAGGGCAGGGCCACTCCAGGAGGTCTGTATATTAGTAATCCCGTGATTGTATTGGTGGTGTCTACTTTGATGGTAAATCTACCGCACTCACTGTCCATGATTTTTTGTTCGATTAAAGTGCACTCAAGATCATTTTTGAAGATCATTGCCAGTCCTCCCCCTCGTTGTTTCTGACGGTCTATTCTCAGGAGGCAATAATTGCTCGGTAACGCCTCTAAGATCTCCGGAGTGGAGGCTTCATCTAACCATGTTTCTGTTAGAAACATGATGTCCAGATCTCCATTGGTCAACAGGTCGTGAATTTCAATTTTATGCTTAGGCATAGATCTACAATTAAGTAATGTCATGTTGAGATTCAGAGTTTTAACCGAGGTTGAATTACTGTTGGGAAGTAATTGATGGCATATATTACACTGTTCAGGTAAAGATAAAGGGTCCGTGACGTGCCGACAGTGAGGTGAGAGTGGCTTGCCAAGTTCCATCAGATTAGCTTTGGTGTAATAATAGCGAGGACTCTGATTGGTATGCGGCTGTAGAAGTGCAGGGGAGCTGGATCTATGGAGTCCTGCCCCGAGCCCCGTCCGTTCGCGGACGGGCGCAGACGGGCAGGACTCTGGCTTGACTCCGGCGCGCGATAGGCGCGCCCGCAGTGCGCGTCCGCTGCGCGGAGCCATGGACGTATGTATTTATGACGTCGTCCGCGCGACGTTCTCAGCGAGCCCACACTAATGTGGCCGCTGTTGTAATCACCCAGTCCCTGCAGGTGCCGGCCCTTACATCGGCCACACCCACCGAGAGAGTCCGAGCAAGCAGGCTGCTCTGGCTGGGAGAACGGAGCGAATCTCCGGGACTCAAGCACCTTTCCTCACCAGATAATGTGTGCATACCTAAGTGGCGATATTGATAAATTTTAAAAACACAAGTGGCAGCACAAGTGGCAAGATCGCGTTTAGCACTTCAGCGCGATGGGGGGAAAGGACACATAGGGATAAATCAATCGGTCGCAGTTTTTACAAATTAAAAGTTATTTTAAAAAAAGCATGACCTCCTGGCTCAAGCCTCGGGAGGGAAAGCAGCAGTCTGGAAGAATAATGCCTTAGTGTCCTTGGACATGATTGTCAGCATTATCTGAAAATAAAAGAAGCAGAAATATAAAAATGTTAAACTGACAAATTCAATGCTTAGGATGTGTTTGGGGCTAACTGGACTCAACAGCTCACACTGCTTTCCACAGGTGCACTTTGGAGGCGTGAGGGGACATTGTGTCGTTCTACACGGAACATGCCGGGGCGAAGACTGGGCCAAGACCGCACCCGCCTGAGACCGGACCAGGCCACCTCTCTCTACACCATGCCGTGACCTCCGTAGAACGGGTAGGTGGAAGATCACAAAAGCTCGCACGGCAACATGGGAATGTGACTTTAATAGCCAGTATATCCATGCTAGGAAGGGCTATAAGGCTATTAGAACATTCTGCCACTAGAGGACAGAATGTTCTAACAAATTAAACAAAGGCCTGAGGGAGCGCGAGGGGATTGAAGTACCCTGAGGGTTCCTGAAGCCTTAGTTCACAGCCACAAAGAAGCATTGGAAGGTTGGAGCTCCGGGCTTAAAACAGCCATTATAAGCCCGAAGCTACTCCATTGTTTTCAATAGAGCTTCCGACATTCCAATGTTCTAATATGACTTGTCTCACCTCCACAGTGGGGGCGATTAGTCAAGAAATATCCTCAGTTGAAGAGGAATTGGGGTTAAGTGGGGTTAAGTGCTTAAGAGGGGGGCCTGTGGACTGAGATAATTCTGAAAGTTTATCACAACATCTTTCACTTCTCCTATGTTAATGCTGCAGGTTTCATCCTGTATGTCACATTATCCCCAGAACAAGGCTGAGTTATTGACGCAATTGTGTATTAAACATATGGGTATGCCGTGCGAGTACCCTGTACAGGATAGTACTGCCAACTTATTTGGCACACAATAAATTAGCACAATATATGTTGAGCCCTAGGGGCGTACCAAACCATATACTAAGAAAGTGGTATAAAAACCATGACTGATATAGATGCAAGGCCTGGAGCCTTTAGAACCGCTGGGGCCACCAGGAACCACCCAAGGTAGTGACACAGGGAACTCTTGCAGTGTCTAAACACAGCTGCGAATCACCATTAACTTCTGTAGGGAAAGTCCCTGTTGGAATTTTAAAGAGTAAGGACACTTAGAAGAGGACTTGGAGCAAACCCCTATAGAACTAGGAGGTTCTAGAGTCAACACCCATGGGAGCACCAGAGTACTCGAGTTACCTCACCCAGGGAAGCCAGGTGCATAGGTGTCTTTTCGTGTCGGGTTTCTTTGTCGATTTCAATGGACAGCTGCTGCAAAATGCTGCTGGCGTCCAAGTAGAAAGTGTCCGGGTGGATGCAAGGGTGGATCGGAGATGTGAAGAACCTGAAAGCAGAGGGGACAGAGTCTGGGTCACTTGCCAGTGACCAGGGAGGCGATAAGAAGATGCCCATCGATGTTGGGTGATTTTAGGTGCAGAAGGTGAAGCTTTGCTCTTCAGCCACGAGGACCAGGAGGTGTAGATGATGAGCAGGAGCTGGATTCGAGCTGTCCAACAAAGGATGTTGAGTGCTGCGGTGTCCGTATCCGGATTGGACCCAACAAGCCTTGGCAATAGCAACCCACGCAGAAAGCAAAGATTGGCTTTGGTGCAGACCAGGAAAATCTGAGGGACTCACCGCGTGGTGGGGAGTCAGGGCACGTTTGGAGAGACCAAGAAAGCCCAAGAAACAAAAGTTACCTTTGTGGGGACCCACCAGTCGACGGACCAGGGATCGTGAAGGAGCCTCAAGCAGAAATGCTAGAAGCGGGCCCACGGGGCGCTTGTAGAGTGTAGGCCTACAATCTTAGGTGCAAATGGTGCGTGGGGTTTGATCTACAAGTAGCCCAATGCACAACTTCGGGAAATCTCGGGAAGTTGATGCACTTGCAAATGTGCACTATGTACAGGAGTTCCGGTTCCATGTCACTTGTGAGGGCTGTGGGTCTCAGCTTTGCTGGGATCTCGTGTCGGCCTCTGAGAAGTCTAGAAGTCCATGTCCTGAGTCAGAAATCCCTAGGGATCTGGTGGGAGCCTTGGAAATGCAGACCAGCAAGATGCTTCTTGGTGCCTGTTTGAACAGGGGAGTCACTCCTTGAACCCAAGGGAAATTCCTCCGCCTTCTATTCAAAATAGAATGTCGAAGTTCCAGGATATATGTTGTAGAGTTTTGTCCAGGTGTAATCTGAAGTCCTAAGGCCTCGGATCCTCTACTTATACCAAGATAGGGGGTTGGACATACTCTGGGGACCCACCTATGGGAGGGTCTGAGGAGAGGGTTACACCCCTTTCCCTTTGTCCAGTTTCGCACGAGAGCAGGGGCTGAGTTACCCTGCAACCGGTTTGAATGGACACCGCCAGCCATAGTACAATGGTAATATCTCGTGGCAGAGTTCTCTGTCCTCGCTGGCTACCTCTTATTTGAGGGCCGCTATTTCCTACCGGAGCGTGTGGAACAAGGATGCCATGAATCTCCGAGTGACAGAGCATCCTCCCCAGTGGAGTTTTCTAGGGTGGCTCAAGAGAAGGCAACGGGAGGACACAGGGCTGCTTAGCTTCAGAAGGGCACTTGGTCATACCCGCCAGGGAACTCAGCAGACCCCCCATCCCGCCAGCAACAGGCCGATAGCTTCAACAGATTTACATGGTCAACACCCAGTCCATGCAAAGGCAGTGGAGGCCACAAGAAGAGGGGTGTTGCAGGCTCTCCATACTAATAAGTCACCCTTCAGGATCGCACTGCAGCACCCAAGCAGTCCCACTGGTCGGTCAGCACTCCTCCAGCCCAACAGGCCCTGCCAGTGAGCCTGATCTCCTTCAGGCGCCACCAACAGCCCACAACTGAGGGCCTCTCCACACACCAGTCAGCCGGGCATCAGGAGAGTCCCGGAGATCAGTGTAGTAACAATATGTTGCTGTCTGCCCTACACTAAGGTTCTGAGGAGTGCCCATTCAAGCGCTTAAGTTCCCACTCACTTCTGGTTAGAGGCCGTAGCCTCCCTGCAATCTCCAGTGCCGGCATAGGCAGCACATCCACCACAGACGTCCATTCCTCCGGCCTGGGATCTCCCATTAGGGCAGCAGGCCGCCGCCTCTGTCAGGTTCACCACACAGCCAGGCTTGCTACTCAGGCTAGCCGTGCCTCTACGATCACCTCCTCCACCCGTCTGCTCCCGATGATCAGTACAGGAGTCACCAGCTCCCCACTCACAATGGCAGTGGCTCACCTCTAGGGACCGATGTGTGGCCTGCAGTCGTCACCTCCCCTCAAGGCACAGCTAGCAGTCCAAAGCCACTCTGGAGTGCAGCAGGGTGGCCCGCTGGCCTCGTTCAGGACCGCCTCCACAGCCATCATCTTGTGTGTCTAGTCCATCGAGCGGGTTCTATCTGCACCATAGAGAGTGCCTCGTGCAGCCAGCAAGGCAATCAGTGTAAGCCTCCAACCCCTGTGGGTATTTGCCACACCCACTCTCTCTCTCTTTATCCCTTTCTCTTTCTTTCTGCCCTTCTCTCTCTCTCTCTCTCATGGTATGGTAGACAAATGTTTGTCTGTTAGGTACTTTAGTGTTAGAGAGGGAGGACTAGAAAGACATCCTGAAACATTTAATGCTCACTTGTGTATGTGAATGTGCTGCCAGTATTGATACTCTGGGATGGTTTGTAATGTGACCTGTTTTCATCCCTCCTGCAGGATTCTCTATCTGAAGAGCCGCACAGGCTCCCTGAAGGGAGGCAGCTTGTGTGAAGACATCCCACGGTAGGACCTCGGCCTCTCGGCGCTCATGCGCAGAAGGCATTTTACTCAAAGCTCTAAATGTTACAGAATGTTTTATTCTTTTACCAAGAAATGTTTAGGTAGAATAGGTCCAACATACACAACATGAGCCAAGTCACAAATATTACATACCTGTGAGTACACAGTGAGGCTTGTGTGTATTATTGGCAGATAGATGTCTAGCTACTACACTGCTTGTATGCTTCTTTTCACTCTTGTGGTATTTGCTATCCATTGTAAATGGGTTGTAGGGCTTTTGCGTTTTCCATGTTCATATGGAATCCGGTTAGCCCTGGGTATTTTGGGGTTTCTTGCATCTGCTTTGCTTATAATGCAATTCCTGAAATTGATTTGAAGGGTGTAGCTGGGGCCCTGATAGTTTAGGGAGGATGTTTCCAGGCCTCTCTACCTCTTATTCCAATTTAGGACAACAGCGATGAGTGATCCACTCCCAAAGTAGATGAGAGCCCGGAAGTGAGATTCAGAAAAGGATTCAATAAAGACAACATCATAGGGTAAGACATTCGTGCTGTGATATTTATCTTGTTTTGTTGATGTATTTGCTTGTATTGATGGGCATCTGATAAAAACGGACCTTTGTCAAATGGAATCCGGCAAAAGAAAGTGGTGAAGTTCTCCGTAAAGAGACTTCTACCTTTACTGGGCTTGTCCCCTTCCGTCTAGAGTGTTATTTTATATAACTTATGTGGGACGCTTACCCTAGTATCAGGTGTTGCCACCGTGATATATTCACTCAAGTCCGATGTCACCAGAAATTCCACCAGGTTCTGGCAAGCTATTGTTAATTGTGCCGCACTGTCTTGCATCATCAAAGCCCATTCCCCATTCAGTAGTTGATTCCTCAGGATTCTGGGCATGTCTGATCTTTACACCTGTATCTTTCTTCCTTTTGAATTGAGGTTTTGTTTTTGGTTTGTCTTCTTTTTTGGAAGTATACTCTGAAGCGTGTTCCTTGTCAATGGACTTTATACGCTTTGCTTGTCCATCTGACCGTCCTTCCCTCTCGGAGTTTTTTGTTGAACCCTGAAAGGAACGAGAGGAACATGTATCAGTATCCTGATACATGTCAAGTTTATTAATATTGTCCCTATTCCTGAGGGTATACTTCCTTTCGGAGGGCCCCTGTGGAGGACACTTCCCTCTGGATTGAGATCTATTTTTCTTCAAAGAAGCATGTGCCTGCTTGAAGGTGACCACCCATCAGCTGAGGTTTTACTGCATTCCCCCTGAAACTGTGTCTGCCTAATTCTGCATATACAGTCTCAATTATTTGGGGTAATTCATGTTGCTGTTGTAAAGGTGTGAACTCTCTTAGGTGTGTTGATGGATTGCCACTGATACTGTTTCCCCCTTAATATTTTGCTATATTAGGGATGTAATTTCATCCCTAAGTGTAGAGCAGATTCTGCTCTGTACTCATTCTGTATTTGTCTTAATACATCTGGTATTACTGCTAGCAATGGGATACCACGAGTTTTGGTATACATGGCAGCGAACACTGTACACCAAGAGGTACAATCCTCTATTTTTGGTGTCATCTCCTTGGGCAAGCAGATTGGTAACAATCTGTGTTTTTCAAACGGGCTGTATTCCGGAATACTGCTTCTAGCTGTGTTATTTTTTGAGCTACCCAGAATGGCATTTGTTCACTTTTTGCAGGCATTTTACCCATTACTGTGTGAAACATTTATGGTGTTATTTTAATTGCTGAATTCTGAATTGGACCTGTTATTCTAACCATTGTTGGCTGAATCGTGACTGTCTTCATCATAAACTGTGTCATATTTCTGTTCAGTTTTATCAGTTCTTTATGAAGTGTTGGTATGTTTCCTCCTGGCATTGTTTCAATGTTAGGATGTGGTGTGTAGGCCGCTAATACCAGCCATGTTGCTCCGTCTATTCCGAGCGGGCTGAATCTTACTCTAATTTCTTGTATGGGGAAGAGGGTGCCTTTAAACCAGTATAAGTGTTCCTGGTAAGTTATTGGAACTTTAATGTCCTCATAGGGACAATATTCGTCCGGTATTTCATCTTCCGTATAGTAATGAAACGTCTTTGTTATTGCGTTTTAAACCGGGAATGTAACCAATTAATAGAATACCTCTTTTCTATATAATTTGTGCGCCTCAATCAAGAATGTTACATGTCCACCCCTGACTGTTACACCATGTGCACCTAGTTTTACGGTGAATGCATTCCTAACATTTTCTGCAATGTGAAAAGCGTCTGCATCTTATTCTCTGGCTGAGAGGTGTAGATCTTGTCTATTTGCTCAGTCATTGTGTTAGTTAATAGGAGCTTTCCAAGGGAACTAAGATAAGGTGTTATGCACAATTTAGGAGCAATGTGTCCTTCAAGCTTGATTAACCAACAGCCAATAAATAGGATAAAAACCGACTCAGCTGCAGCAAATTTTGTACCCTCCCACTCCAGACATCTCTGGCGAAATGTAAGTCGGGGTCTCTGAAAATAGCAAAACTGAACTACTCAGTTGTGACTGTTAAATAGGTACCCAACCGACGTCGGTGGTGCCATGTCTTGTCATTCCTATAAAACCTTAACAGCATCTACGCGTTCACACGTCATACACTGTACAATGTGGAGGACAGGGACGGCTGTAAGGGATGATGTGGAGGCCGTTTTTAACCTATGTCTGTGAGACAGTAAAGGTTAAAAGTTGAATGTTTTTCTTACAATTGATCATCCCTGACCAACAGAGAATAGAAATAAGAATTTACAAAGCAAGTTGTAGTAGGACATTTAAGATTGGACCATACACTATTGCATTGTGTCCCAGAATTCAAATTGTTTATTAAATTTGTGACCTTAATTTGCTGTCATCTTTCTCGGTGTATGGCTACTCCTCAAAGTGGAGTCAGTTTTGAACATATTTCAAAATTCTTAAGTACATTTTGGAGGACAGGGACGGCTGTAAGGGGTGAAAGGGAGGCCGTTTTTAACCTATGTCTATGAGACAGTAAAGGTTAAAAGTTGAATCATTTTCTTACAATTTCTCTTTCTCGGTGTACTGCCACTCCCCAAATTGGAGTCAGTTTAGAACACATTTCAAAATTCTTAAATACATTTTGGAGGACAGGGACGGCTGTAAGGGGTGAAAGGGAGGCCGTTTTTAACCTACGTCTATGAGACAGTAAAGGTTAAAAGTTGAATCATTTTCTTACAATTTCTCTTTCTCGGTGTACTGCCACTCCCCAAATTGGAGTCAGTTTTGAACACATTTCAAAATTCTTAAATACATTTTGGAGGACAGGGACGGCTGTAAGGGGTGAAAGGGAGTCCGTTTTTAACCTACGTCTATGAGACAGTAAAGGTTAAAAGTTGAATCATTTTCTTACAATTTCTCTTTCTCGGTGTACTGCCACTCCCCAAATTGGAGTCAGTTTTGAACACATTTCAAAATTCTTAAATACATTTTGGAGGACAGGGACGGCTGTAAGGGGTGAAAGGGAGGCCGTTTTTAACCTACGTCTATGAGACAGTAAAGGTTAAAAGTTGAATCATTTTCTTACAATTTCTCTTTCTCGGTGTACTGCCACTCCCCAAATTGGAGTCAGTTTTGAACACATTTCAAAATTCTTAAATAAATTTTGGAGGATAGGGACGGCTGTAAGGGGTGAAAGGGAGGCCGTTTTTAACCTACGTCTATGAGACAGTAAAGGTTAAAAGTTGAATCATTTTCTTACAATTTCTCTTTCTCGGTGTACTGCCACTCCCCAAATTGGAGTCAGTTTTGAACACATTTCAAAATTCTTAAATACATTTTGGAGGACAGGGACGGCTGTAAGGGGTGAAAGGGAGGCCGTTTTTAACCTACGTCTATGAGACAGTAAAGGTTAAAAGTTGAATCGTTTTCTTACAATTTCTCTTTCTCGGTGTACTTCCACTCCCCAAATTGGAGTCAGTTTTGAACACATTTCAAAATTCTTAAATACATTTTGGAGGACAGGGACGGCTGTAAGGGGTGAAAGGGAGGCCGTTTTTAACCTACGTCTATGAGACAGTAAAGGTTAAAAGTTTAATCATTTTCTTCTAATTTCTCTTTCTCGGTGTACTGCCACTCCCCAATTGGAGTCAGTTTTGAACACATTTCAAAATTCTTAAATACATTTTGGAGGATAGGGACGGCTGTAAGGGGTGAAAGGGAGGCCGTTTTTAACCTACGTCTATGAGACAGTAAAGGTTAAAAGTTGAATCATTTTCTTACAATTTCTCTTTCTCGGTGTACGGCCACTCCCCAAATTGGAGTCAGTTTTGAACACATTTCAAAATTCTTAAATACATTTTGGAGGACAGGGACGGCTGTAAGGGGTGAAAGGGAGGCCGTTTTTAACCTACATGTATGAGACAGTAAAGGTTAAAAGTTGAATTATTTTCTTACAATTTCTCATCCCTGACCTACAGAGAATCAAAAAAAGAATTTACGTAGCTATTTTCCGTAAGACATTCAGGATTGGACCATACACTATTGCCTCTGCACCAGCATTAAAATTGTTTATTAACTTTGTGACCTTAGTTTGCTGCCATCTTTCTCGGTGTACGGCCACTCCCCAAATTGGAGTCAGTTTTGAACACATTTCAAAATTCTTAAATACATTTTGGAGGATAGGGACGGCTGTAAGGGGTGAAAGGGAGGCCGTTTTTAACCTACGTCTATGAGACAGTAAAGGTTAAAAGTTTAATCATTTTCTTACAATTTCTCTTTCTCGGTGTACGGCCACTCCCCAAATTGGAGTCAGTTTTGAACACATTTCAAAATTCTTAAATACATTTTGGAGGACAGGGACGGCTGTAAGGGGTGAAAGGGAGGCCGTTTTTAACCTACGTCTATGAGACAGTAAAGGTTAAAAGTTGAATCATTTTCTTACAATTTCTCTTTCTCGGTGTACTGCCACTCCCCAAATTGGAGTCAGTTTTGAACACATTTCAAAATTCTTAAATACATTTTGGAGGATAGGGACGGCTGTAAGGGGTGAAAGGGAGGCCGTTTTTAACCTACGTCTATGAAACAGTAAAGGTTAAAAGTTGAATCATTTTCTTACAATTTCTCTTTCTCGGTGTACTGCCACTCCCCAAATTGGAGTCAGTTTTGAACACATTTCAAAATTCTTAAATACATTTTGGAGGACAGGGACGGCTGTAAGGGGTGAAAGGGAGGCCGTTTTTAACCTACGTCTATGAGACAGTAAAGGTTAAAAGTTGAATCATTTTCTTACAATTTCTCTTTCTCGTTGTACTGCCACTCCCCAAATTGGAGTCAGTTTTGAACACATTTCAAAATTCTTAAATACATTTTGGAGGACAGGGACGGCTGTAAGGGGTGAAAGGGAGGCCGTTTTTAACCTAAGTCTATGAGACAGTAAAGGTTAAAAGTTGAATTATTTTCTTACAATTTCTCATCCCTGACCTACAGAGAATCAAAAAAAGAATTTACGTAGCTATTTTCCGTAAGACATTCAGGATTGGACCATACACTATTGCCTCTGCGCCAGCATTAAAATTGTTTATTAACTTTGTGACCTTAGTTTGCTGCCATCTTTCTCGGTGTACGGCCACTCCCCAAATTGGAGTCAGTTTTGAACACATTTCAAAATTCTTAAATACATTTTGGAGGATAGGGACGGCTGTAAGGGGTGAAAGGGAGGCCGTTTTTAACCTACGTCTATGAGACAGTAAAGGTTAAAAGTTGAATCATTTTCTAACAATTTCTCTTTCTCGGTGTACGGCCACTCCCCAAATTGGAGTCAGTTTTGAACACATTTCAAAATTCTTAAATAAATTTTGGAGGACAGGGACGGCTGTAAGGGGTGAAAGGGAGGCCGTTTTTAACCTACGTCTATGAGACAGTAAAGGTTAAAAGTTGAATCATTTTCTTACAATTTCTCTTTATCGGTGTACTGCCACTCCCCAAAATGGAGTCAGTTTTGAACACATTTCAAAATTCTTAAATACATTTTGGAGGACAGGGACGGCTGTAAGGGGTGAAAGGGAGGCCGTTTTTAACCTATGTCTATGAGACAGTAAAGGTTAAAAGTTGAATCATTTTCTTACAATTTCTCTTTCTCGGTGTACTGCCACTCCCCAAATTGGAGTCAGTTTAGAACACATTTAAAAATTCTTAAATACATTTTGGAGGACAGGGACGGCTGTAAGGGGTGAAAGGGAGGCCGTTTTTAACCTACGTCTATGAGACAGTAAAGGTTAAAAGTTGAATCATTTTCTTACAATTTCTCTTTCTCGGTGTACTGCCACTCCCCAAATTGGAGTCAGTTTTGAACACATTTCAAAATTCTTAAATACATTTTGGAGGACAGGGACGGCTGTAAGGAGTGAAAGGGAGTCCGTTTTTAACCTACGTCTATGAGACAGTAAAGGTTAAAAGTTGAATCATTTTCTTACAATTTCTCTTTCTCGGTGTACTGCCACTCCCCAAATTGGAGTCAGTTTTGAACACATTTCAAAATTCTTAAATACATTTTGGAGGACAGGGACGGCTGTAAGGGGTGAAAGGGAGGCCGTTTTTAACCTACGTCTATGAGACAGTAAAGGTTAAAAGTTGAATCATTTTCTTACAATTTCTCTTTCTCGGTGTACTGCCACTCCCCAAATTGGAGTCAGTTTTGAACACATTTCAAAATTCTTAAATACATTTTGGAGGACAGGGACGGCTGTAAGGGGTGAAAGGGAGGCCGTTTTTAACCTACGTCTATGAGACAGTAAAGGTTAAAAGTTGAATCATTTTCTTACAATTTCTCTTTCTCGGTGTACTGCCACTCCCCAAATTGGAGTCAGTTTTGAACACATTTCAAAATTCTTAAATACATTTTGGAGGACAGGGACGGCTGTAAGGGGTGAAAGGGAGGCCGTTTTTAACCTACGTCTATGAGACAGTAAAGGTTAAAAGTTGAATCGTTTTCTTACAATTTTTCTTTCTCGGTGTACTTTCACTCCCTAAATTGGAGTCAGTTTTGAACACATTTCAAAATTCTTAAATACATTTTGGAGGACAGGGACGGCTGTAAGGGGTGAAAGGGAGGCCGTTTTTAACCTACGTCTATGAGACAGTAAAGGTTAAAAGTTTAATCATTTTCTTCTAAGTTCTCTTTCTCGGTGTACTGCCACTCCCCAATTGGAGTCAGTTTTGAACACATTTCAAAATTCTTAAATACATTTTGGAGGATAGGGACGGCTGTAAGGGGTGAAAGGGAGGCCGTTTTTAACCTACGTCTATGAGACAGTAAAGGTTAAAAGTTGAATCATTTTCTTACAATTTCTCTTTCTCGGTGTACGGCCACTCCCCAAATTGGAGTCAGTTTTGAACACATTTCAAAATTCTTAAATACATTTTGGAGGACAGGGACGGCTGTAAGGGGTGAAAGGGAGGCCGTTTTTAACCTACATGTATGAGACAGTAAAGGTTAAAAGTTGAATTATTTTCTTACAATTTCTCATCCCTGACCTACAGAGAATCAAAAAAAGAATTTACGTAGCTATTTTCCGTAAGACATTCAGGATTGGACCATACACTATTGCCTCTGCGCCAGCATTAAAATTGTTTATTAACTTTGTGACCTTAGTTTGCTGCCATCTTTCTCGGTGTACGGCCACTCCCCAAATTGGAGTCAGTTTTGAACACATTTCAAAATTCTTAAATACATTTTGGAGGATAGGGACGGCTGTAAGGGGTGAAAGGGAGGCCGTTTTTAACCTACGTCTATGAGACAGTAAAGGTTAAAAGTTGAATCATTTTCTTACAATTTCTCTTTCTCGGTGTACGGCCACTCCCCAAATTGGAGTCAGTTTTGAACACATTTCAAAATTCTTAAATACATTTTGGAGGACAGGGACGGCTGTAAGGGGTGAAAGGGAGGCCGTTTTTAACCTACGTCTATGAGACAGTAAAGGTTAAAAGTTGAATCATTTTCTTACAATTTCTCTTTCTCGGTGTACTGCCACTCCCCAAATTGGAGTCAGTTTTGAACACATTTCAAAATTCTTAAATACATTTTGGAGGACAGGGACGGCTGTAAGGGGTGAAAGGGAGGCCGTTTTTAACCTATGTCTATGAGACAGTAAAGGTTAAAAGTTGAATCATTTTCTTACAATTTCTCTTTCTCTGTGTACTGCCACTCCCCAAATTGGAGTCAGTTTTGAACACATTTCAAAATTCTTAAATACATTTTGGAGGATAGGGACGGCTGTAAGGGGTGAAAGGGAGGCCGTTTTTAACCTACGTCTATGAAACAGTAAAGGTTAAAAGTTGAATCATTTTCTTACAATTTCTCTTTCTCGGTGTACTGCCACTCCCCAAATTGGAGTCAGTTTTGAACACATTTCAAAATTCTTAAATACATTTTGGAGGACAGGGACGGCTGTAAGGGGTGAAAGGGAGGCCGTTTTTAACCTACGTCTATGAGACAGTAAAGGTTAAAAGTTGAATCATTTTCTTACAATTTCTCTTTCTCGGTGTACTGCCACTCCCCAAATTGGAGTCAGTTTTGAACACATTTCAAAATTCTTGAATACATTTTGGAGGACAGGGACGGCTGTAAGGGGTGAAAGGGAGGCCGTTTTTAACCTACGTCTATAAGACAGTAAAGGTTAAAAGTTGAATTATTTTCTTACAATTTCTCATCCCTGACCTACAGAGAATCGAAAAAAGAATTTACGTAGCTATTTTCCGTAAGACATTCAGGATTGGACCATACACTATTGCCTCTGCGCCAGCATTAAAATTGTTTATTAACTTTGTGACCTTAGTTTGCTGCCATCTTTCTCGGTGTACGGCCACTCCCCAAATTGGAGTCAGTTTTGAACACATTTCAAAATTCTTAAATACATTTTGGAGGATAGGGACGGCTGTAAGGGGTGAAAGGGAGGCCGTTTTTAACCTACGTCTACGAGACAGTAAAGGTTAAAAGTTGAATCATTTTCTTACAATTTCTCTTTCTCGGTGTACGGCCACTCCCCAAATTGGAGTCAGTTTTGAACACATTTCAAAATTCTTAAATAAATTTTGGAAGACAGGGACGGCTGTAAGGGGTGAAAGGGAGGCCGTTTTTAACCTACGTCTATGAGACAGTAAAGGTTAAAAGTTGAATCATTTTCCTACAATTTCTCTTTATCGGTGTACTGCCACTCCCCAAATTGGAGTCAGTTTTGAACACATTTCAAAATTCTTAAATACATTTTGGAGGACAGGGACGGCTGTAAGGGGTGAAAGGGAGGCCGTTTTTAACCTATGTCTATGAGACAGTAAAGGTTAAAAGTTGAATCATTTTCTTACAATTTCTCTTTCTCGGTGTACTGCCACTCCCCAAATTGGAGTCAGTTTAGAACACATTTCAAAATTCTTAAATACATTTTGGAGGACAGGGACGGCTGTAAGGGGTGAAAGGGAGGCCGTTTTTAACCTACGTCTATGAGACAGTAAAGGTTAAAAGTTGAATCATTTTCTTACAATTTCTCTTTCTCGGTGTACTGCCACTCCCCAAATTGGAGTCAGTTTTGAACACATTTCAAAATTCTTAAATACATTTTGGAGGACAGGGACGGCTGTAAGGGGTGAAAGGGAGTCCGTTTTTAACCTACGTCTATGAGACAGTAAAGGTTAAAAGTTGAATCATTTTCTTACAATTTCTCTTTCTCGGTGTACTGCCACTCCCCAAATTGGAGTCAGTTTTGAACACATTTCAAAATTCTTAAATACATTTTGGAGGACAGGGACGGCTGTAAGGGGTGAAAGGGAGGCCGTTTTTAACCTACGTCTATGAGACAGTAAAGGTTAAAAGTTGAATCATTTTCTTACAATTTCTCTTTCTCGGTGTACTGCCACTCCCCAAATTGGAGTCAGTTTTGAACACATTTCAAAATTCTTAAATACATTTTGGAGGACAGGGACGGCTGTAAGGGGTGAAAGGGAGGCCGTTTTTAACCTACGTCTATGAGACAGTAAAGGTTAAAAGTTGAATCATTTTCTTACAATTTCTCTTTCTCGGTGTACTGCCACTCCCCAAATTGGAGTCAGTTTTGAACACATTTCAAAATTCTTAAATACATTTTGGAGGACAGGGACGGCTGTAAGGGGTGAAAGGGAGGCCGTTTTTAACCTACGTCTATGAGACAGTAAAGGTTAAAAGTTGAATCATTTTCTTACAATTTCTCTTTCTCGGTGTACTTCCACTCCCCAAATTGGAGTCAGTTTTGAACACATTTCAAAATTCTTAAATACATTTTGGAGGACAGGGACGGCTGTAAGGGGTGAAAGGGAGGCCGTTTTTAACCTACGTCTATGAGACAGTAAAGGTTAAAAGTTTAATCATTTTCTTCTAATTTCTCTTTCTCGGTGTACTGCCACTCCCCAATTGGAGTCAGTTTTGAACACATTTCAAAATTCTTAAATACATTTTGGAGGATAGGGACGGCTGTAAGGGGTGAAAGGGAGGCCGTTTTTAACCTACGTCTATGAGACAGTAAAGGTTAAAAGTTGAATCATTTTCTTACAATTTCTCTTTCTCGGTGTACGGCCACTCCCCAAATTGGAGTCAGTTTTGAACACATTTCAAAATTCTTAAATACATTTTGGAGGACAGGGACGGCTGTAAGGGGTGAAAGGGAGGCCGTTTTTAACCTACGTCTATGAGACAGTAAAGGTTAAAAGTTGAATCATTTTCTTACAATTTCTTTTTCTCGGTGTACTGCAACTCCCCAAATTGGAGTCAGTTTTGAACACATTTCAAAATTCTTAAATACATTTTGGAGGACAGGGACGGCTGTAAGGGGTGAAAGGGAGGCCGTTTTCAACCTACGTCTATGAGACAGTAAAGGTTAAAACTTGAATCATTTTCTTACAATTTCTCTTTCTCGGTGTACTGCCACTCCCCAAATTGGAGTCAGTTTTGAACACATTTCAAAATTCTTAAATACATTTTGGAGGACAGGGACGGCTGTAAGGGGTGAAAGGGAGGCCGTTTTTAACCTACGTCTATGAGACAGTAAAGGTTAAAAGTTGAATCATTTTCTTACAATTTCTCATCCCTGACCTACAGAGAATCGAAAAAAGAATTTACGTAGCTATTTGCCGTAAGACATTCAGGATTGCACCATACACTATTGCCTCTGCGCCAGAATTAAAATTGTTTATTAACTTTGTGACCTTAGTTTGCTGCCATCTTTCTCGGTGTACGGCCACTCCCCAAATTGGAGTCAGTTTTGAACACATTTCAAAATTCTTAAATGCATTTTGGAGGATAGGGACGGCTGTAAGGGATGAAAGGGAGGCCGTTTTTAACCTACGTCTATGAGACAGTAAAGGTTAAAAGTTGAATCACTTTCTTACAATTTCTCTTTCTCGGTGTACGGCCACTCCCCAAATTGGAGTCAGTTTTGAACACATTTCAAAATTCTTAAATACATTTTGGAGGACAGGGACGGCTGTAAGGGGTGAAAGGGAGGCCGTTTTTAACCTACGTCTATGAGACAGTAAAGGTTAAAAGTTGAATCATTTTCTTACAATTTCTCTTTCTCGGTGTACTGCCACTCCCCAAATTGGAGTCAGTTTTGAACACATTTCAAAATTCTTAAATACATTTTGGAGGACAGGGACGGCTGTAAGGGGTGAAAGGGAGGCCGTTTTTAACCTACGTCTATGAGACAGTAAAGGTTAAAAGTTGAATCATTTTCTTACAATTTCTCTTTCTCGGTGTACTGCCACTCCCCAAATTGGAGTCCGTTTTGAACACATTTCAAAATTCTTAAATACATTTTGGAGGACAGGGACGGCTGTAAGGGGTGAAAGGGAGGCCGTTTTTAACCTACGTCTATGAGACAGTAAAGGTTAAAAGTTGAATCATTTTCTTACAATTTCTCTTTCTCGGTGTACTTCCACTCCCCAAATTGGAGTCAGTTTTGAACACATTTCAAAATTCTTAAATACATTTTGGAGGACAGGGACGGCTGTAAGGGGTGAAAGGGAGGCCGTTTTTAACCTACGTCTATGAGACAGTAAAGGTTAAAAGTTGAATCGTTTTCTTACAATTTCTCTTTCTCGGTGTACTGCCACTCCCCAAATTGGAGTCAGTTTTGAACACATTTCAAAATTCTTAAATAAATTTTGGAGGATAGGGACGGCTGTAAGGGGTGAAAGGGAGGCCGTTTTTAACCTACGTCTATGAGACAGTAAAGGTTAAAAGTTGAATCATTTTCTTACAATTTCTCTTTCTCGGTGTACGGCCACTCCCCAAATTGGAGTCAGTTTTGAACACATTTCAAAATTCTTAAATACATTTTGGAGGACAGGGACGGCTGTAAGGGGTGAAAGGGAGGCCGTTTTTAACCTACGTCTATGAGACAGTAAAGGTTAAAAGTTGAATCATTTTCTTACAATTTCTTTTTCTCGGTGTACTGCAACTCCCCAAATTGGAGTCAGTTTTGAACACATTTCAAAATTCTTAAATACATTTTGGAGGACAGGGACGGCTGTAAGGGGTGAAAGGGAGGCCGTTTTTAACCTACGTCTATGAGACAGTAAAGGTTAAAAGTTGAATCATTTTCTTACAATTTCTCTTTCTCGGTGTACTGCCACTCCCCAAATTGGAGTCAGTTTTGAACACATTTCAAAATTCTTAAATACATTTTGGAGGACAGGGACGGCTGTAAGGGGTGAAAGGGAGGCCGTTTTTAACCTACGTCTATGAGACAGTAAAGGTTAAAAGTTGAATCATTTTCTTACAATTTCTCTTTCTCGGTGTACGGCCACTCCCCAAATTGGAGTCAGTTTTGAACACATTTCAAAATTCTTAAATACATTTTGGAGGACAGGGACGGCTGTAAGGGGTGAAAGGGAGGCCGTTTTTAACCTACATGTATGAGACAGTAAAGGTTAAAAGTTGAATTATTTTCTTACAATTTCTCATCCCTGACCTACAGAGAATCGAAAAAAGAATTTACGTAGCTATTTTCCGTAAGACATTCAGGATTGGACCATACACTATTGCCTCTGCGCCAGCATTAAAATTGTTTATTAACTTTGTGACCTTAGTTTGCTGCCATCTTTCTCGGTGTACGGCCACTCCCCAAATTGGAGTCAGTTTTGAACACATTTCAAAATTCTTAAATACATTTTGGAGGATAGGGACGGCTGTAAGGGGTGAAAGGGAGGCCGTTTTTAACCTACGTCTATGAGACAGTAAAGGTTAAAAGTTGAATCATTTTCTTACAATTTCTCTTTCTCGGTGTACGGCCACTCCCCAAATTGGAGTCAGTTTTGAACACATTTCAAAATTCTTAAATACATTTTGGAGGACAGGGACGGCTGTAAGGGGTGAAAGGGAGGCCGTTTTTAACCTACGTCTATGAGACAGTAAAGGTTAAAAGTTGAATCATTTTCTTACAATTTCTCTTTCTCGGTGTACTGCCACTCCCCAAATTGGAGTCAGTTTTGAACACATTTCAAAATTCTTAAATACATTTTGGAGGACAGGGACGGCTGTAAGGGGTGAAAGGGAGGCCGTTTTTAACCTACGTCTATGAGACAGTAAAGGTTAAAAGTTGAATCATTTTCTTACAATTTCTCTTTCTCGGTGTACTGCCACTCCCCAAATTGGAGTCAGTTTTGAACACATTTCAAAATTCTTAAATACATTTTGGAGGATAGGGACGGCTGTAAGGGGTGAAAGGGAGGCCGTTTTTAACCTACGTCTATGAAACAGTAAAGGTTAAAAGTTGAATCATTTTCTTACAATTTCTCTTTCTCGGTGTACTGCCACTCCCCAAATTGGAGTCAGTTTTGAACACATTTCAAAATTCTTAAATACATTTTGGAGGACAGGGACGGCTGTAAGGGGTGAAAGGGAGGCCGTTTTTAACCTACGTCTATGAGACAGTAAAGGTTAAAAGTTGAATCATTTTCTTACAATTTCTCTTTCTCGGTGTACTGCCACTCCCCAAATTGGAGTCAGTTTTTAACACATTTCAAAATTCTTAAATACATTTTGGAGGACAGGGACGGCTGTAAGGGGTGAAAGGGAGGCCGTTTTTAACCTACGTCTATGAGACAGTAAAGGTTAAAAGTTGAATCGTTTTCTTACAATTTCTCTTTCTCGGTGTACTGCCACTCCCCAAATTGGAGTCAGTTTTGAACACATTTCAAAATTCTTAAATACATTTTGGAGGAAAGGGACGGCTGTAAGGGGTGAAAGGGAGGCCGTTTTTAACCTACGTCTATGAGACAGTAAAGGTTAAAAGTTGAATCATTTTCTTCTAATTTCTCTTTCTCGGTGTACTGCCACTCCCCAATTGGAGTCAGTTTTGAACACATTTCAAAATTCTTAAATACATTTTGGAGGACAGGGACGGCTGTAAGGGGTGAAAGGGAGGCCGTTTTTAACCTACGTCTATGAGACAGTAAAGGTTAAAAGTTGAATCATTTTCTTACAATTTCTCTTTCTCGGTGTACTGCCACTCCCCAAATTGGAGTCAGTTTTGAACACATTTCAAAATTCTTAAATACATTTTGGAGGACAGGGACGGCTGTAAGGGGTGAAAGGGAGGCCGTTTTTAACCTACGTCTATGAGACAGTAAAGGTTAAAAGTTGAATCATTTTCTTACAATTTCTCTTTCTCGGTGTACGGCCACTCCCCAAATTGGAGTCAGTTTTGAACACATTTCAAAATTCTTAAATACCTTTTGGAGGACAGGGACGGCTGTAAGGGGTGAAAGGGAGGCCGTTTTTAACCTACATGTATGAGACAGTAAAGGTTAAAAGTTGAATTATTTTCTTACAATTTCTCATCCCTGACCTACAGAGAATCGAAAAAAGAATTTACGTAGCTATTTTCCGTAAGACATTCAGGATTGGACCATACACTATTGCCTCTGCGCCAGCATTAAAATTGTTTATTAACTTTGTGACCTTAGTTTGCTGCCATCTTTCTCGGTGTACGGCCACTCCCCAAATTGGAGTCAGTTTTGAACACATTTCAAAATTCTTAAATACATTTTGGAGGATAGGGACGGCTGTAAGGGGTGAAAGGGAGGCCGTTTTTAACCTACGTCTATGAGACAGTAAAGGTTAAAAGTTGAATCATTTTCTTACAATTTCTCTTTCTCGGTGTACGGCCACTCCCCAAATTGGAGTCAGTTTTGAACACATTTCAAAATTCTTAAATACATTTTGGAGGACAGGGACGGCTGTAAGGGGTGAAAGGGAGGCCGTTTTTAACCTACGTCTATGAGACAGTAAAGGTTAAAAGTTGAATCATTTTCTTACAATTTCTCTTTATCGGTGTACTGCCACTCCCCAAATTGGAGTCAGTTTTGAACACATTTCAAAATTCTTAAATACATTTTGGAGGACAGGGACGGCTGTAAGGGGTGAAAGGGAGGCCGTTTTTAACCTACGTCTATGAGACAGTAAAGGTTAAAAGTTGAATCATTTTCTTACAATTTCTCTTTCTCGGTGTACGGCCACTCCCCAAATTGGAGTCAGTTTTGAACACATTTCAAAATTCTTAAATACATTTTGGAGGACAGGGACGGCTGTAAGGGGTGAAAGGGAGGCCGTTTTTAACCTACGTCTATGAGACAGTAAAGGTTAAAAGTTGAATCATTTTCTTACAATTTCTCTTTCTCGGTGTACGGCCACTCCCCAAATTGGAGTCAGTTTTGAACACATTTCAAAATTCTTAAATACATTTTGGAGGACAGGGACGGCTGTAAGGGGTGAAAGGGAGGCCGTTTTTAACCTACGTCTATGAGACAGTAAAGGTTAAAAGTTGAATCATTTTCTTACAATTTCTCTTTCTCGGTGTACTGCCACTCCCCAAATTGGAGTCAGTTTTGAACACATTTCAAAATTCTTAAATACATTTTGGAGGACAGGGACGGCTGTAAGGGGTGAAAGGGAGGCCGTTTTTAACCTACGTCTATGAGACAGTAAAGGTTAAAAGTTGAATCATTTTCTTACAATTTCTCTTTCTCGGTGTACTGCCACTCCCCAAATTGGAGTCAGTTTTGAACACATTTCAAAATTCTTAAATACATTTTGGAGGATAGGGACGGCTGTAAGGGGTGAAAGGGAGGCCGTTTTTAACCTACGTCTATGAAACAGTAAAGGTTAAAAGTTGAATCATTTTCTTACAATTTCTCTTTCTCGGTGTACTGCCACTCCCCAAATTGGAGTCAGTTTTGAACACATTTCAAAATTCTTAAATACATTTTGGAGGACAGGGACGGCTGTAAGGGGTGAAAGGGAGGCCGTTTTTAACCTACGTCTATGAGACAGTAAAGGTTAAAAGTTGAATCATTTTCTTACAATTTCTCTTTCTCGGTGTACTGCCACTCCCCAAATTGGAGTCAGTTTTTAACACATTTCAAAATTCTTAAATACATTTTGGAGGACAGGGACGGCTGTAAGGGGTGAAAGGGAGGCCGTTTTTAACCTACGTCTATGAGACAGTAAAGGTTAAAAGTTGAATCGTTTTCTTACAATTTCTCTTTCTCGGTGTACTGCCACTCCCCAAATTGGAGTCAGTTTTGAACACATTTCAAAATTCTTAAATACATTTTGGAGGAAAGGGACGGCTGTAAGGGGTGAAAGGGAGGCCGTTTTTAACCTACGTCTATGAGACAGTAAAGGTTAAAAGTTGAATCATTTTCTTCTAATTTCTCTTTCTCGGTGTACTGCCACTCCCCAATTGGAGTCAGTTTTGAACACATTTCAAAATTCTTAAATACATTTTGGAGGACAGGGACGGCTGTAAGGGGTGAAAGGGAGGCCGTTTTTAACCTACGTCTATGAGACAGTAAAGGTTAAAAGTTGAATCATTTTCTTACAATTTCTCTTTCTCGGTGTACTGCCACTCCCCAAATTGGAGTCAGTTTTGAACACATTTCAAAATTCTTAAATACATTTTGGAGGACAGGGACGGCTGTAAGGGGTGAAAGGGAGGCCGTTTTTAACCTACGTCTATGAGACAGTAAAGGTTAAAAGTTGAATCATTTTCTTACAATTTCTCTTTCTCGGTGTACGGCCACTCCCCAAATTGGAGTCAGTTTTGAACACATTTCAAAATTCTTAAATACCTTTTGGAGGACAGGGACGGCTGTAAGGGGTGAAAGGGAGGCCGTTTTTAACCTACATGTATGAGACAGTAAAGGTTAAAAGTTGAATTATTTTCTTACAATTTCTCATCCCTGACCTACAGAGAATCGAAAAAAGAATTTACGTAGCTATTTTCCGTAAGACATTCAGGATTGGACCATACACTATTGCCTCTGCGCCAGCATTAAAATTGTTTATTAACTTTGTGACCTTAGTTTGCTGCCATCTTTCTCGGTGTACGGCCACTCCCCAAATTGGAGTCAGTTTTGAACACATTTCAAAATTCTTAAATACATTTTGGAGGATAGGGACGGCTGTAAGGGGTGAAAGGGAGGCCGTTTTTAACCTACGTCTATGAGACAGTAAAGGTTAAAAGTTGAATCATTTTCTTACAATTTCTCTTTCTCGGTGTACGGCCACTCCCCAAATTGGAGTCAGTTTTGAACACATTTCAAAATTCTTAAATACATTTTGGAGGACAGGGACGGCTGTAAGGGGTGAAAGGGAGGCCGTTTTTAACCTACGTCTATGAGACAGTAAAGGTTAAAAGTTGAATCATTTTCTTACAATTTCTCTTTATCGGTGTACTGCCACTCCCCAAATTGGAGTCAGTTTTGAACACATTTCAAAATTCTTAAATACATTTTGGAGGACAGGGACGGCTGTAAGGGGTGAAAGGGAGGCCGTTTTTAACCTACGTCTATGAGACAGTAAAGGTTAAAAGTTGAATCATTTTCTTACAATTTCTCTTTCTCGGTGTACGGCCACTCCCCAAATTGGAGTCAGTTTTGAACACATTTCAAAATTCTTAAATACATTTTGGAGGACAGGGACGGCTGTAAGGGGTGAAAGGGAGGCCGTTTTTAACCTACGTCTATGAGACAGTAAAGGTTAAAAGTTGAATCATTTTCTTACAATTTCTCTTTCTCGGTGTACTGCCACTCCCCAAATTGGAGTCAGTTTTGAACACATTTCAAAATTCTTAAATACATTTTGGAGGACAGGGACGGCTGTAAGGGGTGAAAGGGAGGCCGTTTTTAACCTACGTCTATGAGACAGTAAAGGTTAAAAGTTGAATCATTTTCTTACAATTTCTCTTTATCGGTGTACTGCCACTCCCCAAATTGGAGTCAGTTTTGAACACATTTCAAAATTCTTAAATACATTTTGGAGGACAGGGACGGCTGTAAGGGGTGAAAGGGAGGCCGTTTTTAACCTACGTCTATGAGACAGTAAAGGTTAAAAGTTGAATCATTTTCTTACAATTTCTCTTTCTCGGTGTACGGCCACTCCCCAAATTGGAGTCAGTTTTGAACACATTTCAAAATTCTTAAATACATTTTGGAGGACAGGGACGGCTGTAAGGGGTGAAAGGGAGGCCGTTTTTAACCTACGTCTATGAGACAGTAAAGGTTAAAAGTTGAATCATTTTCTTCTAATTTCTCTTTCTCGGTGTACTGCCACTCCCCAATTGGAGTCAGTTTTGAACACATTTCAAAATTCTTAAATACATTTTGGAGGATAGGGACGGCTGTAAGGGGTGAAAGGGAGGCCGTTTTTAACCTACGTCTATGAGACAGTAAAGGTTAAAAGTTGAATCATTTTCTTACAATTTCTCTTTCTTGGTGTACGGCCACTCCCCAAATTGGAGTCAGTTTTGAACACATTTCAAAATTCTTAAATACATTTTGGAGGACAGGGACGGCTGTAAGGGGTGAAAGGGAGGCCGTTTTTAACCTACGTCTATGAGACAGTAAAGGTTAAAAGTTGAATCATTTTCTTACAATTTCTCTTTCTCGGTGTACTGCCACTCCCCAAATTGGAGTCAGTTTTGAACACATTTCAAAATTCTTAAATACATTTTGGAGGACAGGGACGGCTGTAAGGGGTGAAAGGGAGGCCGTTTTTAACCTACGTCTATGAGACAGTAAAGGTTAAAAGTTGAATCGTTTTCTTACAATTTCTCTTTCTCGGTGTACTTCCACTCCCCAAATTGGAGTCAGTTTTGAACACATTTCAAAATTCTTAAATACATTTTGGAGGACAGGGACGGCTGTAAGGGGTGAAAGGGAGGCCTTTTTTAACCTACGTCTATGAGACAGTAAAGGTTAAAAGTTTAATCATTTCTTCTAATTTCTCTTTCTCGGTGTACTGCCACTCCCCAATTGGAGTCAGTTTTGAACACATTTCAAAATTCTTAAATACATTTTGGAGGATAGGGACGGCTGTAAGGGGTGAAAGGGAGGCCGTTTTTAACCTACGTCTATGAGACAGTAAAGGTTAAAAGTTGAATCATTTTCTTACAATTTCTCTTTCTCGGTGTACGGCCACTCCCCAAATTGGAGTCAGTTTTGAACACATTTCAAAATTCTTAAATACATTTTGGAGGACAGGGACGGCTGTAAGGGGTGAAAGGGAGGCCGTTTTTAACCTACGTCTATGAGACAGTAAAGGTTAAAAGTTGAATCATTTTCTTACAATTTCTTTTTCTCGGTGTACTGCAACTCCCCAAATTGGAGTCAGTTTTGAACACATTTCAAAATTCTTAAATACATTTTGGAGGACAGGGACGGCTGTAAGGGGTGAAAGGGGGGCCGTTTTCAACCTACGTCTATGAGACAGTAAAGGTTAAAACTTGAATCATTTTCTTACAATTTCTCTTTCTCGGTGTACTGCCACTCCCCAAATTGGAGTCAGTTTTGAACACATTTCAAAATTCTTAAATACATTTTGGAGGACAGGGACGGCTGTAAGGGGTGAAAGGGAGGCCGTTTTTAACCTACGTCTATGAGACAGTAAAGGTTAAAAGTTGAATCATTTTCTTACAATTTCTCATCCCTGACCTACAGAGAATCGAAAAAAGAATTTACGTAGCTATTTGCCGTAAGACATTCAGGATTGCACCATACACTATTGCCTCTGCGCCAGAATTAAAATTGTTTATTAACTTTGTGACCTTAGTTTGCTGCCATCTTTCTCGGTGTACGGCCACTCCCCAAATTGGAGTCAGTTTTGAACACATTTCAAAATTCTTAAATACATTTTGGAGGATAGGGACGGCTGTAAGGGGTGAAAGGGAGGCCGTTTTTAACCTACATCTATGAGACAGTAAAGGTTAAAAGTTGAATCATTTTCTTACAATTTCTCTTTCTCGGTGTACGGCCACTCCCCAAATTGGAGTCAGTTTTGAACACATTTCAAAATTCTTAAATACATTTTGGAGGACAGGGACGGCTGTAAGGGGTGAAAGGGAGGCCGTTTTTAACCTACGTCTATGAGACAGTAAAGGTTAAAAGTTGAATCATTTTCTTACAATTTCTCTTTCTCGGTGTACTGCCACTCCCCAAATTGGAGTCAGTTTTGAACACATTTCAAAATTCTTAAATACATTTTGGAGGACAGGGACGGCTGTAAGGGGTGAAAGGGAGGCCGTTTTTAACCTACGTCTATGAGACAGTAAAGGTTAAAAGTTGAATCATTTTCTTACAATTTCTCTTTCTCGGTGTACTTCCACTCCCCAAATTGGAGTCAGTTTTGAACACATTTCAAAATTCTTAAATACATTTTGGAGGACAGGGACGGCTGTAAGGGGTGAAAGGGAGGCCGTTTTTAACCTACGTCTATGAGACAGTAAAGGTTAAAAGTTGAATCGTTTTCTTACAATTTCTCTTTCTCGGTGTACTGCCACTCCCCAAATTGGAGTCAGTATTGAACACATTTCAAAATTTTTAAATACATTTTGGAGGATAGGGACGGCTGTAAGGGGTGAAAGGGAGGCCGTTTTTAACCTACGTCTATGAGACAGTAAAGGTTAAAAGTTGAATCATTTTCTTACAATTTCTCTTTCTCGGTGTACGGCCACTCCCCAAATTGGAGTCAGTTTTGAACACATTTCAAAATTCTTAAATACATTTTGGAGGATTGGGACGGCTGTAAGGGGTGAAAGGGAGGCCGTTTTTAACCTACGTCTATGAGACAGTAAAGGTTAAAAGTTGAATCATTTTCTTACAATTTCTTTTTCTCGGTGTACTGCAACTCCCCAAATTGGAGTCAGTTTTGAACACATTTCAAAATTCTTAAATACATTTTGGAGGACAGGGACGGCTGTAAGGGGTGAAAGGGAGGCCGTTTTTAACCTACGTCTATGAGACAGTAAAGGTTAAAAGTTGAATCATTTTCTTACAATTTCTCTCTCGGTGTACTGCCACTCCCCAAATTGGAGTCAGTTTTGAACACATTTCAAAATTCTTAAATACATTTTGGAGGATAGGGACGGCTGTAAGGGGTGAAAGGGAGGCCGTTTTTAACCTACATGTATGAGACAGTAAAGGTTAAAAGTTGAATTATTTTCTTACAATTTCTCATCCCTGACCTACAGAGAATCGAAAAAAGAATTTACGTAGCTATTTTCCGTAAGACATTCAGGATTGGACCATACACTATTGCCTCTGCGCCAGCATTAAAATTGTTTATTAACTTTGTGACCTTAGTTTGCTGCCATCTTTCTCGGTGTACGGCCACTCCCCAAATTGGAGTCAGTTTTGAACACATTTCAAAATTCTTAAATACATTTTGGAGGATAGGGACGGCTGTAAGGGGTGAAAGGGAGGCCGTTTTTAACCTACGTCTATGAGACAGTAAAGGTTAAAAGTTGAATCATTTTCTTACAATTTCTCTTTCTCGGTGTACGGCCACTCCCCAAATTGGAGTCAGTTTTGAACACATTTCAAAATTCTTAAATACATTTTGGAGGACAGGGACGGCTGTAAGGGGTGAAAGGGAGGCCGTTTTTAACCTACGTCTATGAGACAGTAAAGGTTAAAAGTTGAATCATTTTCTTACAATTTCTCTTTCTCGGTGTACTGCCACTCCCCAAATTGGAGTCAGTTTTGAACACATTTCAAAATTCTTAAATACATTTTGGAGGACAGGGACGGCTGTAAGGGGTGAAAGGGAGGCCGTTTTTAACCTATGTCTATGAGACAGTAAAGGTTAAAAGTTGAATCATTTTCTTACAATTTCTCTTTCTCGGTGTACTGCCACTCCCCAAATTGGAGTCAGTTTTGAACACATTTCAAAATTCTTAAATATATTTTGGAGGATAGGGACGGCTGTAAGGGGTGAAAGGGAGGCCGTTTTAAACCTACGTCTATGAAACAGTAAAGGTTAAAAGTTGAATCATTTTCTTACAATTTCTCTTTCTCGGTGTACTGCCACTCCCAAAATTGGAGTCAGTTTTGAACACATTTCAAAATTCTTAAATACATTTTGGAGGACAGGGACGGCTGTAAGGGGTGAAAGGGAGGCCGTTTTTAACCTACGTCTATGAGACAGTAAAGGTTAAAAGTTGAATCATTTTCTTACAATTTCTCTTTCTCGGTGTACTGCCACTCCCCAAATTGGAGTCAGTTTTTAACACATTTCAAAATTCTTAAATACATTTTGGAGGACAGGGACGGCTGTAAGGGGTGAAAGGGAGGCCGTTTTTAACCTACGTCTATGAGACAGTAAAGGTTAAAAGTTGAATCGTTTTCTTACAATTTCTCTTTCTCGGTGTACTGCCACTCCCCAAATTGGAGTCAGTTTTGAACACATTTCAAAATTCTTAAATACATTTTGGAGGACAGGGACGGCTGTAAGGGGTGAAAGGGAGGCCGTTTTTAACCTACGTCTATGAGACAGTAAAGGTTAAAAGTTGAATCATTTTCTTCTAATTTCTCTTTCTCGGTGTACTGCCACTCCCCAATTGGAGTCAGTTTTGAACACATTTCAAAATTCTTAAATACATTTTGGAGGACAGGGACGGCTGTAAGGCGTGAAAGGGAGGCCGTTTTTAACCTACGTCTATGAGACAGTAAAGGTTAAAAGTTGAATCATTTTCTTCTAATTTCTCTTTCTCGGTGTACTGCCACTCCCCAAATTGGAGTCAGTTTTGAACACATTTCAAAATTCTTAAATACATTTTGGAGGACAGGGACGGCTGTAAGGGGTGAAAGGGAGGCCGTTTTTAACCTACGTCTATGAGACAGTAAAGGTTAAAAGTTGAATCGTTTTCTTACAATTTCTCTTTCTCGGTGTACTGCCACTCCCCAAATTGGAGTCAGTTTTGAACACATTTCAAAATTCTTAAATACATTTTGGAGGACAGGGACGGCTGTAAGGGGTGAAAGGGAGGCCGTTTTTAACCTACGTCTATGAGACAGTAAAGGTTAAAAGTTGAATCGTTTTCTTACAATTTCTCTTTCTCGGTGTACTGCCACTCCCCAAATTGGAGTCAGTTTTGAACACATTTCAAAATTCTTAAATACATTTTGGAGGACAGGGACGGCTGTAAGGGGTGAAAGGGAGGCCGTTTTTAACCTACGTCTATGAGACAGTAAAGGTTAAAAGTTGAATCATTTTCTTACAATTTCTCTTTATCGGTGTACTGCCACTCCCCAAATTGGAGTCAGTTTTGAACACATTTCAAAATTCTTAAATACATTTTGGAGGACAGGGACGGCTGTAAGGGGTGAAAGGGAGGCCGTTTTTAACCTATGTCTATGAGACAGTAAAGGTTAAAAGTTGAATAATTTTCTTACAATTTCTCTTTCTCGGTGTACTGCCACTCCCCAAATTGGAGTCAGTTTAGAACACATTTCAAAATTCTTAAATACATTTTGGAGGACAGGGACGGCTGTAAGGGGTGAAAGGGAGGCCGTTTTTAACCTACGTCTATGAGACAGTAAAGGTTAAAAGTTGAATCATTTTCTTACAATTTCTCTTTCTCGGTGTACTGCCACTCCCCAAATTGGAGTCAGTTTTGAACACATTTCAAAATTCTTAAATACATTTTGGAGGACAGGGACGGCTGTAAGGGGTGAAAGGCAGTCTGTTTTTAACCTACGTCTATGAGACAGTAAAGGTTAAAAGTTGAATCATTTTCTTACAATTTCTCTTTCTCGGTGTACTGCCACTCCCCAAATTGGAGTCAGTTTTGAACACATTTCAAAATTCTTAAATACATTTTGGAGGACAGGGACGGCTGTAAGGGGTGAAAGGGAGGCCGTTTTTAACCTACGTCTATGAGGGAGTAAAGGTTAAAAGTTGAATCATTTTCTTACAATTTCTCTTTCTCGGTGTACTGCCACTCCCCAAATTGGAGTCAGTTTTGAACACATTTCAAAATTCTTAAATACATTTTGGAGGATAGGGACGGCTGTAAGGGGTGAAAGGGAGGCCGTTTTTAACCTACGTCTATGAAACAGTAAAGGTTAAAAGTTGAATCATTTTCTTACAATTTCTCTTTCTCGGTGTACTGCCACTCCCCAAATTGGAGTCAGTTTTGAACACATTTCAAAATTCTTAAATACATTTTGGAGGACAGGGACGGCTGTAAGGGGTGAAAGGGAGGCCGTTTTTAACCTACGTCTATGAGACAGTAAAGGTTAAAAGTTGAATCATTTTCTTACAATTTCTCTTTCTCTGTATCCTGCCACTCCCCAAATTGGAGTCAGTTTTGAACACATTTCAAAATTCTTAAATACATTTTGGAGGACAGGGACGGCTGTAAGGGGTGAAAGGGAGGCCGTTTTTAACCTACGTCTATGAGACAGTAAAGGTTAAAAGTTGAATCGTTTGCTTACAATTTCTCTTTCTCGGTGTACTGCCACTCCCCAATTGGAGTCAGTTTTGAACACATTTCAAAATTCTTAAATACATTTTGGAGGATAGGGACGGCTGTAAGGGGTGAAAGGGAGGCCGTTTTTAACCTACGTCTATGAGACAGTAAAGGTTAAAAGTTGAATCATTTTCTTTCAATTTCTCTTTCTCGGTGTACGGCCACTCCCCAAATTGGAGTCAGTTTTGAACACATTTCAAAATTCTTAAATACATTTTGGAGGACAGGGACGGCTGTAAGGGGTGAAAGGGAGGCCGTTTTTAACCTACGTCTATGAGACAGTAAAGGTTAAAAGTTGAATCATTTTCTTCTAATTTCTCTTTCTCGGTGTACTGCCACTCCCCAATTGGAGTCAGTTTTGAACACATTTCAAAATTCTTAAATACATTTTGGAGGATAGGGACGGCTGTAAGGGGTGAAAGGGATGCCGTTTTTAACCTACGTCTATGAGACAGTAAAGGTTAAAAGTTGAATCATTTTCTTACAATTTCTCTTTCTCGGTGTACGGCCACTCCCCAAATTGGAGTCAGTTTTGAACACATTTCAAAATTCTTAAATACATTTTGGAGGACAGGGACGGCTGTAAGGGGTGAAAGGGAGGCCGTTTTTAACCTACGTCTATGAGACAGTAAAGGTTAAAAGTTGAATCATTTTCTTACAATTTCTCTTTCTCGGTGTACTGCCACTCCCCAAATTGGAGTCAGTTTTGAACACATTTCAAAATTCTTAAATACATTTTGGAGGACAGGGACGGCTGTAAGGGGTGAAAGGGAGGCCGTTTTTAACCTACGTCTATGAGACAGTAAAGGTTAAAAGTTGAATCGTTTTCTTACAATTTCTCTTTCTCGGTGTACTTCCACTCCCCAAATTGGAGTCAGTTTTGAACACATTTCAAAATTCTTAAATACATTTTGGAGGACAGGGACGGCTGTAAGGGGTGAAAGGGAGGCCGTTTTTAACCTACGTCTATGAGACAGTAAAGGTTAAAAGTTTAATCATTTCTTCTAATTTCTCTTTCTCGGTGTACTGCCACTCCCCAATTGGAGTCAGTTTTGAACACATTTCAAAATTCTTAAATACATTTTGGAGGATAGGGACGGCTGTAAGGGGTGAAAGGGAGGCCGTTTTTAACCTACGTCTATGAGACAGTAAAGGTTAAAAGTTGAATCATTTTCTTACAATTTCTTTTTCTCGGTGTACTGCAACTCCCCAAATTGGAGTCAGTTTTGAACACATTTCAAAATTCTTAAATACATTTTGGAGGACAGGGACGGCTGTAAGGGGTGAAAGGGAGGCCGTTTTTAACCTACGTCTATGAGACAGTAAAGGTTAAAAGTTGAATCATTTTCTTACAATTTCTCTTTCTCGGTGTACTGCCACTCCCCAAATTGGAGTCAGTTTTGAACACATTTCAAAATTCTTAAATACATTTTGGAGGACAGGGACGGCTGTAAGGGGTGAAAGGGAGGCCGTTTTTAACCTACGTCTATGAGACAGTAAAGGTTAAAAGTTGAATCATTTTCTTACAATTTCTCTTTCTCGGTGTACGGCCACTCCCCAAATTGGAGTCAGTTTTGAACACATTTCAAAATTCTTAAATACATTTTGGAGGACAGGGACGGCTGTAAGGGGTGAAAGGGAGGCCGTTTTTAACCTACGTCTATGAGACAGTAAAGGTTAAAAGTTGAATCGTTTTCTTACAATTTCTCTTTCTCGGTGTACTGCCACTCCCCAAATTGGAGTCAGTTTTGAACACATTTCAAAATTCTTAAATACATTTTGGAGGACAGGGACGGCTGTAAGGGGTGAAAGGGAGGCCGTTTTTAACCTACGTCTATGAGACAGTAAAGGTTAAAAGTTGAATCATTTTCTTCTAATTTCTCTTTCTCGGTGTACTGCCACTCCCCAATTGGAGTCAGTTTTGAACACATTTCAAAATTCTTAAATACATTTTGGAGGACAGGGACGGCTGTAAGGGGTGAAAGGGAGGCCGTTTTTAACCTACGTCTATGAGACAGTAAAGGTTAAAAGTTGAATCATTTTCTTACAATTTCTCTTTCTCGGTGTACTGCCACTCCCCAAATTGGAGTCAGTTTTGAACACATTTCAAAATTCTTAAATACATTTTGGAGGACAGGGACGGCTGTAAGGGGTGAAAGGGAGGCCGTTTTTAACCTACGTCTATGAGACAGTAAAGGTTAAAAGTTGAATCATTTTCTTACAATTTCTCTTTCTCGGTGTACGGCCACTCCCCAAATTGGAGTCAGTTTTGAACACATTTCAAAATTCTTAAATACATTTTGGAGGACAGGGACGGCTGTAAGGGGTGAAAGGGAGGCCGTTTTTAACCTACATGTATGAGACAGTAAAGGTTAAAAGTTGAATTATTTTCTTACAATTTCTCATCCCTGACTTACAGAGAATCGAAAAAAGAATTTACGTAGCTATTTTCCGTAAGACATTCAGGATTGGACCATACACTATTGCCTCTGCGCCAGCATTAAAATTGTTTATTAACTTTGTGACCTTAGTTTGCTGCCATCTTTCTCGGTGTACGGCCACTCCCCAAATTGGAGTCAGTTTTGAACACATTTCAAAATTCTTAAATACATTTCGGAGGATAGGGACGGCTGTAAGGGGTGAAAGGGAGGCCGTTTTTAACCTACGTCTATGAGACAGTAAAGGTTAAAAGTTGAATCATTTTCTTACAATTTCTCTTTCTCGGTGTACGGCCACTCCCCAAATTGGAGTCAGTTTTGAACACATTTCAAAATTCTTAAATACATTTTGGAGGACAGGGACGGCTGTAAGGGGTGAAAGGGAGGCCGTTTTTAACCTACGTCTATGAGACAGTAAAGGTTAAAAGTTGAATCATTTTCTTACAATTTCTCTTTATCGGTGTACTGCCACTCCCCAAATTGGAGTCAGTTTTGAACACATTTCAAAATTCTTAAATACATTTTGGAGGATAGGGACGGCTGTAAGGGGTGAAAGGGAGGCCGTTTTTAACCTACGTCTATGAAACAGTAAAGGTTAAAAGTTGAATCATTTTCTTACAATTTCTCTTTCTCGGTGTACTGCCACTCCCGAAATTGGAGTCAGTTTTGAACACATTTCAAAATTCTTAAATACATTTTGGAGGACAGGGACGGTTGTAAGGGGTGAAAGGGAGGCCGTTTTTAACCTACGTCTATGAGACAGTAAAGGTTAAAAGTTGAATCATTTTCTTACAATTTCTCTTTCTCGGTATACTGCCACTCCCCAAATTGGAGTCAGTTTTGAACACATTTCAAAATTCTTAAATACATTTTGGAGGACAGGGACGGCTGTAAGGGGTGAAAGGGAGGCCGTTTTTAACCTACGTCTATGAGACAGTAAAGGTTCAAAGTTGAATCGTTTGCTTACAATTTCTCTTTCTCGGTGTACTGCCACTCCCCAAATTGGAGTCAGTTTTGAACACATTTCAAAATTCTTAAATACATTTTGGAGGACAGGGACGGCTGTAAGGGGTGAAAGGGAGGCCGTTTTTAACCTACGTCTATGAGACAGTAAAGGTTAAAAGTTGAATCATTTTCTTCTAATTTCTCTTTCTCGGTGTACTGCCACTCCCCAATTGGAGTCAGTTTTGAACACATTTCAAAATTCTTAAATACATTTTGGAGGATAGGGACGGCTGTAAGGGGTGAAAGGGAGGCCGTTTTTAACCTACGTCTTTGAGACAGTAAAGGTTAAAAGTTGAATCATTTTCTTACAATTTCTCTTTCTCGGTGTACGGCCACTCCCCAAATTGGAGTCAGTTTTGAACACATTTCAAAATTCTTAAATACATTTTGGAGGACAGGGACGGCTGTAAGGGGTGAAAGGGAGGCCGTTTTTAACCTACGTCTATGAGACAGTAAAGGTTAAAAGTTGAATCATTTTCTTACAATTTCTTTTTCTCGGTGTACTGCAACTTCCCAAATTGGAGTCAGTTTTGAACACATTTCAAAATTCTTAAATACATTTTGGAGGACAGGGACGGCTGTAAGGGGTGAAAGGGAGGCCGTTTTTAACCTACGTCTATGAGACAGTAAAGGTTAAAAGTTGAATCATTTTCTTACAATTTCTTTTTCTCGGTGTACTGCAACTCCCCAAATTGGAGTCAGTTTTGAACACATTTCAAAATTCTTAAATACATTTTGGAGGACAGGGACGGCTGTAAGGGGTGAAAGGGAGGCCGTTTTTAACCTACGTCTATGAGACAGTAAAGGTTAAAAGTTGAATCATTTTCTTACAATTTCTCTTTCTCGGTGTACTGCCACTCCCCAAATTGGAGTCAGTTTTGAACACATTTCAAAATTCTTAAATACATTTTGGAGGACAGGGACGGCTGTAAGGGGTGAAAGGGAGGCCGTTTTTAACCTACGTCTATGAGACAGTAAAGGTTAAAAGTTGAATCATTTTCTTACAATTTCTCTTTCTCGGTGTCCGGCCACTCCCCAAATTGGAGTCAGTTTTGAACACATTTCAAAATTCTTAAATACATTTTGGAGGACAGGGACGGCTGTAAGGGGTGAAAGGGAGGCCGTTTTTAACCTACATGTATGAGACAGTAAAGGTTAAAAGTTGAATTATTTTCTTACAATTTCTCATCCCTGACCTACAGAGAATCGAAAAAAGAATTTACGTAGCTATTTTCCGTAAGACATTCAGGATTGGACCATACACTATTGCCTCTGCGCCAGCATTAAAATTGTTTATTAACTTTGTGACCTTAGTTTGCTGCCATCTTTCTCGGTGTACGGCCACTCCCCAAATTGGAGTCAGTTTTGAACACATTTCAAAATTCTTAAATACATTTTGGAGGATAGGGACGGCTGTAAGGGGTGAAAGGGAGGCCGTTTTTAACCTACGTCTATGAGACAGTAAAGGTTAAAAGTTGAATCATTTTCTTACAATTTCTCTTTCTCGGTGTACGGCCACTCCCCAAATTGGAGTCAGTTTTGAACACATTTCAAAATTCTTAAATACATTTTGGAGGACAGGGACGGCTGTAAGGGGTGAAAGGGAGGCCGTTTTTAACCTACGTCTATGAGACAGTAAAGGTTAAAAGTTGAATCATTTTCTTACAATTTCTCTTTCTCGGTGTACTGCCACTCCCCAAATTGGAGTCAGTTTTGAACACATTTCAAAATTCTTAAATACATTTTGGAGGACAGGGACGGCTGTAAGGGGTGAAAGGGAGGCCGTTTTTAACCTATGTCTATGAGACAGTAAAGGTTAAAAGTTGAATCATTTTCTTACAATTTCTCTTTCTCGGTGTACTGCCACTCCCCAAATTGGAGTCAGTTTTGAACACATTTCAAAATTCTTAAATACATTTTGGAGGATAGGGACGGCTGTAAGGGGTGAAAGGGAGGCCGTTTTAAACCTACGTCTATGAAACAGTAAAGGTTAAAAGTTGAATCATTTTCTTACAATTTCTCTTTCTCGGTGTACTGCCACTCCCAAAATTGGAGTCAGTTTTGAACACATTTCAAAATTCTTAAATACATTTTGGAGGACAGGGACGGCTGTAAGGGGTGAAAGGGAGGCCGTTTTTAACCTACGTCTATGAGACAGTAAAGGTTAAAAGTTGAATCATTTTCTTACAATTTCTCTTTCTCGGTGTACTGCCACTCCCCAAATTGGAGTCAGTTTTTAACACATTTCAAAATTCTTAAATACATTTTGGAGGACAGGGACGGCTGTAAGGGGTGAAAGGGAGGCCGTTTTTAACCTACGTCTATGAGACAGTAAAGGTTAAAAGTTGAATCGTTTTCTTACAATTTCTCTTTCTCGGTGTACTGCCACTCCCCAAATTGGAGTCAGTTTTGAACACATTTCAAAATTCTTAAATACATTTTGGAGGACAGGGACGGCTGTAAGGGGTGAAAGGGAGGCCGTTTTTAACCTACGTCTATGAGACAGTAAAGGTTAAAAGTTGAATCATTTTCTTCTAATTTCTCTTTCTCGGTGTACTGCCACTCCCCAATTGGAGTCAGTTTTGAACACATTTCAAAATTCTTAAATACATTTTGGAGGACAGGGACGGCTGTAAGGGGTGAAAGGGAGGCCGTTTTTAACCTACGTCTATGAGACAGTAAAGGTTAAAAGTTGAATCATTTTCTTACAATTTCTCTTTCTCGGTGTACTGCCACTCCCCAAATTGGAGTCAGTTTTGAACACATTTCAAAATTCTTAAATACATTTTGGAGGACAGGGACGGCTGTAAGGGGTGAAAGGGAGGCCGTTTTTAACCTACGTCTATGAGACAGTAAAGGTTAAAAGTTGAATCATTTTCTTACAATTTCTCTTTCTCGGTGTACGGCCACTCCCCAAATTGGAGTCAGTTTTGAACACATTTCAAAATTCTTAAATACATTTTGGAGGACAGGGACGGCTGTAAGGGGTGAAAGGGAGGCCGTTTTTAACCTACATGTATGAGACAGTAAAGGTTAAAAGTTGAATTATTTTCTTACAATTTCTCATCCCTGACTTACAGAGAATCGAAAAAAGAATTTACGTAGCTATTTTCCGTAAGACATTCAGGATTGGACCATACACTATTGCCTCTGCGCCAGCATTAAAATTGTTTATTAACTTTGTGACCTTAGTTTGCTGCCATCTTTCTCGGTGTACGGCCACTCCCCAAATTGGAGTCAGTTTTGAACACATTTCAAAATTCTTAAATACATTTCGGAGGATAGGGACGGCTGTAAGGGGTGAAAGGGAGGCCGTTTTTAACCTACGTCTATGAGACAGTAAAGGTTAAAAGTTGAATCATTTTCTTACAATTTCTCTTTCTCGGTGTACGGCCACTCCCCAAATTGGAGTCAGTTTTGAACACATTTCAAAATTCTTAAATACATTTTGGAGGACAGGGACGGCTGTAAGGGGTGAAAGGGAGGCCGTTTTTAACCTACGTCTATGAGACAGTAAAGGTTAAAAGTTGAATCATTTTCTTACAATTTCTCTTTATCGGTGTACTGCCACTCCCCAAATTGGAGTCAGTTTTGAACACATTTCAAAATTCTTAAATACATTTTGGAGGATAGGGACGGCTGTAAGGGGTGAAAGGGAGGCCGTTTTTAACCTACGTCTATGAAACAGTAAAGGTTAAAAGTTGAATCATTTTCTTACAATTTCTCTTTCTCGGTGTACTGCCACTCCCGAAATTGGAGTCAGTTTTGAACACATTTCAAAATTCTTAAATACATTTTGGAGGACAGGGACGGCTGTAAGGGGTGAAAGGGAGGCCGTTTTTAACCTACGTCTATGAGACAGTAAAGGTTAAAAGTTGAATCATTTTCTTACAATTTCTCTTTCTCGGTATACTGCCACTCCCCAAATTGGAGTCAGTTTTGAACACATTTCAAAATTCTTAAATACATTTCGGAGGATAGGGACGGCTGTAAGGGGTGAAAGGGAGGCCGTTTTTAACCTACGTCTATGAGACAGTAAAGGTTAAAAGTTGAATCATTTTCTTACAATTTCTCTTTCTCGGTGTACGGCCACTCCCCAAATTGGAGTCAGTTTTGAACACATTTCAAAATTCTTAAATACATTTTGGAGGACAGGGACGGCTGTAAGGGGTGAAAGGGAGGCCGTTTTTAACCTACGTCTATGAGACAGTAAAGGTTAAAAGTTGAATCATTTTCTTACAATTTCTCTTTATCGGTGTACTGCCACTCCCCAAATTGGAGTCAGTTTTGAACACATTTCAAAATTCTTAAATACATTTTGGAGGATAGGGACGGCTGTAAGGGGTGAAAGGGAGGCCGTTTTTAACCTACGTCTATGAAACAGTAAAGGTTAAAAGTTGAATCATTTTCTTACAATTTCTCTTTCTCGGTGTACTGCCACTCCCGAAATTGGAGTCAGTTTTGAACACATTTCAAAATTCTTAAATACATTTTGGAGGACAGGGACGGCTGTAAGGGGTGAAAGGGAGGCCGTTTTTAACCTACGTCTATGAGACAGTAAAGGTTAAAAGTTGAATCATTTTCTTACAATTTCTCTTTCTCGGTATACTGCCACTCCCCAAATTGGAGTCAGTTTTGAACACATTTCAAAATTCTTAAATACATTTTGGAGGACAGGGACGGCTGTAAGGGGTGAAAGGGAGGCCGTTTTTAACCTACGTCTATGAGACAGTAAAGGTTCAAAGTTGAATCGTTTGCTTACAATTTCTCTTTCTCGGTGTACTGCCACTCCCCAAATTGGAGTCAGTTTTGAACACATTTCAAAATTCTTAAATACATTTTGGAGGACAGGGACGGCTGTAAGGGGTGAAAGGGAGGCCGTTTTTAACCTACGTCTATGAGACAGTAAAGGTTAAAAGTTGAATCATTTTCTTCTAATTTCTCTTTCTCGGTGTACTGCCACTCCCCAATTGGAGTCAGTTTTGAACACATTTCAAAATTCTTAAATACATTTTGGAGGATAGGGACGGCTGTAAGGGGTGAAAGGGAGGCCGTTTTTAACCTACGTCTTTGAGACAGTAAAGGTTAAAAGTTGAATCATTTTCTTACAATTTCTCTTTCTCGGTGTACGGCCACTCCCCAAATTGGAGTCAGTTTTGAACACATTTCAAAATTTTTAAATACATTTTGGAGGACAGGGACGGCTGTAAGGGGTGAAAGGGAGGCCGTTTTTAACCTACGTCTATGAGACAGTAAAGGTTAAAAGTTGAATCATTTTCTTACAATTTCTTTTTCTCGGTGTACTGCAACTTCCCAAATTGGAGTCAGTTTTGAACACATTTCAAAATTCTTAAATACATTTTGGAGGACAGGGACGGCTGTAAGGGGTGAAAGGGAGGCCGTTTTTAACCTACGTCTATGAGACAGTAAAGGTTAAAAGTTGAATCATTTTCTTACAATTTCTCTTTCTCGGTGTACTGCCACTCCCCAAATTGGAGTCAGTTTTGAACACATTTCAAAATTCTTAAATACATTTTGGAGGACAGGGACGGCTGTAAGGGGTGAAAGGGAGGCCGTTTTTAACCTACGTCTATGAGACAGTAAAGGTTAAAAGTTGAATCGTTTTCTTACAATTTCTCTTTCTCGGTGTACTGCCACTCCCCAAATTGGAGTCAGTTTTGAACACATTTCAAAATTCTTAAATACATTTTGGAGGACAGGGACGGCTGTAAGGGGTGAAAGGGAGGCCGTTTTTAACCTACGTCTATGAGACAGTAAAGGTTAAAAGTTGAATCGTTTTCTTACAATTTCTCTTTCTCGGTGTACTGCCACTCCCCAAATTGGAGTCAGTTTTGAACACATTTCAAAATTCTTAAATACATTTTGGAGGACAGGGACGGCTGTAAGGGGTGAAAGGGAGGCCGTTTTTAACCTACGTCTATGAGACAGTAAAGGTTAAAAGTTGAATCATTTTCTTACAATTTCTCTTTATCGGTGTACTGCCACTCCCCAAATTGGAGTCAGTTTTGAACACATTTCAAAATTCTTAAATACATTTTGGAGGACAGGGACGGCTGTAAGGGGTGAAAGGGAGGCCGTTTTTAACCTATGTCTATGAGACAGTAAAGGTTAAAAGTTGAATAATTTTCTTACAATTTCTCTTTCTCGGTGTACTGCCACTCCCCAAATTGGAGTCAGTTTAGAACACATTTCAAAATTCTTAAATACATTTTGGAGGACAGGGACGGCTGTAAGGGGTGAAAGGGAGGCCGTTTTTAACCTACGTCTATGAGACAGTAAAGGTTAAAAGTTGAATCATTTTCTTACAATTTCTCTTTCTCGGTGTACTGCCACTCCCCAAATTGGAGTCAGTTTTGAACACATTTCAAAATTTTTAAATACATTTTGGAGGACAGGGACGGCTGTAAGGGGTGAAAGGCAGTCTGTTTTTAACCTACGTCTATGAGACAGTAAAGGTTAAAAGTTGAATCATTTTCTTACAATTTCTCTTTCTCGGTGTACTGCCACTCCCCAAATTGGAGTCAGTTTTGAACACATTTCAAAATTCTTAAATACATTTTGGAGGACAGGGACGGCTGTAAGGGGTGAAAGGGAGGCCGTTTTTAACCTACGTCTATGAGACAGTAAAGGTTAAAAGTTGAATCATTTTCTTACAATTTCTCTTTCTCGGTGTACTGCCACTCCCCAAATTGGAGTCAGTTTTGAACACATTTCAAAATTCTTAAATACATTTTGGAGGATAGGGACGGCTGTAAGGGGTGAAAGGGAGGCCGTTTTTAACCTACGTCTATGAAACAGTAAAGGTTAAAAGTTGAATCATTTTCTTACAATTTCTCTTTCTCGGTGTACTGCCACTCCCCAAATTGGAGTCAGTTTTGAACACATTTCAAAATTCTTAAATACATTTTGGAGGACAGGGACGGCTGTAAGGGGTGAAAGGGAGGCCGTTTTTAACCTACGTCTATGAGACAGTAAAGGTTAAAAGTTGAATCATTTTCTTACAATTTCTCTTTCTCGGTATACTGCCACTCCCCAAATTGGAGTCAGTTTTGAACACATTTCAAAATTCTTAAATACATTTTGGAGGACAGGGACGGCTGTAAGGGGTGAAAGGGAGGCCGTTTTTAACCTACGTCTATGAGACAGTAAAGGTTAAAAGTTGAATCGTTTGCTTACAATTTCTCTTTCTCGGTGTACTGCCACTCCCCAATTGGAGTCAGTTTTGAACACATTTCAAAATTCTTAAATACATTTTGGAGGATAGGGACGGCTGTAAGGGGTGAAAGGGAGGCCGTTTTTAACCTACGTCTATGAGACAGTAAAGGTTAAAAGTTGAATCATTTTCTTTCAATTTCTCTTTCTCGGTGTACGGCCACTCCCCAAATTGGAGTCAGTTTTGAACACATTTCAAAATTCTTAAATACATTTTGGAGGACAGGGACGGCTGTAAGGGGTGAAAGGGAGGCCGTTTTTAACCTACGTCTATGAGACAGTAAAGGTTAAAAGTTGAATCATTTTCTTCTAATTTCTCTTTCTCGGTGTACTGCCACTCCCCAATTGGAGTCAGTTTTGAACACATTTCAAAATTCTTAAATACATTTTGGAGGATAGGGACGGCTGTAAGGGGTGAAAGGGATGCCGTTTTTAACCTACGTCTATGAGACAGTAAAGGTTAAAAGTTGAATCATTTTCTTACAATTTCTCTTTCTCGGTGTACGGCCACTCCCCAAATTGGAGTCAGTTTTGAACACATTTCAAAATTCTTAAATACATTTTGGAGGACAGGGACGGCTGTAAGGGGTGAAAGGGAGGCCGTTTTTAACCTACGTCTATGAGACAGTAAAGGTTAAAAGTTGAATCATTTTCTTACAATTTCTCTTTCTCGGTGTACTGCCACTCCCCAAATTGGAGTCAGTTTTGAACACATTTCAAAATTCTTAAATACATTTTGGAGGACAGGGACGGCTGTAAGGGGTGAAAGGGAGGCCGTTTTTAACCTACGTCTATGAGACAGTAAAGGTTAAAAGTTGAATCGTTTTCTTACAATTTCTCTTTCTCGGTGTACTTCCACTCCCCAAATTGGAGTCAGTTTTGAACACATTTCAAAATTCTTAAATACATTTTGGAGGACAGGGACGGCTGTAAGGGGTGAAAGGGAGGCCGTTTTTAACCTACGTCTATGAGACAGTAAAGGTTAAAAGTTTAATCATTTCTTCTAATTTCTCTTTCTCGGTGTACTGCCACTCCCCAATTGGAGTCAGTTTTGAACACATTTCAAAATTCTTAAATACATTTTGGAGGATAGGGACGGCTGTAAGGGGTGAAAGGGAGGCCGTTTTTAACCTACGTCTATGAGACAGTAAAGGTTAAAAGTTGAATCATTTTCTTACAATTTCTCTTTCTCGGTGTACGGCCACTCCCCAAATTGGAGTCAGTTTTGAACACATTTCAAAATTCTTAAATACATTTTGGAGGACAGGGACGGCTGTAAGGGGTGAAAGGGAGGCCGTTTTTAACCTACGTCTATGAGACAGTAAAGGTTAAAAGTTGAATCATTTTCTTACAATTTCTTTTTCTCGGTGTACTGCAACTCCCCAAATTGGAGTCAGTTTTGAACACATTTCAAAATTCTTAAATACATTTTGGAGGACAGGGACGGCTGTAAGGGGTGAAAGGGAGGCCGTTTTCAACCTACGTCTATGAGACAGTAAAGGTTAAAACTTGAATCATTTTCTTACAATTTCTCTTTCTCGGTGTACTGCCACTCCCCAAATTGGAGTCAGTTTTGAACACATTTCAAAATTCTTAAATACATTTTGGAGGACAGGGACGGCTGTAAGGGGTGAAAGGGAGGCCGTTTTTAACCTACGTCTATGAGACAGTAAAGGTTAAAAGTTGAATCATTTTCTTACAATTTCTCATCCCTGACCTACAGAGAATCGAAAAAAGAATTTACGTAGCTATTTGCCGTAAGACATTCAGGATTGCACCATACACTATTGCCTCTGCGCCAGAATTAAAATTGTTTATTAACTTTGTGACCTTAGTTTGCTGCCATCTTTCTCGGTGTACGGCCACTCCCCAAATTGGAGTCAGTTTTGAACACATTTCAAAATTCTTAAATACATTTTGGAGGATAGGGACGGCTGTAAGGGGTGAAAGGGAGGCCGTTTTTAACCTACGTCTATGAGACAGTAAAGGTTAAAAGTTGAATCATTTTCTTACAATTTCTCTTTCTCGGTGTACGGCCACTCCCCAAATTGGAGTCAGTTTTGAACACATTTCAAAATTCTTCAATACATTTTGGAGGACAGGGACGGCTGTAAGGGGTGAAAGGGAGGCCGTTTTTAACCTACGTCTAAGAGACAGTAAAGGTTAAAAGTTGAATCATTTTCTTACAATTTCTCTTTCTCGGTGTACTGCCACTCCCCAAATTGGAGTCAGTTTTGAACACATTTCAAAATTCTTAAATACATTTTGGAGGACAGGGACGGCTGTAAGGGGTGAAAGGGAGGCCGTTTTTAACCTACGTCTATGAGACAGTAAAGGTTAAAAGTTGAATCATTTTCTTACAATTTCTCTTTCTCGGTGTACTGCCACTCCCCAAATTGGAGTCAGTTTTGAACACATTTCAAAATTCTTAAATACATTTTGGAGGACAGGGACGGCTGTAAGGGGTGAAAGGGAGGCCGTTTTTAACCTACGTCTATGAGACAGTAAAGGTTAAAAGTTGAATCATTTTCTTACAATTTCTCTTTCTCGGTGTACTTCCACTCCCCAAATTGGAGTCAGTTTTGAACACATTTCAAAATTCTTAAATAAATTTTGGAGGATAGGGACGGCTGTAAGGGGTGAAAGGGAGGCCGTTTTTAACCTACGTCTATGAGACAGTAAAGGTTAAAAGTTGAATCATTTTCTTACAATTTCTCTTTCTCGGTGTACGGCCACTCCCCAAATTGGAGTCAGTTTTGAACACATTTCAAAATTCTTAAATACATTTTGGAGGATTGGGACGGCTGTAAGGGGTGAAAGGGAGGCCGTTTTTAACCTACGTCTATGAGACAGTAAAGGTTAAAAGTTGAATCATTTTCTTACAATTTCTTTTTCTCGGTGTACTGCAACTCCCCAAATTGGAGTCAGTTTTGAACACATTTCAAAATTCTTAAATACATTTTGGAGGACAGGGACGGCTGTAAGGGGTGAAAGGGAGGCCGTTTTTAACCTACGTCTATGAGACAGTAAAGGTTAAAAGTTGAATCATTTTCTTACAATTTCTCTTTCTCGGTGTACTGCCACTCCCCAAATTGGAGTCAGTTTTGAACACATTTCAAAATTCTTAAATACATTTTGGAGGACAGGGACGGCTGTAAGGGGTGAAAGGGAGGCCGTTTTTAACCTACGTCTATGAGACAGTAAAGGTTAAAAGTTGAATCATTTTCTTACAATTTCTCTTTCTCGGTGTACGGCCACTCCCCAAATTGGAGTCAGTTTTGAACACATTTCAAAATTCTTAAATACATTTTGGAGGACAGGGACGGCTGTAAGGGGTGAAAGGGAGGCCGTTTTTAACCTACGTCTATGAGACAGTAAAGGTTAAAAGTTGAATCGTTTTCTTACAATTTCTCTTTCTCGGTGTACTGCCACTCCCCAAATTGGAGTCAGTTTTGAACACATTTCAAAATTCTTAAATACATTTTGGAGGACAGGGACGGCTGTAAGGGGTGAAAGGGAGGCCGTTTTTAACCTACGTCTATGAGACAGTAAAGGTTAAAAGTTGAATCATTTTCTTCTAATTTCTCTTTCTCGGTGTACTGCCACTCCCCAATTGGAGTCAGTTTTGAACACATTTCAAAATTCTTAAATACATTTTGGAGGACAGGGACGGCTGTAAGGGGTGAAAGGGAGGCCGTTTTTAACCTACGTCTATGAGACAGTAAAGGTTAAAAGTTGAATCATTTTCTTACAATTTCTCTTTCTCGGTGTACTGCCACTCCCCAAATTGGAGTCAGTTTTGAACACATTTCAAAGTTCTTAAATACATTTTGGAGGACAGGGACGGCTGTAAGGGGTGAAAGGGAGGCCGTTTTTAACCTACGTCTATGAGACAGTAAAGGTTAAAAGTTGAATCATTTTCTTACAATTTCTCTTTCTCGGTGTACGGCCACTCCCCAAATTGGAGTCAGTTTTGAACACATTTCAAAATTCTTAAATACATTTTGGAGGACAGGGACGGCTGTAAGGGGTGAAAGGGAGGCCGTTTTTAACCTACATGTATGAGACAGTAAAGGTTAAAAGTTGAATTATTTTTTTACAATTTCTCATCCCTGACTTACAGAGAATCGAAAAAAGAATTTACGTAGCTATTTTCCGTAAGACATTCAGGATTGGACCATACACTATTGCCTCTGCGCCAGCATTAAAATTGTTTATTAACTTTGTGACCTTAGTTTGCTGCCATCTTTCTCGGTGTACGGCCACTCCCCAAATTGGAGTCAGTTTTGAACACATTTCAAAATTCTTAAATACATTTCGGAGGATAGGGACGGCTGTAAGGGGTGAAAGGGAGGCCGTTTTTAACCTACGTCTATGAGACAGTAAAGGTTAAAAGTTGAATCATTTTCTTACAATTTCTCTTTCTCGGTGTACGGCCACTCCCCAAATTGGAGTCAGTTTTGAACACATTTCAAAATTCTTAAATACATTTTGGAGGACAGGGACGGCTGTAAGGGGTGAAAGGGAGGCCGTTTTTAACCTACGTCTATGAGACAGTAAAGGTTAAAAGTTGAATCATTTTCTTACAATTTCTCTTTATCGGTGTACTGCCACTCCCCAAATTGGAGTCAGTTTTGAACACATTTCAAAATTCTTAAATACATTTTGGAGGATAGGGACGGCTGTAAGGGGTGAAAGGGAGGCCGTTTTTAACCTACGTCTATGAAACAGTAAAGGTTAAAAGTTGAATCATTTTCTTACAATTTCTCTTTCTCGGTGTACTGCCACTCCCGAAATTGGAGTCAGTTTTGAACACATTTCAAAATTCTTAAATACATTTTGGAGGACAGGGACGGTTGTAAGGGGTGAAAGGGAGGCCGTTTTTAACCTACGTCTATGAGACAGTAAAGGTTAAAAGTTGAATCATTTTCTTACAATTTCTCTTTCTCGGTATACTGCCACTCCCCAAATTGGAGTCAGTTTTGAACACATTTCAAAATTCTTAAATACATTTTGGAGGACAGGGACGGCTGTAAGGGGTGAAAGGGAGGCCGTTTTTAACCTACGTCTATGAGACAGTAAAGGTTCAAAGTTGAATCGTTTGCTTACAATTTCTCTTTCTCGGTGTACTGCCACTCCCCAAATTGGAGTCAGTTTTGAACACATTTCAAAATTCTTAAATACATTTTGGAGGACAGGGACGGCTGTAAGGGGTGAAAGGGAGGCCGTTTTTAACCTACGTCTATGAGACAGTAAAGGTTAAAAGTTGAATCATTTTCTTCTAATTTCTCTTTCTCGGTGTACTGCCACTCCCCAATTGGAGTCAGTTTTGAACACATTTCAAAATTCTTAAATACATTTTGGAGGATAGGGACGGCTGTAAGGGGTGAAAGGGAGGCCGTTTTTAACCTACGTCTTTGAGACAGTAAAGGTTAAAACTTGAATCATTTTCTTACAATTTCTCTTTCTCGGTGTACGGCCACTCCCCAAATTGGAGTCAGTTTTGAACACATTTCAAAATTCTTAAATACATTTTGGAGGACAGGGACGGCTGTAAGGGGTGAAAGGGAGGCCGTTTTTAACCTACGTCTATGAGACAGTAAAGGTTAAAAGTTGAATCATTTTCTTACAATTTCTTTTTCTCGGTGTACTGCAACTTCCCAAATTGGAGTCAGTTTTGAACACATTTCAAAATTCTTAAATACATTTTGGAGGACAGGGACGGCTGTAAGGGGTGAAAGGGAGGCCGTTTTTAACCTACGTCTATGAGACAGTAAAGGTTAAAAGTTGAATCATTTTCTTACAATTTCTTTTTCTCGGTGTACTGCAACTCCCCAAATTGGAGTCAGTTTTGAACACATTTCAAAATTCTTAAATACATTTTGGAGGACAGGGACGGCTGTAAGGGGTGAAAGGGAGGCCGTTTTTAACCTACGTCTATGAGACAGTAAAGGTTAAAAGTTGAATCATTTTCTTACAATTTCTCTTTCTCGGTGTACTGCCACTCCCCAAATTGGAGTCAGTTTTGAACACATTTCAAAATTCTTAAATACATTTTGGAGGACAGGGACGGCTGTAAGGGGTGAAAGGGAGGCCGTTTTTAACCTACGTCTATGAGACAGTAAAGGTTAAAAGTTGAATCATTTTCTTACAATTTCTCTTTCTCGGTGTACGGCCACTCCCCAAATTGGAGTCAGTTTTGAACACATTTCAAAATTCTTAAATACATTTTGGAGGACAGGGACAGCTGTAAGGGGTGAAAGGGAGGCCGTTTTTAACCTACATGTATGAGACAGTAAAGGTTAAAAGTTGAATTATTTTCTTACAATTTCTCATCCCTGACCTACAGAGAATCGAAAAAAGAATTTACGTAGCTATTTTCCGTAAGACATTCAGGATTGGACCATACACTATTGCCTCTGCGCCAGCATTAAAATTGTTTATTAACTTTGTGACCTTAGTTTGCTGCCATCTTTCTCGGTGTACGGCCACTCCCCAAATTGGAGTCAGTTTTGAACACATTTCAAAATTCTTAAATACATTTTGGAGGATAGGGACGGCTGTAAGGGGTGAAAGGGAGGCCGTTTTTAACCTACGTCTATGAGACAGTAAAGGTTAAAAGTTGAATCATTTTCTTACAATTTCTCTTTCTCGGTGTACGGCCACTCCCCAAATTGGAGTCAGTTTTGAACACATTTCAAAATTCTTAAATACATTTTGGAGGACAGGGACGGCTGTAAGGGGTGAAAGGGAGGCCGTTTTTAACCTACGTCTATGAGACAGTAAAGGTTAAAAGTTGAATCATTTTCTTACAATTTCTCTTTCTCGGTGTACTGCCACTCCCCAAATTGGAGTCAGTTTTGAACACATTTCAAAATTCTTAAATACATTCTGGAGGACAGGGACGGCTGTAAGGGGTGAAAGGGAGGCCGTTTTTAACCTACGTCTATGAGACAGTAAAGGTTAAAAGTTGAATCATTTTCTTACAATTTCTCTTTCTCGGTGTACTGCCACTCCCCAAATTGGAGTCAGTTTTGAACACATTTCAAAATTCTTAAATACATTTTGGAGGACAGGGACGGCTGTAAGGGGTGAAAGGGAGGCCGTTTTAAACCTACGTCTATGAAACAGTAAAGGTTAAAAGTTGAATCATTTTCTTACAATTTCTCTTTCTCGGTGTACTGCCACTCCCAAAATTGGAGTCAGTTTTGAACACATTTCAAAATTCTTAAATACATTTTGGAGGACAGGGACGGCTGTAAGGGGTGAAAGGGAGGCCGTTTTTAACCTACGTCTATGAGACAGTAAAGGTTAAAAGTTGAATCATTTTCTTACAATTTCTCTTTCTCGGTGTACTGCCACTCCCCAAATTGGAGTCAGTTTTTAACACATTTCAAAATTCTTAAATACATTTTGGAGGACAGGGACGGCTGTAAGGGGTGAAAGGGAGGCCGTTTTTAACCTACGTCTATGAGACAGTAAAGGTTAAAAGTTGAATCGTTTTCTTACAATTTCTCTTTCTCGGTGTACTGCCACTCCCCAAATTGGAGTCAGTTTTGAACACATTTCAAAATTCTTAAATACATTTTGGAGGACAGGGACGGCTGTAAGGGGTGAAAGGGAGGCCGTTTTTAACCTACGTCTATGAGACAGTAAAGGTTAAAAGTTGAATCATTTTCTTCTAATTTCTCTTTCTCGGTGTACTGCCACTCCCCAATTGGAGTCAGTTTTGAACACATTTCAAAATTCTTAAATACATTTTGGAGGACAGGGACGGCTGTAAGGGGTGAAAGGGAGGCCGTTTTTAACCTACGTCTATGAGACAGTAAAGGTTAAAAGTTGAATCATTTTCTTACAATTTCTCTTTCTCGGTGTACTGCCACTCCCCAAATTGGAGTCAGTTTTGAACACATTTCAAAATTCTTAAATACATTTTGGAGGACAGGGACGGCTGTAAGGGGTGAAAGGGAGGCCGTTTTTAACCTACGTCTATGAGACAGTAAAGGTTAAAAGTTGAATCATTTTCTTACAATTTCTCTTTCTCGGTGTACGGCCACTCCCCAAATTGGAGTCAGTTTTGAACACATTTCAAAATTCTTAAATACATTTTGGAGGACAGGGACGGCTGTAAGGGGTGAAAGGGAGGCCGTTTTTAACCTACATGTATGAGACAGTAAAGGTTAAAAGTTGAATTATTTTCTTACAATTTCTCATCCCTGACTTACAGAGAATCGAAAAAAGAATTTACGTAGCTATTTTCCGTAAGACATTCAGGATTGGACCATACACTATTGCCTCTGCGCCAGCATTAAAATTGTTTATTAACTTTGTGACCTTAGTTTGCTGCCATCTTTCTCGGTGTACGGCCACTCCCCAAATTGGAGTCAGTTTTGAACACATTTCAAAATTCTTAAATACATTTCGGAGGATAGGGACGGCTGTAAGGGGTGAAAGGGAGGCCGTTTTTAACCTACGTCTATGAGACAGTAAAGGTTAAAAGTTGAATCATTTTCTTACAATTTCTCTTTCTCGGTGTACGGCCACTCCCCAAATTGGAGTCAGTTTTGAACACATTTCAAAATTCTTAAATACATTTTGGAGGACAGGGACGGCTGTAAGGGGTGAAAGGGAGGCCGTTTTTAACCTACGTCTATGAGACAGTAAAGGTTAAAAGTTGAATCATTTTCTTACAATTTCTCTTTATCGGTGTACTGCCACTCCCCAAATTGGAGTCAGTTTTGAACACATTTCAAAATTCTTAAATACATTTTGGAGGATAGGGACGGCTGTAAGGGGTGAAAGGGAGGCCGTTTTTAACCTACGTCTATGAAACAGTAAAGGTTAAAAGTTGAATCATTTTCTTACAATTTCTCTTTCTCGGTGTACTGCCACTCCCGAAATTGGAGTCAGTTTTGAACACATTTCAAAATTCTTAAATACATTTTGGAGGACAGGGACGGTTGTAAGGGGTGAAAGGGAGGCCGTTTTTAACCTACGTCTATGAGACAGTAAAGGTTAAAAGTTGAATCATTTTCTTACAATTTCTCTTTCTCGGTATACTGCCACTCCCCAAATTGGAGTCAGTTTTGAACACATTTCAAAATTCTTAAATACATTTTGGAGGACAGGGACGGCTGTAAGGGGTGAAAGGGAGGCCGTTTTTAACCTACGTCTATGAGACAGTAAAGGTTCAAAGTTGAATCGTTTGCTTACAATTTCTCTTTCTCGGTGTACTGCCACTCCCCAAATTGGAGTCAGTTTTGAACACATTTCAAAATTCTTAAATACATTTTGGAGGACAGGGACGGCTGTAAGGGGTGAAAGGGAGGCCGTTTTTAACCTACGTCTATGAGACAGTAAAGGTTAAAAGTTGAATCATTTTCTTCTAATTTCTCTTTCTCGGTGTACTGCCACTCCCCAATTGGAGTCAGTTTTGAACACATTTCAAAATTCTTAAATACATTTTGGAGGATAGGGACGGCTGTAAGGGGTGAAAGGGAGGCCGTTTTTAACCTACGTCTTTGAGACAGTAAAGGTTAAAAGTTGAATCATTTTCTTACAATTTCTCTTTCTCGGTGTACGGCCACTCCCCAAATTGGAGTCAGTTTTGAACACATTTCAAAATTCTTAAATACATTTTGGAGGACAGGGACGGCTGTAAGGGGTGAAAGGGAGGCCGTTTTTAACCTACGTCTATGAGACAGTAAAGGTTAAAAGTTGAATCATTTTCTTACAATTTCTTTTTCTCGGTGTACTGCAACTTCCCAAATTGGAGTCAGTTTTGAACACATTTCAAAATTCTTAAATACATTTTGGAGGACAGGGACGGCTGTAAGGGGTGAAAGGGAGGCCGTTTTTAACCTACGTCTATGAGACAGTAAAGGTTAAAAGTTGAATCATTTTCTTACAATTTCTCTTTCTCGGTGTACTGCCACTCCCCAAATTGGAGTCAGTTTTTAACACATTTCAAAATTCTTAAATACATTTTGGAGGACAGGGACGGCTGTAAGGGGTGAAAGGGAGGCCGTTTTTAACCTACGTCTATGAGACAGTAAAGGTTAAAAGTTGAATCGTTTTCTTACAATTTCTCTTTCTCGGTGTACTGCCACTCCCCAAATTGGAGTCAGTTTTGAACACATTTCAAAATTCTTAAATACATTTTGGAGGACAGGGACGGCTGTAAGGGGTGAAAGGGAGGCCGTTTTTAACCTACGTCTATGAGACAGTAAAGGTTAAAAGTTGAATCATTTTCTTCTAATTTCTCTTTCTCGGTGTACTGCCACTCCCCAATTGGAGTCAGTTTTGAACACATTTCAAAATTCTTAAATACATTTTGGAGGACAGGGACGGCTGTAAGGGGTGAAAGGGAGGCCGTTTTTAACCTACGTCTATGAGACAGTAAAGGTTAAAAGTTGAATCATTTTCTTACAATTTCTCTTTCTCGGTGTACTGCCACTCCCCAAATTGGAGTCAGTTTTGAACACATTTCAAAATTCTTAAATACATTTTGGAGGACAGGGACGGCTGTAAGGGGTGAAAGGGAGGCCGTTTTTAACCTACGTCTATGAGACAGTAAAGGTTAAAAGTTGAATCATTTTCTTACAATTTCTCTTTCTCGGTGTACGGCCACTCCCCAAATTGGAGTCAGTTTTGAACACATTTCAAAATTCTTAAATACATTTTGGAGGACAGGGACGGCTGTAAGGGGTGAAAGGGAGGCCGTTTTTAACCTACATGTATGAGACAGTAAAGGTTAAAAGTTGAATTATTTTCTTCCAATTTCTCATCCCTGACTTACAGAGAATCGAAAAAAGAATTTACGTAGCTATTTTCCGTAAGACATTCAGGATTGGACCATACACTATTGCCTCTGCGCCAGCATTAAAATTGTTTATTAACTTTGTGACCTTAGTTTGCTGCCATCTTTCTCGGTGTACGGCCACTCCCCAAATTGGAGTCAGTTTTGAACACATTTCAAAATTCTTAAATACATTTCGGAGGATAGGGACGGCTGTAAGGGGTGAAAGGGAGGCCGTTTTTAACCTACGTCTATGAGACAGTAAAGGTTAAAAGTTGAATCATTTTCTTACAATTTCTCTTTCTCGGTGTACGGCCACTCCCCAAATTGGAGTCAGTTTTGAACACATTTCAAAATTCTTAAATACATTTTGGAGGACAGGGACGGCTGTAAGGGGTGAAAGGGAGGCCGTTTTTAACCTACGTCTATGAGACAGTAAAGGTTAAAAGTTGAATCATTTTCTTACAATTTCTCTTTATCGGTGTACTGCCACTCCCCAAATTGGAGTCAGTTTTGAACACATTTCAAAATTCTTAAATACATTTTGGAGGATAGGGACGGCTGTAAGGGGTGAAAGGGAGGCCGTTTTTAACCTACGTCTATGAAACAGTAAAGGTTAAAAGTTGAATCATTTTCTTACAATTTCTCTTTCTCGGTGTACTGCCACTCCCGAAATTGGAGTCAGTTTTGAACACATTTCAAAATTCTTAAATACATTTTGGAGGACAGGGACGGCTGTAAGGGGTGAAAGGGAGGCCGTTTTTAACCTACGTCTATGAGACAGTAAAGGTTAAAAGTTGAATCATTTTCTTACAATTTCTCTTTCTCGGTATACTGCCACTCCCCAAATTGGAGTCAGTTTTGAACACATTTCAAAATTCTTAAATACATTTTGGAGGACAGGGACGGCTGTAAGGGGTGAAAGGGAGGCCGTTTTTAACCTACGTCTATGAGACAGTAAAGGTTCAAAGTTGAATCGTTTGCTTACAATTTCTCTTTCTCGGTGTACTGCCACTCCCCAAATTGGAGTCAGTTTTGAACACATTTCAAAATTCTTAAATACATTTTGGAGGACAGGGACGGCTGTAAGGGGTGAAAGGGAGGCCGTTTTTAACCTACGTCTATGAGACAGTAAAGGTTAAAAGTTGAATCATTTTCTTCTAATTTCTCTTTCTCGGTGTACTGCCACTCCCCAATTGGAGTCAGTTTTGAACACATTTCAAAATTCTTAAATACATTTTGGAGGATAGGGACGGCTGTAAGGGGTGAAAGGGAGGCCGTTTTTAACCTACGTCTTTGAGACAGTAAAGGTTAAAAGTTGAATCATTTTCTTACAATTTCTCTTTCTCGGTGTACGGCCACTCCCCAAATTGGAGTCAGTTTTGAACACATTTCAAAATTCTTAAATACATTTTGGAGGACAGGGACGGCTGTAAGGGGTGAAAGGGAGGCCGTTTTTAACCTACGTCTATGAGACAGTAAAGGTTAAAAGTTGAATCATTTTCTTACAATTTCTTTTTCTCGGTGTACTGCAACTTCCCAAATTGGAGTCAGTTTTGAACACATTTCAAAATTCTTAAATACATTTTGGAGGACAGGGACGGCTGTAAGGGGTGAAAGGGAGGCCGTTTTTAACCTACGTCTATGAGACAGTAAAGGTTAAAAGTTGAATCATTTTCTTACAATTTCTCTTTCTCGGTGTACTGCCACTCCCCAAATTGGAGTCAGTTTTGAACACATTTCAAAATTCTTAAATACATTTTGGAGGACAGGGACGGCTGTAAGGGGTGAAAGGGAGGCCGTTTTTAACCTACGTCTATGAGACAGTAAAGGTTAAAAGTTGAATCATTTTCTTACAATTTTTCTTTCTCGGTGTACGGCCACTCCCCAAATTGGAGTCAGTTTTGAACACATTTCAAAATTCTTAAATACATTTTGGAGGACAGGGACGGCTGTAAGGGGTGAAAGGGAGGCCGTTTTTAACCTACGTCTATGAGACAGTAAAGGTTAAAAGTTGAATCATTTTCTTACAATTTCTCATCCCTGACCTACAGAGAATCGAAAAAAGAATTTACGTAGCTATTTGCCGTAAGACATTCAGGATTGGACCATACACTATTGCCTCTGCGCCAGCATTAAAATTGTTTATTAACTTTGTGACCTTAGTTTGCTGCCATCTTTCTCGGTGTACGGCCACTCCCCAAATTGGAGTCAGTTTTGAACACATTTCAAAATTCTTAAATACATTTTGGAGGATAGGGACGGCTGTAAGGGGTGAAAGGGAGGCCGTTTTTAACCTACGTCTATGAGACAGTAAAGGTTAAAAGTTGAATCATTTTCTTACAATTTCTCTTTCTCGGTGTACGGCCACTCCCCAAATTGGAGTCAGTTTTGAACACATTTCAAAATTCTTAAATACATTTTGGAGGACAGGGACGGCTGTAAGGGGTGAAAGGGAGGCCGTTTTTAACCTACGTCTATGAGACAGTAAAGGTTAAAAGTTGAATCATTTTCTTACAATTTCTCTTTCTCGGTGTACTGCCACTCCCCAAATTGGAGTCAGTTTTGAACACATTTCAAAATTCTTAAATACATTTTGGATGACAGGGACGGCTATAAGGGGTGAAAGGGAGGCCGTTTTTAACCTACGTCTATGAGACAGTAAAGGTTAAAAGTTGAATCATTTTCTTACAATTTCTCTTTCTCGGTGTACTGCCACTCCCCAAATTGGAGTCAGTTTTGAACACATTTCAAAATTCTTAAATACATTTTGGAGGACAGGGACGGCTGTAAGGGGTGAAAGGGAGGCCGTTTTTAACCTACGTCTATGAGACAGTAAAGGTTAAAAGTTGAATCATTTTCTTACAATTTCTCTTTCTCGGTGTACTGCCACTCCCCAAATTGGAGTCAGTTTTGAACACATTTCAAAATTCTTAAATACATGTTGGAGGACAGGGACGGCTGTAAGGGGTGAAAGGGAGGCCGTTTTTAACCTACGTCTATGAGACAGTAAAGGTTAAAAGTTGAATCATTTTCTTACAATTTCTCTTTCTCGGTGTACTGCCACTCCCCAAATTGGAGTCAGTTTTGAACACATTTCAAAATTCTTAAATACATTTTGGAGGATAGGGACGGCTGTAAGGGGTGAAAGGGAGGCCGTTTTTAACCTACGTCTATGAGACAGTAAAGGTTAAAAGTTGAATCATTTTCTTACAATTTTTCTTTCTCGGTGTACGGCCACTCCCCAAATTGGAGTCAGTTTTGAACACATTTCAAAATTCTTAAATACATTTTGGAGGACAGGGACGGCTGTAAGGGGTGAAAGGGAGGCCGTTTTTAACCTACGTCTATGAGACAGTAAAGGTTAAAAGTTGAATCATTTTCTTACAATTTCTCTTTCTCGGTGTACTGCCACTCCCCAAATTGGAGTCAGTTTTGAACACATTTCAAAATTCTTAAATACATTTTGGAGGACAGGGACGGCTGTAAGGGGTGAAAGGGAGGCCGTTTTTAACCTACGTCTATGAGACAGTAAAGGTTAAAAGTTGAATCGTTTTCTTACAATTTCTCTTTCTCGGTGTACTGCCACTCCCCAAATTGGAGTCAGTTTTGAACACATTTCAAAATTCTTAAATACATTTTGGAGGACAGGGACGGCTGTAAGGGGTGAAAGGGAGGCCGTTTTTAACCTACGTCTATGAGACAGTAAAGGTTAAAAGTTGAATCATTTTCTTCTAATTTCTCTTTCTCGGTGTACTGCCACTCCCCAATTGGAGTCAGTTTTGAACACATTTCAAAATTCTTAAATACATTTTGGAGGACAGGGACGGCTGTAAGGGGTGAAAGGGAGGCCGTTTTTAACCTACGTCTATGAGACAGTAAAGGTTAAAAGTTGAATCATTTTCTTACAATTTCTCTTTCTCGGTGTACTGCCACTCCCCAAATTGGAGTCAGTTTTGAACACATTTCAAAATTCTTAAATACATTTTGGAGGACAGGGACGGCTGTAAGGGGTGAAAGGGAGGCCGTTTTTAACCTACGTCTATGAGACAGTAAAGGTTAAAAGTTGAATCATTTTCTTACAATTTCTCTTTCTCGGTGTACGGCCACTCCCCAAATTGGAGTCAGTTTTGAACACATTTCAAAATTCTTAAATACATTTTGGAGGACAGGGACGGCTGTAAGGGGTGAAAGGGAGGCCGTTTTTAACCTACATGTATGAGACAGTAAAGGTTAAAAGTTGAATTATTTTCTTACAATTTCTCATCCCTGACTTACAGAGAATCGAAAAAAGAATTTACGTAGCTATTTTCCGTAAGACATTCAGGATTGGACCATACACTATTGCCTCTGCGCCAGCATTAAAATTGTTTATTAACTTTGTGACCTTAGTTTGCTGCCATCTTTCTCGGTGTACGGCCACTCCCCAAATTGGAGTCAGTTTTGAACACATTTCAAAATTCTTAAATACATTTTGGAGGATAGGGACGGCTGTAAGGGGTGAAAGGGAGGCCGTTTTTAACCTACGTCTATGAAACAGTAAAGGTTAAAAGTTGAATCATTTTCTTACAATTTCTCTTTCTCGGTGTACTGCCACTCCCGAAATTGGAGTCAGTTTTGAACACATTTCAAAATTCTTAAATACATTTTGGAGGACAGGGACGGCTGTAAGGGGTGAAAGGGAGGCCGTTTTTAACCTACGTCTATGAGACAGTAAAGGTTAAAAGTTGAATCATTTTCTTACAATTTCTCTTTCTCGGTATACTGCCACTCCCCAAATTGGAGTCAGTTTTGAACACATTTCAAAATTCTTAAATACATTTTGGAGGACAGGGACGGCTGTAAGGGGTGAAAGGGAGGCCGTTTTTAACCTACGTCTATGAGACAGTAAAGGTTCAAAGTTGAATCGTTTGCTTACAATTTCTCTTTCTCGGTGTACTGCCACTCCCCAAATTGGAGTCAGTTTTGAACACATTTCAAAATTCTTAAATACATTTTGGAGGACAGGGACGGCTGTAAGGGGTGAAAGGGAGGCCGTTTTTAACCTACGTCTATGAGACAGTAAAGGTTAAAAGTTGAATCATTTTCTTCTAATTTCTCTTTCTCGGTGTACTGCCACTCCCCAATTGGAGTCAGTTTTGAACACATTTCAAAATTCTTAAATACATTTTGGAGGATAGGGACGGCTGTAAGGGGTGAAAGGGAGGCCGTTTTTAACCTACGTCTTTGAGACAGTAAAGGTTAAAAGTTGAATCATTTTCTTACAATTTCTCTTTCTCGGTGTACGGCCACTCCCCAAATTGGAGTCAGTTTTGAACACATTTCAAAATTCTTAAATACATTTTGGAGGACAGGGACGGCTGTAAGGGGTGAAAGGGAGGCCGTTTTTAACCTACGTCTATGAGACAGTAAAGGTTAAAAGTTGAATCATTTTCTTACAATTTCTTTTTCTCGGTGTACTGCAACTTCCCAAATTGGAGTCAGTTTTGAACACATTTCAAAATTCTTAAATACATTTTGGAGGACAGGGACGGCTGTAAGGGGTGAAAGGGAGGCCGTTTTTAACCTACGTCTATGAGACAGTAAAGGTTAAAAGTTGAATCATTTTCTTACAATTTCTCTTTCTCGGTGTACTGCCACTCCCCAAATTGGAGTCAGTTTTGAACACATTTCAAAATTCTTAAATACATTTTGGAGGACAGGGACGGCTGTAAGGGGTGAAAGGGAGGCCGTTTTTAACCTACGTCTATGAGACAGTAAAGGTTAAAAGTTGAATCATTTTCTTACAATTTTTCTTTCTCGGTGTACGGCCACTCCCCAAATTGGAGTCAGTTTTGAACACATTTCAAAATTCTTAAATACATTTTGGAGGACAGGGACGGCTGTAAGGGGTGAAAGGGAGGCCGTTTTTAACCTACGTCTATGAGACAGTAAAGGTTAAAAGTTGAATCATTTTCTTACAATTTCTCATCCCTGACCTACAGAGAATCGAAAAAAGAATTTACGTAGCTATTTGCCGTAAGACATTCAGGATTGGACCATACACTATTGCCTCTGCGCCAGCATTAAAATTGTTTATTAACTTTGTGACCTTAGTTTGCTGCCATCTTTCTCGGTGTACGGCCACTCCCCAAATTGGAGTCAGTTTTGAACACATTTCAAAATTCTTAAATACATTTTGGAGGATAGGGACGGCTGTAAGGGGTGAAAGGGAGGCCGTTTTTAACCTACGTCTATGAGACAGTAAAGGTTAAAAGTTGAATCATTTTCTTACAATTTCTCTTTCTCGGTGTACGGCCACTCCCCAAATTGGAGTCAGTTTTGAACACATTTCAAAATTCTTAAATACATTTTGGAGGACAGGGACGGCTGTAAGGGGTGAAAGGGAGGCCGTTTTTAACCTACGTCTATGAGACAGTAAAGGTTAAAAGTTGAATCATTTTCTTACAATTTCTCTTTCTCGGTGTACTGCCACTCCCCAAATTGGAGTCAGTTTTGAACACATTTCAAAATTCTTAAATACATTTTGGATGACAGGGACGGCTATAAGGGGTGAAAGGGAGGCCGTTTTTAACCTACGTCTATGAGACAGTAAAGGTTAAAAGTTGAATCATTTTCTTACAATTTCTCTTTCTCGGTGTACTGCCACTCCCCAAATTGGAGTCAGTTTTGAACACATTTCAAAATTCTTAAATACATTTTGGAGGACAGGGACGGCTGTAAGGGGTGAAAGGGAGGCCGTTTTTAACCTACGTCTATGAGACAGTAAAGGTTAAAAGTTGAATCATTTTCTTACAATTTCTCTTTCTCGGTGTACTGCCACTCCCCAAATTGGAGTCAGTTTTGAACACATTTCAAAATTCTTAAATACATGTTGGAGGACAGGGACGGCTGTAAGGGGTGAAAGGGAGGCCGTTTTTAACCTACGTCTATGAGACAGTAAAGGTTAAAAGTTGAATCATTTTCTTACAATTTCTCTTTCTCGGTGTACTGCCACTCCCCAAATTGGAGTCAGTTTTGAACACATTTCAAAATTCTTAAATACATTTTGGAGGATAGGGACGGCTGTAAGGGGTGAAAGGGAGGCCGTTTTTAACCTACGTCTATGAGACAGTAAAGGTTAAAAGTTGAATCATTTTCTTACAATTTTTCTTTCTCGGTGTACGGCCACTCCCCAAATTGGAGTCAGTTTTGAACACATTTCAAAATTCTTAAATACATTTTGGAGGACAGGGACGGCTGTAAGGGGTGAAAGGGAGGCCGTTTTTAACCTACGTCTATGAGACAGTAAAGGTTAAAAGTTGAATCATTTTCTTACAATTTCTCATCCCTGACCTACAGAGAATCGAAAAAAGAATTTACGTAGCTATTTGCCGTAAGACATTCAGGATTGGACCATACACTATTGCCTCTGCGCCAGCATTAAAATTGTTTATTAACTTTGTGACCTTAGTTTTCTGCCATCTTTCTCGGTGTACGGCCACTCCCCAAATTGGAGTCAGTTTTGAACACATTTCAAAATTCTTAAATACATTTTGGAGGATAGGGACGGCTGTAAGGGGTGAAGGGGAGGCCGTTTTTAACCTACGTCTATGAGACAGTAAAGGTTAAAAGTTGAATCATTTTCTTACAATTTCTCTTTCTCGGTGTACGGCCACTCCCCAAATTGGAGTCAGTTTTGAACACATTTCAAAATTCTTAAATACATTTTAGAGGACAGGGACGGCTGTAAGGGGTGAAAGGGAGGCCGTTTTTAACCTACGTCTATGAGACAGTAAAGGTTAAAAGTTGAATCATTTTCTTACAATTTCTCTTTCTCGGTGTACTGCCAATCCCCAAATTGGAGTCAGTTTTGAACACATTTCAAAATTCTTAAATACATTTTGGAGGACAGGGACGGCTGTAAGGGGTGAAAGGGAGGCCGTTTTTAACCTATGTCTATGAGACAGTAAAGGTTAAAAGTTGAATCATTTTCTTACAATTTCTCTTTCTCGGTGTACTGCCACTCCCCAAATTGGAGTCAGTTTTGAACACATTTCAAAATTCTTAAATACATTTTGGAGGACAGGGACGGCTGTAAGGGGTGAAAGGGAGGCCGTTTTTAACCTACGTCTATGAGACAGTAAAGGTTAAAAGTTGAATCATTTTCTTACAATTTCTCTTTCTCGGTGTACGGCCACTCCCCAAATTGGAGTCAGTTTTGAACACATTTCAAAATTCTTAAATACATTTTGGAGGACAGGGACGGCTGTAAGGGGTGAAAGGGAGGCCGTTTTTAACCTACATCTATGAGACAGTAAAGGTTAAAAGTTGAATCATTTTCTTACAATTTCTCTTTCTCGGTGTACTGCCACTCCCCAAATTGGAGTCAGTTTTGAACACATTTCAAAATTCTTAAATACATTTTGGAGGACAGGGACGGCTGTAAGGGGTGAAAGGGAGGCCGTTTTTAACCTACGTCTATGAGACAGTAAAGGTTAAAAGTTGAATCATTTTCTTACAATTTCTCATCCCTGACCTACAGAGAATCGAAAAAAGAATTTGCGTAGCTATTTGCCGTGAGACATTCAGGATTGGACCATACACTATTGCCTCTGTGCCAGCATTAAAATTGTTTATTAACTTTGTGACCTTAGTTTGCTGCCATCTTTCTCGGTGTACGGCCACTCCCCAAATTGGAGTCAGTTTTGAACACATTTCAAAATTCTTAAATACATTTTGGAGGACAGGGACGGCTGTAAGGGGTGAAAGGGAGGCCGTTTTTAACCTACGTCTATGAGACAGTAAAGGTTAAAAGTTGAATCATTTTCTTACAATTTCTCTTTCTCGGTGTACTGCCACTCCCCAAATTGGAGTCAGTTTTGAACACATTTCAAAATTCTTAAATACATTTTGGAGGACAGGGACGGCTGTAAGGGGTGAAAGGGAGGCCGTTTTTAACCTACGTCTATGAGACAGTAAAGGTTAAAAGTTGAATCATTTTCTTACAATTTCTCTTTCTCGGTGTACGGCCACTCCCCAAATTGGAGTCAGTTTTGAACACATTTTAAAATTCTTAAATACATTTTGGAGGACAGGGACGGCTGTAAGGGGTGAAAGGGAGGCCGTTTTTAACCTACGTCTATGAGACAGTAAAGGTTAAAAGTTGAATCATTTTCTTACAATTTCTCTTTCTCGGTGTACTGCCACTCCCCAAATTGGAGTCAGTTTTGAACACATTTCAAAATTCTTAAATACATTTTGGAGGACAGGGACGGCTGTAAGGGGTGAAAGGGAGGCCGTTTTTAACCTATGTCTATGAGACAGTAAAGGTTAAAAGTTGAATCATTTTCTTACAATTTCTCTTTCTCGGTGTACTGCCACTCCCCAAATTGGAGTCAGTTTTGAACACATTTCAAAATTCTTAAATACATTTTGGAGGACAGGGACGGCTGTAAGGGGTGAAAGGGAGGCCGTTTTTAACCTACGTCTATGAGACAGTAAAGGTTAAAAGTTGAATCATTTTCTTACAATTTCTCTTTCTCGGTGTACCGCCACTCCCCAAATTGGAGTCAGTTTTGAACACATTTCAAAATTCTTAAATACATTTTGGAGGACAGGGACGGCTGTAAGGGGTGAAAGGGAGGCCGTTTTTAACCTACGTCTATGAGACAGTAAAGGTTAAAAGTTGAATCATTTTCTTACAATTTCTCTTTCTCGGTGTACGGCCACTCCCCAAATTGGAGTCAGTTTTGAACACATTTCAAAATTCTTAAATACATTTTGGAGGACAGGGACGGCTGTAAGGGGTGAAAGGGAGGCCGTTTTTAATCTACGTCTATGAGACAGTAAAGGTTAAAAGTTGAATCATTTTCTTACAATTTCTCTTTCTCGGTGTACTGCCACTCCCCAAATTAGAGTCAGTTTTGAACACATTTCAAAATTCTTAAATACATTTTGGAGGACAGGGACGGCTGTAAGGGGTGAAAGGGAGGCCGTTTTTAACCTACGTCTATGAGACAGTAAAGGTTAAAAGTTGAATCATTTTCTTACAATTTCTCTTTCTCGGTGTACTGCCACTCCCCAAATTGGAGTCAGTTTTGAACACATTTCAAAATTCTTAAATACATTTTGGAGGACAGGGACGGCTGTAAGGGGTGAAAGGGAGGCCGTTTTTAACCTACGTCTATGAGACAGTAAAGGTTAAAAGTTGAATCATTTTCTTACAATTTCTCTTTCTCGGTGTACTGCCACTCCCCAAATTGGAGTCAGTTTTGAGCACATTTCAAAATTCTTAAATACATTTTGGAGGACAGGGATGGCTGTAAGGGGTGAAAGGGAGGCCGTTTTTAACCTACGTCTATGAGACAGTAAAGGTTAAAAGTTGAATCGTTTTCTTACAATTTCTCTTTCTCGGTGTACTGCCACTCCCCAAATTGGAGTCAGTTTTGAACACATTTCAAAATTCTTAAATACATTTTGGAGGACAGGGACGGCTGTAAGGGGTGAAAGGGAGGCCGTTTTTAACCTACGTCTATGAGACAGTAAAGGTTAAAAGTTGAATCATTTTCTTCTAATTTCTCTTTCTCGGTGTACTGCCACTCCCCAAATTGGAGTCAGTTTTGAACACATTTCAAAATTCTTAAATACATTTTGGAGGACAGGGACGGCTGTAAGGGGTGAAAGGGAGGCCGTTTTTAACCTACGTCTATGAGACAGTAAAGGTTAAAAGTTGAATCATTTTCTTACAATGTCTTTTTCTCGGTGTACTGCAACTCCCCAAATTGGAGTCAGTTTTGAACACATTTCAAAATTCTTAAATACATTTTGGAGGACAGGGACGGCTGTAAGGGGTGAAAGGGAGGCCGTTTTTAACCTACGTCTATGAGACAGTAAAGGTTAAAAGTTGAATCATTTTCTTACAATTTCTCTTTCTTGGTGTACTGCCACTCCCCAAATTGGAGTCAGTTTTGAACACATTTCAAAATTCTTAAATACATTTTGGAGGACAGGGACGGCTGTAAGGGGTGAAAAGGAGGCCGTTTTTAACCTACGTCTATGAGACAGTAAAGGTTAAAAGTTGAATCATTTTCTTACAATTTCTCTTTCTCGGTGTACGGCCACTCCCCAAATTGGAGTCAGTTTTGAACACATTTCAAAATTCTTAAATACATTTTGGAGGATAGGGACGGCTGTAAGGGGTGAAAGGGAGGCCGTTTTTAACCTACGTCTATGAGACAGTAAAGGTTAAAAGTTGAATCATTTTCTTACAATTTCTCTTTCTCGGTGTACGGCCACTCCCCAAATTGGAGTCAGTTTTGAACACATTTCAAAATTCTTAAATACATTTTGGAGGACAGGGACGGCTGTAAGGGGTAAAAGGGAGGCCGTTTTTAACGTACGTCTATGAGACAGTAAAGGTTAAAAGTTGAATCATTTTCTTACAATTTCTCTTTCTCGGTGTACTGCCACTCCCCAAATTGGAGTCAGTTTTGAACACATTTCAAAATTCTTAAATACATTTTGGAGGACAGGGACGGCTGTAAGGGGTGAAAGGGAGGCCGTTTTTAACCTACGTCTATGAGACAGTAAAGGTTAAAAGTTGAATCATTTTCTTACAATTTCTCTTTCTCGGTGTACGGCCACTCCCCAAATTGGAGTCAGTTTTGAACACATTTCAAAATTCTTAAATACATTTTGGAGGATTGGGACGGCTGTAAGGGGTGAAAGGGAGGCCGTTTTTAACCTACGTCTATGAGACAGTAAAGGTTAAAAGTTGAATCATTTTCTTACAATTTCTTTTTCTCGGTGTACTGCAACTCCCCAAATTGGAGTCAGTTTTGAACACATTTCAAAATTCTTAAATACATTTTGGAGGACAGGGACGGCTGTAAGGGGTGAAAGGGAGGCCGTTTTTAACCTACGTCTATGAGACAGTAAAGGTTAAAAGTTGAATCATTTTCTTACAATTTCTCTTTCTCGGTGTACTGCCACTCCCCAAATTGGAGTCAGTTTTGAACACATTTCAAAATTCTTAAATACATTTTGGAGGATAGGGACGGCTGTAAGGGGTGAAAGGGAGGCCGTTTTTAACCTACATGTATGAGACAGTAAAGGTTAAAAGTTGAATTATTTTCTTACAATTTCTCATCCCTGACCTACAGAGAATCGAAAAAAGAATTTACGTAGCTATTTTCCGTAAGACATTCAGGATTGGACCATACACTATTGCCTCTGCACCAGCATTAAAATTGTTTATTAACTTTGTGACCTTAGTTTGCTGCCATCTTTCTCGGTGTACGGCCACTCCCCAAATTGGAGTCAGTTTTGAACACATTTCAAAATTCTTAAATACATTTTGGAGGATAGGGACGGCTGTAAGGGGTGAAAGGGAGGCCGTTTTTAACCTACGTCTATGAGACAGTAAAGGTTAAAAGTTGAATCATTTTCTTACAATTTCTCTTTCTCGGTGTACGGCCACTCCCCAAATTGGAGTCAGTTTTGAACACATTTCAAAATTCTTAAATACATTTTGGAGGACAGGGACGGCTGTAAGGGGTGAAAGGGAGGCCGTTTTTAACCTACGTCTATGAGACAGTAAAGGTTAAAAGTTGAATCATTTTCTTACAATTTCTCTTTCTCGGTGTACTGCCACTCCCCAAATTGGAGTCAGTTTTGAACACATTTCAAAATTCTTAAATACATTTTGGAGGACAGGGACGGCTGTAAGGGGTGAAAGGGAGGCCGTTTTTAACCTATGTCTATGAGACAGTAAAGGTTAAAAGTTGAATCATTTTCTTACAATTTCTCTTTCTCAGTGTACTGCCACTCCCCAAATTGGAGTCAGTTTTGAACACATTTCAAAATTCTTAAATACATTTTGGAGGATAGGGACGGCTGTAAGGGGTGAAAGGGAGGCCGTTTTAAACCTACGTCTATGAAACAGTAAAGGTTAAAAGTTGAATCATTTTCTTACAATTTCTCTTTCTCGGTGTACTGCCACTCCCAAAATTGGAGTCAGTTTTGAACACATTTCAAAATTCTTAAATACATTTTGGAGGACAGGGACGGCTGTAAGGGGTGAAAGGGAGGCCGTTTTTAACCTACGTCTATGAGACAGTAAAGGTTAAAAGTTGAATCGTTTTCTTACAATTTCTCTTTCTCGGTGTACTGCCACTCCCCAAATTGGAGTCAGTTTTGAACACATTTCAAAATTCTTAAATACATTTTGGAGGACAGGGACGGCTGTAAGGGGTGAAAGGGAGGCCGTTTTTAACCTACGTCTATGAGACAGTAAAGGTTAAAAGTTGAATCATTTTCTTCTAATTTCTCTTTCTCGGTGTACTGCCACTCCCCAATTGGAGTCAGTTTTGAACACATTTCAAAATTCTTAAATACATTTTGGAGGACAGGGACGGCTGTAAGGGGTGAAAGGGAGGCCGTTTTTAACCTACGTCTATGAGACAGTAAAGGTTAAAAGTTGAAACATTTTCTTACAATTTCTCTTTCTCGGTGTACTGCCACTCCCCAAATTGGAGTCAGTTTTGAACACATTTCAAAATTCTTAAATACATTTTGGAGGACAGGGACGGCTGTAAGGGGTGAAAGGGAGGCCGTTTTTAACCTACGTCTATGAGACAGTAAAGGTTAAAAGTTGAATCGTTTTCTTACAATTTCTCTTTCTCGGTGTACTGCCACTCCCCAAATTGGAGTCAGTTTTGAACACATTTCAAAATTCTTAAATACATTTTGGAGGACAGGGACGGCTGTAAGGGGTGAAAGGGAGGCCGTTTTTAACCTACGTCTATGAGACAGTAAAGGTTAAAAGTTGAATTGTTTTCTTACAATTTCTCTTTCTCGGTGTACTGCCACTCCCCAAATTGGAGTCAGTTTTGAACACATTTCAAAATTCTTAAATACATTTTGGAGGACAGGGACGGCTGTAAGGGGTGAAAGGGAGGCCGTTTTTAACCTACGTCTATGAGACAGTAAAGGTTAAAAGTTGAATCATTTTCTTACAATTTCTCTTTATCGGTGTACTGCCACTCCCCAAATTGGAGTCAGTTTTGAACACATTTCAAAATTCTTAAATACATTTTGGAGGACAGGGACGGCTGTAAGGGGTGAAAGGGAGGCCGTTTTTAACCTATGTCTATGAGACAGTAAAGGTTAAAAGTTGAATAATTTTCTTACAATTTCTCTTTCTCGGTGTACTGCCACTCCCCAAATTGGAGTCAGTTTAGAACACATTTCAAAATTCTTAAATACATTTTGGAGGACAGGGACGGCTGTAAGGGGTGAAAGGGAGGCCGTTTTTAACCTACGTCTATGAGACAGTAAAGGTTAAAAGTTGAATCATTTTCTTACAATTTCTCTTTCTCGGTGTACTGCCAATCCCCAAATTGGAGTCAGTTTTGAACACATTTCAAAATTCTTAAATACATTTTGGAGGACAGGGACGGCTGTAAGGGGTGAAAGGGAGGCCGTTTTTAACCTACGTCTATGAGACAGTAAAGGTTAAAAGTTGAATCATTTTCTTACAATTTCTCTTTCTCGGTGTACTGCCACTCCCCAAATTGGAGTCAGTTTTGAACACATTTCAAAATTCTTAAATACATTTTGGAGGATAGGGACGGCTGTAAGGGGTGAAAGGGAGGCCGTTTTTAACCTACGTCTATGAAACAGTAAAGGTTAAAAGTTGAATCATTTTCTTACAATTTCTCTTTCTCGGTGTACTGCCACTCCCCAAATTGGAGTCAGTTTTGAACACATTTCAAAATTCTTAAATACATTTTGGAGGACAGGGACGGCTGTAAGGGGTGAAAGGGAGGCCGTTTTTAACCTACGTCTATGAGACAGTAAAGGTTAAAAGTTGAATCATTTTCTTACAATTTCTCTTTCTCGGTATACTGCCACTCCCCAAATTGGAGTCAGTTTTGAACACATTTCAAAATTCTTAAATACATTTTGGAGGACAGGGACGGCTGTAAGGGGTGAAAGGGAGGCCGTTTTTAACCTACGTCTATGAGACAGTAAAGGTTAAAAGTTGAATCGTTTGCTTACAATTTCTCTTTCTCGGTGTACTGCCACTCCCCAATTGGAGTCAGTTTTGAACACATTTCAAAATTCTTAATTACATTTTGGAGGATAGGGACGGCTGTAAGGGGTGAAAGGGAGGCCGTTTTTAACCTACGTCTATGAGACAGTAAAGGTTAAAAGTTGAATCATTTTCTTACAATTTCTCTTTCTCGGTGTACGGCCACTCCCCAAATTGGAGTCAGTTTTGAACACATTTCAAAATTCTTAAATACATTTTGGAGGACAGGGACGGCTGTAAGGGGTGAAAGGGAGGCCGTTTTTAACCTACGTCTATGAGACAGTAAAGGTTAAAAGTTGAATCATTTTCTTCGAATTTCTCTTTCTCGGTGTACTGCCACTCCCCAATTGGAGTCAGTTTTGAACACATTTCAAAATTCTTAAATACATTTTGGAGGATAGGGACGGCTGTAAGGGGTGAAAGGGAGGCCGTTTTTAACCTACGTCTATGAGACAGTAAAGGTTAAAAGTTGAATCATTTTCTTACAATTTCTCTTTCTCGGTGTACGGCCACTCCCCAAATTGGAGTCAGTTTTGAACACATTTCAAAATTCTTAAATACATTTTGGAGGACAGGGACGGCTGTAAGGGGTGAAAGGGAGGCCGTTTTTAACCTACGTCTATGAGACAGTAAAGGTTAAAAGTTGAATCATTTTCTTACAATTTCTCTTTCTCGGTGTACTGCCACTCCCCAAATTGGAGTCAGTTTTGAACACATTTCGAAATTCTTAAATACATTTTGGAGGACAGGGACGGCTGTAAGGGGTGAAAGGGAGGCCGTTTTTAACCTACGTCTATGAGACAGTAAAGGTTAAAAGTTGAATCGTTTTCTTACAATTTCTCTTTCTCGGTGTACTTCCACTCCCCAAATTGGAGTCAGTTTTGAACACATTTCAAAATTCTTAAATACATTTTGGAGGACAGGGACGGCTGTAAGGGGTGAAAGGGAGGCCGTTTTTAACCTACGTCTATGAGACAGTAAAGGTTAAAAGTTTAATCATTTCTTCTAATTTCTCTTTCTCGGTGTACTGCCACTCCCCAATTGGAGTCAGTTTTGAACACATTTCAAAATTCTTAAATACATTTTGGAGGATAGGGACGGCTGTAAGGGGTGAAAGGGAGGCCGTTTTTAACCTACGTCTATGAGACAGTAAAGGTTAAAAGTTGAATCATTTTCTTACAATTTCTCTTTCTCGGTGTACGGCCACTCCCCAAATTGGAGTCAGTTTTGAACACATTTCAAAATTCTTAAATACATTTTGGAGGACAGGGACGGCTGTAAGGGGTGAAAGGGAGGCCGTTTTTAACCTACGTCTATGAGACAGTAAAGGTTAAAACTTGAATCATTTTCTTACAATTTCTCTTTCTCGGTGTACTGCCACTCCCCAAATTGGAGTCAGTTTTGAACACATTTCAAAATTCTTAAATACATTTTGGAGGACAGGGATGGCTGTAAGGGGTGAAAGGGAGGCCGTTTTTAACCTACGTCTATGAGACAGTAAAGGTTAAAAGTTGAATCATTTTCTTACAATTTCTCATCCCTGACCTACAGAGAATCGAAAAAAGAATTTACGTAGCTATTTGCCGTAAGACATTCATGATTGCACCATACACTATTGCCTCTGCGCCAGAATTAAAATTGTTTATTAACTTTGTGACCTTAGTTTGCTGCCATCTTTCTCGGTGTACGGCCACTCCCCAAATTGGAGTCAGTTTTGAACACATTTCAAAATTCTTAAATACATTTTGGAGGATAGGGACGGCTGTAAGGGGTGAAAGGGAGGCCGTTTTTAACCTACGTCTATGAGACAGTAAAGGTTAAAAGTTGAATCATTTTCTTACAATTTCTCTTTCTCGGTGTACGGCCACTCCCCAAATTGGAGTCAGTTTTGAACACATTTCAAAATTCTTAAATACATTTTGGAGGACAGGGACGGCTGTAAGGGGTGAAAGGGAGGCCGTTTTTAACCTACGTCTATGAGACAGTAAAGGTTAAAAGTTGAATCATTTTCTTACAATTTCTCTTTCTCGGTGTACTGCCACTCCCCAAATTGGAGTCAGTTTTGAACACATTTCAAAATTCTTAAATACATTTTGGAGGACAGGGACGGCTGTAAGGGGTGAAAGGGAGGCCGTTTTTAACCTACGTCTATGAGACAGTAAAGGTTAAAAGTTGAATCATTTTCTTACAATTTCTCTTTCTCGGTGTACTGCCACTCCCCAAATTGGAGTCAGTTTTGAACACATTTCAAAATTCTTAAATACATTTTGGAGGACAGGGACGGCTGTAAGGGGTGAAAGGGAGGCCGTTTTTAACCTACGTCTATGAGACAGTAAAGGTTAAAAGTTGAATCATTTTCTTACAATTTCTCTTTCTCGGTGTACTTCCACTCCCCAAATTGGAGTCAGTTTTGAACACATTTCAAAATTCTTAAATACATTTTGGAGGACAGGGACGGCTGTAAGGGGTGAAAGGGAGGCCGTTTTTAACCTACGTCTATGAGACAGTAAAGGTTAAAAAGTTGAATCGTTTTCTTACAATTTCTCTTTCTCGGTGTACTGCCACTCCCCAAATTGGAGTCAGTATTGAACACATTTCAAAATTCTTAAATACATTTTGGAGGATAGGGACGGCTGTAAGGGGTGAAAGGGAGGCCGTTTTTAACCTACGTCTATGAGACAGTAAAGGTTAAAAGTTGAATCATTTTCTTACAATTTCTCTTTCTCGGTGTACGGCCACTCACCAAATTGGAGTCAGTTTTGAACACATTTCAAAATTCTTAAATACATTTTGGAGGATTGGGACGGCTGTAAGGGGTGAAAGGGAGGCCGTTTTTAACCTACGTCTATGAGACAGTAAAGGTTAAAAGTTGAATCATTTTCTTACAATTTCTTTTTCTCGGTGTACTGCAACTCCCCAAATTGGAGTCAGTTTTGAACACATTTCAAAATTCTTAAATACATTTTGGAGGACAGGGACGGCTGTAAGGGGTAAAAGGGAGGCCGTTTTTAACCTACGTCTATGAGACAGTAAAGGTTAAAAGTTGAATCATTTTCTTACAATTTCTCTTTCTCGGTGTACTGCCACTCCCCAAATTGGAGTCAGTTTTGAACACATTTCAAAATTCTTAAATACATTTTGGAGGACAGGGACGGCTGTAAGGGGTGAAAGGGAGGCCGTTTTTAACCTACGTCTATGAGACAGTAAAGGTTAAAAGTTGAATCATTTTCTTACAATTTCTCTTTCTCGGTGTACAGCCACTCCCCAAATTGGAGTCAGTTTTGAACACATTTCAAAATTCTTAAATACATTTTGGAGGACAGGGACGGCTGTAAGGGGTGAAAGGGAGGCCGTTTTTAACCTACGTCTATGAGACAGTAAAGGTTAAAAGTTGAATCATTTTCTTCTAATTTCTCTTTCTCGGTGTACTGCCACTCCCCAATTGGAGTCAGTTTTGAACACATTTCAAAATTCTTAAATACATTTTGGAGGATAGGGACGGCTGTAAGGGGTGAAAGGGAGGCCGTTTTTAACCTACGTCTATGAGACAGTAAAGGTTAAAAGTTGAATCATTTTCTTACAATTTCTCTTTCTCGGTGTACGGCCACTCCCCAAATTGGAGTCAGTTTTGAACACATTTCAAAATTCTTAAATACATTTTGGAGGACAGGGACGGCTGTAAGGGGTGAAAGGGAGGCCGTTTTTAACCTACGTCTATGAGACAGTAAAGGTTAAAAGTTGAATCATTTTCTTACAATTTCTCTTTCTCGGTGTACTGCCACTCCCCAAATTGGAGTCAGTTTTGAACACATTTCAAAATTCTTAAATACATTTTGGAGGACAGGGACGGCTGTAAGGGGTGAAAGGGAGGCCGTTTTTAACCTACGTCTATGAGACAGTAAAGGTTAAAAGTTGAATCGTTTTCTTACAATTTCTCTTTCTCGGTGTACTTCCACTCCCCAAATTGGAGTCAGTTTTGAACACATTTCAAAATTCTTAAATACATTTTGGAGGACAGGGATGGCTGTAAGGGGTGAAAGGGAGGCCGTTTTTAACCTACGTCTATGAGACAGTAAAGGTTAAAAGTTTAATCATTTCTTCTAATTTCTCTTTCTCGGTGTACTGCCACTCCCCAATTGGAGTCAGTTTTGAGCACATTTCAAAATTCTTAAATACATTTTGGAGGATAGGGACGGCTGTAAGGGGTGAAAGGGAGTCCGTTTTTAACCTACGTCTATGAGACAGTAAAGGTTAAAAGTTGAATCATTTTCTTACAATTTCTCTTTCTCGGTGTACGGCCACTCCCCAAATTGGAGTCAGTTTTGAACACATTTCAAAATTCTTAAATACATTTTGGAGGACAGGGACGGCTGTAAGGGGTGAAAGGGAGGCCGTTTTTAACCTACGTCTATGAGACAGTAAAGGTTAAAAGTTGAATCATTTTCTTACAATTTCTTTTTCTCGGTGTACTGCAACTCCCCAAATTGGAGTCAGTTTTGAACACATTTCAAAATTCTTAAATACATTTTGAGGGACAGGGACGGCTGTAAGGGGTGAAAGGGAGGCCGTTTTCAACCTACGTCTATGAGACAGTAAAGGTTAAAACTTGAATCATTTTCTTACAATTTCTCTTTCTCGGTGTACTGCCACTCCCCAAATTGGAGTCAGTTTTGAACACATTTCAAAATTCTTAAATACATTTTGGAGGACAGGGACGGCTGTAAGGGGTGAAAGGGAGGCCGTTTTTAACCTACGTCTATGAGACAGTAAAGGTTAAAAGTTGAATCATTTTCTTACAATTTCTCATCCCTGACCTACAGAGAATCGAAAAAAGAATTTACGTAGCTATTTGCCGTAAGACATTCATGATTGCACCATACACTATTGCCTCTGCGCCAGAATTAAAATTGTTTATTAACTTTGTGACCTTAGTTTGCTGCCATCTTTCTCGGTGTACGGCCACTCCCCAAATTGGAGTCAGTTTTGAACACATTTCAAAATTCTTAAATACATTTTGGAGGATAGGGACGGCTGTAAGGGGTGAAAGGGAGGCCGTTTTTAACCTACGTCTATGAGACAGTAAAGGTTAAAAGTTGAATCATTTTCTTACAATTTCTCTTTCTCGGTGTACGGCCACTCCCCAAATTGGAGTCAGTTTTGAACACATTTCAAAATTCTTAAATACATTTTGGAGGACAGGGACGGCTGTAAGGGGTGAAAGGGAGGCCGTTTTTAACCTACGTCTATGAGACAGTAAAGGTTAAAAGTTGAATCATTTTCTTACAATTTCTCTTTCTCGGTGTACTGCCACTCCCCAAATTGGAGTCAGTTTTGAACACATTTCAAAATTCTTAAATACATTTTGGAGGACAGGGACGGCTGTAAGGGGTGAAAGGGAGGCCGTTTTTAACCTACGTCTATGAGACAGTAAAGGTTAAAAGTTGAATCATTTTCTTACAATTTCTCTTTCTCGGTGTACTGCCACTCCCCAAATTGGAGTCAGTTTTGAACACATTTCAAAATTCTTAAATACATTTTGGAGGACAGGGACGGCTGTAAGAGGTGAAAGGGAGGCCGTTTTTAACCTACGTCTATGAGACAGTAAAGGTTAAAAGTTGAATCATTTTCTTACAATTTCTCTTTCTCGGTGTACTTCCACTCCCCAAATTGGAGTCAGTTTTGAACACATTTCAAAATTCTTAAATACATTTTGGAGGACAGGGACGGCTGTAAGGGGTGAAAGGGAGGCCGTTTTTAACCTACGTCTATGAGACAGTAAAGGTTAAAAGTTGAATCGTTTTCTTACAATTTCTCTTTCTCGGTGTACTGCCACTCCCCAAATTGGAGTCAGTATTGAACACATTTCAAAATTCTTAAATACATTTTGGAGGATAGGGACGGCTGTAAGGGGTAAAAGGGAGGCCGTTTTTAACCTACGTCTATGAGACAGTAAAGGTTAAAAGTTGAATCATTTTCTTACAATTTCTCTTTCTCGGTGTACGGCCACTCCCCAAATTGGAGTCAGTTTTGAACACATTTCAAAATTCTTAAATACATTTTGGAGGATTGGGACGGCTGTAAGGGGTGAAAGGGAGGCCGTTTTTAACCTACGTCTATGAGACAGTAAAGGTTAAAAGTTGAATCATTTTCTTACTATTTCTTTTTCTCGGTGTACTGCAACTCCCCAAATTGGAGTCAGTTTTGAACACATTTCAAAATTCTTAAATACATTTTGGAGGACAGGGACGGCTGTAAGGGGTAAAAGGGAGGCCGTTTTTAACCTACGTCTATGAGACAGTAAAGGTTAAAAGTTGAATCATTTTCTTACAATTTCTCTTTCTCGGTGTACTGCCACTCCCCAAATTGGAGTCAGTTTTGAACACATTTCAAAATTCTTAAATACATTTTGGAGGACAGGGACGGCTGTAAGGGGTGAAAGGGAGGCCGTTTTTAACCTACGTCTATGAGACAGTAAAGGTTAAAAGTTGAATCATTTTCTTACAATTTCTCTTTCTCGGTGTACAGCCACTCCCCAAATTGGAGTCAGTTTTGAACACATTTCAAAATTCTTAAATACATTTTGGAGGACAGGGACGGCTGTAAGGGGTGAAAGGGAGGCCGTTTTTAACCTACGTCTATGAAACAGTAAAGGTTAAAAGTTGAATCATTTTCTTACAATTTCTCTTTCTCGGTGTACTGCCACTCCCAAAATTGGAGTCAGTTTTGAACACATTTCAAAATTCTTAAATACATTTTGGAGGACAGGGACGGCTGTAAGGGGTGAAAGGGAGGCCGTTTTTAACCTACGTCTATGAGACAGTAAAGGTTAAAAGTTGAATCATTTTCTTACAATTTCTCTTTCTCGGTGTACTGCCACTCCCCAAATTGGAGTCCGTTTTTAACACATTTCAAAATTCTTAAATACATTTTGGAGGACAGGGACGGCTGTAAGGGGTGAAAGGGAGGCCGTTTTTAACCTACGTCTATGAGACAGTAAAGGTTAAAAGTTGAATCGTTTTCTTACAATTTCTCTTTCTCGGTGTACTGCCACTCCCCAAATTGGAGTCAGTTTTGAACACATTTCAAAATTCTTAAATACATTTTGGAGGACAGGGACGGCTGTAAGGGGTGAAAGGGAGGCCGTTTTTAACCTACGTCTATGAGACAGTAAAGGTTAAAAGTTGAATCATTTTCTTCTAATTTCTCTTTCTCGGTGTACTGCCACTCCCCAATTGGAGTCAGTTTTGAACACATTTCAAAATTCTTAAATACATTTTGGAGGACAGGGACGGCTGTAAGGGGTGAAAGGGAGGCCGTTTTTAACCTACGTCTATGAGACAGTAAAGGTTAAAAGTTGAATCATTTTCTTACAATTTCTCTTTCTCGGTGTACTGCCACTCCCCAAATTGGAGTCAGTTTTGAACACATTTCAAAATTCTTAAATACATTTTGGAGGACAGGGACGGCTGTAAGGGGTGAAAGGGAGGCCGTTTTTAACCTACGTCTATGAGACAGTAAAGGTTAAAAGTTGAATCATTTTCTTACAATTTCTCTTTCTCGGTGTACGGCCACTCCCCAAATTGGAGTCAGTTTTGAACACATTTCAAAATTCTTAAATATATTTTGGAGGACAGGGACGGCTGTAAGGGGTGAAAGGGAGGCCGTTTTTAACCTACATGTATGAGACAGTAAAGGTTAAAAGTTGAATTATTTTCTTACAATTTCTCATCCCTGACCTACAGAGAATCGAAAAAAGAATTTACGTAGCTATTTTCCGTAAGACATTCAGGATTGGACCATACACTATTGCCTCTGCGCCAGCATTAAAATTGTTTATTAACTTTGTGACCTTAGTTTGCTGCCATCTTTCTCGGTGTACGGCCACTCCCCAAATTGGAGTCAGTTTTGAACACATTTCAAAATTCTTAAATACATTTCGGAGGATAGGGACGGCTGTAAGGGGTGAAAGGGAGGCCGTTTTTAACCTACGTCTATGAGACAGTAAAGGTTAAAAGTTGAATGATTTTCTTACAATTTCTCTTTCTCGGTGTACGGCCACTCCCCAAATTGGAGTCAGTTTTGAACACATTTCAAAATTCTTAAATACATTTTGGAGGACAGGGACGGCTGTAAGGGGTGAAAGGGAGGCCGTTTTTAACCTACGTCTATGAGACAGTAAAGGTTAAAAGTTGAATCATTTTCTTACAATTTCTCTTTATCGGTGTACTGCCACTCTCCAAATTGGAGTCAGTTTTGAACACATTTCAAAATTCTTAAATACATTTTGGAGGACAGGGACGGCTGTAAGGGGTGAAAGGGAGGCCGTTTTTAACCTATGTCTATGAGACAGTAAAGGTTAAAAGTTGAATCATTTTCTTACAATTTCTCTTTCTCGGTGTACTGCCACTCCCCAAATTGGAGTCAGTTTAGAACACATTTCAAAATTCTTAAATACATTTTGGAGGACAGGGACGGCTGTAAGGGGTGAAAGGGAGGCCGTTTTTAACCTACGTCTATGAGACAGTAAAGGTTAAAAGTTGAATCATTTTCTTACAATTTCTCTTTCTCGGTGTACTGCCACTCCCCAAATTGGAGTCAGTTTTGAACACATTTCAAAATTCTTAAATACATTTTGGAGGACAGGGATGGCTGTAAGGGGTGAAAGGCAGTCCGTTTTTAACCTACGTCTATGAGACAGTAAAGGTTAAAAGTTGAATCATTTTCTTACAATTTCTCTTTCTCGGTGTACTGCCACTCCCCAAATTGGAGTCAGTTTTGAACACATTTCAAAATTCTTAAATACATTTTGGAGGACAGGGACGGCTGTAAGGGGTGAAAGGGAGGCCGTTTTTAACCTACGTCTATGAGACAGTAAAGGTTAAAAGTTGAATCATTTTCTTACAATTTCTCTTTCTCGGTGTACTGCCACTCCCCAAATTGGAGTCAGTTTTGAACACATTTCAAAATTCTTAAATACATTTTGGAGGATAGGGACGGCTGTAAGGGGTGAAAGGGAGGCCGTTTTTAACCTACGTCTATGAAACAGTAAAGGTTAAAAGTTGAATCATTTTCTTACAATTTCTCTTTCTCGGTGTACTGCCACTCCCGAAATTGGAGTCAGTTTTGAACACATTTCAAAATTCTTAAATACATTTTGGAGGACAGGGACGGCTGTAAGGGGTGAAAGGGAGGCCGTTTTTAACCTACGTCTATGAGACAGTAAAGGTTAAAAGTTGAATCATTTTCTTACAATTTCTCTTTCTCGGTATACTGCCACTCCCCAAATTGGAGTCAGTTTTGAACACATTTCAAAATTCTTAAATACATTTTGGAGGACAGGGACGGCTGTAAGGGGTGAAAGGGAGGCCGTTTTTAACCTACGTCTATGAGACAGTAAAGGTTAAAAGTTGAATCGTTTGCTTACAATTTCTCTTTCTCGGTGTACTGCCACTCCCCAAATTGGAGTCAGTTTTGAACACATTTCAAAATTCTTAAATACATTTTGGAGGACAGGGACGGCTGTAAGGGGTGAAAGGGAGGCCGTTTTTAACCTACGTCTATGAGACAGTAAAGGTTAAAAGTTGAATCATTTTCTTCTAATTTCTCTTTCTCGGTGTACTGCCACTCCCCAATTGGAGTCAGTTTTGAACACATTTCAAAATTCTTAAATACATTTTGGAGGATAGGGACGGCTGTAAGGGGTGAAAGGGAGGCCGTTTTTAACCTACGTCTTTGAGACAGTAAAGGTTAAAAGTTGAATCATTTTCTTACAATTTCTCTTTCTCGGTGTACGGCCACTCCCCAAATTGGAGTCAGTTTTGAACACATTTCAAAATTCTTAAATACATTTTGGAGGACAGGGACGGCTGTAAGGGGTGAAAGGGAGGCCGTTTTTAACCTACGTCTATGAGACAGTAAAGGTTAAAAGTTGAATCATTTTCTTACAATTTCTCTTTCTCGGTGTACGGCCACTCCCCAAATTGGAGTCAGTTTTGAACACATTTCAAAATTCTTAAATACATTTTGGAGGACAGGGATGGCTGTAAGGGGTGAAAGGGAGGCCGTTTTTAACCTACATCTATGAGACAGTAAAGGTTAAAAGTTGAATCATTTTCTTACAATTTCTCATCCCTGACCTACAGAGAATCGAAAAAAGAATTTACGTAGCTATTTGCCGTAAGACATTCAGGATTGGACCATACACTATTGCCTCTGCGCCAGCATTAAAATTGTTTATTAACTTTGTGACCTTAGTTTGCTGCCATCTTTCTCGGTGTACGGCCACTCCCCAAATTGGAGTCAGTTTTGAACACATTTCAAAATTCTTAAATACATTTTGGAGGATAGGGACGGCTGTAAGGGGTGAAAGGGAGGCCGTTTTTAACCTACGTCTATGAGACAGTAAAGGTTAAAAGTTGAATCATTTTCTTACAATTTCTCTTTCTCGGTGTACGGCCACTCCCCAAATTGGAGTCAGTTTTGAACACATTTCAAAATTCTTAAATACATTTTGGAGGACAGGGACGGCTGTAAGGGGTAAAAGGGAGGCCGTTTTTAACGTACGTCTATGAGACAGTAAAGGTTAAAAGTTGAATCATTTTCTTACAATTTCTCTTTCTCGGTGTACTGCCACTCCCCAAATTGGAGTCAGTTTTGAACACATTTCAAAATTCTTAAATACATTTTGGAGGACAGGGACGGCTGTAAGGGGTGAAAGGGAGGCCGTTTTTAACCTACGTCTATGAGACAGTAAAGGTTAAAAGTTGAATCATTTTCTTACAATTTCTCTTTCTCGGTGTACGGCCACTCCCCAAATTGGAGTCAGTTTTGAACACATTTCAAAATTCTTAAATACATTTTGGAGGATTGGGACGGCTGTAAGGGGTGAAAGGGAGGCCGTTTTTAACCTACGTCTATGAGACAGTAAAGGTTAAAAGTTGAATCATTTTCTTACAATTTCTTTTTCTCGGTGTACTGCAACTCCCCAAATTGGAGTCAGTTTTGAACACATTTCAAAATTCTTAAATACATTTTGGAGGACAGGGACGGCTGTAAGGGGTGAAAGGGAGGCCGTTTTTAACCTACGTCTATGAGACAGTAAAGGTTAAAAGTTGAATCATTTTCTTACAATTTCTCTTTCTCGGTGTACTGCCACTCCCCAAATTGGAGTCAGTTTTGAACACATTTCAAAATTCTTAAATACATTTTGGAGGATAGGGACGGCTGTAAGGGGTGAAAGGGAGGCCGTTTTTAACCTACATGTATGAGACAGTAAAGGTTAAAAGTTGAATTATTTTCTTACAATTTCTCATCCCTGACCTACAGAGAATCGAAAAAAGAATTTACGTAGCTATTTTCCGTAAGACATTCAGGATTGGACCATACACTATTGCCTCTGCGCCAGCATTAAAATTGTTTATTAACTTTGTGACCTTAGTTTGCTGCCATCTTTCTCGGTGTACGGCCACTCCCCAAATTGGAGTCAGTTTTGAACACATTTCAAAATTCTTAAATACATTTTGGAGGATAGGGACGGCTGTAAGGGGTGAAAGGGAGGCCGTTTTTAACCTACGTCTATGAGACAGTAAAGGTTAAAAGTTGAATCATTTTCTTACAATTTCTCTTTCTCGGTGTACGGCCACTCCCCAAATTGGAGTCAGTTTTGAACACATTTCAAAATTCTTAAATACATTTTGGAGGACAGGGACGGCTGTAAGGGGTGAAAGGGAGGCCGTTTTTAACCTACGTCTATGAGACAGTAAAGGTTAAAAGTTGAATCATTTTCTTACAATTTCTCTTTCTCGGTATACTGCCACTCCCCAAATTGGAGTCAGTTTTGAACACATTTCAAAATTCTTAAATACATTTTGGAGGACAGGGACGGCTGTAAGGGGTGAAAGGGAGGCCGTTTTTAACCTATGTCTATGAGACAGTAAAGGTTAAAAGTTGAATCATTTTCTTACAATTTCTCTTTCTCAGTGTACTGCCACTCCCCAAATTGGAGTCAGTTTTGAACACATTTCAAAATTCTTAAATACATTTTGGAGGATAGGGACGGCTGTAAGGGGTGAAAGGGAGGCCGTTTTAAACCTACGTCTATGAAACAGTAAAGGTTAAAAGTTGAATCATTTTCTTACAATTTCTCTTTCTCGGTGTACTGCCACTCCCAAAATTGGAGTCAGTTTTGAACACATTTCAAAATTCTTAAATACATTTTGGAGGACAGGGACGGCTGTAAGGGGTGAAAGGGAGGCCGTTTTTAACCTACGTCTATGAGACAGTAAAGGTTAAAAGTTGAATCATTTTCTTACAATTTCTCTTTCTCGGTGTACTGCCACTCCCCAAATTGGAGTCAGTTTTGAACACATTTCGAAATTCTTAAATACATTTTGGAGGACAGGGACGGCTGTAAGGGGTGAAAGGGAGGCCGTTTTTAACCTACGTCTATGAGACAGTAAAGGTTAAAAGTTGAATCGTTTTCTTACAATTTCTCTTTCTCGGTGTACTTCCACTCCCCAAATTGGAGTCAGTTTTGAACACATTTCAAAATTCTTAAATACATTTTGGAGGACAGGGACGGCTGTAAGGGGTGAAAGGGAGGCCGTTTTTAACCTACGTCTATGAGACAGTAAAGGTTAAAAGTTTAATCATTTCTTCTAATTTCTCTTTCTCGGTGTACTGCCACTCCCCAATTGGAGTCAGTTTTGAACACATTTCAAAATTCTTAAATACATTTTGGAGGATAGGGACGGCTGTAAGGGGTGAAAGGGAGGCCGTTTTTAACCTACGTCTATGAGACAGTAAAGGTTAAAAGTTGAATCATTTTCTTACAATTTCTCTTTCTCGGTGTACTGCCACTCCCCAAATTGGAGTCCGTTTTTAACACATTTCAAAATTCTTAAATACATTTTGGAGGACAGGGACGGCTGTAAGGGGTGAAAGGGAGGCCGTTTTTAACCTACGTCTATGAGACAGTAAAGGTTAAAAGTTGAAACATTTTCTTACAATTTCTCTTTCTCGGTGTACTGCCACTCCCCAAATTGGAGTCAGTTTTGAACACATTTCAAAATTCTTAAATACATTTTGGAGGACAGGGACGGCTGTAAGGGGTGAAAGGGAGGCCGTTTTTAACCTACGTCTATGAGACAGTAAAGGTTAAAAGTTGAATCGTTTTCTTACAATTTCTCTTTCTCGGTGTACTGCCACTCCCCAAATTGGAGTCAGTTTTGAACACATTTCAAAATTCTTAAATACATTTTGGAGGACAGGGACGGCTGTAAGGGGTGAAAGGGAGGCCGTTTTTAACCTACGTCTATGAGACAGTAAAGGTTAAAAGTTGAATCATTTTCTTACAATTTCTCTTTCTCGGTGTACGGCCACTCCCCAAATTGGAGTCAGTTTTGAACACATTTCAAAATTCTTAAATACATTTTGGAGGACAGGGACGGCTGTAAGGGGTGAAAGGGAGGCCGTTTTTAACCTACGTCTATGAGACAGTAAAGGTTAAAAGTTGAATCATTTTCTTACAATTTCTCTTTCTCGGTGTACTGCCACTCCCCAAATTGGAGTCAGTTTTGAACACATTTCAAAATTCTTAAATACATTTTGGAGGACAGGGACGGCTGTAAGGGGTGAAAGGGAGGCCGTTTTTAACCTATGTCTATGAGACAGTAAAGGTTAAAAGTTGAATCATTTTCTTACAATTTCTCTTTCTCAGTGTACTGCCACTCCCCAAATTGGAGTCAGTTTTGAACACATTTCAAAATTCTTAAATACATTTTGGAGGATAGGGACGGCTGTAAGGGGTGAAAGGGAGGCCGTTTTAAACCTACGTCTATGAAACAGTAAAGGTTAAAAGTTGAATCATTTTCTTACAATTTCTCTTTCTCGGTGTACTGCCACTCCCAAAATTGGAGTCAGTTTTGAACACATTTCAAAATTCTTAAATACATTTTGGAGGACAGGGACGGCTGTAAGGGGTGAAAGGGAGGCCGTTTTTAACCTACGTCTATGAGACAGTAAAGGTTAAAAGTTGAATCATTTTCTTACAATTTCTCTTTCTCGGTGTACTGCCACTCCCCAAATTGGAGTCAGTTTTGAACACATTTCGAAATTCTTAAATACATTTTGGAGGACAGGGACGGCTGTAAGGGGTGAAAGGGAGGCCGTTTTTAACCTACGTCTATGAGACAGTAAAGGTTAAAAGTTGAATCGTTTTCTTACAATTTCTCTTTCTCGGTGTACTTCCACTCCCCAAATTGGAGTCAGTTTTGAACACATTTCAAAATTCTTAAATACATTTTGGAGGACAGGGACGGCTGTAAGGGGTGAAAGGGAGGCCGTTTTTAACCTACGTCTATGAGACAGTAAAGGTTAAAAGTTTAATCATTTCTTCTAATTTCTCTTTCTCGGTGTACTGCCACTCCCCAATTGGAGTCAGTTTTGAACACATTTCAAAATTCTTGAATACATTTTGGAGGATAGGGACGGCTGTAAGGGGTGAAAGGGAGGCCGTTTTTAACCTACGTCTATGAGACAGTAAAGGTTAAAAGTTGAATCATTTTCTTACAATTTCTCTTTCTCGGTGTACTGCCACTCCCCAAATTGGAGTCCGTTTTTAACACATTTCAAAATTCTTAAATACATTTTGGAGGACAGGGACGGCTGTAAGGGGTGAAAGGGAGGCCGTTTTTAACCTACGTCTATGAGACAGTAAAGGTTAAAAGTTGAAACATTTTCTTACAATTTCTCTTTCTCGGTGTACTGCCACTCCCCAAATTGGAGTCAGTTTTGAACACATTTCAAAATTCTTAAATACATTTTGGAGGACAGGGACGGCTGTAAGGGGTGAAAGGGAGGCCGTTTTTAACCTACGTCTATGAGACAGTAAAGGTTAAAAGTTGAATCGTTTTCTTACAATTTCTCTTTCTCGGTGTACTGCCACTCCCCAAATTGGAGTCAGTTTTGAACACATTTCAAAATTCTTAAATACATTTTGGAGGACAGGGACGGCTGTAAGGGGTGAAAGGGAGGCCGTTTTTAACCTACGTCTATGAGACAGTAAAGGTTAAAAGTTGAATCGTTTTCTTACAATTTCTCTTTCTCGGTGTACTGCCACTCCCCAAATTGGAGTCAGTTTTGAACACATTTCAAAATTCTTAAATACATTTTGGAGGACAGGGACGGCTGTAAGGGGTGAAAGGGAGGCCGTTTTTAACCTACGTCTATGAGACAGTAAAGGTTAAAAGTTGAATCATTTTCTTACAATTTCTCTTTATCGGTGTACTGCCACTCCCCAAATTGGAGTCAGTTTTGAACACATTTCAAAATTCTTAAATACATTTTGGAGGACAGGGACGGCTGTAAGGGGTGAAAGGGAGGCCGTTTTTAACCTATGTCTATGAGACAGTAAAGGTTAAAAGTTGAATAATTTTCTTACAATTTCTCTTTCTCGGTGTACTGCCACTCCCCAAATTGGAGTCAGTTTAGAACACATTTCAAAATTCTTAAATACATTTTGGAGGACAGGGACGGCTGTAAGGGGTGAAAGGGAGGCCGTTTTTAACCTACGTCTATGAGACAGTAAAGGTTAAAAGTTGAATCATTTTCTTACAATTTCTCTTTCTCGGTGTACTGCCACTCCCCAAATTGGAGTCAGTTTTGAACACATTTCAAAATTCTTAAATATATTTTGGAGGACAGGGACGGCTGTAAGGGGTGAAAGGGAGGCTGTTTTTAACCTACGTCTATGAGACAGTAAAGGTTAAAAGTTGAATCATTTTCTTACAATTTCTCTTTCTCGGTGTACTGCCACTCCCCAAATTGGAGTCAGTTTTGAACACATTTCAAAATTCTTAAATACATTTTGGAGGATAGGGACGGCTGTAAGGGGTGAAAGGGAGGCCGTTTTTAACCTACGTCTATGAAACAGTAAAGGTTAAAAGTTGAATCATTTTCTTACAATTTCTCTTTCTCGGTGTACTGCCACTCCCCAAATTGGAGTCAGTTTTGAACACATTTCAAAATTCTTAAATACATTTTGGAGGACAGGGACGGCTGTAAGGGGTGAAAGGGAGGCCGTTTTTAACCTACGTCTATGAGACAGTAAAGGTTAAAAGTTGAATCATTTTCTTACAATTTCTCTTTCTCGGTATACTGCCACTCCCCAAATTGGAGTCAGTTTTGAACACATTTCAAAATTCTTAAATACATTTTGGAGGACAGGGACGGCTGTAAGGGGTGAAAGGGAGGCCGTTTTTAACCTACGTCTATGAGACAGTAAAGGTTAAAAGTTGAATCGTTTGCTTACAATTTCTCTTTCTCGGTGTACTGCCACTCCCCAATTGGAGTCAGTTTTGAACACATTTCAAAATTCTTAATTACATTTTGGAGGATAGGGACGGCTGTAAGGGGTGAAAGGGAGGCCGTTTTTAACCTACGTCTATGAGACAGTAAAGGTTAAAAGTTGAATCATTTTCTTACAATTTCTCTTTCTCGGTGTACGGCCACTCCCCAAATTGGAGTCAGTTTTGAACACATTTCAAAATTCTTAAATACATTTTGGAGGACAGGGACGGCTGTAAGGGGTGAAAGGGAGGCCGTTTTTAACCTACGTCTATGAGACAGTAAAGGTTAAAAGTTGAATCATTTTCTTCGAATTTCTCTTTCTCGGTGTACTGCCACTCCCCAATTGGAGTCAGTTTTGAACACATTTCAAAATTCTTAAATACATTTTGGAGGATAGGGACGGCTGTAAGGGGTGAAAGGGAGGCCGTTTTTAACCTACGTCTATGAGACAGTAAAGGTTAAAAGTTGAATCATTTTCTTACAATTTCTCTTTCTCGGTGTACGGCCACTCCCCAAATTGGAGTCAGTTTTGAACACATTTCAAAATTCTTAAATACATTTTGGAGGACAGGGACGGCTGTAAGGGGTGAAAGGGAGGCCGTTTTTAACCTACGTCTATGAGACAGTAAAGGTTAAAAGTTGAATCATTTTCTTACAATTTCTCTTTCTCGGTGTACTGCCACTCCCCAAATTGGAGTCAGTTTTGAACACATTTCGAAATTCTTAAATACATTTTGGAGGACAGGGACGGCTGTAAGGGGTGAAAGGGAGGCCGTTTTTAACCTACGTCTATGAGACAGTAAAGGTTAAAAGTTGAATCGTTTTCTTACAATTTCTCTTTCTCGGTGTACTTCCACTCCCCAAATTGGAGTCAGTTTTGAACACATTTCAAAATTCTTAAATACATTTTGGAGGACAGGGACGGCTGTAAGGGGTGAAAGGGAGGCCGTTTTTAACCTACGTCTATGAGACAGTAAAGGTTAAAAGTTTAATCATTTCTTCTAATTTCTCTTTCTCGGTGTACTGCCACTCCCCAATTGGAGTCAGTTTTGAACACATTTCAAAATTCTTAAATACATTTTGGAGGATAGGGACGGCTGTAAGGGGTGAAAGGGAGGCCGTTTTTAACCTACGTCTATGAGACAGTAAAGGTTAAAAGTTGAATCATTTTCTTACAATTTCTCTTTCTCGGTGTACGGCCACTCCCCAAATTGGAGTCAGTTTTGAACACATTTCAAAATTCTTAAATACATTTTGGAGGACAGGGACGGCTGTAAGGGGTGAAAGGGAGGCCGTTTTTAACCTACGTCTATGAGACAGTAAAGGTTAAAAGTTGAATCATTTTCTTACAATTTCTTTTTCTCGGTGTACTGCAACTCCCCAAATTGGAGTCAGTTTTGAACACATTTCAAAATTCTTAAATACATTTTGGAGGACAGGGACGGCTGTAAGGGGTGAAAGGGAGGCCGTTTTCAACCTACGTCTATGAGACAGTAAAGGTTAAAACTTGAATCATTTTCTTACAATTTCTCTTTCTCGGTGTACTGCCACTCCCCAAATTGGAGTCAGTTTTGAACACATTTCAAAATTCTTAAATACATTTTGGAGGACAGGGACGGCTGTAAGGGGTGAAAGGGAGGCCGTTTTTAACCTACGTCTATGAGACAGTAAAGGTTAAAAGTTGAATCATTTTCTTACAATTTCTCATCCCTGACCTACAGAGAATCGAAAAAAGAATTTACGTAGCTATTTGCCGTAAGACATTCATGATTGCACCATACACTATTGCCTCTGCGCCAGAATTAAAATTGTTTATTAACTTTGTGACCTTAGTTTGCTGCCATCTTTCTCGGTGTACGGCCACTCCCCAAATTGGAGTCAGTTTTGAACACATTTCAAAATTCTTAAATACATTTTGGAGGATAGGGACGGCTGTAAGGGGTGAAAGGGAGGCCGTTTTTAACCTACGTCTATGAGACAGTAAAGGTTAAAAGTTGAATCATTTTCTTACAATTTCTCTTTCTCGGTGTACGGCCACTCCCCAAATTGGAGTCAGTTTTGAACACATTTCAAAATTCTTAAATACATTTTGGAGGACAGGGACGGCTGTAAGGGGTGAAAGGGAGGCCGTTTTTAACCTACGTCTATGAGACAGTAAAGGTTAAAAGTTGAATCATTTTCTTACAATTTCTCTTTCTCGGTGTACTGCCACTCCCCAAATTGGAGTCAGTTTTGAACACATTTAAAAATTCTTAAATACATTTTGGAGGACAGGGACGGCTGTAAGGGGTGAAAGGGAGGCCGTTTTTAACCTACGTCTATGAGACAGTAAAGGTTAAAAGTTGAATCATTTTCTTACAATTTCTCTTTCTCGGTGTACTGCCACTCCCCAAATTGGAGTCAGTTTTGAACACATTTCAAAATTCTTAAATACATTTTGGAGGACAGGGACGGCTGTAAGGGGTGAAAGGGAGGCCGTTTTTAACCTACGTCTATGAGACAGTAAAGGTTAAAAGTTGAATCATTTTCTTACAATTTCTCTTTCTCGGTGTACTTCCACTCCCCAAATTGGAGTCAGTTTTGAACACATTTCAAAATTCTTAAATACATTTTGGAGGACAGGGACGGCTGTAAGGGGTGAAAGGGAGGCCGTTTTTAACCTACGTCTATGAGACAGTAAAGGTTAAAAAGTTGAATCGTTTTCTTACAATTTCTCTTTCTCGGTGTACTGCCACTCCCCAAATTGGAGTCAGTATTGAACACATTTCAAAATTCTTAAATACATTTTGGAGGATAGGGACGGCTGTAAGGGGTGAAAGGGAGGCCGTTTTTAACCTACGTCTATGAGACAGTAAAGGTTAAAAGTTGAATCATTTTCTTACAATTTCTCTTTCTCGGTGTACGGCCACTCCCCAAATTGGAGTCACTTTTGAACACATTTCAAAATTCTTAAATACATTTTGGAGGATTGGGACGGCTGTAAGGGGTGAAAGGGAGGCCGTTTTTAACCTACGTCTATGAGACAGTAAAGGTTAAAAGTTGAATCATTTTCTTACAATTTCTTTTTCTCGGTGTACTGCAACTCCCCAAATTGGAGTCAGTTTTGAACACATTTCAAAATTCTTAAATACATTTTGGAGGACAGGGACGGCTGTAAGGGGTAAAAGGGAGGCCGTTTTTAACCTACGTCTATGAGACAGTAAAGGTTAAAAGTTGAATCATTTTCTTACAATTTCTCTTTCTCGGTGTACTGCCACTCCCCAAATTGGAGTCAGTTTTGAACACATTTCAAAATTCTTAAATACATTTTGGAGGACAGGGACGGCTGTAAGGGGTGAAAGGGAGGCCGTTTTTAACCTACGTCTATGAGACAGTAAAGGTTAAAAGTTGAATCATTTTCTTACAATTTCTCTTTCTCGGTGTACAGCCACTCCCCAAATTGGAGTCAGTTTTGAACACATTTCAAAATTCTTAAATACATTTTGGAGGACAGGGACGGCTGTAAGGGGTGAAAGGGAGGCCGTTTTTAACCTACGTCTATGAGACAGTAAAGGTTAAAAGTTGAATCATTTTCTTCTAATTTCTCTTTCTCGGTGTACTGCCACTCCCCAATTGGAGTCAGTTTTGAACACATTTCAAAATTCTTAAATACATTTTGGAGGATAGGGACGGCTGTAAGGGGTGAAAGGGAGGCCGTTTTTAACCTACGTCTATGAGACAGTAAAGGTTAAAAGTTGAATCATTTTCTTACAATTTCTCTTTCTCGGTGTACGGCCACTCCCCAAATTGGAGTCAGTTTTGAACACATTTCAAAATTCTTAAATACATTTTGGAGGACAGGGACGGCTGTAAGGGGTGAAAGGGAGGCCGTTTTTAACCTACGTCTATGAGACAGTAAAGGTTAAAAGTTGAATCATTTTCTTACAATTTCTCTTTCTCGGTGTACTGCCACTCCCCAAATTGGAGTCAGTTTTGAACACATTTCAAAATTCTTAAATACATTTTGGAGGACAGGGACGGCTGTAAGGGGTGAAAGGGAGGCCGTTTTTAACCTACGTCTATGAGACAGTAAAGGTTAAAAGTTGAATCGTTTTCTTACAATTTCTCTTTCTCGGTGTACTTCCACTCCCCAAATTGGAGTCAGTTTTGAACACATTTCAAAATTCTTAAATACATTTTGGAGGACAGGGACGGCTGTAAGGGGTGAAAGGGAGGCCGTTTTTAACCTACGTCTATGAGACAGTAAAGGTTAAAAGTTGAATCATTTTCTTCTAATTTCTCTTTCTCGGTGTACTGCCACTCCCCAATTGGAGTCAGTTTTGAACACATTTCAAAATTCTTAAATACATTTTGGAGGATAGGGACGGCTGTAAGGGGTGAAAGGGAGGCCGTTTTTAACCTACGTCTATGAGACAGTAAAGGTTAAAAGTTGAATCATTTTCTTACAATTTCTCTTTCTCGGTGTACGGCCACTCCCCAAATTGGAGTCAGTTTTGAACACATTTCAAAATTCTTAAATACATTTTGGAGGACAGGGACGGCTGTAAGGGGTGAAAGGGAGGCCGTTTTTAACCTACGTCTATGAGACAGTAAAGGTTAAAAGTTGAATCATTTTCTTACAATTTCTCTTTCTCGGTGTACTGCCACTCCCCAAATTGGAGTCAGTTTTGAACACATTTCAAAATTCTTAAATACATTTTGGAGGACAGGGACGGCTGTAAGGGGTGAAAGGGAGGCCGTTTTTAACCTACGTCTATGAGACAGTAAAGGTTAAAAGTTGAATCGTTTTCTTACAATTTCTCTTTCTCGGTGTACTTCCACTCCCCAAATTGGAGTCAGTTTTGAACACATTTCAAAATTCTTAAATACATTTTGGAGGACAGGGACGGCTGTAAGGGGTGAAAGGGAGGCCGTTTTTAACCTACGTCTATGAGACAGTAAAGGTTAAAAGTTTAATCATTTCTTCTAATTTCTCTTTCTCGGTGTACTGCCACTCCCCAATTGGAGTCAGTTTTGAACACATTTCAAAATTCTTAAATACATTTTGGAGGATAGGGACGGCTGTAAGGGGTGAAAGGGAGTCCGTTTTTAACCTACGTCTATGAGACAGTAAAGGTTAAAAGTTGAATCATTTTCTTACAATTTCTCTTTCTCGGTGTACGGCCACTCCCCAAATTGGAGTCAGTTTTGAACACATTTCAAAATTCTTAAATACATTTTGGAGGACAGGGACGGCTGTAAGGGGTGAAAGGGAGGCCGTTTTTAACCTACGTCTATGAGACAGTAAAGGTTAAAAGTTGAATCATTTTCTTACAATTTCTTTTTCTCGGTGTACTGCAACTCCCCAAATTGGAGTCAGTTTTGAACACATTTCAAAATTCTTAAATACATTTTGGAGGACAGGGACGGCTGTAAGGGGTGAAAGGGAGGCCGTTTTTAACCTACGTCTATGAGACAGTAAAGGTTAAAAGTTGAATCATTTTCTTACAATTTCTCATCCCTGACCTACAGAGAATCGAAAAAAGAATTTACGTAGCTATTTGCCGTAAGACATTCATGATTGCACCATACACTATTGCCTCTGCGCCAGAATTAAAATTGTTTATTAACTTTGTGACCTTAGTTTGCTGCCATCTTTCTCGGTGTACGGCCACTCCCCAAATTGGAGTCAGTTTTGAACACATTTCAAAATTCTTAAATACATTTTGGAGGATAGGGACGGCTGTAAGGGGTGAAAGGGAGGCCGTTTTTAACCTACGTCTATGAGACAGTAAAGGTTAAAAGTTGAATCATTTTCTTACAATTTCTCTTTCTCGGTGTACGGCCACTCCCCAAATTGGAGTCAGTTTTGAACACATTTCAAAATTCTTAAATACATTTTGGAGGACAGGGACGGCTGTAAGGGGTGAAAGGGAGGCCGTTTTTAACCTACGTCTATGAGACAGTAAAGGTTAAAAGTTGAATCATTTTCTTACAATTTCTCTTTCTCGGTGTACTGCCACTCCCCAAATTGGAGTCAGTTTTGAACACATTTCGAAATTCTTAAATACATTTTGGAGGACAGGGACGGCTGTAAGGGGTGAAAGGGAGGCCGTTTTTAACCTACGTCTATGAGACAGTAAAGGTTAAAAGTTGAATCGTTTTCTTACAATTTCTCTTTCTCGGTGTACTTCCACTCCCCAAATTGGAGTCAGTTTTGAACACATTTCAAAATTCTTAAATACATTTTGGAGGACAGGGACGGCTGTAAGGGGTGAAAGGGAGGCCGTTTTTAACCTACGTCTATGAGACAGTAAAGGTTAAAAGTTTAATCATTTCTTCTAATTTCTCTTTCTCGGTGTACTGCCACTCCCCAATTGGAGTCAGTTTTGAACACATTTCAAAATTCTTAAATACATTTTGGAGGATAGGGACGGCTGTAAGGGGTGAAAGGGAGGCCGTTTTTAACCTACGTCTATGAGACAGTTAAGGTTAAAAGTTGAATCATTTTCTTACAATTTCTCTTTCTCGGTGTACTGCCACTCCCCAAATTGGAGTCCGTTTTTAACACATTTCAAAATTCTTAAATACATTTTGGAGGACAGGGACGGCTGTAAGGGGTGAAAGGGAGGCCGTTTTTAACCTACGTCTATGAGACAGTAAAGGTTAAAAGTTGAAACATTTTCTTACAATTTCTCTTTCTCGGTGTACTGCCACTCCCCAAATTGGAGTCAGTTTTGAACACATTTCAAAATTCTTAAATACATTTTGGAGGACAGGGACGGCTGTAAGGGGTGAAAGGGAGGCCGTTTTTAACCTACGTCTATGAGACAGTAAAGGTTAAAAGTTGAATCGTTTTCTTACAATTTCTCTTTCTCGGTGTACTGCCACTCCCCAAATTGGAGTCAGTTTTGAACACATTTCAAAATTCTTAAATACATTTTGGAGGACAGGGACGGCTGTAAGGGGTGAAAGGGAGGCCGTTTTTAACCTACGTCTATGAGACAGTAAAGGTTAAAAGTTGAATCGTTTTCTTACAATTTCTCTTTCTCGGTGTACTGCCACTCCCCAAATTGGAGTCAGTTTTGAACACATTTCAAAATTCTTAAATACATTTTGGAGGACAGGGACGGCTGTAAGGGGTGAAAGGGAGGCCGTTTTTAACCTACGTCTATGAGACAGTAAAGGTTAAAAGTTGAATCATTTTCTTACAATTTCTCTTTATCGGTGTACTGCCACTCCCCAAATTGGAGTCAGTTTTGAACACATTTCAAAATTCTTAAATACATTTTGGAGGACAGGGACGGCTGTAAGGGGTGAAAGGGAGGCCGTTTTTAACCTATGTCTATGAGACAGTAAAGGTTAAAAGTTGAATAATTTTCTTACAATTTCTCTTTCTCGGTGTACTGCCACTCCCCAAATTGGAGTCAGTTTAGAACACATTTCAAAATTCTTAAATACATTTTGGAGGACAGGGACGGCTGTAAGGGGTGAAAGGGAGGCCGTTTTTAACCTACGTCTATGAGACAGTAAAGGTTAAAAGTTGAATCATTTTCTTACAATTTCTCTTTCTCGGTGTACTGCCACTCCCCAAATTGGAGTCAGTTTTGAACACATTTCAAAATTCTTAAATACATTTTGGAGGACAGGGACGGCTGTAAGGGGTGAAAGGGAGGCCGTTTGTAACCTACGTCTATGAGACAGTAAAGGTTAAAAGTTGAATCATTTTCTTACAATTTCTCTTTCTCGGTGTACTGCCACTCCCCAAATTGGAGTCAGTTTTGAACACATTTCAAAATTCTTAAATACATTTTGGAGGATAGGGACGGCTGTAAGGGGTGAAAGGGAGGCGGTTTTTAACCTACGTCTATGAAACAGTAAAGGTTAAAAGTTGAATCATTTTCTTACAATTTCTCTTTCTCGGTGTACTGCCACTCCCCAAATTGGAGTCAGTTTTGAACACATTTCAAAATTCTTAAATACATTTTGGAGGACAGGGACGGCTGTAAGGGGTGAAAGGGAGGCCGTTTTTAACCTACGTCTATGAGACAGTAAAGGTTAAAAGTTGAATCATTTTCTTACAATTTCTCTTTCTCGGTATACTGCCACTCCCCAAATTGGAGTCAGTTTTGAACACATTTCAAAATTCTTAAATACATTTTGGAGGACAGGGACGGCTGTAAGGGGTGAAAGGGAGGCCGTTTTTAACCTACGTCTATGAGACAGTAAAGGTTAAAAGTTGAATCGTTTGCTTACAATTTCTCTTTCTCGGTGTACTGCCACTCCCCAATTGGAGTCAGTTTTGAACACATTTCAAAATTCTTAATTACATTTTGGAGGATAGGGACGGCTGTAAGGGGTGAAAGGGAGGCCGTTTTTAACCTACGTCTATGAGACAGTAAAGGTTAAAAGTTGAATCATTTTCTTACAATTTCTCTTTCTCGGTGTACGGCCACTCCCCAAATTGGAGTCAGTTTTGAACACATTTCAAAATTCTTAAATACATTTTGGAGGACAGGGACGGCTGTAAGGGGTGAAAGGGAGGCCGTTTTTAACCTACGTCTATGAGACAGTAAAGGTTAAAAGTTGAATCATTTTCTTCGAATTTCTCTTTCTCGGTGTACTGCCACTCCCCAATTGGAGTCAGTTTTGAACACATTTCAAAATTCTTAAATACATTTTGGAGGATAGGGACGGCTGTAAGGGGTGAAAGGGAGGCCGTTTTTAACCTACGTCTATGAGACAGTAAAGGTTAAAAGTTGAATCATTTTCTTACAATTTCTCTTTCTCGGTGTACGGCCACTCCCCAAATTGGAGTCAGTTTTGAACACATTTCAAAATTCTTAAATACATTTTGGAGGACAGGGACGGCTGTAAGGGGTGAAAGGGAGGCCGTTTTTAACCTACGTCTATGAGACAGTAAAGGTTAAAAGTTGAATCATTTTCTTACAATTTCTCTTTCTCGGTGTACTGCCACTCCCCAAATTGGAGTCAGTTTTGAACACATTTCGAAATTCTTAAATACATTTTGGAGGACAGGGACGGCTGTAAGGGGTGAAAGGGAGGCCGTTTTTAACCTACGTCTATGAGACAGTAAAGGTTAAAAGTTGAATCGTTTTCTTACAATTTCTCTTTCTCGGTGTACTTCCACTCCCCAAATTGGAGTCAGTTTTGAACACATTTCAAAATTCTTAAATACATTTTGGAGGACAGGGACGGCTGTAAGGGGTGAAAGGGAGGCCGTTTTTAACCTACGTCTATGAGACAGTAAAGGTTAAAAGTTTAATCATTTCTTCTAATTTCTCTTTCTCGGTGTACTGCCACTCCCCAATTGGAGTCAGTTTTGAACACATTTCAAAATTCTTAAATACATTTTGGAGGATAGGGACGGCTGTAAGGGGTGAAAGGGAGGCCGTTTTTAACCTACGTCTATGAGACAGTAAAGGTTAAAAGTTGAATCATTTTCTTACAATTTCTCTTTCTCGGTGTACGGCCACTCCCCAAATTGGAGTCAGTTTTGAACACATTTCAAAATTCTTAAATACATTTTGGAGGACAGGGACGGCTGTAAGGGGTGAAAGGGAGGCCGTTTTTAACCTACGTCTATGAGACAGTAAAGGTTAAAAGTTGAATCATTTTCTTACAATTTCTTTTTCTCGGTGTACTGCAACTCCCCAAATTGGAGTCAGTTTTGAACACATTTCAAAATTCTTAAATACATTTTGGAGGACAGGGACGGCTGTAAGGGGTGAAAGGGAGGCCGTTTTCAACCTACGTCTATGAGACAGTAAAGGTTAAAACTTGAATCATTTTCTTACAATTTCTCTTTCTCGGTGTACTGCCACTCCCCAAATTGGAGTCAGTTTTGAACACATTTCAAAATTCTTAAATACATTTTGGAGGACAGGGACGGCTGTAAGGGGTGAAAGGGAGGCCGTTTTTAACCTACGTCTATGAGACAGTAAAGGTTAAAAGTTGAATCATTTTCTTACAATTTCTCATCCCTGACCTACAGAGAATCGAAAAAAGAATTTACGTAGCTATTTGCCGTAAGACATTCATGATTGCACCATACACTATTGCCTCTGCGCCAGAATTAAAATTGTTTATTAACTTTGTGACCTTAGTTTGCTGCCATCTTTCTCGGTGTACGGCCACTCCCCAAATTGGAGTCAGTTTTGAACACATTTCAAAATTCTTAAATACATTTTGGAGGATAGGGACGGCTGTAAGGGGTGAAAGGGAGGCCGTTTTTAACCTACGTCTATGAGACAGTAAAGGTTAAAAGTTGAATCATTTTCTTACAATTTCTCTTTCTCGGTGTACGGCCACTCCCCAAATTGGAGTCAGTTTTGAACACATTTCAAAATTCTTAAATACATTTTGGAGGACAGGGACGGCTGTAAGGGGTGAAAGGGAGGCCGTTTTTAACCTACGTCTATGAGACAGTAAAGGTTAAAAGTTGAATCATTTTCTTACAATTTCTCTTTCTCGGTGTACTGCCACTCCCCAAATTGGAGTCAGTTTTGAACACATTTCAAAATTCTTAAATACATTTTGGAGGACAGGGACGGCTGTAAGGGGTGAAAGGGAGGCCGTTTTTAACCTACGTCTATGAGACAGTAAAGGTTAAAAGTTGAATCATTTTCTTACAATTTCTCTTTCTCGGTGTACTGCCACTCCCCAAATTGGAGTCAGTTTTGAACACATTTCAAAATTCTTAAATACATTTTGGAGGACAGGGACGGCTGTAAGGGGTGAAAGGGAGGCCGTTTTTAACCTACGTCTATGAGACAGTAAAGGTTAAAAGTTGAATCATTTTCTTACAATTTCTCTTTCTCGGTGTACTTCCACTCCCCAAATTGGAGTCAGTTTTGAACACATTTCAAAATTCTTAAATACATTTTGGAGGACAGGGACGGCTGTAAGGGGTGAAAGGGAGGCCGTTTTTAACCTACGTCTATGAGACAGTAAAGGTTAAAAAGTTGAATCGTTTTCTTACAATTTCTCTTTCTCGGTGTACTGCCACTCCCCAAATTGGAGTCAGTATTGAACACATTTCAAAATTCTTAAATACATTTTGGAGGATAGGGACGGCTGTAAGGGGTGAAAGGGAGGCCGTTTTTAACCTACGTCTATGAGACAGTAAAGGTTAAAAGTTGAATCATTTTCTTACAATTTCTCTTTCTCGGTGTACGGCCACTCCCCAAATTGGAGTCAGTTTTGAACACATTTCAAAATTCTTAAATACATTTTGGAGGATTGGGACGGCTGTAAGGGGTGAAAGGGAGGCCGTTTTTAACCTACGTCTATGAGACAGTAAAGGTTAAAAGTTGAATCATTTTCTTACAATTTCTTTTTCTCGGTGTACTGCAACTCCCCAAATTGGAGTCAGTTTTGAACACATTTCAAAATTCTTAAATACATTTTGGAGGACAGGGACGGCTGTAAGGGGTAAAAGGGAGGCCGTTTTTAACCTACGTCTATGAGACAGTAAAGGTTAAAAGTTGAATCATTTTCTTACAATTTCTCTTTCTCGGTGTACTGCCACTCCCCAAATTGGAGTCAGTTTTGAACACATTTCAAAATTCTTAAATACATTTTGGAGGACAGGGACGGCTGTAAGGGGTGAAAGGGAGGCCGTTTTTAACCTACGTCTATGAGACAGTAAAGGTTAAAAGTTGAATCATTTTCTTACAATTTCTCTTTCTCGGTGTACAGCCACTCCCCAAATTGGAGTCAGTTTTGAACACATTTCAAAATTCTTAAATACATTTTGGAGGACAGGGACGGCTGTAAGGGGTGAAAGGGAGGCCGTTTTTAACCTACGTCTATGAGACAGTAAAGGTTAAAAGTTGAATCATTTTCTTCTAATTTCTCTTTCTCGGTGTACTGCCACTCCCCAATTGGAGTCAGTTTTGAACACATTTCAAAATTCTTAAATACATTTTGGAGGATAGGGACGGCTGTAAGGGGTGAAAGGGAGGCCGTTTTTAACCTAAGTCTATGAGACAGTAAAGGTTAAAAGTTGAATCATTTTCTTACAATTTCTCTTTCTCGGTGTACTGCCACTCCCCAAATTGGAGTCAGTTTTGAACACATTTCAAAATTCTTAAATACATTTTGGAGGACAGGGACGGCTGTAAGGGGTGAAAGGGAGGCCGTTTTTAACCTACGTCTATGAGACAGTAAAGGTTAAAAGTTGAATCGTTTTCTTACAATTTCTCTTTCTCGGTGTACTTCCACTCCCCAAATTGGAGTCAGTTTTGAACACATTTCAAAATTCCTAAATACATTTTGGAGGACAGGGACGGCTGTAAGGGGTGAAAGGGAGGCCGTTTTTAACCTACGTCTATGAGACAGTAAAGGTTAAAAGTTGAATCATTTTCTTCTAATTTCTCTTTCTCGGTGTACTGCCACTCCCCAATTGGAGTCAGTTTTGAACACATTTCAAAATTCTTAAATACATTTTGGAGGATAGGGACGGCTGTAAGGGGTGAAAGGGAGGCCGTTTTTAACCTACGTCTATGAGACAGTAAAGGTTAAAAGTTGAATCATTTTCTTACAATTTCTCTTTCTCGGTGTACGGCCACTCCCCAAATTGGAGTCAGTTTTGAACACATTTCAAAATTCTTAAATACATTTTGGAGGACAGGGACGGCTGTAAGGGGTGAAAGGGAGGCCGTTTTTAACCTACGTCTATGAGACAGTAAAGGTTAAAAGTTGAATCATTTTCTTACAATTTCTCTTTCTCGGTGTACTGCCACTCCCCAAATTGGAGTCAGTTTTGAACACATTTCAAAATTCTTAAATACATTTTGGAGGACAGGGACGGCTGTAAGGGGTGAAAGGGAGGCCGTTTTTAACCTACGTCTATGAGACAGTAAAGGTTAAAAGTTGAATCGTTTTCTTACAATTTCTCTTTCTCGGTGTACTTCCACTCCCCAAATTGGAGTCAGTTTTGAACACATTTCAAAATTCTTAAATACATTTTGGAGGACAGGGACGGCTGTAAGGGGTGAAAGGGAGGCCGTTTTTAACCTACGTCTATGAGACAGTAAAGGTTAAAAGTTTAATCATTTCTTCTAATTTCTCTTTCTCGGTGTACTGCCACTCCCCAATTGGAGTCAGTTTTGAACACATTTCAAAATTCTTAAATACATTTTGGAGGATAGGGACGGCTGTAAGGGGTGAAAGGGAGTCCGTTTTTAACCTACGTCTATGAGACAGTAAAGGTTAAAAGTTGAATCATTTTCTTACAATTTCTCTTTCTCGGTGTACGGCCACTCCCCAAATTGGAGTCAGTTTTGAACACATTTCAAAATTCTTAAATACATTTTGGAGGACAGGGACGGCTGTAAGGGGTGAAAGGGAGGCCGTTTTTAACCTACGTCTATGAGACAGTAAAGGTTAAAAGTTGAATCATTTTCTTACAATTTCTTTTTCTCGGTGTACTGCAACTCCCCAAATTGGAGTCAGTTTTGAACACATTTCAAAATTCTTAAATACATTTTGGAGGACAGGGACGGCTGTAAGGGGTGAAAGGGAGGCCGTTTTCAACCTACGTCTATGAGACAGTAAAGGTTAAAACTTGAATCATTTTCTTACAATTTCTCTTTCTCGGTGTACTGCCACTCCCCAAATTGGAGTCAGTTTTGAACACATTTCGAAATTCTTAAATACATTTTGGAGGACAGGGACGGCTGTAAGGGGTGAAAGGGAGGCCGTTTTTAACCTACGTCTATGAGACAGTAAAGGTTAAAAGTTGAATCATTTTCTTACAATTTCTCATCCCTGACCTACAGAGAATCGAAAAAAGAATTTACGTAGCTATTTGCCGTAAGACATTCATGATTGCACCATACACTATTGCCTCTGCGCCAGAATTAAAATTGTTTATTAACTTTGTGACCTTAGTTTGCTGCCATCTTTCTCGGTGTACGGCCACTCCCCAAATTGGAGTCAGTTTTGAACACATTTCAAAATTCTTAAATACATTTTGGAGGATAGGGACGGCTGTAAGGGGTGAAAGGGAGGCCGTTTTTAACCTACGTCTATGAGACAGTAAAGGTTAAAAGTTGAATCATTTTCTTACAATTTCTCTTTCTCGGTGTACGGCCACTCCCCAAATTGGAGTCAGTTTTGAACACATTTCAAAATTCTTAAATACATTTTGGAGGACAGGGACGGCTGTAAGGGGTGAAAGGGAGGCCGTTTTTAACCTACGTCTATGAGACAGTAAAGGTTAAAAGTTGAATCATTTTCTTACAATTTCTCTTTCTCGGTGTACTGCCACTCCCCAAATTGGAGTCAGTTTTGAACACATTTCAAAATTCTTAAATACATTTTGGAGGACAGGGACGGCTGTAAGGGGTGAAAGGGAGGCCGTTTTTAACCTACGTCTATGAGACAGTAAAGGTTAAAAGTTGAATCATTTTCTTACAATTTCTCTTTCTCGGTGTACTGCCACTCCCCAAATTGGAGTCAGTTTTGAACACATTTCAAAATTCTTAAATACATTTTGGAGGACAGGGACGGCTGTAAGAGGTGAAAGGGAGGCCGTTTTTAACCTACGTCTATGAGACAGTAAAGGTTAAAAGTTGAATCATTTTCTTACAATTTCTCTTTCTCGGTGTACTTCCACTCCCCAAATTGGAGTCAGTTTTGAACACATTTCAAAATTCTTAAATACATTTTGGAGGACAGGGACGGCTGTAAGGGGTGAAAGGGAGGCCGTTTTTAACCTACGTCTATGAGACAGTAAAGGTTAAAAGTTGAATCGTTTTCTTACAATTTCTCTTTCTCGGTGTACTGCCACTCCCCAAATTGGAGTCAGTATTGAACACATTTCAAAATTCTTAAATACATTTTGGAGGATAGGGACGGCTGTAAGGGGTAAAAGGGAGGCCGTTTTTAACCTACGTCTATGAGACAGTAAAGGTTAAAAGTTGAATCATTTTCTTACAATTTCTCTTTCTCGGTGTACGGCCACTCCCCAATTTGGAGTCAGTTTTGAACACATTTCAAAATTCTTAAATACATTTTGGAGGATTGGGACGGCTGTAAGGGGTGAAAGGGAGGCCGTTTTTAACCTACGTCTATGAGACAGTAAAGGTTAAAAGTTGAATCATTTTCTTACAATTTCTTTTTCTCGGTGTACTGCAACTCCCCAAATTGGAGTCAGTTTTGAACACATTTCAAAATTCTTAAATACATTTTGGAGGACAGGGACGGCTGTAAGGGGTAAAAGGGAGGCCGTTTTTAACCTACGTCTATGAGACAGTAAAGGTTAAAAGTTGAATCATTTTCTTACAATTTCTCTTTCTCGGTGTACTGCCACTCCCCAAATTGGAGTCAGTTTTGAACACATTTCAAAATTCTTAAATACATTTTGGAGGACAGGGACGGCTGTAAGGGGTGAAAGGGAGGCCGTTTTTAACCTACGTCTATGAGACAGTAAAGGTTAAAAGTTGAATCATTTTCTTACAATTTCTCTTTCTCGGTGTACAGCCACTCCCCAAATTGGAGTCAGTTTTGAACACATTTCAAAATTCTTAAATACATTTTGGAGGACAGGGACGGCTGTAAGGGGTGAAAGGGAGGCCGTTTTTAACCTACGTCTATGAAACAGTAAAGGTTAAAAGTTGAATCATTTTCTTACAATTTCTCTTTCTCGGTGTACTGCCACTCCCAAAATTGGAGTCAGTTTTGAACACATTTCAAAATTCTTAAATACATTTTGGAGGACAGGGACGGCTGTAAGGGGTGAAAGGGAGGCCGTTTTTAACCTACGTCTATGAGACAGTAAAGGTTAAAAGTTGAATCATTTTCTTACAATTTCTCTTTCTCGGTGTACTGCCACTCCCCAAATTGGAGTCCGTTTTTAACACATTTCAAAATTCTTAAATACATTTTGGAGGACAGGGACGGCTGTAAGGGGTGAAAGGGAGGCCGTTTTTAACCTACGTCTATGAGACAGTAAAGGTTAAAAGTTGAATCGTTTTCTTACAATTTCTCTTTCTCGGTGTACTGCCACTCCCCAAATTGGAGTCAGTTTTGAACACATTTCAAAATTCTTAAATACATTTTGGAGGACAGGGACGGCTGTAAGGGGTGAAAGGGAGGCCGTTTTTAACCTACGTCTATGAGACAGTAAAGGTTAAAAGTTGAATCATTTTCTTCTAATTTCTCTTTCTCGGTGTACTGCCACTCCCCAATTGGAGTCAGTTTTGAACACATTTCAAAATTCTTAAATACATTTTGGAGGACAGGGACGGCTGTAAGGGGTGAAAGGGAGGCCGTTTTTAACCTACGTCTATGAGACAGTAAAGGTTAAAAGTTGAATCATTTTCTTACAATTTCTCTTTCTCGGTGTACTGCCACTCCCCAAATTGGAGTCAGTTTTGAACACATTTCAAAATTCTTAAATACATTTTGGAGGACAGGGACGGCTGTAAGGGGTGAAAGGGAGGCCGTTTTTAACCTACGTCTATGAGACAGTAAAGGTTAAAAGTTGAATCATTTTCTTACAATTTCTCTTTCTCGGTGTACGGCCACTCCCCAAATTGGAGTCAGTTTTGAACACATTTCAAAATTCTTAAATATATTTTGGAGGACAGGGACGGCTGTAAGGGGTGAAAGGGAGGCCGTTTTTAACCTACATGTATGAGACAGTAAAGGTTAAAAGTTGAATTATTTTCTTACAATTTCTCATCCCTGACCTACAGAGAATCGAAAAAAGAATTTACGTAGCTATTTTCCGTAAGACATTCAGGATTGGACCATACACTATTGCCTCTGCGCCAGCATTAAAATTGTTTATTAACTTTGTGACCTTAGTTTGTTGCCATCTTTCTCGGTGTACGGCCACTCCCCAAATTGGAGTCAGTTTTGAACACATTTCAAAATTCTTAAATACATTTCGGAGGATAGGGACGGCTGTAAGGGGTGAAAGGGAGGCCGTTTTTAACCTACGTCTATGAGACAGTAAAGGTTAAAAGTTGAATCATTTTCTTACAATTTCTCTTTCTCGGTGTACGGCCACTCCCCAAATTGGAGTCAGTTTTGAACACATTTCAAAATTCTTAAATACATTTTGGAGGACAGGGACGGCTGTAAGGGGTGAAAGGGAGGCCGTTTTTAACCTACGTCTATGAGACAGTAAAGGTTAAAAGTTGAATCATTTTCTTACAATTTCTCTTTATCGGTGTACTGCCACTCTCCAAATTGGAGTCAGTTTTGAACACATTTCAAAATTCTTAAATACATTTTGGAGGACAGGGACGGCTGTAAGGGGTGAAAGGGAGGCCGTTTTTAACCTATGTCTATGAGACAGTAAAGGTTAAAAGTTGAATCATTTTCTTACAATTTCTCTTTCTCGGTGTACTGCCACTCCCCAAATTGGAGTCAGTTTAGAACACATTTCAAAATTCTTAAATACATTTTGGAGGACAGGGACGGCTGTAAGGGGTGAAAGGGAGGCCGTTTTTAACCTACGTCTATGAGACAGTAAAGGTTAAAAGTTGAATCATTTTCTTACAATTTCTCTTTCTCGGTGTACTGCCACTCCCCAAATTGGAGTCAGTTTTGAACACATTTCAAAATTCTTAAATACATTTTGGAGGACAGGGACGGCTGTAAGGGGTGAAAGGCAGTCCGTTTTTAACCTACGTCTATGAGACAGTAAAGGTTAAAAGTTGAATCATTTTCTTACAATTTCTCTTTCTCGGTGTACTGCCACTCCCCAAATTGGAGTCAGTTTTGAACACATTTCAAAATTCTTAAATACATTTTGGAGGACAGGGACGGCTGTAAGGGGTGAAAGGGAGGCCGTTTTTAACCTACGTCTATGAGACAGTAAAGGTTAAAAGTTGAATCATTTTCTTACAATTTCTCTTTCTCGGTGTACTGCCACTCCCCAAATTGGAGTCAGTTTTGAACACATTTCAAAATTCTTAAATACATTTTGGAGGATAGGGACGGCTGTAAGGGGTGAAAGGGAGGCCGTTTTTAACCTACGTCTATGAAACAGTAAAGGTTAAAAGTTGAATCATTTTCTTACAATTTCTCTTTCTCGGTGTACTGCCACTCCCGAAATTGGAGTCAGTTTTGAACACATTTCAAAATTCTTAAATACATTTTGGAGGACAGGGACGGCTGTAAGGGGTGAAAGGGAGGCCGTTTTTAACCTACGTCTATGAGACAGTAAAGGTTAAAAGTTGAATCATTTTCTTCTAATTTCTCTTTCTCGGTGTACTGCCACTCCCCAATTGGAGTCAGTTTTGAACACATTTCAAAATTCTTAAATACATTTTGGAGGACAGGGACGGCTGTAAGGGGTGAAAGGGAGGCCGTTTTTAACCTACGTCTATGAGACAGTAAAGGTTAAAAGTTGAATCATTTTCTTACAATTTCTCTTTCTCGGTGTACTGCCACTCCCCAAATTGGAGTCAGTTTTGAACACATTTCAAAATTCTTAAATACATTTTGGAGGACAGGGACGGCTGTAAGGGGTGAAAGGGAGGCCGTTTTTAACCTACGTCTATGAGACAGTAAAGGTTAAAAGTTGAATCATTTTCTTACAATTTCTCTTTCTCGGTGTACGGCCACTCCCCAAATTGGAGTCAGTTTTGAACACATTTCAAAATTCTTAAATATATTTTGGAGGACAGGGACGGCTGTAAGGGGTGAAAGGGAGGCCGTTTTTAACCTACATGTATGAGACAGTAAAGGTTAAAAGTTGAATTATTTTCTTACAATTTCTCATCCCTGACCTACAGAGAATCGAAAAAAGAATTTACGTAGCTATTTTCCGTAAGACATTCAGGATTGGACCATACACTATTGCCTCTGCGCCAGCATTAAAATTGTTTATTAACTTTGTGACCTTAGTTTGCTGCCATCTTTCTCGGTGTACGGCCACTCCCCAAATTGGAGTCAGTTTTGAACACATTTCAAAATTCTTAAATACATTTCGGAGGATAGGGACGGCTGTAAGGGGTGAAAGGGAGGCCGTTTTTAACCTACGTCTATGAGACAGTAAAGGTTAAAAGTTGAATCATTTTCTTACAATTTCTCTTTCTCGGTGTACGGCCACTCCCCAAATTGGAGTCAGTTTTGAACACATTTCAAAATTCTTAAATACATTTTGGAGGACAGGGACGGCTGTAAGGGGTGAAAGGGAGGCCGTTTTTAACCTACGTCTATGAGACAGTAAAGGTTAAAAGTTGAATCATTTTCTTACAATTTCTCTTTATCGGTGTACTGCCACTCTCCAAATTGGAGTCAGTTTTGAACACATTTCAAAATTCTTAAATACATTTTGGAGGACAGGGACGGCTGTAAGGGGTGAAAGGGAGGCCGTTTTTAACCTATGTCTATGAGACAGTAAAGGTTAAAAGTTGAATCATTTTCTTACAATTTCTCTTTCTCGGTGTACTGCCACTCCCCAAATTGGAGTCAGTTTAGAACACATTTCAAAATTCTTAAATACATTTTGGAGGACAGGGACGGCTGTAAGGGGTGAAAGGGAGGCCGTTTTTAACCTACGTCTATGAGACAGTAAAGGTTAAAAGTTGAATCATTTTCTTACAATTTCTCTTTCTCGGTGTACTGCCACTCCCCAAATTGGAGTCAGTTTTGAACACATTTCAAAATTCTTAAATACATTTTGGAGGACAGGGACGGCTGTAAGGGGTGAAAGGCAGTCCGTTTTTAACCTACGTCTATGAGACAGTAAAGGTTAAAAGTTGAATCATTTTCTTACAATTTCTCTTTCTCGGTGTACTGCCACTCCCCAAATTGGAGTCAGTTTTGAACACATTTCAAAATTCTTAAATACATTTTGGAGGACAGGGACGGCTGTAAGGGGTGAAAGGGAGGCCGTTTTTAACCTACCTCTATGAGACAGTAAAGGTTAAAAGTTGAATCATTTTCTTACAATTTCTCTTTCTCGGTGTACTGCCACTCCCCAAATTGGAGTCAGTTTTGAACACATTTCAAAATTCTTAAATACATTTTGGAGGATAGGGACGGCTGTAAGGGGTGAAAGGGAGGCCGTTTTTAACCTACGTCTATGAAACAGTAAAGGTTAAAAGTTGAATCATTTTCTTACAATTTCTCTTTCTCGGTGTACTGCCACTCCCGAAATTGGAGTCAGTTTTGAACACATTTCAAAATTCTTAAATACATTTTGGAGGACAGGGACGGCTGTAAGGGGTGAAAGGGAGGCCGTTTTTAACCTACGTCTATGAGACAGTAAAGGTTAAAAGTTGAATCATTTTCTTACAATTTCTCTTTCTCGGTATACTGCCACTCCCCAAATTGGAGTCAGTTTTGAACACATTTCAAAATTCTTAAATACATTTTGGAGGACAGGGACGGCTGTAAGGGGTGAAAGGGAGGCCGTTTTTAACCTACGTCTATGAGACAGTAAAGGTTAAAAGTTGAATCGTTTGCTTACAATTTCTCTTTCTCGGTGTACTGCCACTCCCCAAATTGGAGTCAGTTTTGAACACATTTCAAAATTCTTAAATACATTTTGGAGGACAGGGACGGCTGTAAGGGGTGAAAGGGAGGCCGTTTTTAACCTACGTCTATGAGACAGTAAAGGTTAAAAGTTGAATCATTTTCTTCTAATTTCTCTTTCTCGGTGTACTGCCACTCCCCAATTGGAGTCAGTTTTGAACACATTTCAAAATTCTTAAATACATTTTGGAGGATAGGGACGGCTGTAAGGGGTGAAAGGGAGGCCGTTTTTAACCTACGTCTTTGAGACAGTAAAGGTTAAAAGTTGAATCATTTTCTTACAATTTCTCTTTCTCGGTGTACGGCCACTCCCCAAATTGGAGTCAGTTTTGAACACATTTCAAAATTCTTAAATACATTTTGGAGGACAGGGACGGCTGTAAGGGGTGAAAGGGAGGCCGTTTTTAACCTACGTCTATGAGACAGTAAAGGTTAAAAGTTGAATCATTTTCTTACAATTTCTTTTTCTCGGTGTACTGCAACTTCCCAAATTGGAGTCAGTTTTGAACACATTTCAAAATTCTTAAATACATTTTGGAGGACAGGGACGGCTGTAAGGGGTGAAAGGGAGGCCGTTTTTAACCTACGTCTATGAGACAGTAAAGGTTAAAAGTTGAATCATTTTCTTACAATTTCTCTTTCTCGGTGTACTGCCACTCCCCAAATTGGAGTCAGTTTTGAACACATTTCAAAATTCTTAAATACATTTTGGAGGACAGGGACGGCTGTAAGGGGTGAAAGGGAGGCCGTTTTTAACCTACGTCTATGAGACAGTAAAGGTTAAAAGTTGAATCATTTTCTTACAATTTTTCTTTCTCGGTGTACGGCCACTCCCCAAATTGGAGTCAGTTTTGAACACATTTCAAAATTCTTAAATACATTTTGGAGGACAGGGACGGCTGTAAGGGGTGAAAGGGAGGCCGTTTTTAACCTACGTCTATGAGACAGTAAAGGTTAAAAGTTGAATCATTTTCTTACAATTTCTCATCCCTGACCTACAGAGAATCGAAAAAAGAATTTACGTAGCTATTTGCCGTAAGACATTCAGGATTGGACCATACACTATTGCCTCTGCGCCAGCATTAAAATTGTTTATTAACTTTGTGACCTTAGTTTGCTGCCATCTTTCTCGGTGTACGGCCACTCCCCAAATTGGAGTCAGTTTTGAACACATTTCAAAATTCATAAATACATTTTGGAGGATAGGGACGGCTGTAAGGGGTGAAAGGGAGGCCGTTTTTAACCTACGTCTATGAGACAGTAAAGGTTAAAAGTTGAATCATTTTCTTACAATTTCTCTTTCTCGGTGTACGGCCACTCCCCAAATTGGAGTCAGTTTTGAACACATTTCAAAATTCTTAAATACATTTTGGAGGACAGGGACGGCTGTAAGGGGTGAAAGGGAGGCCGTTTTTAACCTACGTCTATGAGACAGTAAAGGTTAAAAGTTGAATCATTTTCTTACAATTTCTCTTTCTCGGTGTACTGCCACTCCCCAAATTGGAGTCAGTTTTGAACACATTTCAAAATTCTTAAATACATTTTGGATGACAGGGACGGCTATAAGGGGTGAAAGGGAGGCCGTTTTTAACCTACGTCTATGAGACAGTAAAGGTTAAAAGTTGAATCATTTTCTTACAATTTCTCTTTCTCGGTGTACTGCCACTCCCCAAATTGGAGTCAGTTTTGAACACATTTCAAAATTCTTAAATACATTTTGGAGGACAGGGACGGCTGTAAGGGGTGAAAGGGAGGCCGTTTTTAACCTACGTCTATGAGACAGTAAAAGTTAAAAGTTGAATCATTTTCTTACAATTTTTCTTTCTCGGTGTACGGCCACTCCCCAAATTGGAGTCAGTTTTGAACACATTTCAAAATTCTTAAATACATTTTGGAGGACAGGGACGGCTGTAAGGGGTGAAAGGGAGGCCGTTTTTAACCTACGTCTATGAGACAGTAAAGGTTAAAGTTGAATCATTTTCTTACAATTTCTCATCCCTGACCTACAGAGAATCGAAAAAAGAATTTACGTAGCTATTTGCCGTAAGACATTCAGGATTGGACCATACACTATTGCCTCTGCGCCAGCATTAAAATTGTTTATTAACTTTGTGACCTTAGTTTGCTGCCATCTTTCTCGGTGTACGGCCACTCCCCAAATTGGAGTCAGTTTTGAACACATTTCAAAATTCTTAAATACATTTTGGAGGATAGGGACGGCTGTAAGGGGTGAAAGGGAGGCCGTTTTTAACCTACGTCTATGAGACAGTAAAGGTTAAAAGTTGAATCATTTTCTTACAATTTCTCTTTCTCGGTGTACGGCCACTCCCCAAATTGGAGTCAGTTTTGAACACATTTCAAAATTCTTAAATACATTTTGGAGGACAGGGACGGCTGTAAGGGGTGAAAGGGAGGCCGTTTTTAACCTACGTCTATGAGACAGTAAAGGTTAAAGTTGAATCATTTTCTTACAATTTCTCATCCCTGACCTACAGAGAATCGAAAAAAGAATTTACGTAGCTATTTGCCGTAAGACATTCAGGATTGGACCATACACTATTGCCTCTGCGCCAGCATTAAAATTGTTTATTAACTTTGTGACCTTAGTTTGCTGCCATCTTTCTCGGTGTACGGCCACTCCCCAAATTGGAGTCAGTTTTGAACACATTTCAAAATTCTTAAATACATTTTGGAGGACAGGGACGGCTGTAAGGGGTGAAAGGGAGGCCGTTTTTAACCTACGTCTATGAGACAGTAAAGGTTAAAAGTTGAATCATTTTCTTACAATTTCTCATCCCTGACCTACAGAGAATCGAAAAAAGAATTTACGTAGCTATTTGCCGTAAGACATTCAGGATTGGACCATACACTATTGCCTCTGCGCCAGCATTAAAATTGTTTATTAACTTTGTGACCTTAGTTTGCTGCCATCTTTCTCGGTGTACGGCCACTCCCCAAATTGGAGTCAGTTTTGAACACATTTCAAAATTCATAAATACATTTTGGAGGATAGGGACGGCTGTAAGGGGTGAAAGGGAGGCCGTTTTTAACCTACGTCTATGAGACAGTAAAGGTTAAAAGTTGAATCATTTTCTTACAATTTCTCTTTCTCGGTGTACGGCCACTCCCCAAATTGGAGTCAGTTTTGAACACATTTCAAAATTCTTAAATACATTTTGGAGGACAGGGACGGCTGTAAGGGGTGAAAGGGAGGCCGTTTTTAACCTACGTCTATGAGACAGTAAAGGTTAAAAGTTGAATCATTTTCTTACAATTTCTCTTTCTCGGTGTACTGCCACTCCCCAAATTGGAGTCAGTTTTGAACACATTTCAAAATTCTTAAATACATTTTGGATGACAGGGACGGCTATAAGGGGTGAAAGGGAGGCCGTTTTTAACCTACGTCTATGAGACAGTAAAGGTTAAAAGTTGAATCATTTTCTTACAATTTCTCTTTCTCGGTGTACTGCCACTCCCCAAATTGGAGTCAGTTTTGAACACATTTCAAAATTCTTAAATACATTTTGGAGGACAGGGACGGCTGTAAGGGGTGAAAGGGAGGCCGTTTTTAACCTACGTCTATGAGACAGTAAAAGTTAAAAGTTGAATCATTTTCTTACAATTTTTCTTTCTCGGTGTACGGCCACTCCCCAAATTGAAGTCAGTTTTGAACACATTTCAAAATTCTTAAATACATTTTGGAGGACAGGGACGGCTGTAAGGGGTGAAAGGGAGGCCGTTTTTAACCTACGTCTATGAGACAGTAAAGGTTAAAGTTGAATCATTTTCTTACAATTTCTCATCCCTGACCTACAGAGAATCGAAAAAAGAATTTACGTAGCTATTTGCCGTAAGACATTCAGGATTGGACCATACACTATTGCCTCTGCGCCAGCATTAAAATTGTTTATTAACTTTGTGACCTTAGTTTGCTGCCATCTTTCTCGGTGTACGGCCACTCCCCAAATTGGAGTCAGTTTTGAACACATTTCAAAATTCTTAAATACATTTTGGAGGATAGGGACGGCTGTAAGGGGTGAAAGGGAGGCCGTTTTTAACCTACGTCTATGAGACAGTAAAGGTTAAAAGTTGAATCATTTTCTTACAATTTCTCTTTCTCGGTGTACGGCCACTCCCCAAATTGGAGTCAGTTTTGAACACATTTCAAAATTCTTAAATACATTTTGGAGGACAGGGACGGCTGTAAGGGGTGAAAGGGAGGCCGTTTTTAACCTACGTCTATGAGACAGTAAAGGTTAAAAGTTGAATCATTTTCTTACAATTTCTCTTTCTCGGTGTACTGCCACTCCCCAAATTGGAGTCAGTTTTGAACACATTTCAAAATTCTTAAATACATTTTGGAGGACAGGGACGGCTGTAAGGGGTGAAAGGGAGGCCGTTTTTAACCTACGTCTATGAGACAGTAAAGGTTAAAAGTTGAATCATTTTCTTACAATTTCTCTTTCTCGGTGTACTGCCACTCCCCAAATTGGAGTCAGTTTTGAACACATTTCAAAATTCTTAAATACATTTTGGAGGACAGGGACGGCTGTAAGGGGTGAAAGGGAGGCCGTTTTTAACCTATGTCTATGAGACAGTAAAGGTTAAAAGTTGAATCATTTTCTTACAATTTCTCTTTCTCGGTGTACTGCCACTCCCCAAATTGGAGTCAGTTTTGAACACATTTCAAAATTCTTAAATACATTTTGGAGGACAGGGACGGCTGTAAGGGGTGAAAGGGAGGCCGTTTTTAACCTACGTCTATGAGACAGTAAAGGTTAAAAGTTGAATCATTTTCTTACAATTTCTCTTTCTCGGTGTACGGCCACTCCCCAAATTGGAGTCAGTTTTGAACACATTTCAAAATTCTTAAATACATTTTGGAGGACAGGGACGGCTGTAAGGGGTGAAAGGGAGGCCGTTTTTAACCTACGTCTATGAGACAGTAAAGGTTAAAAGTTGAATCATTTTCTTACAATTTCTCTTTCTCAGTGTACTGCCACTCCCCAAATTGGAGTCAGTTTTGAACACATTTCAAAATTCTTAAATACATTTTGGAGGACAGGGACGGCTGTAAGGGGTGAAAGGGAGGCCGTTTTTAACCTACGTCTATGAGACAGTAAAGGTTAAAAGTTGAATCATTTTCTTACAATTTCTCATCCCTGACCTACAGAGAATCGAAAAAAGAATTTGCGTAGCTATTTGCCGTGAGACATTCAGGATTGGACCATACACTATTGCCTCTGTGCCAGCATTAAAATTGTTTATTAACTTTGTGACCTTAGTTTGCTGCCATCTTTCTCGGTGTACGGCCACTCCCCAAATTGGAGTCAGTTTTGAACACATTTCAAAATTCTTAAATACATTTTGGAGGACAGGGACGGCTGTAAGGGGTGAAAGGGAGGCCGTTTTTAACCTACGTCTATGAGACAGTAAAGGTTAAAAGTTGAATCATTTTCTTACAATTTCTCTTGGTGTACTGCCACTCCCCAAATTGGAGTCAGTTTTGAACACATTTCAAAATTCTTAAATACATTTTGGAGGACAGGGACGGCTGTAAGGGGTGAAAGGGAGGCCGTTTTTAACCTACGTCTATGAGACAGTAAAGGTTAAAAGTTGAATCATTTTCTTACAATTTCTCTTTCTCGGTGTACGGCCACTCCCCAAATTGGAGTCAGTTTTGAACACATTTTAAAATTCTTAAATACATTTTGGAGGACAGGGACGGCTGTAAGGGGTGAAAGGGAGGCCGTTTTTAACCTACGTCTATGAGACAGTAAAGGTTAAAAGTTGAATCATTTTCTTACAATTTCTCTTTCTCGGTGTACTGCCACTCCCCAAATTGGAGTCAGTTTTGAACACATTTCAAAATTCTTAAATACATTTTGGAGGACAGGGACGGCTGTAAGGGGTGAAAGGGAGGCCGTTTTTAACCTATGTCTATGAGACAGTAAAGGTTAAAAGTTGAATCATTTTCTTACAATTTCTCTTTCTCGGTGTACTGCCACTCCCCAAATTGGAGTCAGTTTTGAACACATTTCAAAATTCTTAAATACATTTTGGAGGACAGGGACGGCTGTAAGGGGTGAAAGGGAGGCCGTTTTTAACCTACGTCTATGAGACAGTAAAGGTTAAAAGTTGAATCATTTTCTTACAATTTCTCTTTCTCGGTGTACCGCCACTCCCCAAATTGGAGTCAGTTTTGAACACATTTCAAAATTCTTAAATACATTTTGGAGGACAGGGACGGCTGTAAGGGGTGAAAGGGAGGCCGTTTTTAACCTACGTCTATGAGACAGTAAAGGTTAAAAGTTGAATCATTTTCTTACAATTTCTCTTTCTCGGTGTACGGCCACTCCCCAAATTGGAGTCAGTTTTGAACACATTTCAAAATTCTTAAATACATTTTGGAGGACAGGGGACGGCTGTAAGGGGTGAAAGGGAGGCCGTTTTTAACCTACGTCTATGAGACAGTAAAGGTTAAAAGTTGAATCATTTTCTTACAATTTCTCTTTCTCGGTGTACTGCCACTCCCCAAATTAGAGTCAGTTTTGAACACATTTCAAAATTCTTAAATACATTTTGGAGGACAGGGACGGCTGTAAGGGGTGAAAGGGAGGCCGTTTTTAACCTACGTCTATGAGACAGTAAAGGTTAAAAGTTGAATCATTTTCTTACAATTTCTCTTTCTCGGTGTACTGCCACTCCCCAAATTGGAGTCAGTTTTGAACACATTTCAAAATTCTTAAATACATTTTGGAGGACAGGGACGGCTGTAAGGGGTGAAAGGGAGGCCGTTTTTAACCTACGTCTATGAGACAGTAAAGGTTAAAAGTTGAATCATTTTCTTACAATTTCTCTTTCTCGGTGTACTGCCACTCCCCAAATTGGAGTCAGTTTTGAACACATTTCAAAATTCTTAAATACATTTTGGAGGACAGGGATGGCTGTAAGGGGTGAAAGGGAGGCCGTTTTTAACCTACGTCTATGAGACAGTAAAGGTTAAAAGTTGAATCGTTTTCTTACAATTTCTCTTTCTCGGTGTACTGCCACTCCCCAAATTGGAGTCAGTTTTGAACACATTTCAAAATTCTTAAATACATTTTGGAGGACAGGGACGGCTGTAAGGGGTGAAAGGGAGGCCGTTTTTAACCTACGTCTATGAGACAGTAAAGGTTAAAAGTTGAATCATTTTCTTCTAATTTCTCTTTCTCGGTGTACTGCCACTCCCCAAATTGGAGTCAATTTTGAACACATTTCAAAATTCTTAAATACATTTTGGAGGACAGGGACGGCTGTAAGGGGTGAAAGGGAGGCCGTTTTTAACCTACGTCTATGAGACAGTAAAGGTTAAAAGTTGAATCATTTTCTTACAATGTCTTTTTCTCGGTGTACTGCAACTCCCCAAATTGGAGTCAGTTTTGAACACATTTCAAAATTCTTAAATACATTTTGGAGGACAGGGACGGCTGTAAGGGGTGAAAGGGAGGCCGTTTTTAACCTACGTCTATGAGACAGTAAAGGTTAAAAGTTGAATCATTTTCTTACAATTTCTCTTTCTTGGTGTACTGCCACTCCCCAAATTGGAGTCAGTTTTGAACACATTTCAAAATTCTTAAATACATTTTGGAGGACAGGGACGGCTGTAAGGGGTGAAAAGGAGGCCGTTTTTAACCTACGTCTATGAGACAGTAAAGGTTAAAAGTTGAATCATTTTCTTACAATTTCTCTTTCTCGGTGTACGGCCACTCCCCAAATTGGAGTCAGTTTTGAACACATTTCAAAATTCTTAAATACATTTTGGAGGACAGGGACGGCTGTAAGGGGTGAAAGGGAGGCCGTTTTTAACCTACGTCTATGAGACAGTAAAGGTTAAAAGTTGAATCATTTTCTTACAAATTCTCTTTCTCGGTGTACTGCCACTCCCCAAATTGGAGTCAGTTTTGAACACATTTCAAAATTCTTAAATACATTTTGGAGGACAGGGACGGCTGTAAGGGGTGAAAGGGAGGCCGTTTTTAACCTACGTCTATGAGACAGTAAAGGTTAAAAGTTGAATCATTTTCTTACAATTTCTCTTTCTCGGTGTACTGCCACTCCCCAAATTGAAGTCAGTTTTGAACACATTTCAAAATTCTTAAATACATTTTGGAGGATAGGGACGGCAGTAAGGGGTGAAAGGGAGGCCGTTTTTAACCTACGTCTATGAAACAGTAAAGGTTAAAAGTTGAATCATTTTCTTACAATTTCTCTTTCTCGGTGTACTGCCACTCCCCAAATTGGAGTCAGTTTTGAACACATTTCAAAATTCTTAAATACATTTTGGAGGACAGGGACGGCTGTAAGGGGTGAAAGGGAGGCCGTTTTTAACCTACGTCTATGAGACAGTAAAGGTTAAAAGTTGAATCATTTTCTTACAATTTCTCTTTCTCGGTGTACTGCCACTCCCCAAATTGGAGTCAGTTTTGAACACATTTCAAAATTCTTAAATACATTTTGGAGGACAGGGACGGCTGTAAGGGGTGAAAGGGAGGCCGTTTTTAACCTACGTCTATGAGACAGTAAAGGTTAAAAGTTGAATCGTTTTCTTACAATTTCTTTTTCTCGGTGTACTGCAACTCCCCAAATTGGAGTCAGTTTTGAACACATTTCAAAATTCTTAAATACATTTTGGAGGACAGGGACGGCTGTAAGGGGTGAAAGGGAGGCCGTTTTTAACCTACGTCTATGAGACAGTAAAGGTTAAAAGTTGAATCATTTTCTTACAATTTCTCTTTCTCGGTGTACTGCCACTCCCCAAATTGGAGTCAGTTTTGAACACATTTCAAAATTCTTAAATACATTTTGGAGGACAGGGACGGCTGTAAGGGGTGAAAGGGAGGCAGTTTTTAACCTACGTCTATGAGACAGTAAAGGTTAAAAGTTGAATCATTTTCTTACAATTTCTCTTTCTCGGTGTACGGCCACTACCCAAATTGGAGTCAGTTTTGAACACATTTCAAAATTCTTAAATACATTTTGGAGGACAGGGATGGCTGTAAGGGGTGAAAGGGAGGCCGTTTTTAACCTACATCTATGAGACAGTAAAGGTTAAAAGTTGAATCATTTTCTTACAATTTCTCATCCCTGACCTACAGAGAATCGAAAAAAGAATTTACGTAGCTATTTGCCGTAAGACATTCAGGATTGGACCATACACTATTGCCTCTGCGCCAGCATTAAAATTGTTTATTAACTTTGTGACCTTAGTTTGCTGCCATCTTTCTCGGTGTACGGCCACTCCCCAAATTGGAGTCAGTTTTGAACACATTTCAAAATTCTTAAATACATTTTGGAGGATAGGGACGGCTGTAAGGGGTGAAAGGGAGGCCGTTTTTAACCTACGTCTATGAGACAGTAAAGGTTAAAAGTTGAATCATTTTCTTACAATTTCTCTTTCTCGGTGTACGGCCACTCCCCAAATTGGAGTCAGTTTTGAACACATTTCAAAATTCTTAAATACATTTTGGAGGACAGGGACGGCTGTAAGGGGTGAAAGGGAGGCCGTTTTTAACCTACGTCTATGAGACAGTAAAGGTTAAAAGTTGAATCATTTTCTTACAATTTCTCTTTCTCGGTGTACGGCCACTCCCCAAATTGGAGTCAGTTTTGAACACATTTCAAAATTCTTAAATACATTTTGGAGGACAGGGACGGCTGTAAGGGATGAAAGGGAGGCCGTTTTTAACCTACGTCTATGAGACAGTAAAGGTTAAAAGTTGAATCATTTTCTTACAATTTCTCTTTCTCGGTGTACCGCCACTCCCCAAATTGGAGTCAGTTTTGAACACATTTCAAAATTCTTAAATACATTTTGGAGGACAGGGACGGCTGTAAGGGGTGAAAGGGAGGCCGTTTTTAACCTACGTCTATGAGACAGTAAAGGTTAAAAGTTGAATCATTTTCTTACAATTTCTCTTTCTCGGTGTACGGCCACTCCCCAAATTGGAGTCAGTTTTGAACACATTTCAAAATTCTTAAATACATTTTGGAGGACAGGGACGGCTGTAAGGGGTGAAAGGGAGGCCGTTTTTAACCTACGTCTATGAGACAGTAAAGGTTAAAAGTTGAATCATTTTCTTACAATTTCTCTTTCTCGGTGTACGGCCACTACCCAAATTGGAGTCAGTTTTGAACACATTTCAAAATTCTTAAATACATTTTGGAGGACAGGGATGGCTGTAAGGGGTGAAAGGGAGGCCGTTTTTAACCTACATCTATGAGACAGTAAAGGTTAAAAGTTGAATCATTTTCTTACAATTTCTCATCCCTGACCTACAGAGAATCGAAAAAAGAATTTACGTAGCTATTTGCCGTAAGACATTCAGGATTGGACCATACACTATTGCCTCTGCGCCAGCATTAAAATTGTTTATTAACTTTGTGACCTTAGTTTGCTGCCATCTTTCTCGGTGTACGGCCACTCCCCAAATTGGAGTCAGTTTTGAACACATTTCAAAATTCTTAAATACATTTTGGAGGATAGGGACGGCTGTAAGGGGTGAAAGGGAGGCCGTTTTTAACCTACGTCTATGAGACAGTAAAGGTTAAAAGTTGAATCATTTTCTTACAATTTCTCTTTCTCGGTGTACGGCCACTCCCCAAATTGGAGTCAGTTTTGAACACATTTCAAAATTCTTAAATACATTTTGGAGGACAGGGACGGCTGTAAGGGGTAAAAGGGAGGCCGTTTTTAACGTACGTCTATGAGACAGTAAAGGTTAAAAGTTGAATCATTTTCTTACAATTTCTCTTTCTCGGTGTACTGCCACTCCCCAAATTGGAGTCAGTTTTGAACACATTTCAAAATTCTTAAATACATTTTGGAGGATAGGGACGGCTGTAAGGGGTGAAAGGGAGGCCGTTTTTAACCTACGTCTATGAGACAGTAAAGGTTAAAAGTTGAATCATTTTCTTACAATTTCTCTTTCTCGGTGTACGGCCACTCCCCAAATTAGAGTCAGTTTTGAACACATTTCAAAATTCTTAAATACATTTTGGAGGACAGGGACGGCTGTAAGGGGTGAAAGGGAGGCCGTTTTTAACCTACGTCTATGAGACAGTAAAGGTTAAAAGTTGAATCATTTTCTTACAATTTCTCTTTCTCGGTGTACTGCCACTCCCCAAATTGGAGTCAGTTTTGAACACATTTCAAAATTCTTAAATACATTTTGGAGGATAGGGACGGCTGTAAGGGGTGAAAGGGAGGCCGTTTTTAACCTACGTCTATGAGACAGTAAAGGTTAAAAGTTGAATCATTTTCTTACAATTTCTCTTTCTCGGTGTACGGCCACTCCCCAAATTGGAGTCAGTTTTGAACACATTTCAAAATTCTTAAATACATTTTGGAGGACAGGGACGGCTGTAAAGGGTGAAAGGGAGGCCGTTTTTAACCTACGTCTATGAGACAGTAAAGGTTAAAAGTTTAATCATTTTCTTACAATTTCTCTTTCTCGGTGTACCGCCACTCCCCAAATTGGAGTCAGTTTTGAACACATTTCAAAATTCTTAAATACATTTTGGAGGACAGGGACGGCTGTAAGGGGTGAAAGGGAGGCCGTTTTTAACCTACGTCTATGAGACAGTAAAGGTTAAAAGTTGAATAATTTTCTTACAATTTCTCTTTCTCGGTGTACGGCCACTCCCCAAATTGGAGTCAGTTTTGAACACATTTCAAAATTCTTAAATACATTTTGGAGGACAGGGACGGCTGTAAGGGGTGAAAGGGAGGCCGTTTTTAACCTACGTCTATGAGACAGTAAAGGTTAAAAGTTGAATCATTTTCTTACAATTTCTCTTTCTCGGTGTACTGCCACTCCCCAAATTAGAGTCAGTTTTGAACACATTTCAAAATTCTTAAATACATTTTGGAGGACAGGGACGGCTGTAAGGGGTGAAAGGGAGGCCGTTTTTAACCTACGTCTATGAGACAGTAAAGGTTAAAAGTTGAATCATTTTCTTACAATTTCTCTTTCTTGGTGTACTGCCACTCCCCAAATTGGAGTCAGTTTTGAACACATTTCAAAATTCTTAAATACATTTTGGAGGACAGGGACGGCTGTAAGGGGTGAAAGGGAGGCCGTTTTTAACCTACGTCTATGAGACAGTAAAGGTTAAAAGTTGAATCATTTTCTTACAATTTCTCTTTCTCGGTGTACTGCCACTCCCCAAATTGGAGTCAGTTTTGAACACATTTCAAAATTCTTAAATACATTTTGGAGGACAGGGATGGCTGTAAGGGGTGAAAGGGAGGCCGTTTTTAACCTACGTCTATGAGACAGTAAAGGTTAAAAGTTGAATCGTTTTCTTACAATTTCTCTTTCTCGGTGTACTGCCACTCCCCAAATTGGAGTCAGTTTTGAACACATTTCAAAATTCTTAAATACATTTTGGAGGACAGGGACGGCTGTAAGGGGTGAAAGGGAGGCCGTTTTTAACCTACGTCTATGAGACAGTAAAGGTTAAAAGTTGAATCATTTTCTTCTAATTTCTCTTTCTCGGTGTACTGCCACTCCCCAAATTGGAGTCAGTTTTGAACACATTTCAAAATTCTTAAATACATTTTGGAGGACAGGGACGGCTGTAAGGGGTGAAAGGGAGGCCGTTTTTAACCTACGTCTATGAGACAGTAAAGGTTAAAAGTTGAATCATTTTCTTACAATGTCTTTTTCTCGGTGTACTGCAACTCCCCAAATTGGAGTCAGTTTTGAACACATTTCAAAATTCTTAAATACATTTTGGAGGACAGGGACGGCTGTAAGGGGTGAAAGGGAGGCCGTTTTTAACCTACGTCTATGAGACAGTAAAGGTTAAAAGTTGAATCATTTTCTTACAATTTCTCTTTCTTGGTGTACTGCCACTCCCCAAATTGGAGTCAGTTTTGAACACATTTCAAAATTCTTAAATACATTTTGGAGGACAGGGACGGCTGTAAGGGGTGAAAAGGAGGCCGTTTTTAACCTACGTCTATGAGACAGTAAAGGTTAAAAGTTGAATCATTTTCTTACAATTTCTCTTTCTCGGTGTACGGCCACTCCCCAAATTGGAGTCAGTTTTGAACACATTTCAAAATTCTTAAATACATTTTGGAGGACAGGGACGGCTGTAAGGGGTGAAAGGGAGGCCGTTTTTAACCTACGTCTATGAGACAGTAAAGGTTAAAAGTTGAATCATTTTCTTACAATTTCTCTTTCTCGGTGTACTGCCACTCCCCAAATTGGAGTCAGTTTTGAACACATTTCAAAATTCTTAAATACATTTTGGAGGACAGGGACGGCTGTAAGGGGTGAAAGGGAGGCCGTTTTTAACCTACGTCTATGAGACAGTAAAGGTTAAAAGTTGAATCATTTTCTTACAATTTCTCTTTCTCGGTGTACTGCCACTCCCCAAATTGGAGTCAGTTTTGAACACATTTCAAAATTCTTAAATACATTTTGGAGGATAGGGACGGCAGTAAGGGGTGAAAGGGAGGCCGTTTTTAACCTACGTCTATGAGACAGTAAAGGTTAAAAGTTGAATCATTTTCTTACAATTTCTCTTTCTCGGTGTACTGCCACTCCCCAAATTGGAGTCAGTTTTGAACACATTTCAAAATTCTTAAATACATTTTGGAGGACAGGGACGGCTGTAAGGGGTGAAAGGGAGGCCGTTTTTAACCTACGTCTATGAGACAGTAAAGGTTAAAAGTTGAATCGTTTTCTTACAATTTCTTTTTCTCGGTGTACTGCAACTCCCCAAATTGGAGTCAGTTTTGAACACATTTCAAAATTCTTAAATACATTTTGGAGGACAGGGACGGCTGTAAGGGGTGAAAGGGAGGCCGTTTTTAACCTACGTCTATGAGACAGTAAAGGTTAAAAGTTGAATCATTTTCTTACAATTTCTCTTTCTCGGTGTACTGCCACTCCCCAAATTGGAGTCAGTTTTGAACACATTTCAAAATTCTTAAATACATTTTGGAGGACAGGGACGGCTGTAAGGGGTGAAAGGGAGGCCGTTTTTAACCTACGTCTATGAGACAGTAAAGGTTAAAAGTTGAATCATTTTCTTACAATTTCTCTTTCTCGGTGTACGGCCACTCCCCAAATTGGAGTCAGTTTTGAACACATTTCAAAATTCTTAAATACATTTTGGAGGACAGGGATGGCTGTAAGGGGTGAAAGGGAGGCCGTTTTTAACCTACATCTATGAGACAGTAAAGGTTAAAAGTTGAATCATTTTCTTACAATTTCTCATCCCTGACCTACAGAGAATCGAAAAAAGAATTTACGTAGCTATTTGCCGTAAGACATTCAGGATTGGACCATACACTATTGCCTCTGCGCCAGCATTAAAATTGTTTATTAACTTTGTGACCTTAGTTTGCTGCCATCTTTCTCGGTGTACGGCCACTCCCCAAATTGGAGTCAGTTTTGAACACATTTCAAAATTCTTAAATACATTTTGGAGGATAGGGACGGCTGTAAGGGGTGAAAGGGAGGCCGTTTTTAACCTACGTCTATGAGACAGTAAAGGTTAAAAGTTGAATCATTTTCTTACAATTTCTCTTTCTTGGTGTACGGCCACTCCCCAAATTGGAGTCAGTTTTGAACACATTTCAAATTTCTTAAATACATTTTGGAGGACAGGGACGGCTGTAAGGGGTAAAAGGGAGGCCGTTTTTAACGTACGTCTATGAGACAGTAAAGGTTAAAAGTTGAATCATTTTCTTACAATTTCTCTTTCTCGGTGTACTGCCACTCCCCAAATTGGAGTCAGTTTTGAACACATTTCAAAATTCTTAAATACATTTTGGAGGATAGGGACGGCTGTAAGGGGTGAAAGGGAGGCCGTTTTTAACCTACGTCTATGAGACAGTAAAGGTTAAAAGTTGAATCATTTTCTTACAATTTCTCTTTCTCGGTGTACGGCCACTCCCCAAATTGGAGTCAGTTTTGAACACATTTCAAAATTCTTAAATACATTTTGGAGGACAGGGACGGCTGTAAGGGGTGAAAGGGAGGCCGTTTTTAACCTACGTCTATGAGACAGTAAAGGTTAAAAGTTGAATCATTTTCTTACAATTTCTCTTTCTCGGTGTACTGCCACTCCCCAAATTGGAGTCAGTTTTGAACACATTTCAAAATTCTTAAATACATTTTGGAGGATAGGGACGGCTGTAAGGAGTGAAAGGGAGGCCGTTTTTAACCTACGTCTATGAGACAGTAAAGGTTAAAAGTTGAATCATTTTCTTACAATTTCTCTTTCTCGGTGTACGGCCACTCCCCAAATTGGAGTCAGTTTTGAACACATTTCAAAATTCTTAAATACATTTTGGAGGACAGGGACGGCTGTAAGGGGTGAAAGGGAGGCCGTTTTTAACCTACGTCTATGAGACAGTAAAGGTTAAAAGTTGAATCATTTTCTTACAATTTCTCTTTCTCGGTGTACTGCCACTCCCCAAATTGGAGTCAGTTTTGAACACATTTCAAAATTCTTAAATACATTTTGGAGGATAGGGACGGCTGTAAGGGGTGAAAGGGAGGCCGTTTTTAACCTACGTCTATGAGACAGTAAAGGTTAAAAGTTGAATCATTTTCTTACAATTTCTCTTTCTCGGTGTACTACCACTCCCCAAATTGGAGTCAGTTTTGAACACATTTCAAAATTCTTAAATACATTTTGGAGGACAGGGACGGCTGTAAGGGGTGAAAGGGAGGCCGTTTTTAACCTACGTCTGTGAGACAGTAAAGGTTAAAAGTTGAATCATTTTCTTAGGTGTCGATTCCGATCCGGTAAAATGCGCTCCGAATGGTCGTACGGAGAGTTTTTTCCCCGTACGAATCGTATCCGTAGACGTCCCGTACGTACGATGAAGTACGATCCGTACTAGGTGCCGAACTCCGTACGAGTCGTACAGGACTCCGTACGACTCAAATCTCCGTACGAATCTCACTCGGAACCCGCAGTACGCGACATCGCGGCACGTTTTTACGACCCAGCAAGTACGATCCGTGTCGGGTACGCGCCGTACGACCCTTTTCCTACCGGAGCCGAAAACAGTCGTAAACGCAGAGTTCGCACCGAAACAGGTACGGAAGGCCCCCCCCGGGTACGGCACGTACCCCCCATGATCGCAGGGGTACGCGCCGTACCCCTGTGGTCATGCGGAGTACGCGCCGTACACCCAGCGTACATGGGGTACGCACCGTACCCCATGTACAGTGTGTGTACGGCACGTACCCCATGTACGCTGGGTATACGGCACGTACCCCGCATGACCAGAGGGGTACGGCGCGTACCCCTGCGATCATGGGGGGTACGCGCCGTACGGTGTGTAGGTGAGCATGCGATTTTCCATACGAATCGACGTGTACCGTACGAATCGCGTACGGGTCGGCCGATCGGGATCGGAATCGTCCGGTCGTACGGCGTCTGTACGAGTCGTACGGAAACGGCTCCGGATACGATTCGTACGCCGGATTATTTTACCGGATCGGAATCGACCCCTTACAATTTCTCTTTCTCGGTGTACGGCCACTCCCCAAATTGGAGTCAGTTTTGAACACATTTCAAAATTCTTAAATACATTTTGGAGGACAGGGACGGCTGTAAGGGGTGAAAGGGAGGCCGTTTTTAACCTACGTCTATGAGACAGTAAAGGTTAAAAGTTGAATCATTTTCTTACAATTTCTCTTTCTCGGTGTACTGCCACTCCCCAAATTGGAGTCAGTTTTGAACACATTTCAAAATTCTTAAATACATTTTGGAGGACAGGGACGGCTGTAAGGGGTGAAAGGGAGGCCGTTTTTAACCTACGTCTATGAGACAGTAAAGGTTAAAAGTTGAATCATTTTCTTACAATTTCTCTTTCTCGGTGTACTGCCACTCCCCAAATTGGAGTCAGTTTTGAACACATTTCAAAATTCTTAAATACATTTTGGAGGACAGGGACGGCTGTAAGGGGTGAAAGGGAGGCCGTTTTTAACCTACGTCTATGAGACAGTAAAGGTTAAAAGTTGAATCATTTTCTTACAATTTCTCTTTCTCGGTGTACGGCCACTCCCCAAATTGGAGTCAGTTTTGAACACATTTCAAAATTCTTAAATACATTTTGGAGGACAGGGACGGCTGTAAGGGGTGAAAGGGAGGCAGTTTTTAACCTATGTCTATGAGACAGTAAAGATTAAAAGTTGAATCATTTTCTTACAATTTCTCTTTCTCGGTGTACGGCCACTCCCCAAATTGGAGTCAGTTTTGAACACATTTCAAAATTCTTAAATACATTTTGGAGGACAGGGACGGCTGTAAGGGGTGAAAGGGAGGCCGTTTTTAACCTACGTCTATGAGACAGTAAAGGTTAAAAGTTGAATCATTTTCTTACAATTTCTCTTTCTCGGTGTACTGCCACTCCCCAAATTGGAGTCAGTTTTGAACACATTTCAAAATTCTTAAATACATTTTGGAGGACAGGGACGGCTGTAAGGGGTGAAAGGGAGGCCGTTTTTAACCTACGTCTATGAGACAGTAAAGGTTAAAAGTTGAATCATTTTCTTACAATTTCTCTTTCTCGGTGTACTGCCACTCCCCAAATTGGAGTCAGTTTTGAACACATTTCAAAATTCTTAAATACATTTTGGAGGACAGGGACGGCTGTGAGGGGTGAAAGGGAGGCCGTTTTTAACCTACGTCTATGAGACAGTAAAGGTTAAAAGTTGAATCATTTTCTTACAATTTCTCTTTCTCGGTGTACTGCCACTCCCCAAATTGGAGTCAGTTTTGAACACATTTCAAAATTCTTAAATACATTTTGGAGGACAGGGACGGCTGTAAGGGGTGAAAGGGAGGCCGTTTTTAACCTACGTCTATGAGACAGTAAAGGTTAAAAGTTGAATCATTTTCTTACAATTTCTCTTTCTCGGTGTACTGCCACTCCCCAAATTGGAGTCAGTTTTGAACACATTTCAAAATTCTTAAATACATTTTGGAGGACAGGGACGGCTGTAAGGGGTGAAAGGGAGGCCGTTTTTAACCTACGTCTATGAGACAGTAAAGGTTAAAAGTTGAATCATTTTCTTACAATTTCTCATCCCTGACCTACAGAGAATCGAAAAAAGAATTTACATAGCTATTTGCCGTAAGACATTCAGGATTGGACCATACACTATTGCCTCTGCGCCAGCATTAAAATTGTTTATTAACTTTGTGACCTTAGTTTGCTGCCATCTTTCTCGGTGTACGGCCACTCCCCAAATTGGAGTCAGTTTTGAACACATTTCAAAATTCTTAAATACATTTTGGAGTTTAGGGACGGCTGTAAGGGGTGAAAGGGAGGCCGTTTTTAACCTACGTCTATGAGACAGTAAAGGTTAAAAGTTGAATCATTTTCTTACAATTTCTCTTTCTCGGTGTACGGCCACTCCCCAAATTGGAGTCAGTTTTGAACATATTTCAAAATTCTTAAATACATTTTGAAGGACAGGGACGGCTGTAAGGGGTGAAAGGGAGGCCGTTTTTAACCTACGTCTATGAGACAGTAAAGGTTAAAAGTTGAATCATTTTCTTACAATTTCTCTTTCTCGGTGTACTGCCACTCCCCAAATTGGAGTCAGTTTTGAACACATTTCAAAATTCTTAAATACATTTTGGAGGACAGGGACGGCTGTAAGGGGTGAAAGGGAGGCCGTTTTTAACCTATGTCTATGAGACAGTAAAGGTTAAAAGTTGAATCATTTTCTTGCAATTTCTCTTTCTCGGTGTACTGCCACTCCCCAAATTGGAGTCAGTTTTGAACACATTTCAAAATTCTTAAATACATTTTGGAGGACAGGGACGGCTGTAAGGGGTGAAAGGGAGGCCGTTTTTAACCTACGTCTATGAGACAGTAAAGGTTAAAAGTTGAATCATTTTCTTACAATTTCTCTTTCTCGGTGTACTGCCACTCCCCAAATTGGAGTCAGTTTTGAACACATTTCAAAATTCTTAAATACATTTTGGAGGACAGGGACGGCTGTAAGGGGTGAAAGGGAGGCCGTTTTTAACCTACGTCTATGAGACAGTAAAGGTTAAAAGTTGAATCATCTTCTTACAATTTCTCTTTCTCGGTGTACGGCCACTCCCCAAATTGGAGTCAGTTTTGAACACATTTCAAAATTCTTAAATACATTTTGGAGGACAGGGACGGCTGTAAGGGGTGAAAGGGAGGCCGTTTTTAACCTACGTCTATGAGACAGTAAAGGTTAAAAGTTGAATCATTTTCTTACAATTTCTCTTTCTCGGTGTACTGCCACTCCCCAAATTGGAGTCAGTTTTGAACACATTTCAAAATTCTTAAATACATTTTGGAGGACAGGGACGGCTGTAAGGGGTGAAAGGGAGGCCGTTTTTAACCTACGTCTATGAGACAGTAAAGGTTAAAAGTTGAATCATTTTCTTACAATTTCTCTTTCTCGGTGTACTGCCACTCCCCAAATTGGAGTCAGTTTTGAACACATTTCAAAATTCTTAAATACATTTTGGAGGACAGGGACGGCTGTAAGGGGTGAAAGGGAGGCCGTTTTTAACCTACGTCTATGAGACAGTAAAGGTTAAAAGTTGAATCATTTTCTTACAATTTCTCTTTCTCGGTGTACTGCCACTCCCCAAATTGGAGTCAGTTTTGAACACATTTCAAAATTCTTAAATACATTTTGGAGGATAGGGACGGCTGTAAGGGGTGAAAGGGAGTCCGTTTTTAACCTACGTCTATGAAACAGTAAAGGTTAAAAGTTGAATCATTTTCTTACAATTTCTCTTTCTCGGTGTACTGCCACTCCCCAAATTGGAGTCAGTTTTGAACACATTTCAAAATTCTTAAATACATTTTGGAGGACAGGGACGGCTGTAAGGGGTGAAAGGGAGGCCGTTTTTAACCTACGTCTATGAGACAGTAAAGGTTAAAAGTTGAATCATTTTCTTACAATTTCTCTTTCTCGGTGTACTGCCACTCCCCAAATTGGAGTCAGTTTTGAACACATTTCAAAATTCTTAAATACATTTTGGAGGACAGGGACGGCTGTAAGGGGTGAAAGGGAGGCCGTTATTAACCTACGTCTATGAGACAGTAAAGGTTAAAAGTTGAATCGTTTTCTTACAATTTCTCTTTCTCGGTGTACTGCCACTCCCCAAATTGGAGTCAGTTTTGAACACATTTCAAAATTCTTAAATACATTTTGGAGGACAGGGACGGCTGTAAGGGGTGAAAGGGAGGCCGTTTTTAACCTACGTCTATGAGACAGTAAAGGTTAAAAGTTGAATCATTTTCATCTAATTTCTCTTTCTCGGTGTACTGCCACTCCCCAAATTGGAGTCAGTTTTGAACACATTTCAAAATTCTTAAATACATTTTGGAGGATAGGGACGGCTGTAAGGGGTGAAAGGGAGGCCTTTTTTAACCTACGTCTATGAGACAGTAAAGGTTAAAAGTTGAATCATTTTCTTACAATTTCTCTTTCTCGGTGTACGGCCATTCCCCAAATTGGAGTCAGTTTTGAACACATTTCAAAATTCTTAAATACATTTTGGAGGACAGGGACGGCTGTAAGGGGTGAAAGGGAGGCCGTTTTTAACCTACGTCTATGAGACAGTAAAGGTTAAAAGTTGAATCATTTTCTTACAATTTCTTTTTCTCGGTGTACTGCAACTCCCCAAATTGGAGTCAGTTTTGAACACATTTCAAAATTCTTAAATACATTTTGGAGGACAGGGACGGCTGTAAGGGGTGAAAGGGAGGCCGTTTTTAACCTACGTCTATGAGACAGTAAAGGTTAAAAGTTGAATCATTTTCTTACAATTTCTCTTTCTTGGTGTACTGCCACTCCCCAAATTGGAGTCAGTTTTGAACACATTTCAAAATTCTTAAATACATTTTGGAGGACAGGGACGGCTGTAAGGGGTGAAAGGGAGGCCGTTTTTAACCTACGTCTATGAGACAGTAAAGGTTAAAAGTTGAATCATTTTCTTACAATTTCTCTTTCTCGGTGTACGGCCACTCCCCAAATTGGAGTCAGTTTTGAACACATTTCAAAATTCTTAAATACATTTTGGAGGACAGGGACGGCTGTAAGGGGTGAAAGGGAGGCCGTTTTTAACCTACGTCTATGAGACAGTAAAGGTTAAAAGTTGAATCATTTTCTTACAATTTCTCTTTCTCGGTGTACTGCCACTCCCCAAATTGGAGTCAGTTTTGAACACATTTCAAAATTCTTAAATACATTTTGGAGGACAGGGACGGCTGTAAGGGGTGAAAGGGAGGCCGTTTTTAACCTACGTCTATGAGACAGTAAAGGTTAAAAGTTGAATCGTTTTCTTACAATTTCTCTTTCTCGGTGTACTGCCACTCCCCAAATTGGAGTCAGTTTTGAACACATTTCAAAATTCTTAAATACATTTTGGAGGACAGGGACGGCTGTAAGGGGTGAAAGGGAGGCCGTTTTTAACCTACGTCTATGAGACAGTAAAGGTTAAAAGTTGAATCATTTTCTTTTAATTTCTCTTTCTCGGTGTACTGCCACTCCCCAAATTGGAGTCAGTTTTGAACACATTTCAAAATTCTTGAATACATTTTGGAGGATAGGGACGGCTGTAAGGGGTGAAAGGGAGGCCGTTTTTAACCTACGTCTATGAGACAGTAAAGGTTAAAAGTTGAATCATTTTCTTACAATTTCTCTTTCTCGGTGTACGGCCACTCCCCAAATTGGAGTCAGTTTTGAACACATTTCAAAATTCTTAAATACATTTTGGAGGACAGGGACGGCTGTAAGGGGTGAAAGGGAGGCCGTTTTTAACCTACGTCTATGAGACAGTAAAGGTTAAAAGTTGAATCATTTTCTTACAATTTCTTTTTCTCGGTGTACTGCAACTCCCCAAATTGGAGTCAGTTTTGAACACATTTCAAAATTCTTAAATACATTTTGGAGGACAGGGACGGCTGTAAGGGGTGAAAGGGAGGCCGTTTTTAACCTACGTCTATGAGACAGTAAAGGTTAAAAGTTGAATCATTTTCTTACAATTTCTCTTTCTCGGTGTACTGCCACTCCCCAAATTGGAGTCAGTTTTGAACACATTTCAAAATTCTTAAATACATTTTGGAGGACAGGGACGGCTGTAAGGGGTGAAAGGGAGGCCGTTTTTAACCTACGTCTATGAGACAGTAAAGGTTAAAAGTTGAATCATTTTCTTACAATTTCTCTTTCTCGGTGTACGGCCACTCCCCAAATTGGAGTCCGTTTTGAACACATTTCAAAATTCTTAAATACATTTTGGAGGACAGGGACGGCTGTAAGGGGTGAAAGGGAGGCCGTTTTTAACCTACATCTATGAGACAGTAAAGGTTAAAAGTTGAATCATTTTCTTACAATTTCTCATCCCTGACCTACAGAGAATCGAAAAAAGAATTTACGTAGCTATTTGCCGTAAGACATTCAGGATTGGACCATACACTATTGCCTCTGCGCCAGCATTAAAATTGTTTATTAACTTTGTGACCTTAGTTTGCTGCCATCTTTCTCGGTGTACGGCCACTCCCCAAATTGGAGTCAGTTTTGAACACATTTCAAAATTCTTAAATACATTTTGGAGGATAGGGACGGCTGTAAGGGGTGAAAGGGAGGCCGTTTTTAACCTACGTCTATGAGACAGTAAAGGTTAAAAGTTGAATCATTTTCTTACAATTTCTCTTTCTCGGTGTACGGCCACTCCCCAAATTGGAGTCAGTTTTGAACACATTTCAAAATTCTTAAATACATTTTGGAGGACAGGGACGGCTGTAAGGGGTGAAAGGGAGGCCGTTTTTAACCTACGTCTATGAGACAGTAAAGGTTAAAAGTTGAATCATTTTCTTACAATTTCTCTTTCTCGGTGTACTGCCACTCCCCAAATTGGAGTCAGTTTTGAACACATTTCAAAATTCTTAAATACATTTTGGAGGACAGGGACGGCTGTAAGGGGTGAAAGGGAGGCCGTTTTTAACCTACGTCTATGAGACAGTAAAGGTTAAAAGTTGAATCATTTTCTTACAATTTCTCTTTCTCGGTGTACTGCCACTCCCCAAATTGGAGTCAGTTTTGAACACATTTCAAAATTCTTAAATACATTTTGGAGGACAGGGACGGCTGTAAGGGGTGAGGGAGTCCGTTTCTAACCTACGTCTATGAGACAGTAAAGGTTAAAAGTTGAAACATTTTCTTACAATTTCTCTTTCTCGGTGTACTGCCACTCCCCAAATTGGAGTCAGTTTTGAACACATTTCAAAATTCTTAAATACATTTTGGAGGACAGGGACGGCTGTAAGGGGTGAAAGGGAGGCCGTTTTTTAACCTACGTCTATGAGACAGTAAAGGTTAAAAGTTGAATCATTTTCTTACAATTTCTCTTTCTCGGTGTACTGCCACTCCCCAAATTGGAGTCAGTTTTGAACACATTTCAAAATTCTTAAATACATTTTGGAGGATAGGGACGGCTGTAAGGGGTGAAAGGGAGGCCGTTTTTAACCTACGTCTATGAAACAGTAAAGGTTAAAAGTTGAATCATTTTCTTACAATTTCTCTTTCTCGGTGTACTGCCACTCCCCAAATTGGAGTCAGTTTTGAACACATTTCAAAATTCTTAAATACATTTTGGAGGACAGGGACGGCTGTAAGGGGTGAAAGGGAGGCCGTTTTTAACCTACGTCTATGAGACAGTAAAGGTTAAAAGTTGAATCATTTTCTTACAATTTCTCTTTCTCGGTGTACTGCCACTCCCCAAATTGGAGTCCGTTTTGAACACATTTCAAAATTCTTAAATACATTTTGGAGGACAGGGACGGCTGTAAGGGGTGAAAGGGAGGCCGTTTTTAACCTACGTCTATGAGACAGTAAAGGTTAAAAGTTGAATCATTTTCTTCTAATTTCTCTTTCTCGGTGTACTGCCACTCCCCAAATTGGAGTCAGTTTTGAACACATTTCAAAATTCTTAAATACATTTTGGAGGACAGGGACGGCTGTAAGGGGTGAAAGGGAGGCCGTTTTTAACCTACGTCTATGAGACAGTAAAGGTTAAAAGTTGAATCATTTTCTTACAATTTCTCTTTCTCGGTGTACTGCCACTCCCCAAATTGGAGTCAGTTTTGAACACATTTCAAAATTCTTAAATACATTTTGGAGGACAGGGACGGCTGTAAGGGGTAAAAGGGAGGCCGTTTTTAACCTACGTCTATGAGACAGTAATGGTTAAAAGTTGAATCATTTTCTTACAATTTCTCTTTCTCGGTGTACTGCAACTCCCCAAATTGGAGTCAGTTTTGAACACATTTCAAAATTCTTAAATACATTTTGGAGGACAGGGACGGCTGTAAGGGGTGAAAGGGAGGCCGTTTTTAACCTACGTCTATGAGACAGTAAAGGTTAAAAGTTGAATCATTTTCTTACAATTTCTCTTTCTCGGTGTACTGCCACTCCCCAAATTGGAGTCAGTTTTGAACACATTTCCAAATTCTTAAATACATTTTGGAGGACAGGGACGGCTGTAAGGGGTGAAAGGGAGGCCGTTTTTAACCTACGTCTATGAGACAGTAAAGGTTAAAAGTTGAATCATTTTCTTACAATTTTTCTTTCTCGGTGTACGGCCACTCCCCAAATTGGAGTCAGTTTTGAACACATTTCAAAATTCTTAAATACATTTTGGAGGACAGGGACGGCTGTAAGGGGTGAAAGGGAGGCCGTTTTTAACCTACGTCTATGAGACAGTAAAGGTTAAAAGTTGAATCATTTTCTTACAATTTCTCATCCATGACCTACAGAGAATCGAAAAAAGAATTTACGTAGCTATTTGCCGTAAGACATTCAGGATTGGACCATACACTATTGCCTCTGCGCCAGCATTAAAATTGTTTATTAACTTTGTGACCTTAGTTTGCTGCCATCTTTCTCGGTGTACTGCAACTCCCCAAATTGGAGTCAGTTTTGAACACATTTCAAAATTCTTAAATACATTTTGGAGGACAGGGACGGCTGTAAGGGGTGAAAGGGAGGCCGTTTTTAACCTACGTCTATGAGACAGTAAAGGTTAAAAGTTGAATCATTTTCTTACAATTTTTCTTTCTCGGTGTACGGCCACTCCCCAAATTGGAGTCAGTTTTGAACACATTTCAAAATTCTTAAATACATTTTGGAGGACAGGGACGGCTGTAAGGGGTGAAAGGGAGGCCGTTTTTAACCTACGTCTATGAGACAGTAAAGGTTAAAAGTTGAATCATTTTCTTACAATTTCTCATCCATGACCTACAGAGAATCGAAAAAAGAATTTACGTAGCTATTTGCCGTAAGACATTCAGGATTGGACCATACACTATTGCCCCTGCGCCAGCATTAAAATTGTTTATTAACTTTGTGGCCTTAGTTTGCTGCCATCTTTCTCGGTGTACGGCCACTCCCCAAATTGGAGTCAGTTTTGAACACATTTCAAAATTCTTAAATACATTTTGGAGGATAGGGACGGCTGTAAGGGGTGAAAGGGAGGCCGTTTTTAACCTACGTCTATGAGACAGTAAAGGTTAAAAGTTGAATCATTTTCTTACAATTTCTCTTTCTCGGTGTACGGCCACTCCCCAAATTGGAGTCAGTTTTGAACACATTTCAAAATTCTTAAATACATTTTGGAGGACAGGGATGGCTGTAAGGGGTGAAAGGGAGGCCGTTTTTAACCTACGTCTATGAGACAGTAAAGGTTAAAAGTTGAATCATTTTATTACAATTTCTCTTTCTCGGTGTACTGCCACTCCCCAAATTGGAGTCAGTTTTGAACACATTTCAAAATTCTTAAATACATTTTGGAGGACAGGGACGGCTGTAAGGGGTGAAAGGGAGGCCGTTTTTAACCTACGTCTATGAGACAGTAAAGGTTAAAAGTTGAATCATTTTCTTACAATTTCTCTTTCTCGGTTTACTGCCACTCCCCAAATTGGAGTCAGTTTTGAACACATTTCAAAATTCTTAAATACATTTTGGAGGACAGGGACGGCTGTAAGGGGTGAAAGGGAGGCCGTTTTTAACCTACGTCTATGAGACAGTAAAGGTTAAAAGTTGAATCATTTTCTTACAATTTCTCTTTCTCGGTGTACTGCCACTCCCCAAATTGGAGTCAGTTTTGAACACATTTCAAAATTCTTAAATACATTTTGGAGGACAGGGACGGCTGTAAGGGGTGAAAGGGAGGCCGTTTTTAACCTACGTCTATGAGACAGTAAAGGTTAAAAGTTGAATCATTTTCTTACAATTTCTCTTTCTCGGTGTACGGCCACTCCCCAAATTGGAGTCAGTTTTGAACACATTTCAAAATTCTTAAATACATTTTGGAGGACAGGGATGGCTGTAAGGGGTGAAAGGGAGGCCGTTTTTAACCTACGTCTATGAGACAGTAAAGGTTAAAAGTTGAATCATTTTATTACAATTTCTCTTTCTCGGTGTACTGCCACTCCCCAAAGTGGAGTCAGTTTTGAACACATTTCAAAATTCTTAAATACATTTTGGAGGACAGGGACGGCTGTAAGGGGTGAAAGGGAGGCCGTTTTTAACCTACGTCTATGAGACAGTAAAGGTTAAAAGTTGAATCATTTTCTTACAATTTCTCTTTCTCGGTTTACTGCCACTCCCCAAATTGGAGTCAGTTTTGAACACATTTCAAAATTCTTAAATACATTTTGGAGGACAGGGACGGCTGTAAGGGGTGAAAGGGAGGCCGTTTTTAACCTACGTCTATGAGACAGTAAAGGTTAAAAGTTGAATCATTTTCTTACAATTTCTCTTTCTCGGTGTACTGCCACTCCCCAAATTGGAGTCAGTTTTGAACACATTTCAAAATTCTTAAATACATTTTGGAGGACAGGGACGGCTGTAAGGGGTGAAAGGGAGGCCGTTTTTAACCTACGTCTATGAGACAGTAAAGGTTAAAAGTTGAATCATTTTCTTACAATTTCTCTTTCTCGGTGTACGGCCACTCCCCAAATTGGAGTCAGTTTTGAACACATTTCAAAATTCTTAAATACATTTTGGAGGACAGGGACGGCTGTAAGGGGTGAAAGGGAGGCCGTTTTTAACCTACATCTATGAGACAGTAAAGGTTAAAAGTTGAATCATTTTCTTACAATTTCTCATCCCTGACCTACAGAGAATCGAAAAAAGAATTTACGTAGCTATTTGCCGTAAGACATTCAGGATTGGACCATACACTATTGCCTCTGCGCCAGCATTAAAATTGTTTATTAACTTTGTGACCTTAGTTTGCTGCCATCTTTCTCGGTGTACGGCCACTCCCCAAATTGGAGTCAGTTTTGAACACATTTCAAAATTCTTAAATACATTTTGGAGGATAGGGACGGCTGTAAGGGGTGAAAGGGAGGCAGTTTTTAACCTACGTCTATGAGACAGTAAAGGTTAAAAGTTGAATCATTTTCTTACAATTTCTCTTTCTCGGTGTACGGCCACTCCCCAAATTGGAGTCAGTTTTGAACACATTTCAAAATTCTTAAATACATTTTGGAGGACAGGGACGGCTGTAAGGGGTGAAAGGGAGGCCGTTTTTAACCTACGTCTATGAGACAGTAAAGGTTAAAAGTTGAATCATTTTCTTACAATTTCTCTTTCTCGGTGTACTGCCACTCCCCAAATTGGAGTCAGTTTTGAACACATTTCAAAATTCTTAAATACATTTTGGAGGACAGGGACGGCTGTAAGGGGTGAAAGGGAGGCCGTTTTTAACCTACGTCTATGAGACAGTAAAGGTTAAAAGTTGAAACATTTTCTTACAATTTCTCTTTCTCGGTGTACTGCCACTCCCCAAATTGGAGTCAGTTTTGAACACATTTCAAAATTCTTAAATACATTTTGGAGGACAGGGACGGCTGTAAGGGGTGAAAGGGAGGCCGTTTTTAACCTACGTCTATGAGACAGTAAAGGTTAAAAGTTGAATCATTTTCTTACAATTTCTCTTTCTCGGTGTACGGCCACTCCCCAAATTGGAGTCAGTTTTGAACACATTTCAAAATTCTTAAATACATTTTGGAGGATAGGGACGGCTGTAAGGGGTGAAAGGGAGGCAGTTTTTAACCTACGTCTATGAGACAGTAAAGGTTAAAAGTTGAATCATTTTCTTACAATTTCTCTTTCTCGGTGTACGGCCACTCCCCAAATTGGAGTCAGTTTTGAACACATTTCAAAATTCTTAAATACATTTTGGAGGACAGGGACGGCTGTAAGGGGTGAAAGGGAGGCCGTTTTTAACCTACGTCTATGAGACAGTAAAGGTTAAAAGTTGAATCATTTTCTTACAATTTCTCTTTCTCGGTGTACTGCCACTCCCCAAATTGGAGTCAGTTTTGAACACATTTCAAAATTCTTAAATACATTTTGGAGGACAGGGACGGCTGTAAGGGGTGAAAGGGAGGCCGTTTTTAACCTACGTCTATGAGACAGTAAAGGTTAAAAGTTGAAACATTTTCTTACAATTTCTCTTTCTCGGTGTACTGCCACTCCCCAAATTGGAGTCAGTTTTGAACACATTTCAAAATTCTTAAATACATTTTGGAGGACAGGGACGGCTGTAAGGGGTGAAAGGGAGGCCGTTTTTAACCTACGTCTATGAGACAGTAAAGGTTAAAAGTTGAATCATTTTCTTACAATTTCTCTTTCTCGGTGTACTGCCACTCCCCAAATTGGAGTCAGTTTTGAACACATTTCAAAATTCTTAAATACATTTTGGAGGACAGGGACGGCTGTAAGGGGTGAAAGGGAGGCCGTTTTTAACCTACGTCTATGAGACAGTAAAGGTTAAAAGTTGAATCATTTTCTTACAATTTCTCTTTCTCGGTGTACTGCCACTCCCCAAATTGGAATCAGTTTTGAACACATTTCAAAATTCTTAAATACATTTTGGAGGACAGGGACGGCTGTAAGGGGTGAAAGGGAGGCCGTTTTTAACCTACGTCTATGAGACAGTAAAGGTTAAAAGTTGAATCATTTTCTTACAATTTCTCTTTCTCGGTGTACGGCCACTCCCCAAATTGGAGTCAGTTTTGAACACATTTCAAAATTCTTAAATACATTTTGGAGGACAGGGACGGCTGTAAGGGGTGAAAGGGAGGCCGTTTTTAACCTACGTCTATGAGACAGTAAAGGTTAAAAGTTGAATCATTTTCTTACAATTTCTCTTTCTCGGTGTACTGCCACTCCCCAAATTGGAGTCAGTTTTGAACACATTTCAAAATTCTTAAATACATTTTGGAGGACAGGGATGGCTGTAAGGGGTAAAAGGGAGGCCGTTTTTAACCTACGTCTATGAGACAGTAAAGGTTAAAAGTTGAATCATTTTCTTACAATTTCTCTTTCTCGGTGTACTGCCACTCCCCAAATTGGAGTCAGTTTTGAACACATTTCAAAATTCTTAAATACATTTTGGAGGACAGGGACGGCTGTAAGGGGTGAAAGGGAGGCCGTTTTTAACCTACGTCTATGAGACAGTAAAGGTTAAAAGTTGAATCATTTTCTTACAATTTCTCTTTCTCGGTGTACTGCCACTCCCCAAATTGGAGTCAGTTTTGAACACATTTCAAAATTCTTAAATACATTTTGGAGGACAGGGACGGCTGTAAGGGGTGAAAGGGAGGCCGTTTTTAACCTACGTCTATGAGACAGTAAAGGTTAAAAGTTGAATCATTTTCTTACAATTTTTCTTTCTCGGTATACGGCCACTCCCCAAATTGGAGTCAGTTTTGAACACATTTCAAAATTCTTAAATACATTTTGGAGGACAGGGACGGCTGTAAGGGGTGAAAGGGAGGCCGTTTTTAACCTACGTCTATGAGACAGTAAAGGTTAAAAGTTGAATCATTTTCTTACAATTTCTCATCCCTGACCTACAGAGAATCGAAAAAAGAATTTACGTAGCTATTTGCCATAAGACATTCAGGATTGGACCATACACTATTGCCTCTGCGCCAGCATTAAAATTGTTTATTAACTTTGTGACCTTAGTTTGCTGCCATCATTCTCGGTGTACGGCCACTCCCCAAATTGGAGTCAGTTTTGAACACATTTCAAAATTCTTAAATACATTTTGGAGGATAGGGACGGCTGTAAGGGGTGAAAGGGAGGCCGTTTTTAACCTACGTCTATGAGACAGTAAAGGTTAAAAGTTGAATCATTTTCTTACAATTTCTCTTTCTCGGTGTACGGCCACTCCCCAAATTGGAGTCAGTTTTGAACACATTTCAAAATTCTTAAATAAATTTTGGAGGACAGGGACGGCTGTAAGGGGTGAAAGGGAGGCCGTTTTTAACCTACGTCTATGAGACAGTAAAGGTTAAAAGTTGAATCATTTTCTTACAATTTCTCTTTCTCGGTGTACTGCCACTCCCCAAATTGGAGTCAGTTTTGAACACATTTCAAAATTCTTAAATACATTTTGGAGGACAGGGACGGTTGTAAGGGGTGAAAGGGAGGCCGTTTTTAACCTACGTCTATGAGACAGTAAAGGTTAAAAGTTGAATCATTTTCTTACAATTTCTCTTTCTCGGTTTACTGCCACTCCCCAAATTGGAGTCAGTTTTGAACACATTTAAAAATTCTTAAATACATTTTGGAGGACAGGGACGGCTGTAAGGGGTGAAAGGGAGGCCATTTTTAACCTACGTCTATGAGACAGTAAAGGTTAAAAGTTGAATCATTTTCTTACAATTTCTCTTTCTCGGTGTACTGCCACTCCCCAAATTGGAGTCAGTTTTGAACACATTTCAAAATTCTTAAATACATTTTGGAGGACAGGGACGGCTGTAAGGGGTGAAAGGGAGGCCGTTTTTAACCTACGTCTATGAGACAGTAAAGGTTAAAAGTTGAATCATTTTCTTACAATTTCTCTTTCTCGGTGTACTGCCACTCCCCAAATTGGAGTCAGTTTTGAACACATTTCAAAATTCTTAAATACATTTTGGAGGACAGGGACGGCTGTAAGGGGTGAAAGGGAGGCCGTTTTTAACCTACGTCTATGAGACAGTAAAGGTTAAAAGTTGAATCATTTTCTTACAATTTCTCTTTCTCGGTGTACGGCCACTCCCCAAATTGGAGTCAGTTTTGAACACATTTCAAAATTCTTAAATACATTTTGGAGGACAGGGACGGCTGTAAGGGGTGAAAGGGAGGCCGTTTTTAACCTACGTCTATGAGACAGTAAAGGTTAAAAGTTGAATCATTTTCTTACAATTTCTCTTTCTCGGTGTACGGCCACTCCCCAAATTGGAGTCAGTTTTGAACACATTTCAAAATTCTTAAATACATTTTGGAGGACAAGGACGGCTGTAAGGGGTGACAGGGAGGCCGTTTTTAACCTACGTCTATGAGACAGTAAAGGTTAAAAGTTGAATCATTTTCTTACAATTTCTCATCCCTGACCTACAGAGAATCGAAAAAAGAATTTACGTAGCTATTTGCCGTAAGAGATTCAGGATTGGACCATGCACTATTGCCTCTGCTCCAGCATTAAAATTGTTTATTAACTTTGTGACCTTAGTTTGCTGCCATCTTTCTCGGTGTATGGCCACTCCCCAAATTGGAGTCAGTTTTGAACACATTTCAAAATTCTTAAATACATTTTGGAGGACAGGGACGGCTGTAAGGGGTGAAAGGGAGGCCGTTTTTAACCTACGTCTATGAGACAGTAAAGGTTAAAAGTTGAATCATTTTCTTACAATTTCTCTTTCTCGGTGTACTGCCACTCCCCAAATTGGAGTCAGTTTTGAACACATTTCAAAATTCTTAAATACATTTTGGAGGACAGGGACGGCTGTAAGGGGTGAAAGGGAGGCCGTTTTTAACCTACGTCTATGAGACAGTAAAGGTTAAAAGTTGAATCGTTTTCTTACAATTTCTCTTTCTCGGTGTACTGCCACTCCCCAAATTGGAGTCAGTTTTGAACACATTTCAAAATTCTTAAATACATTTTGGAGGACAGGGACGGCTGTAAGGGGTGAAAGGGAGGCCGTTTTTAACCTACGTCTATGAGACAGTAAAGGTTAAAAGTTGAATCATTTTCTTCTAATTTCTCTTTCTCGGTGTACTGCCACTCCCCAAATTGGAGTCAGTTTTGAACACATTTCAAAATTCTTAAATACATTTTGGAGGATAGGGACGGCTGTAAGGGGTGAAAGGGAGGCCGTTTTTAACCTACGTCTATGAGACAGTAAAGGTTAAAAGTTGAATCATTTTCTTACAATTTCTCTTTCTCGGTGTACGGCCATTCCCCAAATTGGAGTCAGTTTTGAACACATTTCAAAATTCTTAAATACATTTTGGAGGACAGGGACGGCTGTAAGGGGTGAAAGGGAGGCCGTTTTTAACCTACGTCTATGAGACAGTAAAGGTTAAAAGTTGAATCATTTTCTTACAATTTCTTTTTCTCGGTGTACTGCAACTCCCCAAATTGGAGTCAGTTTTGAACACATTTCAAAATTCTTAAATACATTTTGGAGGACAGGGACGGCTGTAAGGGGCGAAAGGGAGGCCGTTTTTAACCTACGTCTATGAGACAGTAAAGGTTAAAAGTTGAATCATTTTCTTACAATTTCTCTTTCTCGGTGTACTGCCACTCCCCAAATTGGAGTCAGTTTTGAACACATTTCAAAATTCTTAAATACATTTTGGAGGACAGGGACGGCTGTAAGGGGTGAAAGGGAGGCCGTTTTTAACCTACGTCTATGAGACAGTAAAGGTTAAAAGTTGAATCGTTTTCTTACAATTTCTCTTTCTCGGTGTACTGCCACTCCCCAAATTGGAGTCAGTTTTGAACACATTTCAAAATTCTTAAATACATTTTGGAGGACAGGGACGGCTGTAAGGGGTGAAAGGGAGGCCGTTTTTACCCTACGTCTATGAGACAGTAAAGGTTAAAAGTTGAATCATTTTCTTCTAATTTCTCTTTCTCGGTGTACTGCCACTCCCCAAATTGGAGTCAGTTTTGAACACATTTCAAAATTCTTGAATACATTTTGGAGGATAGGGACGGCTGCAAGGGGTGAAAGGGAGGCCGTTTTTAACCTACGTCTATGAGACAGTAAAGGTTAAAAGTTGAATCATTTTCTTACAATTTCTCTTTCTCGGTGTACGGCCATTCCCCAAATTGGAGTCCGTTTTGAACACATTTCAAAATTCTTAAATACATTTTGGAGGACAGGGACGGCTGTAAGGGGTGAAAGGGAGGCCGTTTTTAACCTACGTCTATGAGACAGTAAAGGTTAAAAGTTGAATCATTTTCTTACAATTTCTTTTTCTCGGTGTACTGCAACTCCCCAAATTGGAGTCAGTTTTGAACACATTTCAAAATTCTTAAATACATTTTGGCGGACAGGGACGGCTGTAAGGGGTGAAAGGGAGGCCGTTTTTAACCTACGTCTATGAGACAGTAAAGGTTAAAAGTTGAATCATTTTCTTACAATTTCTCTTTCTCGGTGTACTGCCACTCCCCAAATTGGAGTCAGTTTTGAACACATTTCAAAATTCTTAAATACATTTTGGAGGACAGGGACGGCTGTAAGGGGTGAAAGGGAGGCCGTTTTTAACCTACGTCTATGAGACAGTAAAGGTTAAAAGTTGAATCATTTTCTTACAATTTCTCTTTCTCGGTGTACGGCCACTCCCCAAATTGGAGTCCGTTTTGAACACATTTCAAAATTCTTAAATACATTTTGGAGGACAGGGACGGCTGTAAGGGGTGAAAGGGAGGCCGTTTTTAACCTACATCTATGAGACAGTAAAGGTTAAAAGTTGAATCATTTTCTTACAATTTCTCATCCCTGACCTACAGAGAATCGAAAAAAGAATTTACGTAGCTATTTGCCGTAAGACATTCAGGATTGGACCATACACTATTGCCTCTGCGCCAGCATTAAAATTGTTTATTAACTTTGTGACCTTAGTTTGCTGCCATCTTTCTCGGTGTACGGCCACTCCCCAAATTGGAGTCAGTTTTGAACACATTTCAAAATTCTTAAATACATTTTGGAGGATAGGGACGGCTGTAAGGGGTGAAAGGGAGTCCGTTTTTAACCTACGTCTATGAGACAGTAAAGGTTAAAAGTTGAATCATTTTCTTACAATTTCTCTTTCTCGGTGTACTGCCACTCCCCAAATTGGAGTCAGTTTTGAACACATTTCAAAATTCTTAAATACATTTTGGAGGACAGGGACGGCTGTAAGGGGTGAAAGGGAGGCCGTTTTTAACCTACGTCTATGAGACAGTAAAGGTTAAAAGTTGAATCGTTTTCTTACAATTTCTCTTTCTCGGTGTACTGCCACTCCCCAAATTGGAGTCAGTTTTGAACACATTTCAAAATTCTTAAATACATTTTGGAGGACAGGGACGGCTGTAAGGGGTGAAAGGGAGGCCGTTTTTACCCTACGTCTATGAGACAGTAAAGGTTAAAAGTTGAATCATTTTCTTACAATTTCTCTTTCTCGGTGTACTGCCACTCCCCAAATTGGAGTCAGTTTTGAACACATTTCAAAATTCTTAAATACATTTTGGAGGACAGGGACGGCTGTAAGGGGTGAAAGGGAGGCCGTTTTTAACCTACGTCTATGAGACAGTAAAGGTTAAAAGTTGAATCATTTTCTTACAATTTCTCTTTCTCGGTGTACGGCCACTCCCCAAATTGGAGTCCGTTTTGAACACATTTCAAAATTCTTAAATACATTTTGGAGGACAGGGACGGCTGTAAGGGGTGAAAGGGAGGCCGTTTTTAACCTACATCTATGAGACAGTAAAGGTTAAAAGTTGAATCATTTTCTTACAATTTCTCATCCCTGACCTACAGAGAATCGAAAAAAGAATTTACGTAGCTATTTGCCGTAAGACATTCAGGATTGGACCATACACTATTGCCTCTGCGCCAGCATTAAAATTGTTTATTAACTTTGTGACCTTAGTTTGCTGCCATCTTTCTCGGTGTACGGCCACTCCCCAAATTGGAGTCAGTTTTGAACACATTTCAAAATTCTTAAATACATTTTGGAGGATAGGGACGGCTGTAAGGGGTGAAAGGGAGTCCGTTTTTAACCTACGTCTATGAGACAGTAAAGGTTAAAAGTTGAATCATTTTCTTACAATTTCTCTTTCTCGGTGTACTGCCACTCCCCAAATTGGAGTCAGTTTTGAACACATTTCAAAATTCTTAAATACATTTTGGAGGACAGGGACGGCTGTAAGGGGTGAAAGGGAGGCCGTTTTTAACCTAGGTCTATGAGACAGTAAAGGTTAAAAGTTGAATCGTTTTCTTACAATTTCTCTTTCTCGGTGTACTGCCACTCCCCAAATTGGAGTCAGTTTTGAACACATTTCAAAATTCTTAAATACATTTTGGAGGACAGGGACGGCTGTAAGGGGTGAAAGGGAGGCCGTTTTTACCCTACGTCTATGAGACAGTAAAGGTTAAAAGTTGAATCATTTTCTTCTAATTTCTCTTTCTCGGTGTACTGCCACTCCCCAAATTGGAGTCAGTTTTGAACACATTTCAAAATTCTTGAATACATTTTGGAGGATAGGGACGGCTGCAAGGGGTGAAAGGGAGGCCGTTTTTAACCTACGTCTATGAGACAGTAAAGGTTAAAAGTTGAATCATTTTCTTACAATTTCTCTTTCTCGGTGTACGGCCATTCCCCAAATTGGAGTCAGTTTTGAACACATTTCAAAATTCTTAAATACATTTTGGAGGACAGGGACGGCTGTAAGGGGTGAAAGGGAGGCCGTTTTTAACCTACGTCTATGAGACAGTAAAGGTTAAAAGTTGAATCATTTTCTTACAATTTCTTTTTCTCGGTGTACTGCAACTCCCCAAATTGGAGTCAGTTTTGAACACATTTCAAAATTCTTAAATACATTTTGGAGGACAGGGACGGCTGTAAGGGGTGAAAGGGAGGCCGTTTTTAACCTACGTCTATGAGACAGTAAAGGTTAAAAGTTGAATCATTTTCTTACAATTTCTCTTTCTCGGTGTACTGCCACTCCCCAAATTGGAGTCAGTTTTGAACACATTTCAAAATTCTTAAATACATTTTGGAGGACAGGGACGGCTGTAAGGGGTGAAAGGGAGGCCGTTTTTAACCTACGTCTATGAGACAGTAAAGGTTAAAAGTTGAATCATTTTCTTACAATTTCTCTTTCTCGGTGTACTGCCACTCCCCAAATTGGAGTCAGTTTTGAACACATTTCAAAATTCTTAAATACATTTTGGAGGACAGGGAGGGCTGTAAGGGGTGAAAGGGAGTCCGTTTCTAACCTACGTCTATGAGACAGTAAAGGTTAAAAGTTGAAACATTTTCTTACAATTTCTCTTTCTCGGTGTACTGCCACTCCCCAAATTGGAGTCAGTTTTGAACACATTTCAAAATTCTTAAATACATTTTGGAGGACAGGGACGGCTGTAAGGGGTGAAAGGGAGGCCGTTTTTTAACCTACGTCTATGAGACAGTAAAGGTTAAAAGTTGAATCATTTTCTTACAATTTCTCTTTCTCGGTGTACTGCCACTCCCCAAATTGGAGTCAGTTTTGAACACATTTCAAAATTCTTAAATACATTTTGGAGGATAGGGACGGCTGTAAGGGGTGAAAGGGAGGCCGTTTTTAACCTACGTCTATGAAACAGTAAAGGTTAAAAGTTGAATCATTTTCTTACAATTTCTCTTTCTCGGTGTACTGCCACTCCCCAAATTGGAGTCAGTTTTGAACACATTTCAAAATTCTTAAATACATTTTGGAGGACAGGGACGGCTGTAAGGGGTGAAAGGGAGGCCGTTTTTAACCTACGTCTATGAGACAGTAAAGGTTAAAAGTTGAATCATTTTCTTACAATTTCTCTTTCTCGGTTTACTGCCACTCCCCAAATTGGAGTCAGTTTTGAACACATTTCAAAATTCTTAAATACATTTTGGAGGACAGGGACGGCTGTAAGGGGTGAAAGGGAGGCCGTTTTTAACCTACGTCTATGAGACAGTAAAGGTTAAAAGTTGAATCATTTTCTTACAATTTCTCTTTCTCGGTGTACTGCCACTCCCCAAATTGGAGTCAGTTTTGAACACATTTCAAAATTCTTAAATACATTTTGGAGGACAGGGACGGCTGTAAGGGGTGAAAGGGAGGCCGTTTTTAACCTACGTCTATGAGACAGTAAAGGTTAAAAGTTGAATCATTTTCTTACAATTTCTCTTTCTCGGTGTACGGCCACTCCCCAAATTGGAGTCAGTTTTGAACACATTTCAAAATTCTTAAATACATTTTGGAGGACAGGGACGGCTGTAAGGGGTGAAAGGGAGGCCGTTTTTAACCTACATCTATGAGACAGTAAAGGTTAAAAGTTGAATCATTTTCTTACAATTTCTCATCCCTGACCTACAGAGAATCGAAAAAAGAATTTACGTAGCTATTTGCCGTAAGACATTCAGGATTGGACCATACACTATTGCCTCTGCGCCAGCATTAAAATTGTTTATTAACTTTGTGACCTTAGTTTGCTGCCATCTTTCTCGGTGTACGGCCACTCCCCAAATTGGAGTCAGTTTTGAACACATTTCAAAATTCTTAAATACATTTTGGAGGATAGGGACGGCTGTAAGGGGTGAAAGGGAGGCAGTTTTTAACCTACGTCTATGAGACAGTAAAGGTTAAAAGTTGAATCATTTTCTTACAATTTCTCTTTCTCGGTGTACGGCCACTCCCCAAATTGGAGTCAGTTTTGAACACATTTCAAAATTCTTAAATACATTTTGGAGGACAGGGACGGCTGTAAGGGGTGAAAGGGAGGCCGTTTTTAACCTACGTCTATGAGACAGTAAAGGTTAAAAGTTGAATCATTTTCTTACAATTTCTCTTTCTCGGTGTACTGCCACTCCCCAAATTGGAGTCAGTTTTGAACACATTTCAAAATTCTTAAATACATTTTGGAGGACAGGGACGGCTGTAAGGGGTGAAAGGGAGGCCGTTTTTAACCTACGTCTATGAGACAGTAAAGGTTAAAAGTTGAAACATTTTCTTACAATTTCTCTTTCTCGGTGTACTGCCACTCCCCAAATTGGAGTCAGTTTTGAACACATTTCAAAATTCTTAAATACATTTTGGAGGACAGGGACGGCTGTAAGGGGTGAAAGGGAGGCCGTTTTTAACCTACGTCTATGAGACAGTAAAGGTTAAAAGTTGAATCATTTTCTTACAATTTCTCTTTCTCGGTGTACTGCCACTCCCCAAATTGGAGTCAGTTTTGAACACATTTCAAAATTCTTAAATACATTTTGGAGGACAGGGACGGCTGTAAGGGGTGAAAGGGAGGCCGTTTTTAACCTACGTCTATGAGACAGTAAAGGTTAAAAGTTGAATCATTTTCTTACAATTTCTCTTTCTCGGTGTACTGCCACTCCCCAAATTGGAATCAGTTTTGAACACATTTCAAAATTCTTAAATACATTTTGGAGGACAGGGACGGCTGTAAGGGGTGAAAGGGAGGCCGTTTTTAACCTACGTCTATGAGACAGTAAAGGTTAAAAGTTGAATCATTTTCTTACAATTTCTCTTTCTCGGTGTACGGCCACTCCCCAAATTGGAGTCAGTTTTGAACACATTTCAAAATTCTTAAATACATTTTGGAGGACAGGGACGGCTGTAAGGGGTGAAAGGGAGGCCGTTTTTAACCTACGTCTATGAGACAGTAAAGGTTAAAAGTTGAATCATTTTCTTACAATTTCTCTTTCTCGGTGTACTGCCACTCCCCAAATTGGAGTCAGTTTTGAACACATTTCAAAATTCTTAAATACATTTTGAAGGACAGGGATGGCTGTAAGGGGTAAAAGGGAGGCCGTTTTTAACCTACGTCTATGAGACAGTAAAGGTTAAAAGTTGAATCATTTTCTTACAATTTCTCTTTCTCGGTGTACTGCCACTCCCCAAATTGGAGTCAGTTTTGAACACATTTCAAAATTCTTAAATACATTTTGGAGGACAGGGACGGCTGTAAGGGGTGAAAGGGAGGCCGTTTTTAACCTACGTCTATGAGACAGTAAAGGTTAAAAGTTGAATCATTTTCTTACAATTTCTCTTTCTCGGTGTACTGCCACTCCCCAAATTGGAGTCAGTTTTGAACACATTTCAAAATTCTTAAATACATTTTGGAGGACAGGGACGGCTGTAAGGGGTGAAAGGGAGGCCGTTTTTAACCTACGTCTATGAGACAGTAAAGGTTAAAAGTTGAATCATTTTCTTACAATTTTTCTTTCTCGGTGTACGGCCACTCCCCAAATTGGAGTCAGTTTTGAACACATTTCAAAATTCTTAAATACATTTTGGAGGACAGGGACGGCTGTAAGGGGTGAAAGGGAGGCCGTTTTTAACCTACGTCTATGAGACAGTAAAGGTTAAAAGTTGAATCATTTTCTTACAATTTCTCATCCCTGACCTACAGAGAATCGAAAAAAGAATTTACGTAGCTATTTGCCGTAAGACATTCAGGATTGGACCATACACTATTGCCTCTGCGCCAGCATTAAAATTGTTTATTAACTTTGTGACCTTAGTTTGCTGCCATCTTTCTCGGTGTACGGCCACTCCCCAAATTGGAGTCAGTTTTGAACACATTTCAAAATTCTTAAATACATTTTGGAGGATAGGGACGGCTGTAAGGGGTGAAAGGGAGGCCGTTTTTAACCTACGTCTATGAGACAGTAAAGGTTAAAAGTTGAATCATTTTCTTACAATTTCTCTTTCTCGGTGTACGGCCACTCCCCAAATTGGAGTCAGTTTTGAACACATTTCAAAATTCTTAAATAAATTTTGGAGGACAGGGACGGCTGTAAGGGGTGAAAGGGAGGCCGTTTTTAACCTACGTCTATGAGACAGTAAAGGTTAAAAGTTGAATCATTTTCTTACAATTTCTCTTTCTCGGTGTACTGCCACTCCCCAAATTGGAGTCAGTTTTGAACACATTTCAAAATTCTTAAATACATTTTGGAGGACAGGGACGGTTGTAAGGGGTGAAAGGGAGGCCGTTTTTAACCTACGTCTATGAGACAGTAAAGGTTAAAAGTTGAATCATTTTCTTACAATTTCTCTTTCTCGGTTTACTGCCACTCCCCAAATTGGAGTCAGTTTTGAACACATTTAAAAATTCTTAAATACATTTTGGAGGACAGGGACGGCTGTAAGGGGTGAAAGGGAGGCCGTTTTTAACCTACGTCTATGAGACAGTAAAGGTTAAAAGTTGAATCATTTTCTTACAATTTCTCTTTCTCGGTGTACTGCCACTCCCCAAATTGGAGTCAGTTTTGAACACATTTCAAAATTCTTAAATACATTTTGGAGGACAGGGACGGCTGTAAGGGGTGAAAGGGAGGCCGTTTTTAACCTACGTCTATGAGACAGTAAAGGTTAAAAGTTGAATCATTTTCTTACAATTTCTCTTTCTCGGTGTACTGCCACTCCCCAAATTGGAGTCAGTTTTGAACACATTTCAAAATTCTTAAATACATTTTGGAGGACAGGGACGGCTGTAAGGGGTGAAAGGGAGGCCGTTTTTAACCTACATCTATGAGACAGTAAAGGTTAAAAGTTGAATCATTTTCTTACAATTTCTCTTTCTCGGTGTACGGCCACTCCCCAAATTGGAGTCAGTTTTGAACACATTTCAAAATTCTTAAATACATTTTGGAGGACAGGGACGGCTGTAAGGGGTGAAAGGGAGGCCGTTTTTAACCTACGTCTATGAGACAGTAAAGGTTAAAAGTTGAATCATTTTCTTACAATTTCTCTTTCTCGGTGTACGGCCACTCCCCAAATTGGAGTCAGTTTTGAACACATTTCAAAATTCTTAAATACATTTTGGAGGACAAGGACGGCTGTAAGGGGTGACAGGGAGGCCGTTTTTAACCTACGTCTATGAGACAGTAAAGGTTAAAAGTTGAATCATTTTCTTACAATTTCTCATCCCTGACCTACAGAGAATCGAAAAAAGAATTTACGTAGCTATTTGCCGTAAGAGATTCAGGATTGGACCATGCACTATTGCCTCTGCTCCAGCATTAAAATTGTTTATTAACTTTGTGACCTTAGTTTGCTGCCATCTTTCTCGGTGTATGGCCACTCCCCAAATTGGAGTCAGTTTTGAACACATTTCAAAATTCTTAAATACATTTTGGAGGACAGGGACGGCTGTAAGGGGTGAAAGGGAGGCCGTTTTTAACCTACGTCTATGAAACAGTAAAGGTTAAAAGTTGAATCATTTTCTTACAATTTCTCTTTCTCGGTGTACTGCCACTCCCCAAATTGGAGTCAGTTTTGAACACATTTCAAAATTCTTAAATACATTTTGGAGGACAGGGACGGCTGTAAGGGGTGAAAGGGAGGCCGTTTTTAACCTACGTCTATGAGACAGTAAAGGTTAAAAGTTGAATCGTTTTCTTACAATTTCTCTTTCTCGGTGTACTGCCACTCCCCAAATTGGAGTCAGTTTTGAACACATTTCAAAATTCTTAAATACATTTTGGAGGACAGGGACGGCTGTAAGGGGTGAAAGGGATTCGTTTTTAACCTACGTCTATGAGACAGTAAAGGTTAAAAGTTGAATCATTTTCTTCTAATTTCTCTTTCTCGGTGTACTGCCACTCCCTAAATTGGAGTCAGTTTTGAACACATTTCAAAATTCTTAAATACATTTTGGAGGATAGGGACGGCTGTAAGGGGTGAAAGGGAGGCCGTTTTTAACCTACGTCTATGAGACAGTAAAGGTTAAAAGTTGAATCATTTTCTTACAATTTCTCTTTCTCGGTGTACGGCCATTCCCCAAATTGGAGTCAGTTTTGAACACATTTCAAAATTCTGAAATACATTTTGGAGGACAGGGACGGCTGTAAGGGGTGAAAGGGAGGCCGTTTTTAACCTACGTCTATGAGACAGTAAAGGTTAAAAGTTGAATCATTTTCTTACAATTTCTTTTTCTCGGTGTACTGCAACTCCCCAAATTGGAGTCAGTTTTGAACACATTTCAAAATTCTTAAATACATTTTGGAGGACAGGGACGGCTGTAAGGGGTGAAAGGGAGGCCGTTTTTAACCTACGTCTATGAGACAGTAAAGGTTAAAAGTTGAATCATTTTATTACAATTTCTCTTTCTTGGTGTACTGCCACTCCCCAAATTGGAGTCAGTTTTGAACACATTTCAAAATTCTTAAATACATTTTGGAGGACAGGGACGGCTGTAAGGGGTGAAAGGGAGGCCGTTTTTAACCTACGTCTATGAGACAGTAAAGGTTAAAAGTTGAATCATTTTCTTACAATTTCTCTTTCTCGGTGTACGGCCACTCCCCAAATTGGAGTCAGTTTTGAACACATTTCAAAATTCTTAAATACATTTTGGAGGACAGGGACGGCTGTAAGGGGTGAAAGGGAGGCCGTTTTTAACCTACGTCTATGAGACAGTAAAGGTTAAAAGTTGAATCATTTTCTTACAATTTCTCTTTCTCGGTGTACTGCCACTCCCCAAATTGGAGTCAGTTTTGAACACATTTCAAAATTCTTAAATACATTTTGGAGGACAGGGACGGCTGTAAGGGGTGAAAGGGAGGCCGTTTTTAACCTACGTCTATGAGACAGTAAAGGTTAAAAGTTGAATCGTTTTCTTACAATTTCTCTTTCTCGGTGTACTGCCACTCCCCAAATTGGAGTCAGTTTTGAACACATTTCAAAATTCTTAAATACATTTTGGAGGACAGGGACGGCTGTAAGGGGTGAAAGGGAGGCCGTTTTTACCCTACGTCTATGAGACAGTAAAGGTTAAAAGTTGAATCATTTTCTTCTAATTTCTCTTTCTCGGTGTACTGCCACTCCCCAAATTGGAGTCAGTTTTGAACACATTTCAAAATTCTTGAATACATTTTGGAGGATAGGGACGGCTGCAAGGGGTGAAAGGGAGGCCGTTTTTAACCTACGTCTATGAGACAGTAAAGGTTAAAAGTTGAATCATTTTCTTACAATTTCTCTTTCTCGGTGTACGGCCACTCCCCAAATTGGAGTCAGTTTTGAACACATTTCAAAATTCTTAAATTCATTTTGGAGGACAGGGACGGCTGTAAGGGGTGAAAGGGAGGCCGTTTTTAACCTACGTCTATGAGACAGTAAAGGTTAAAAGTTGAATCATTTTCTTACAATTTCTTTTTCTCGGTGTACTGCAACTCCCCAAATTGGAGTCAGTTTTGAACACATTTCAAAATTCTTAAATACATTTTGGAGGACAGGGACGGCTGTAAGGGGTGAAAGGGAGGCCGTTTTTAACCTACGTCTATGAGACAGTAAAGGTTAAAAGTTGAATCATTTTCTTACAATTTCTTTTTCTCGGTGTACTGCAACTCCCCAAATTGGAGTCAGTTTTGAACACATTTGAAAATTCTTAAATAAATTTTGGAGGACAGGGACGGCTGTAAGGGGTGAAAGGGAGGCCGTTTTTAACCTACATCTATGAGACAGTAAAGGTTAAAAGTTGAATCATTTTCTTACAATTTCTCATCCCTGACCTACAGAGAATCGAAAAAAGAATTTACGTAGCTATTTGCCGTAAGACATTCAGGATTGGACCATACACTATTGCCTCTGCGCCAGCATTAAAATTGTTTATTAACTTTGTGACCTTAGTTTGCTGCCATCTTTCTCGGTGTACGGCCACTCCCCAAATTGGAGTCAGTTTTGAACACATTTCAAAATTCTTAAATACATTTTGGAGGATAGGGACGGCTGTAAGGGGTGAAAGGGAGGCCGTTTTTAACCTACGTCTATGAGACAGTAAAGGTTAAAAGTTGAATCATTTTCTTACAATTTCTCTTTCTCGGTGTACGGCCACTCCCCAAATTGGAGTCAGTTTTGAACACATTTCAAAATTCTTAAATACATTTTGGAGGACAGGGACGGCTGTAAGGGGTGAAAGGGAGGCCGTTTTTAACCTACATCTATGAGACAGTAAAGGTTAAAAGTTGAATCATTTTCTTACAATTTCTCATCCCTGACCTACAGAGAATCGAAAAAAGAATTTACGTAGCTATTTGCCGTAAGACATTCAGGATTGGACCATACACTATTGCCTCTGCGCCAGCATTAAAATTGTTTATTAACTTTGTGACCTTAGTTTGCTGCCATCTTTCTCGGTGTACGGCCACTCCCCAAATTGGAGTCAGTTTTGAACACATTTCAAAATTCTTAAATACATTTTGGAGGATAGGGACGGCTGTAAGGGGTGAAAGGGAGGCCGTTTTTAACCTACGTCTATGAGACAGTAAAGGTTAAAAGTTGAATCATTTTCTTACAATTTCTCTTTCTCGGTGTACTGCCACTCCCCAAATTGGAGTCAGTTTTGAACACATTTCTAAATTCTTAAATACATTTTGGAGGACAGGGACGGCTGTAAGGGGTGAAAGGGAGTCCGTTTCTAACCTACGTCTATGAGACAGTAAAGGTTAAAAGTTGAAACATTTTCTTACAATTTCTCTTTCTCGGTGTACTGCCACTCCCCAAATTGGAGTCAGTTTTGAACACATTTCAAAATTCTTAAATACATTTTGGAGGACAGGGACGGCTGTAAGGGGTGAAAGGGAGGCCGTTTTTTAACCTACGTCTATGAGACAGTAAAGGTTAAAAGTTGAATCATTTTCTTACAATTTCTCTTTCTCGGTGTACTGCCACTCCCCAAATTGGAGTCAGTTTTGAACACATTTCAAAATTCTTAAATACATTTTGGAGGATAGGGACCGCTGTAAGGGGTGAAAGGGAGGCCGTTTTTAACCTACGTCTATGAGACAGTAAAGGTTAAAAGTTGAATCATTTTCTTACAATTTCTCTTTCTCGGTTTACTGCCACTCCCCAAATTGGAGTCAGTTTTGAACACATTTAAAAATTCTTAAATACATTTTGGAGGACAGGGACGGCTGTAAGGGGTGAAAGGGAGGCCGTTTTTAACCTACGTCTATGAGACAGTAAAGGTTAAAAGTTGAATCATTTTCTTACAATTTCTCTTTCTCGGTGTACTGCCACTCCCCAAATTGGAGTCAGTTTTGAACACATTTCAAAATTCTTAAATACATTTTGGAGGACAGGGACGGCTGTAAGGGGTGAAAGGGAGGCCGTTTTTAACCTACGTCTATGAGACAGTAAAGGTTAAAAGTTGAATCATTTTCTTACAATTTCTCTTTCTCGGTGTACTGCCACTCCCCAAATTGGAGTCAGTTTTGAACACATTTCAAAATTCTTAAATACATTTTGGAGGACAGGGACGGCTGTAAGGGGTGAAAGGGAGGCCGTTTTTAACCTACGTCTATGAGACAGTAAAGGTTAAAAGTTGAATCATTTTCTTACAATTTCTCTTTCTCGGTGTACGGCCACTCCCCAAATTGGAGTCAGTTTTGAACACATTTCAAAATTCTTAAATACATTTTGGAGGACAGGGACGGCTGTAAGGGGTGAAAGGGAGGCCGTTTTTAACCTACGTCTATGAGACAGTAAAGGTTAAAAGTTGAATCATTTTCTTACAATTTCTCTTTCTCGGTGTACGGCCACTCCCCAAATTGGAGTCAGTTTTGAACACATTTCAAAATTCTTAAATACATTTTGGAGGACAAGGACGGCTGTAAGGGGTGACAGGGAGGCCGTTTTTAACCTACGTCTATGAGACAGTAAAGGTTAAAAGTTGAATCATTTTCTTACAATTTCTCATCCCTGACCTACAGAGAATCGAAAAAAGAATTTACGTAGCTATTTGCCGTAAGAGATTCAGGATTGGACCATGCACTATTGCCTCTGCTCCAGCATTAAAATTGTTTATTAACTTTGTGACCTTAGTTTGCTGCCATCTTTCTCGGTGTATGGCCACTCCCCAAATTGGAGTCAGTTTTGAACACATTTCAAAATTCTTAAATACATTTTGGAGGACAGGGACGGCTGTAAGGGGTGAAAGGGAGGCCGTTTTTAACCTACGTCTATGAGACAGTAAAGGTTAAAAGTTGAATCATTTTCTTACAATTTCTCTTTCTCGGTGTACTGCCACTCCCCAAATTGGAGTCAGTTTTGAACACATTTCAAAATTCTTAAATACATTTTGGAGGACAGGGACGGCTGTAAGGGGTGAAAGGGAGGCCGTTTTTAACCTACGTCTATGAGACAGTAAAGGTTAAAAGTTGAATCGTTTTCTTACAATTTCTCTTTCTCGGTGTACTGCCACTCCCCAAATTGGAGTCAGTTTTGAACACATTTCAAAATTCTTAAATACATTTTGGAGGACAGGGACGGCTGTAAGGGGTGAAAGGGATTCGTTTTTAACCTACGTCTATGAGACAGTAAAGGTTAAAAGTTGAATCATTTTCTTCTAATTTCTCTTTCTCGGTGTACTGCCACTCCCCAAATTGGAGTCAGTTTTGAACACATTTCAAAATTCTTAAATACATTTTGGAGGATAGGGACGGCTGTAAGGGGTGAAAGGGAGGCCGTTTTTAACCTACGTCTATGAGACAGTAAAGGTTAAAAGTTGAATCATTTTCTTACAATTTCTCTTTCTCGGTGTACGGCCATTCCCCAAATTGGAGTCAGTTTTGAACACATTTCAAAATTCTGAAATACATTTTGGAGGACAGGGACGGCTGTAAGGGGTGAAAGGGAGGCCGTTTTTAACCTACGTCTATGAGACAGTAAAGGTTAAAAGTTGAATCATTTTCTTACAATTTCTTTTTCTCGGTGTACTGCAACTCCCCAAATTGGAGTCAGTTTTGAACACATTTCAAAATTCTTAAATACATTTTGGAGGACAGGGACGGCTGTAAGGGGTGAAAGGGAGGCCGTTTTTAACCTACGTCTATGAGACAGTAAAGGTTAAAAGTTGAATCATTTTATTACAATTTCTCTTTCTTGGTGTACTGCCACTCCCCAAATTGGAGTCAGTTTTGAACACATTTCAAAATTCTTAAATACATTTTGGAGGACAGGGACGGCTGTAAGGGGTGAAAGGGAGGCCGTTTTTAACCTACGTCTATGAGACAGTAAAGGTTAAAAGTTGAATCATTTTCTTACAATTTCTCTTTCTCGGTGTACGGCCACTCCCCAAATTGGAGTCAGTTTTGAACACATTTCAAAATTCTTAAATACATTTTGGAGGACAGGGACGGCTGTAAGGGGTGAAAGGGAGGCCGTTTTTAACCTACGTCTATGAGACAGTAAAGGTTAAAAGTTGAATCATTTTCTTACAATTTCTCTTTCTCGGTGTACTGCCACTCCCCAAATTGGAGTCAGTTTTGAACACATTTCAAAATTCTTAAATACATTTTGGAGGACAGGGACGGCTGTAAGGGGTGAAAGGGAGGCCGTTTTTAACCTACGTCTATGAGACAGTAAAGGTTAAAAGTTGAATCGTTTTCTTACAATTTCTCTTTCTCGGTGTACTGCCACTCCCCAAATTGGAGTCAGTTTTGAACACATTTCAAAATTCTTAAATACATTTTGGAGGACAGGGACGGCTGTAAGGGGTGAAAGGGAGGCCGTTTTTACCCTACGTCTATGAGACAGTAAAGGTTAAAAGTTGAATCATTTTCTTCTAATTTCTCTTTCTCGGTGTACTGCCACTCCCCAAATTGGAGTCAGTTTTGAACACATTTCAAAATTCTTGAATACATTTTGGAGGATAGGGACGGCTGCAAGGGGTGAAAGGGAGGCCGTTTTTAACCTACGTCTATGAGACAGTAAAGGTTAAAAGTTGAATCATTTTCTTACAATTTCTCTTTCTCGGTGTACGGCCACTCCCCAAATTGGAGTCAGTTTTGAACACATTTCAAAATTCTTAAATTCATTTTGGAGGACAGGGACGGCTGTAAGGGGTGAAAGGGAGGCCGTTTTTAACCTACGTCTATGAGACAGTAAAGGTTAAAAGTTGAATCATTTTCTTACAATTTCTTTTTCTCGGTGTACTGCAACTCCCCAAATTGGAGTCAGTTTTGAACACATTTCAAAATTCTTAAATACATTTTGGAGGACAGGGACGGCTGTAAGGGGTGAAAGGGAGGCCGTTTTTAACCTACGTCTATGAGACAGTAAAGGTTAAAAGTTGAATCATTTTCTTACAATTTCTTTTTCTCGGTGTACTGCAACTCCCCAAATTGGAGTCAGTTTTGAACACATTTGAAAATTCTTAAATAAATTTTGGAGGACAGGGACGGCTGTAAGGGGTGAAAGGGAGGCCGTTTTTAACCTACATCTATGAGACAGTAAAGGTTAAAAGTTGAATCATTTTCTTACAATTTCTCATCCCTGACCTACAGAGAATCGAAAAAAGAATTTACGTAGCTATTTGCCGTAAGACATTCAGGATTGGACTATACACTATTGCCTCTGCGCCAGCATTAAAATTGTTTATTAACTTTGTGACCTTAGTTTGCTGCCATCTTTCTCGGTGTACGGCCACTCCCCAAATTGGAGTCAGTTTTGAACACATTTCAAAATTCTTAAATACATTTTGGAGGATAGGGACGGCTGTAAGGGGTGAAAGGGAGGCCGTTTTTAACCTACGTCTATGAGACAGTAAAGGTTAAAAGTTGAATCATTTTCTTACAATTTCTCTTTCTCGGTGTACGGCCACTCCCCAAATTGGAGTCAGTTTTGAACACATTTCAAAATTCTTAAATACATTTTGGAGGACAGGGACGGCTGTAAGGGGTGAAAGGGAGGCCGTTTTTAACCTACATCTATGAGACAGTAAAGGTTAAAAGTTGAATCATTTTCTTACAATTTCTCATCCCTGACCTACAGAGAATCGAAAAAAGAATTTACGTAGCTATTTGCCGTAAGACATTCAGGATTGGACCATACACTATTGCCTCTGCGCCAGCATTAAAATTGTTTATTAACTTTGTGACCTTAGTTTGCTGCCATCTTTCTCGGTGTACGGCCACTCCCCAAATTGGAGTCAGTTTTGAACACATTTCAAAATTCTTAAATACATTTTGGAGGATAGGGACGGCTGTAAGGGGTGAAAGGGAGGCCGTTTTTAACCTACGTCTATGAGACAGTAAAGGTTAAAAGTTGAATCATTTTCTTACAATTTCTCTTTCTCGGTGTACGGCCACTCCCCAAATTGGAGTCAGTTTTGAACACATTTCAAAATTCTTAAATACATTTTGGAGGACAGGGACGGCTGTAAGGGGTGAAAGGGAGGCCGTTTTTAACCTACGTCTATGAGACAGTAAAGGTTAAAAGTTGAATCATTTTCTTACAATTTCTCTTTCTCGGTGTACTGCCACTCCCCAAATTGGAGTCAGTTTTGAACACATTTCAAAATTCTTAAATACATTTTGGAGGACAGGGACGGCTGTAAGGGGTGAAAGGGAGGCCGTTTTTAACCTACGTCTATGAGACAGTAAAGGTTAAAAGTTGAATCATTTTCTTACAATTTCTCTTTCTCGGTGTACTGCCACTCCCCAAATTGGAGTCAGTTTTGAACACATTTCAAAATTCTTAAATACATTTTGGAGGACAGGGAGGGCTGTAAGGGGTGAAAGGGAGGCCGTTTTTAACCTACGTCTATGAGACAGTAAAGGTTAAAAGTTGAATCATTTTCTTACAATTTCTCTTTCTCGGTGTACTGCCACTCCCCAAATTGGAGTCAGTTTTGAACACATTTCTAAATTCTTAAATACATTTTGGAGGACAGGGACGGCTGTAAGGGGTGAAAGGGAGTCCGTTTCTAACCTACGTCTATGAGACAGTAAAGGTTAAAAGTTGAAACATTTTCTTACAATTTCTCTTTCTCGGTGTACTGCCACTCCCCAAATTGGAGTCAGTTTTGAACACATTTCAAAATTCTTAAATACATTTTGGAGGACAGGGACGGCTGTAAGGGGTGAAAGGGAGGCCGTTTTTTAACCTACGTCTATGAGACAGTAAAGGTTAAAAGTTGAATCATTTTCTTACAATTTCTCTTTCTCGGTGTACTGCCACTCCCCAAATTGGAGTCAGTTTTGAACACATTTCAAAATTCTTAAATACATTTTGGAGGATAGGGACGGCTGTAAGGGGTGAAAGGGAGGCCGTTTTTAACCTACGTCTATGAAACAGTAAAGGTTAAAAGTTGAATCATTTTCTTACAATTTCTCTTTCTCGGTGTACTGCCACTCCCCAAATTGGAGTCAGTTTTGAACACATTTCAAAATTCTTAAATACATTTTGGAGGACAGGGACGGCTGTAAGGGGTGAAAGGGAGGCCGTTTTTAACCTACGTCTATGAGACAGTAAAGGTTAAAAGTTGAATCATTTTCTTACAATTTCTCTTTCTCGGTGTACTGCCACTCCCCAAATTGGAGTCCGTTTTGAACACATTTCAAAATTCTTAAATACATTTTGGAGGACAGGGACGGCTGTAAGGGGTGAAAGGGAGGCCGTTTTTAACCTACGTCTATGAGACAGTAAAGGTTAAAAGTTGAATCATTTTCTTCTAATTTCTCTTTCTCGGTGTACTGCCACTCCCCAAATTGGAGTCAGTTTTGAACACATTTCAAAATTCTTAAATACATTTTGGAGGACAGGGACGGCTGTAAGGGGTGAAAGGGAGGCCGTTTTTAACCTACGTCTATGAGACAGTAAAGGTTAAAAGTTGAATCATTTTCTTACAATTTCTCTTTCTCGGTGTACTGCCACTCCCCAAATTGGAGTCAGTTTTGAACACATTTCAAAATTCTTAAATACATTTTGGAGGACAGGGACGGCTGTAAGGGGTAAAAGGGAGGCCGTTTTTAACCTACGTCTATGAGACAGTAAAGGTTAAAAGTTGAATCATTTTCTTACAATTTCTCTTTCTCGGTGTACTGCCACTCCCCAAATTGGAGTCAGTTTTGAACACATTTCAAAATTCTTAAATACATTTTGGAGGACAGGGACGGCTGTAAGGGGTGAAAGGGAGGCCGTTTTTAACCTACGTCTATGAGACAGTAAAGGTTAAAAGTTGAATCATTTTCTTACAATTTCTCTTTCTCGGTGTACTGCCACTCCCCAAATTGGAGTCAGTTTTGAACACATTTCCAAATTCTTAAATACATTTTGGAGGACAGGGACGGCTGTAAGGGGTGAAAGGGAGGCCGTTTTTAACCTACGTCTATGAGACAGTAAAGGTTAAAAGTTGAATCATTTTCTTACAATTTTTCTTTCTCGGTGTACGGCCACTCCCCAAATTGGAGTCAGTTTTGAACACATTTCAAAATTCTTAAATACATTTTGGAGGACAGGGACGGCTGTAAGGGGTGAAAGGGAAGCCGTTTTTAACCTACGTCTATGAGACAGTAAAGGTTAAAAGTTGAATCATTTTCTTACAATTTCTCATCCATGACCTACAGAGAATCGAAAAAAGAATTTACGTAGCTATTTGCCGTAAGACATTCAGGATTGGACCATACACTATTGCCTCTGCGCCAGCATTAAAATTGTTTATTAACTTTGTGACCTTAGTTTGCTGCCATCTTTCTCGGTGTACGGCCACTCCCCAAATTGGAGTCAGTTTTGAACACATTTCAAAATTCTTAAATACATTTTGGAGGATAGGGACGGCTGTAAGGGGTGAAAGGGAGGCCGTTTTTAACCTACGTCTATGAGACAGTAAAGGTTAAAAGTTGAATCATTTTCTTACAATTTCTCTTTCTCGGTGTACGGCCACTCCCCAAATTGGAGTCAGTTTTGAACACATTTCAAAATTCTTAAATACATTTTGGAGGACAGGGATGGCTGTAAGGGGTGAAAGGGAGGCCGTTTTTAACCTACGTCTATGAGACAGTAAAGGTTAAAAGTTGAATCATTTTATTACAATTTCTCTTTCTCGGTGTACTGCCACTCCCCAAATTGGAGTCAGTTTTGAACACATTTCAAAATTCTTAAATACATTTTGGAGGACAGGGACGGCTGTAAGGGGTGAAAGGGAGGCCGTTTTTAACCTACGTCTATGAGACAGTAAAGGTTAAAAGTTGAATCATTTTCTTACAATTTCTCTTTCTCGGTTTACTGCCACTCCCCAAATTGGAGTCAGTTTTGAACACATTTCAAAATTCTTAAATACATTTTGGAGGACAGGGACGGCTGTAAGGGGTGAAAGGGAGGCCGTTTTTAACCTACGTCTATGAGACAGTAAAGGTTAAAAGTTGAATCATTTTCTTACAATTTCTCTTTCTCGGTGTACTGCCACTCCCCAAATTGGAGGCAGTTTTGAACACATTTCAAAATTCTTAAATACATTTTGGAGGACAGGGACAGCTGTAAGGGGTGAAAGGGAGGCCGTTTTTAACCTACGTCTATGAGACAGTAAAGGTTAAAAGTTGAATCATTTTCTTACAATTTCTCTTTCTCGGTGTACGGCCACTCCCCAAATTGGAGTCAGTTTTGAACACATTTCAAAATTCTTAAATACATTTTGGAGGACAGGGACGGCTGTAAGGGGTGAAAGGGAGGCCGTTTTTAACCTACATCTATGAGACAGTAAAGGTTAAAAGTTGAATCATTTTCTTACAATTTCTCATCCCTGACCTACAGAGAATCGAAAAAAGAATTTACGTAGCTATTTGCCGTAAGACATTCAGGATTGGACCATACACTATTGCCTCTGCGCCAGCATTAAAATTGTTTATTAACTTTGTGACCTTAGTTTGCTGCCATCTTTCTCGGTGTACGGCCACTCCCCAAATTGGAGTCAGTTTTGAACACATTTCAAAATTCTTAAATACATTTTGGAGGATAGGGACGGCTGTAAGGGGTGAAAGGGAGGCAGTTTTTAACCTACGTCTATGAGACAGTAAAGGTTAAAAGTTGAATCATTTTCTTACAATTTCTCTTTCTCGGTGTACGGCCACTCCCCAAATTGGAGTCAGTTTTGAACACATTTCAAAATTCTTAAATACATTTTGGAGGACAGGGACGGCTGTAAGGGGTGAAAGGGAGGCCGTTTTTAACCTACGTCTATGAGACAGTAAAGGTTAAAAGTTGAATCATTTTCTTACAATTTCTCTTTCTCGGTGTACTGCCACTCCCCAAATTGGAGTCAGTTTTGAACACATTTCAAAATTCTTAAATACATTTTGGAGGACAGGGACGGCTGTAAGGGGTGAAAGGGAAGCCGTTTTTAACCTACGTCTATGAGACAGTAAAGGTTAAAAGTTGAATCATTTTCTTACAATTTCTCTTTCTCGGTGTACTGCCACTCCCCAAATTGGAGTCAGTTTTGAACACATTTCAAAATTCTTAAATACATTTTGGAGGACAGGGAGGGCTGTAAGGGGTGAAAGGGAGGCCGTTTTTAACCTACGTCTATGAGACAGTAAAGGTTAAAAGTTGAATCATTTTCTTACAATTTCTCTTTCTCGGTGTACTGCCACTCCCCAAATTGGAGTCAGTTTTGAACACATTTCTAAATTCTTAAATACATTTTGGAGGACAGGGACGGCTGTAAGGGGTGAAAGGGAGTCCGTTTCTAACCTACGTCTATGAGACAGTAAAGGTTAAAAGTTGAAACATTTTCTTACAATTTCTCTTTCTCGGTGTACTGCCACTCCCCAAATTGGAGTCAGTTTTGAACACATTTCAAAATTCTTAAATACATTTTGGAGGACAGGGACGGCTGTAAGGGGTGAAAGGGAGGCCGTTTTTTAACCTACGTCTATGAGACAGTAAAGGTTAAAAGTTGAATCATTTTCTTACAATTTCTCTTTCTCGGTGTACTGCCACTCCCCAAATTGGAGTCAGTTTTGAACACATTTCAAAATTCTTAAATACATTTTGGAGGATAGGGACGGCTGTAAGGGGTGAAAGGGAGGCCGTTTTTAACCTACGTCTATGAAACAGTAAAGGTTAAAAGTTGAATCATTTTCTTACAATTTCTCTTTCTCGGTGTACTGCCACTCCCCAAATTGGAGTCAGTTTTGAACACATTTCAAAATTCTTAAATACATTTTGGAGGACAGGGACGGCTGTAAGGGGTGAAAGGGAGGCCGTTTTTAACCTACGTCTATGAGACAGTAAAGGTTAAAAGTTGAATCATTTTCTTACAATTTCTCTTTCTCGGTGTACTGCCACTCCCCAAATTGGAGTCCGTTTTGAACACATTTCAAAATTCTTAAATACATTTTGGAGGACAGGGACGGCTGTAAGGGGTGAAAGGGAGGCCGTTTTTAACCTACGTCTATGAGACAGTAAAGGTTAAAAGTTGAATCATTTTCTTCTAATTTCTCTTTCTCGGTGTACTGCCACTCCCCAAATTGGAGTCAGTTTTGAACACATTTCAAAATTCTTAAATACATTTTGGAGGACAGGGACGGCTGTAAGGGGTGAAAGGGAGGCCGTTTTTAACCTACGTCTATGAGACAGTAAAGGTTAAAAGTTGAATCATTTTCTTACAATTTCTCTTTCTCGGTGTACTGCCACTCCCCAAATTGGAGTCAGTTTTGAACACATTTCAAAATTCTTAAATACATTTTGGAGGACAGGGACGGCTGTAAGGGGTAAAAGGGAGGCCGTTTTTAACCTACGTCTATGAGACAGTAAAGGTTAAAAGTTGAATCATTTTCTTACAATTTCTCTTTCTCGGTGTACTGCCACTCCCCAAATTGGAGTCAGTTTTGAACACATTTCAAAATTCTTAAATACATTTTGGAGGACAGGGACGGCTGTAAGGGGTGAAAGGGAGGCCGTTTTTAACCTACGTCTATGAGACAGTAAAGGTTAAAAGTTGAATCATTTTCTTACAATTTCTCTTTCTCGGTGTACTGCCACTCCCCAAATTGGAGTCAGTTTTGAACACATTTCCAAATTCTTAAATACATTTTGGAGGACAGGGACGGCTGTAAGGGGTGAAAGGGAGGCCGTTTTTAACCTACGTCTATGAGACAGTAAAGGTTAAAAGTTGAATCATTTTCTTACAATTTTTCTTTCTCGGTGTACGGCCACTCCCCAAATTGGAGTCAGTTTTGAACACATTTCAAAATTCTTAAATACATTTTGGAGGACAGGGACGGCTGTAAGGGGTGAAAGGGAGGCCGTTTTTAACCTACGTCTATGAGACAGTAAAGGTTAAAAGTTGAATCATTTTCTTACAATTTCTCATCCATGACCTACAGAGAATCGAAAAAAGAATTTACGTAGCTATTTGCCGTAAGACATTCAGGATTGGACCATACACTATTGCCTCTGCGCCAGCATTAAAATTGTTTATTAACTTTGTGACCTTAGTTTGCTGCCATCTTTCTCGGTGTATGGCCACTCCCCAAATTGGAGTCAGTTTTGAACACATTTCAAAATTCTTAAATACATTTTGGAGGATAGGGACGGCTGTAAGGGGTGAAAGGGAGGCCGTTTTTAACCTACGTCTATGAGACAGTAAAGGTTAAAAGTTGAATCATTTTCTTACAATTTCTCTTTCTCGGTGTACGGCCACTCCCCAAATTGGAGTCAGTTTTGAACACATTTCAAAATTCTTAAATACATTTTGGAGGACAGGGATGGCTGTAAGGGGTGAAAGGGAGGCCGTTTTTAACCTACGTCTATGAGACAGTAAAGGTTAAAAGTTGAATCATTTTATTACAATTTCTCTTTCTCGGTGTACTGCCACTCCCCAAATTGGAGTCAGTTTTGAACACATTTCAAAATTCTTAAATACATTTTGGAGGACAGGGACGGCTGTAAGGGGTGAAAGGGAGGCCGTTTTTAACCTACGTCTATGAGACAGTAAAGGTTAAAAGTTGAATCATTTTCTTACAATTTCTCTTTCTCGGTTTACTGCCACTCCCCAAATTGGAGTCAGTTTTTAACACATTTCAAAATTCTTAAATACATTTTGGAGGACAGGGACGGCTGTAAGGGGTGAAAGGGAGGCCGTTTTTAACCTACGTCTATGAGACAGTAAAGGTTAAAAGTTGAATCATTTTCTTACAATTTCTCTTTCTCGGTGTACTGCCACTCCCCAAATTGGAGTCAGTTTTGAACACATTTCAAAATTCTTAAATACATTTTGGAGGACAGGGACGGCTGTAAGGGGTGAAAGGGAGGCCGTTTTTAACCTACGTCTATGAGACAGTAAAGGTTAAAAGTTGAATCATTTTCTTACAATTTCTCTTTCTCGGTGTACGGCCACTCCCCAAATTGGAGTCAGTTTTGAACACATTTCAAAATTCTTAAATACATTTTGGAGGACAGGGACGGCTGTAAGGGGTGAAAGGGAGGCCGTTTTTAACCTACATCTATGAGACAATAAAGGTTAAAAGTTGAATCATTTTCTTACAATTTCTCATCCCTGACCTACAGAGAATCGAAAAAAGAATTTACGTAGCTATTAGCCGTAAGACATTCAGGATTGGACCATACACTATTGCCTCTGCGCCAGCATTAAAATTGTTTATTAACTTTGTGACCTTAGTTTGCTGCCATCTTTCTCGGTGTACGGCCACTCCCCAAATTGGAGTCAGTTTTGAACACATTTCAAAATTCTTAAATACATTTTGGAGGATAGGGACGGCTGTAAGGGGTGAAAGGGAGGCAGTTTTTAACCTACGTCTATGAGACAGTAAAGGTTAAAAGTTGAATCATTTTCTTACAATTTCTCTTTCTCGGTGTACGGCCACTCCCCAAATTGGAGTCAGTTTTGAACACATTTCAAAATTCTTAAATACATTTTGGAGGACAGGGACGGCTGTAAGGGGTGAAAGGGAGGCCGTTTTTAACCTACGTCTATGAGACAGTAAAGGTTAAAAGTTGAATCATTTTCTTACAATTTCTCTTTCTCGGTGTACTGCCACTCCCCAAATTGGAGTCAGTTTTGAACACATTTCAAAATTCTTAAATACATTTTGGAGGACAGTGACGGCTGTAAGGGGTGAAAGGGAGGCCGTTTTTAACCTACGTCTATGAGACAGTAAAGGTTAAAAGTTGAATCATTTTCTTACAATTTCTCTTTCTCGGTGTACTGCCACTCCCCAAATTGGAGTCAGTTTTGAACACATTTCAAAATTCTTAAATACATTTTGGAGGACAGGGACGGCTGTAAGGGGTGAAAGGGAGGCCGTTTTTAACCTACGTCTATGAGACAGTAAAGGTTAAAAGTTGAATCATTTTCTTACAATTTCTCTTTCTCGGTGTACGGCCACTCCCCAAATTGGAGTCAGTTTTGAACACATTTCAAAATTCTTAAATACATTTTGGAGGACAGGGACGGCTGTAAGGGGTGAAAGGGAGGCCGTTTTTAACCTACATCTATGAGACAATAAAGGTTAAAAGTTGAATCATTTTCTTACAATTTCTCATCCCTGACCTACAGAGAATCGAAAAAAGAATTTACGTAGCTATTAGCCGTAAGACATTCAGGATTGGACCATACACTATTGCCTCTGCGCCAGCATTAAAATTGTTTATTAACTTTGTGACCTTAGTTTGCTGCCATCTTTCTCGGTGTACGGCCACTCCCCAAATTGGAGTCAGTTTTGAACACATTTCAAAATTCTTAAATACATTTTGGAGGATAGGGACGGCTGTAAGGGGTGAAAGGGAGGCAGTTTTTAACCTACGTCTATGAGACAGTAAAGGTTAAAAGTTGAATCATTTTCTTACAATTTCTCTTTCTCGGTGTACGGCCACTCCCCAAATTGGAGTCAGTTTTGAACACATTTCAAAATTCTTAAATACATTTTGGAGGAAAGGGACGGCTGTAAGGGGTGAAAGGGAGGCCGTTTTTAACCTACGTCTATGAGACAGTAAAGGTTAAAAGTTGAATCATTTTCTAACAATTTCTCTTTCTCGGTGTACTGCCACTCCCCAAATTGGAGTCAGTTTTGAACACATTTCAAAATTCTTAAATACATTTTGGAGGACAGGGACGGCTGTAAGGGGTGAAAGGGAGGCCGTTTTTAACCTACGTCTATGAGACAGTAAAGGTTAAAAGTTGAAACATTTTCTTACAATTTTTCTTTCTCGGTGTACTGCCACTCCCCAAATTGGAGTCAGTTTTGAACACATTTCCAAATTCTTAAATACATTTTGGAGGACAGGGACGGCTGTAAGGGGTGAAAGGGAGGCCGTTTTTAACCTACGTCTATGAGACAGTAAAGGTTAAAAGTTGAATCATTTTCTTACAATTTCTCTTTCTCGGTGTACTGCCACTCCCCAAATTGGAGTCAGTTTTGAACACATTTCCAAATTCTTAAATACATTTTGGAGGACAGGGACGGCTGTAAGGGGTGAAAGGGAGGCCGTTTTTAACCTACGTCTATGAGACAGTAAAGGTTAAAAGTTGAATCATTTTCTTACAATTTCTCATCCATGACCTACAGAGAATCGAAAAAAGAATTTACGTAGCTATTTGCCGTAAGACATTCAGGATTGGACCATACACTATTGCCTCTGCGCCAGCATTAAAATTGTTTATTAACTTTGTGACCTTAGTTTGCTGCCATCTTTCTCGGTGTACGGCCACTCCCCAAATTGGAGTCAGTTTTGAACACATTTCAAAATTCTTAAATACATTTTGGAGGATAGGGACGGCTGTAAGGGGTGAAAGGGAGGCCGTTTTTAACCTACGTCTATGAGACAGTAAAGGTTAAAAGTTGAATCATTTTCTTACAATTTCTCTTTCTCGGTGTACGGCCACTCCCCAAATTGGAGTCAGTTTTGAACACATTTCAAAATTCTTAAATACATTTTGGAGGACAGGGATGGCTGTAAGGGGTGAAAGGGAGGCCGTTTTTAACCTACGTCTATGAGACAGTAAAGGTTAAAAGTTGAATCATTTTATTACAATTTCTCTTTCTCGGTGTACTGCCAGTCCCCAAATTGGAGTCAGTTTTGAACACATTTCAAAATTCTTAAATACATTTTGGAGGACAGGGACGGCTGTAAGGGGTGAAAGGGAGGCCGTTTTTAACCTACGTCTATGAGACAGTAAAGGTTAAAAGTTGAATCATTTTCTTACAATTTCTCTTTCTCGGTTTACTGCCACTCCCCAAATTGGAGTCAGTTTTTAACACATTTCAAAATTCTTAAATACATTTTGGAGGACAGGGACGGCTGTAAGGGGTGAAAGGGAGGCCGTTTTTAACCTACGTCTATGAGACAGTAAAGGTTAAAAGTTGAATCATTTTCTTACAATTTCTCTTTCTCGGTGTACTGCCACTCCCCAAATTGGAGTCAGTTTTGAACACATTTCAAAATTCTTAAATACATTTTGGAGGACAGGGACGGCTGTAAGGGGTGAAAGGGAGGCCGTTTTTAACCTACGTCTATGAGACAGTAAAGGTTAAAAGTTGAATCATTTTCTTACAATTTCTCTTTCTCGGTGTACGGCCACTCCCCAAATTGGAGTCAGTTTTGAACACATTTCAAAATTCTTAAATACATTTTGGAGGACAGGGACGGCTGTAAGGGGTGAAAGGGAGGCCGTTTTTAACCTACATCTATGAGACAATAAAGGTTAAAAGTTGAATCATTTTCTTACAATTTCTCATCCCTGACCTACAGAGAATCGAAAAAAGAATTTACGTAGCTATTAGCCGTAAGACATTCAGGATTGGACCATACACTATTGCCTCTGCGCCAGCATTAAAATTGTTTATTAACTTTGTGACCTTAGTTTGCTGCCATCTTTCTCGGTGTACGGCCACTCCCCAAATTGGAGTCAGTTTTGAACACATTTCAAAATTCTTAAATACATTTTGGAGGATAGGGACGGCTGTAAGGGGTGAAAGGGAGGCAGTTTTTAACCTACGTCTATGAGACAGTAAAGGTTAAAAGTTGAATCATTTTCTTACAATTTCTCTTTCTCGGTGTACGGCCACTCCCCAAATTGGAGTCAGTTTTGAACACATTTCAAAATTCTTAAATACATTTTGGAGGACAGGGACGGCTGTAAGGGGTGAAAGGGAGGCCGTTTTTAACCTACGTCTATGAGACAGTAAAGGTTAAAAGTTGAATCATTTTCTTACAATTTCTCTTTCTCGGTGTACTGCCACTCCCCAAATTGGAGTCAGTTTTGAACACATTTCAAAATTCTTAAATACATTTTGGAGGACAGGGACGGCTGTAAGGGGTGAAAGGGAGGCCGTTTTTAACCTACGTCTATGAGACAGTAAAGGTTAAAAGTTGAAACATTTTCTTACAATTTCTCTTTCTCGGTGTACTGCCACTCCCCAAATTGGAGTCAGTTTTGAACACATTTCAAAATTCTTAAATACATTTTGGAGGACAGGGACGGCTGTAAGGGGTGAAAGGGAGGCCGTTTTTAACCTACGTCTATGAGACAGTAAAGGTTAAAAGTTGAATCATTTTCTTACAATTTCTCTTTCTCGGTGTACTGCCACTCCCCAAATTGGAGTCAGTTTTGAACACATTTCAAAATTCTTAAATACATTTTGGAGGACAGGGACGGCTGTAAGGGGTGAAAGGGAGGCCGTTTTTAACCTACGTCTATGAGACAGTAAAGGTTAAAAGTTGAATCATTTTCTTACAATTTCTCTTTCTCGGTGTACTGCCACTCCCCAAATTGGAATCAGTTTTGAACACATTTCAAAATTCTTAAATACATTTTGGAGGACAGGGACGGCTGTAAGGGGTGAAAGGGAGGCCGTTTTTAACCTACGTCTATGAGACAGTAAAGGTTAAAAGTTAAATCATTTTCTTACAATTTCTCTTTCTCGGTGTACGGCCACTCCCCAAATTGGAGTCAGTTTTGAACACATTTCAAAATTCTTAAATACATTTTGGAGGACAGGGACGGCTGTAAGGGGTGAAAGGGAGGCCGTTTTTAACCTACGTCTATGAGACAGTAAAGGTTAAAAGTTGAATCATTTTCTTACAATTTCTCTTTCTCGGTGTACTGCCACTCCCCAAATTGGAGTCAGTTTTGAACACATTTCAAAATTCTTAAATACATTTTGGAGGACAGGGATGGCTGTAAGGGGTAAAAGGGAGGCCGTTTTTAACCTACGTCTATGAGACAGTAAAGGTTAAAAGTTGAATCATTTTCTTACAATTTCTCTTTCTCGGTGTACTGCCACTCCCCAAATTGGAGTCAGTTTTGAACACATTTCAAAATTCTTAAATACATTTTGGAGGACAGGGACGGCTGTAAGGGGTGAAAGGGAGGCCGTTTTTAACCTACGTCTATGAGACAGTAAAGGTTAAAAGTTGAATCATTTTCTTACAATTTCTCTTTCTCGGTGTACTGCCACTCCCCAAATTGGAGTCAGTTTTGAACACATTTCAAAATTCTTAAATACATTTTGGAGGACAGGGACGGCTGTAAGGGGTGAAAGGGAGGCCGTTTTTAACCTACGTCTATGAGACAGTAAAGGTTAAAAGTTGAATCATTTTCTTACAATTTTTCTTTCTCGGTGTACGGCCACTCCCCAAATTGGAGTCAGTTTTGAACACATTTCAAAATTCTTAAATACATTTTGGAGGACAGGGACGGCTGTAAGGGGTGAAAGGGAGGCCGTTTTTAACCTACGTCTATGAGACAGTAAAGGTTAAAAGTTGAATCATTTTCTTACAATTTCTCATCCCTGACCTACAGAGAATCGAAAAAAGAATTTACGTAGCTATTTGCCGTAAGACATTCAGGATTGGACCATACACTATTGCCTCTGCGCCAGCATTAAAATTGTTTATTAACTTTGTGACCTTAGTTTGCTGCCATCTTTCTCGGTGTACGGCCACTCCCCAAATTGGAGTCAGTTTTGAACACATTTCAAAATTCTTAAATACATTTTGGAGGATAGGGACGGCTGTAAGGGGTGAAAGGGAGGCCGTTTTTAACCTACGTCTATGAGACAGTAAAGGTTAAAAGTTGAATCATTTTCTTACAATTTCTCTTTCTCGGTGTACGGCCACTCCCCAAATTGGAGTCAGTTTTGAACACATTTCAAAATTCTTAAATAAATTTTGGAGGACAGGGACGGCTGTAAGGGGTGAAAGGGAGGCCGTTTTTAACCTACGTCTATGAGACAGTAAAGGTTAAAAGTTGAATCATTTTCTTACAATTTCTCTTTCTCGGTGTACTGCCACTCCCCAAATTGGAGTCAGTTTTGAACACATTTCAAAATTCTTAAATACATTTTGGAGGACAGGGACGGTTGTAAGGGGTGAAAGGGAGGCCGTTTTTAACCTACGTCTATGAGACAGTAAAGGTTAAAAGTTGAATAATTTTCTTACAATTTCTCTTTCTCGGTTTACTGCCACTCCCCAAATTGGAGTCAGTTTTGAACACATTTAAAAATTCTTAAATACATTTTGGAGGACAGGGACGGCTGTAAGGGGTGAAAGGGAGGCCGTTTTTAACCTACGTCTATGAGACAGTAAAGGTTAAAAGTTGAATCATTTTCTTACAATTTCTCTTTCTCGGTGTACTGCCACTCCCCAAATTGGAGTCAGTTTTGAACACATTTCAAAATTCTTAAATACATTTTGGAGGACAGGGACGGCTGTAAGGGGTGAAAGGGAGGCCGTTTTTAACCTACGTCTATGAGACAGTAAAGGTTAAAAGTTGAATCATTTTCTTACAATTTCTCTTTCTCGGTGTACTGCCACTCCCCAAATTGGAGTCAGTTTTGAACACATTTCAAAATTCTTAAATACATTTTGGAGGACAGGGACGGCTGTAAGGGGTGAAAGGGAGGCAGTTTTTAACCTACGTCTATGAGACAGTAAAGGTTAAAAGTTGAATCATTTTCTTACAATTTCTCTTTCTCGGTGTACGGCCACTCCCCAAATTGGAGTCAGTTTTGAACACATTTCAAAATTCTTAAATACATTTTGGAGGACAGGGACGGCTGTAAGGGGTGAAAGGGAGGCCGTTTTTAACCTACGTCTATGAGACAGTAAAGGTTAAAAGTTGAATCATTTTCTTACAATTTCTCTTTCTCGGTGTACTGCCACTCCCCAAATTGGAGTCAGTTTTGAACACATTTCAAAATTCTTAAATACATTTTGGAGGACAGGGACGGCTGTAAGGGGTGAAAGGGAGGCCGTTTTTAACCTACGTCTATGAGACAGTAAAGGTTAAAAGTTGAATCATTTTCTTACAATTTCTCTTTCTCGGTGTACGGCCACTCCCCAAATTGGAGTCAGTTTTGAACACATTTCAAAATTCTTAAATACATTTTGGAGGACAGGGACGGCTGTAAGGGGTGAAAGGGAGGCCGTTTTTAACCTACGTCTATGAGACAGTAAAGGTTAAAAGTTGAATCATTTTCTTACAATTTCTCATCCCTGACCTACAGAGAATCGAAAAAAGAATTTACGTAGCTATTTGCCGTAAGACATTCAGGATTGGACCATACACTATTGCCTCTGCGCCAGCATTAAAATTGTTTATTAACTTTGTGACCTTAGTTTGCTGCCATCTTTCTCGGTGTACGGCCACTCCCCAAATTGGAGTCAGTTTTGAACACATTTCAAAATTCTTAAATACATTTTGGAGGATAGGGACGGCTGTAAGGGGTGAAAGGGAGGCAGTTTTTAACCTACGTCTATGAGACAGTAAAGGTTAAAAGTTGAATCATTTTCTTACAATTTCTCTTTCTCGGTGTACGGCCACTCCCCAAATTGGAGTCAGTTTTGAACACATTTCAAAATTCTTAAATACATTTTGGAGGACAGGGACGGCTGTAAGGGGTGAAAGGGAGGCCGTTTTTAACCTACGTCTATGAGACAGTAAAGGTTAAAAGTTGAATCATTTTCTAACAATTTCTCTTTCTCGGTGTACTGCCACTCCCCAAATTGGAGTCAGTTTTGAACACATTTCAAAATTCTTAAATACATTTTGGAGGACAGGGAAGGCTGTAAGGGGTGAAAGGGAGGCCGTTTTTAACCTACGTCTATGAGACAGTAAAGGTTAAAAGTTGAAACATTTTCTTACAATTTCTCTTTCTCGGTGTACTGCCACTCCCCAAATTGGAGTCAGTTTTGAACACATTTCAAAATTCTTAAATACATTTTGGAGGACAGGGACGGCTGTAAGGGGTGAAAGGGAGGCCGTTTTTAACCTACGTCTATGAGACAGTAAAGGTTAAAAGTTGAATCATTTTCTTACAATTTCTCTTTCTCGGTGTACTGCCACTCCCCAAATTGGAGTCAGTTTTGAACACATTTCAAAATTCTTAAATACATTTTGGAGGACAGGGACGGCTGTAAGGGGTGAAAGGGAGGCCGTTTTTAACCTACGTCTATGAGACAGTAAAGGTTAAAAGTTGAATCATTTTCTTACAATTTCTCTTTCTCGGTGTACTGCCACTCCCCAAATTGGAGTCAGTTTTGAACACATTTCCAAATTCTTAAATACATTTTGGAGGACAGGGACGGCTGTAAGGGGTGAAAGGGAGGCCGTTTTTAACCTACGTCTATGAGACAGTAAAGGTTAAAAGTTGAATCATTTTCTTACAATTTTTCTTTCTCGGTGTACGGCCACTCCCCAAATTGGAGTCAGTTTTGAACACATTTCAAAATTCTTAAATACATTTTGGAGGACAGGGACGGCTGTAAGGGGTGAAAGGGAGGCCGTTTTTAACCTACGTCTATGAGACAGTAAAGGTTAAAAGTTGAATCATTTTCTTACAATTTCTCATCCATGACCTACAGAGAATCGAAAAAAGAATTTACGTAGCTATTTGCCGTAAGACATTCAGGATTGGACCATACACTATTGCCTCTGCGCCAGCATTAAAATTGTTTATTAACTTTGTGACCTTAGTTTGCTGCCATCTTTCTCGGTGTACGGCCACTCCCCAAATTGGAGTCAGTTTTGAACACATTTCAAAATTCTTAAATACATTTTGGAGGATAGGGACGGCTGTAAGGGGTGAAAGGGAGGCCGTTTTTAACCTACGTCTATGAGACAGTAAAGGTTAAAAGTTGAATCATTTTCTTACAATTTCTCTTTCTCGGTGTACGGCCACTCCCCAAATTGGAGTCAGTTTTGAACACATTTCAAAATTCTTAAATACATTTTGGAGGACAGGGATGGCTGTAAGGGGTGAAAGGGAGGCCGTTTTTAACCTACGTCTATGAGACAGTAAAGGTTAAAAGTTGAATCATTTTATTACAATTTCTCTTTCTCGGTGTACTGCCACTCCCCAAATTGGAGTCAGTTTTGAACACATTTCAAAATTCTTAAATACATTTTGGAGGACAGGGACGGCTGTAAGGGGTGAAAGGGAGGCCGTTTTTAACCTACGTCTATGAGACAGTAAACGTTAAAAGTTGAATCATTTTCTTACAATTTCTCTTTCTCGGTTTACTGCCACTCCCCAAATTGGAGTCAGTTTTTAACACATTTCAAAATTCTTAAATACATTTTGGAGGACAGGGACGGCTGTAAGGGGTGAAAGGGAGGCCGTTTTTAACCTACGTCTATGAGACAGTAAAGGTTAAAAGTTGAATCATTTTCTTACAATTTCTCTTTCTCGGTGTACTGCCACTCCCCAAATTGGAGTCAGTTTTGAACACATTTCAAAATTCTTAAATACATTTTGGAGGACAGGGACGGCTGTAAGGGGTGAAAGGGAGGCCGTTTTTAACCTACGTCTATGAGACAGTAAAGGTTAAAAGTTGAATCATTTTCTTACAATTTCTCTTTCTCGGTGTACGGCCACTCCCCAAATTGGAGTCAGTTTTGAACACATTTCAAAATTCTTAAATACATTTTGGAGGACAGGGACGGCTGTAAGGGGTGAAAGGGAGGCCGTTTTTAACCTACATCTATGAGACAATAAAGGTTAAAAGTTGAATCATTTTCTTACAATTTCTCATCCCTGACCTACAGAGAATCGAAAAAAGAATTTACGTAGCTATTAGCCGTAAGACATTCAGGATTGGACCATACACTATTGCCTCTGCGCCAGCATTAAAATTGTTTATTAACTTTGTGACCTTAGTTTGCTGCCATCTTTCTCGGTGTACGGCCACTCCCCAAATTGGAGTCAGTTTTGAACACATTTCAAAATTCTTAAATACATTTTGGAGGATAGGGACGGCTGTAAGGGGTGAAAGGGAGGCAGTTTTTAACCTACGTCTATGAGACAGTAAAGGTTAAAAGTTGAATCATTTTCTTACAATTTCTCTTTCTCGGTGTACGGCCACTCCCCAAATTGGAGTCAGTTTTGAACACATTTCAAAATTCTTAAATACATTTTGGAGGACAGGGACGGCTGTAAGGGGTGAAAGGGAGGCCGTTTTTAACCTACGTCTATGAGACAGTAAAGGTTAAAAGTTGAATCATTTTCTTACAATTTCTCTTTCTCGGTGTACTGCCACTCCCCAAATTGGAGTCAGTTTTGAACACATTTCAAAATTCTTAAATACATTTTGGAGGACAGGGGCGGCTGTAAGGGGTGAAAGGGAGGCCGTTTTTAACCTACGTCTATGAGACAGTAAAGGTTAAAAGTTGAATCATTTTCTTACAATTTCTCTTTCTCGGTGTACTGCCACTCCCCAAATTGGAGTCAGTTTTGAACACATTTCAAAATTCTTAAATACATTTTGGAGGACAGGGACGGCTGTAAGGGGTGAAAGGGAGGCCGTTTTTAACCTACGTCTATGAGACAGTAAAGGTTAAAAGTTGAATCATTTTCTTACAATTTCTCTTTCTCGGTGTACTGCCACTCCCCAAATTGGAGTCAGTTTTGAACACATTTCCAAATTCTTAAATACATTTTGGAGGACAGGGACGGCTGTAAGGGGTGAAAGGGAGGCCGTTTTTAACCTACGTCTATGAGACAGTAAAGGTTAAAAGTTGAATCATTTTCTTACAATTTTTCTTTCTCGGTGTACGGCCACTCCCCAAATTGGAGTCAGTTTTGAACACATTTCAAAATTCTTAAATACATTTTGGAGGACAGGGACGGCTGTAAGGGGTGAAAGGGAGGCCGTTTTTAACCTACGTCTATGAGACAGTAAAGGTTAAAAGTTGAATCATTTTCTTACAATTTCTCATCCATGACCTACAGAGAATCGAAAAAAGAATTTACGTAGCTATTTGCCGTAAGACATTCAGGATTGGACCATACACTATTGCCTCTGCGCCAGCATTAAAATTGTTTATTAACTTTGTGACCTTAGTTTGCTGCCATCTTTCTCGGTGTATGGCCACTCCCCAAATTGGAGTCAGTTTTGAACACATTTCAAAATTCTTAAATACATTTTGGAGGATAGGGACGGCTGTAAGGGGTGAAAGGGAGGCCGTTTTTAACCTACGTCTATGAGACAGTAAAGGTTAAAAGTTGAATCATTTTCTTACAATTTCTCTTTCTCGGTGTACGGCCACTCCCCAAATTGGAGTCAGTTTTGAACACATTTCAAAATTCTTAAATACATTTTGGAGGACAGGGATGGCTGTAAGGGGTGAAAGGGAGGCCGTTTTTAACCTACGTCTATGAGACAGTAAAGGTTAAAAGTTGAATCATTTTATTACAATTTCTCTTTCTCGGTGTACTGCCACTCCCCAAATTGGAGTCAGTTTTGAACACATTTCAAAATTCTTAAATACATTTTGGAGGACAGGGACGGCTGTAAGGGGTGAAAGGGAGGCCGTTTTTAACCTACGTCTATGAGACAGTAAAGGTTAAAAGTTGAATCATTTTCTTACAATTTCTCTTTCTCGGTTTACTGCCACTCCCCAAATTGGAGTCAGTTTTTAACACATTTCAAAATTCTTAAATACATTTTGGAGGACAGGGACGGCTGTAAGGGGTGAAAGGGAGGCCGTTTTTAACCTACGTCTATGAGACAGTAAAGGTTAAAAGTTGAATCATTTTCTTACAATTTCTCTTTCTCGGTGTACGGCCACTCCCCAAATTGGAGTCAGTTTTGAACACATTTCAAAATTCTTAAATACATTTTGGAGGACAGGGATGGCTGTAAGGGGTGAAAGGGAGGCCGTTTTTAACCTACGTCTATGAGACAGTAAAGGTTAAAAGTTGAATCATTTTATTACAATTTCTCTTTCTCGGTGTACTGCCACTCCCCAAATTGGAGTCAGTTTTGAACACATTTCAAAATTCTTAAATACATTTTGGAGGACAGGGACGGCTGTAAGGGGTGAAAGGGAGGCCGTTTTTAACCTACGTCTATGAGACAGTAAAGGTTAAAAGTTGAATCATTTTCTTACAATTTCTCTTTCTCGGTTTACTGCCACTCCCCAAATTGGAGTCAGTTTTTAACACATTTCAAAATTCTTAAATACATTTTGGAGGACAGGGACGGCTGTAAGGGGTGAAAGGGAGGCCGTTTTTAACCTACGTCTATGAGACAGTAAAGGTTAAAAGTTGAATCATTTTCTTACAATTTCTCTTTCTCGGTGTACTGCCACTCCCCAAATTGGAGTCAGTTTTGAACACATTTCAAAATTCTTAAATACATTTTGGAGGACAGGGACGGCTGTAAGGGGTGAAAGGGAGGCCGTTTTTAACCTACGTCTATGAGACAGTAAAGGTTAAAAGTTGAATCATTTTCTTACAATTTCTCTTTCTCGGTGTACGGCCACTCCCCAAATTGGAGTCAGTTTTGAACACATTTCAAAATTCTTAAATACATTTTGGAGGACAGGGACGGCTGTAAGGGGTGAAAGGGAGGCCGTTTTTAACCTACATCTATGAGACAATAAAGGTTAAAAGTTGAATCATTTTCTTACAATTTCTCATCCCTGACCTACAGAGAATCGAAAAAAGAATTTACGTAGCTATTAGCCGTAAGACATTCAGGATTGGACCATACACTATTGCCTCTGCGCCAGCATTAAAATTGTTTATTAACTTTGTGACCTTAGTTTGCTGCCATCTTTCTCGGTGTACGGCCACTCCCCAAATTGGAGTCAGTTTTGAACACATTTCAAAATTCTTAAATACATTTTGGAGGATAGGGACGGCTGTAAGGGGTGAAAGGGAGGCAGTTTTTAACCTACGTCTATGAGACAGTAAAGGTTAAAAGTTGAATCATTTTCTTACAATTTCTCTTTCTCGGTGTACGGCCACTCCCCAAATTGGAGTCAGTTTTGAACACATTTCAAAATTCTTAAATACATTTTGGAGGACAGGGACGGCTGTAAGGGGTGAAAGGGAGGCCGTTTTTAACCTACGTCTATGAGACAGTAAAGGTTAAAAGTTGAATCATTTTCTTACAATTTCTCTTTCTCGGTGTACTGCCACTCCCCAAATTGGAGTCAGTTTTGAACACATTTCAAAATTCTTAAATACATTTTGGAGGACAGGGACGGCTGTAAGGGGTGAAAGGGAGGCCGTTTTTAACCTACGTCTATGAGACAGTAAAGGTTAAAAGTTGAATCATTTTCTTACAATTTCTCTTTCTCGGTGTACTGCCACTCCCCAAATTGGAGTCAGTTTTGAACACATTTCAAAATTCTTAAATACATTTTGGAGGACAGGGACGGCTGTAAGGGGTGAAAGGGAGGCCGTTTTTAACCTACGTCTATGAGACAGTAAAGGTTAAAAGTTGAATCATTTTCTTACAATTTCTCTTTCTCGGTGTACGGCCACTCCCCAAATTGGAGTCAGTTTTGAACACATTTCAAAATTCTTAAATACATTTTGGAGGACAGGGACGGCTGTAAGGGGTGAAAGGGAGGCCGTTTTTAACCTACATCTATGAGACAATAAAGGTTAAAAGTTGAATCATTTTCTTACAATTTCTCATCCCTGACCTACAGAGAATCGAAAAAAGAATTTACGTAGCTATTAGCTGTAAGACATTCAGGATTGGACCATACACTATTGCCTCTGCGCCAGCATTAAAATTGTTTATTAACTTTGTGACCTTAGTTTGCTGCCATCTTTCTCGGTGTACGGCCACTCCCCAAATTGGAGTCAGTTTTGAACACATTTCAAAATTCTTAAATACATTTTGGAGGATAGGGACGGCTGTAAGGGGTGAAAGGGAGGCAGTTTTCAACCTACGTCTATGAGACAGTAAAGGTTAAAAGTTGAATCATTTTCTTACAATTTCTCTTTCTCGGTGTACGGCCACTCCCCAAATTGGAGTCAGTTTTGAACACATTTCAAAATTCTTAAATACATTTTGGAGGACAGGGACGGCTGTAAGGGGTGAAAGGGAGGCCGTTTTTAACCTACGTCTATGAGACAGTAAAGGTTAAAAGTTGAATCATTTTCTAACAATTTCTCTTTCTCGGTGTACTGCCACTCCCCAAATTGGAGTCAGTTTTGAACACATTTCAAAATTCTTAAATACATTTTGGAGGACAGGGACGGCTGTAAGGGGTGAAAGGGAGGCCGTTTTTAACCTACGTCTATGAGACAGTAAAGGTTAAAAGTTGAAACATTTTCTTACAATTTCTCTTTCTCGGTGTACTGCCACTCCCCAAATTGGAGTCAGTTTTGAACACATTTCAAAATTCTTAAATACATTTTGGAGGACAGGGACGGCTGTAAGGGGTGAAAGGGAGGCCGTTTTTAACCTACGTCTATGAGACAGTAAAGGTTAAAAGTTGAATCATTTTCTTACAATTTCTCTTTCTCGGTGTACTGCCACTCCCCAAATTGGAGTCAGTTTTGAACACATTTCAAAATTCTTAAATACATTTTGGAGGACAGGGACGGCTGTAAGGGGTGAAAGGGAGGCCGTTTTTAACCTACGTCTATGAGACAGTAAAGGTTAAAAGTTGAATCATTTTCTTACAATTTTTCTTTCTCGGTGTACTGCCACTCCCCAAATTGGAGTCAGTTTTGAACACATTTCCAAATTCTTAAATACATTTTGGAGGACAGGGACGGCTGTAAGGGGTGAAAGGGAGGCCGTTTTTAACCTACGTCTATGAGACAGTAAAGGTTAAAAGTTGAATCATTTTCTTACAATTTCTCTTTCTCGGTGTACTGCCACTCCCCAAATTGGAGTCAGTTTTGAACACATTTCCAAATTCTTAAATACATTTTGGAGGACAGGGACGGCTGTAAGGGGTGAAAGGGAGGCCGTTTTTAACCTACGTCTATGAGACAGTAAAGGTTAAAAGTTGAATCATTTTCTTACAATTTCTCATCCATGACCTACAGAGAATCGAAAAAAGAATTTACGTAGCTATTTGCCGTAAGACATTCAGGATTGGACCATACACTATTGCCTCTGCGCCAGCATTAAAATTGTTTATTAACTTTGTGACCTTAGTTTGCTGCCATCTTTCTCGGTGTACGGCCACTCCCCAAATTGGAGTCAGTTTTGAACACATTTCAAAATTCTTAAATACATTTTGGAGGATAGGGACGGCTGTAAGGGGTGAAAGGGAGGCCGTTTTTAACCTACGTCTATGAGACAGTAAAGGTTAAAAGTTGAATCATTTTCTTACAATTTCTCTTTCTCGGTGTACGGCCACTCCCCAAATTGGAGTCAGTTTTGAACACATTTCAAAATTCTTAAATACATTTTGGAGGACAGGGATGGCTGTAAGGGGTGAAAGGGAGGCCGTTTTTAACCTACGTCTATGAGACAGTAAAGGTTAAAAGTTGAATCATTTTATTACAATTTCTCTTTCTCGGTGTACTGCCACTCCCCAAATTGGAGTCAGTTTTGAACACATTTCAAAATTCTTAAATACATTTTGGAGGACAGGGACGGCTGTAAGGGGTGAAAGGGAGGCCGTTTTTAACCTACGTCTATGAGACAGTAAAGGTTAAAAGTTGAATCATTTTCTTACAATTTCTCTTTCTCGGTTTACTGCCACTCCCCAAATTGGAGTCTGTTTTTAACACATTTCAAAGTTCTTAAATACATTTTGGAGGACAGGGACGGCTGTAAGGGGTGAAAGGGAGGCCGTTTTTAACCTACGTCTATGAGACAGTAAAGGTTAAAAGTTGAATCATTTTCTTACAATTTCTCTTTCTCGGTGTACTGCCACTCCCCAAATTGGAGTCAGTTTTGAACACATTTCAAAATTCTTAAATACATTTTGGAGGACAGGGACGGCTGTAAGGGGTGAAAGGGAGGCCGTTTTTAACCTACGTCTATGAGACAGTAAAGGTTAAAAGTTGAATCATTTTCTTACAATTTCTCTTTCTCGGTGTACGGCCACTCCCCAAATTGGAGTCAGTTTTGAACACATTTCAAAATTCTTAAATACATTTTGGAGGACAGGGACGGCTGTAAGGGGTGAAAGGGAGGCCGTTTTTAACCTACATCTATGAGACAATAAAGGTTAAAAGTTGAATCATTTTCTTACAATTTCTCATCCCTGACCTACAGAGAATCGAAAAAAGAATTTACGTAGCTATTAGCCGTAAGACATTCAGGATTGGACCATACACTATTGCCTCTGCGCCAGCATTAAAATTGTTTATTAACTTTGTGACCTTAGTTTGCTGCCATCTTTCTCGGTGTACGGCCACTCCCCAAATTGGAGTCAGTTTTGAACACATTTCAAAATTCTTAAATACATTTTGGAGGATAGGGACGGCTGTAAGGGGTGAAAGGGAGGCAGTTTTTAACCTACGTCTATGAGACAGTAAAGGTTAAAAGTTGAATCATTTTCTTACAATTTCTCTTTCTCGGTGTACGGCCACTCCCCAAATTGGAGTCAGTTTTGAACACATTTCAAAATTCTTAAATACATTTTGGAGGACAGGGACGGCTGTAAGGGGTGAAAGGGAGGCCGTTTTTAACCTACGTCTATGAGACAGTAAAGGTTAAAAGTTGAATCATTTTCTTACAATTTCTCTTTCTCGGTGTACTGCCACTCCCCAAATTAGAGTCAGTTTTGAACACATTTCAAAATTCTTAAATACATTTTGGAGGACAGGGACGGCTGTAAGGGGTGAAAGGGAGGCCGTTTTTAACCTACGTCTATGAGACAGTAAAGGTTAAAAGTTGAAACATTTTCTTACAATTTCTCTTTCTCGGTGTACTGCCACTCCCCAAATTGGAGTCAGTTTTGAACACATTTCAAAATTCTTAAATACATTTTGGAGGACAGGGACGGCTGTAAGGGGTGAAAGGGAGGCCGTTTTTAACCTACGTCTATGAGACAGTAAAGGTTAAAAGTTGAATCATTTTCTTACAATTTCTCTTTCTCGGTGTACTGCCACTCCCCAAATTGGAGTCAGTTTTGAACACATTTCAAAATTCTTAAATACATTTTGGAGGACAGGGACGGCTGTAAGGGGTGAAAGGGAGGCCGTTTTTAACCTACGTCTATGAGACAGTAAAGGTTAAAAGTTGAATCATTTTCTTACAATTTCTCTTTCTCGGTGTACTGCCACTCCCCAAATTGGAATCAGTTTTGAACACATTTCAAAATTCTTAAATACATTTTGGAGGACAGGGACGGCTGTAAGGGGTGAAAGGGAGGCCGTTTTTAACCTACGTCTATGAGACAGTAAAGGTTAAAAGTTGAATCATTTTCTTACAATTTCTCTTTCTCGGTGTACGGCCACTCCCCAAATTGGAGTCAGTTTTGAACACATTTCAAAATTCTTAAATACATTTTGGAGGACAGGGACGGCTGTAAGGGGTGAAAGGGAGGCCGTTTTTAACCTACGTCTATGAGACAGTAAAGGTTAAAAGTTGAATCATTTTCTTACAATTTCTCTTTCTCGGTGTACTGCCACTCCCCAAATTGGAGTCAGTTTTGAACACATTTCAAAATTCTTAAATACATTTTGGAGGACAGGGATGGCTGTAAGGGGTAAAAGGGAGGCTGTTTTTAACCTACGTCTATGAGACAGTAAAGGTTAAAAGTTGAATCATTTTCTTACAATTTCTCTTTCTCGGTGTACTGCCACTCCCCAAATTGGAGTCAGTTTTGAACACATTTCAAAATTCTTAAATACATTTTGGAGGACAGGGACAGCTGTAAGGGGTGAAAGGGAGGCCGTTTTTAACCTACGTCTATGAGACAGTAAAGGTTAAAAGTTGAATCATTTTCTTACAATTTCTCTTTCTCGGTGTACTGCCACTCCCCATATTGGAGTCAGTTTTGAACACATTTCAAAATTCTTAAATACATTTTGGAGGACAGGGACGGCTGTAAGGGGTGAAAGGGAGGCCGTTTTTAACCTACGTCTATGAGACAGTAAAGGTTAAAAGTTGAATCATTTTCTTACAATTTTTCTTTCTCGGTGTACGGCCACTCCCCAAATTGGAGTCAGTTTTGAACACATTTCAAAATTCTTAAATACATTTTGGAGGACAGGGACGGCTGTAAGGGGTGAAAGGGAGGCTGTTTTTAACCTACGTCTATGAGACAGTAAAGGTTAAAAGTTGAATCATTTTCTTACAATTTCTCATCCCTGACCTACAGAGAATCGAAAAAAGAATTTACGTAGCTATTTGCCGTAAGACATTCAGGATTGGACCATACACTATTGCCTCTGCGCCAGCATTAAAATTGTTTATTAACTTTGTGACCTTAGTTTGCTGCCATCTTTCTCGGTGTACGGCCACTCCCCAAATTGGAGTCAGTTTTGAACACATTTCAAAATTCTTAAATACATTTTGGAGGATAGGGACGGCTGTAAGGGGTGAAAGGGAGGCCGTTTTTAACCTACGTCTATGAGACAGTAAAGGTTAAAAGTTGAATCATTTTCTTACAATTTCTCTTTCTCGGTGTACGGCCACTCCCCAAATTGGAGTCAGTTTTGAACACATTTCAAAATTCTTAAATAAATTTTGGAGGACAGGGACGGCTGTAAGGGGTGAAAGGGAGGCCGTTTTTAACCTACGTCTATGAGACAGTAAAGGTTAAAAGTTGAAACATTTTCTTACAATTTCTCTTTCTCGGTGTACTGCCACTCCCCAAATTGGAGTCAGTTTTGAACACATTTCAAAATTCTTAAATACATTTTGGAGGACAGGGACGGCTGTAAGGGGTGAAAGGGAGGCCGTTTTTAACCTACGTCTATGAGACAGTAAAGGTTAAAAGTTGAATCATTTTCTTACAATTTCTCTTTCTCGGTGTACTGCCACTCCCCAAATTGGAGTCAGTTTTGAACACATTTCAAAATTCTTAAATACATTTTGGAGGACAGGGACGGCTGTAAGGGGTGAAAGGGAGGCCGTTTTTAACCTACGTCTATGAGACAGTAAAGGTTAAAAGTTGAATCATTTTCTTACAATTTCTCTTTCTCGGTGTACTGCCACTCCCCAAATTGGAATCAGTTTTGAACACATTTCAAAATTCTTAAATACATTTTGGAGGACAGGGACGGCTGTAAGGGGTGAAAGGGAGGCCGTTTTTAACCTACGTCTATGAGACAGTAAAGGTTAAAAGTTGAATCATTTTCTTACAATTTCTCTTTCTCGGTGTACTGCCACTCCCCAAATTGGAGTCAGTTTTGAACACATTTCAAAATTCTTAAATACATTTTGGAGGACAGGGACGGCTGTAAGGGGTGAAAGGGAGGCCATTTTTAACCTACGTCTATGAGACAGTAAAGGTTAAAAGTTGAATCATTTTCTTACAATTTCTCTTTCTCGGTGTACTGCCACTCCCCAAATTGGAGTCAGTTTTGAACACATTTCAAAATTCTTAAATACATTTTGGAGGACAGGGACGGCTGTAAGGGGTGAAAGGGAGGCCGTTTTTAACCTACGTCTATGAGACAGTAAAGGTTAAAAGTTGAATCATTTTCTTACAATTTTTCTTTCTCGGTGTACGGCCACTCCCCAAATTGGAGTCAGTTTTGAACACATTTCAAAATTCTTAAATACATTTTGGAGGACAGGGACGGCTGTAAGGGGTGAAAGGGAGGCCGTTTTTAACCTACGTCTATGAGACAGTAAAGGTTAAAAGTTGAATCATTTTCTTACAATTTCTCATCCCTGACCTACAGAGAATCGAAAAAAGAATTTACGTAGCTATTTGCCGTAAGACATTCAGGATTGGACCATACACTATTGCCTCTGCGCCAGCATTAAAATTGTTTATTAACTTTGTGACCTTAGTTTGCTGCCATCTTTCTCGGTGTACGGCCACTCCCCAAATTGGAGTCAGTTTTGAACACATTTCAAAATTCTTAAATACATTTTGGAGGATAGGGACGGCTGTAAGGGGTGAAAGGGAGGCCGTTTTTAACCTACGTCTATGAGACAGTAAAGGTTAAAAGTTGAATCATTTTCTTACAATTTCTCTTTCTCGGTGTACGGCCACTCCCCAAATTGGAGTCAGTTTTGAACACATTTCAAAATTCTTAAATAAATTTTGGAGGACAGGGACGGCTGTAAGGGGTGAAAGGGAGGCCGTTTTTAACCTACGTCTATGAGACAGTAAAGGTTAAAAGTTGAATCATTTTCTTACAATTTCTCTTTCTCGGTGTACTGCCACTCCCCAAATTGGAGTCAGTTTTGAACACATTTCAAAATTCTTAAATACATTTTGGAGGACAGGGACGGTTGTAAGGGGTGAAAGGGAGGCCGTTTTTAACCTACGTCTATGAGACAGTAAAGGTTAAAAGTTGAATCATTTTCTTACAATTTCTCTTTCTCGGTTTACTGCCACTCCCCAAATTGGAGTCAGTTTTGAACACATTTAAAAATTCTTAAATACATTTTGGAGGACAGGGACGGCTGTAAGGGGTGAAAGGGAGGCCGTTTTTAACCTACGTCTATGAGACAGTAAAGGTTAAAAGTTGAATCATTTTCTTACAATTTCTCTTTCTCGGTGTACTGCCACTCCCCAAATTGGAGTCAGTTTTGAACACATTTCAAAATTCTTAAATACATTTTGGAGGACAGGGACGGCTGTAAGGGGTGAAAGGGAGGCCGTTTTTAACCTACGTCTATGAGACAGTAAAGGTTAAAAGTTGAATCATTTTCTTACAATTTCTCTTTCTCGGTGTACTGCCACTCCCCAAATTGGAGTCAGTTTTGAACACATTTCAAAATTCTTAAATACATTTTGGAGGACAGGGACGGCTGTAAGGGGTGAAAGGGAGGCAGTTTTTAACCTACGTCTATGAGACAGTAAAGGTTAAAAGTTGAATCATTTTCTTACAATTTCTCTTTCTCGGTGTACGGCCACTCCCCAAATTGGAGTCAGTTTTGAACACATTTCAAAATTCTTAAATACATTTTGGAGGACAGGGACGGCTGTAAGGGGTGAAAGGGAGGCCGTTTTTAACCTACGTCTATGAGACAGTAAAGGTTAAAAGTTGAATCATTTTCTTACAATTTCTCTTTCTCGGTGTACTGCCACTCCCCAAATTGGAGTCAGTTTTGAACACATTTCAAAATTCTTAAATACATTTTGGAGGACAGGGACGGCTGTAAGGGGTGAAAGGGAGGCCGTTTTTAACCTACGTCTATGAGACAGTAAAGGTTAAAAGTTGAATCATTTTCTTACAATTTCTCTTTCTCGGTGTACGGCCACTCCCCAAATTGGAGTCAGTTTTGAACACATTTCAAAATTCTTAAATACATTTTGGAGGACAGGGACGGCTGTAAGGGGTGAAAGGGAGGCCGTTTTTAACCTACGTCTATGAGACAGTAAAGGTTAAAAGTTGAATCATTTTCTTACAATTTCTCATCCCTGACCTACAGAGAATCGAAAAAAGAATTTACGTAGCTATTTGCCGTAAGACATTCAGGATTGGACCATACACTATTGCCTCTGCGCCAGCATTAAAATTGTTTATTAACTTTGTGACCTTAGTTTGCTGCCATCTTTCTCGGTGTACGGCCACTCCCCAAATTGGAGTCAGTTTTGAACACATTTCAAAATTCTTAAATACATTTTGGAGGATAGGGACGGCTGTAAGGGGTGAAAGGGAGGCAGTTTTTAACCTACGTCTATGAGACAGTAAAGGTTAAAAGTTGAATCATTTTCTTACAATTTCTCTTTCTCGGTGTACGGCCACTCCCCAAATTGGAGTCAGTTTTGAACACATTTCAAAATTCTTAAATACATTTTGGAGGACAGGGACGGCTGTAAGGGGTGAAAGGGAGGCCGTTTTTAACCTACGTCTATGAGACAGTAAAGGTTAAAAGTTGAATCATTTTCTAACAATTTCTCTTTCTCGGTGTACTGCCACTCCCCAAATTGGAGTCAGTTTTGAACACATTTCAAAATTCTTAAATACATTTTGGAGGACAGGGACGGCTGTAAGGGGTGAAAGGGAGGCCGTTTTTAACCTACGTCTATGAGACAGTAAAGGTTAAAAGTTGAAACATTTTCTTACAATTTCTCTTTCTCGGTGTACTGCCACTCCCCAAATTGGAGTCAGTTTTGAACACATTTCAAAATTCTTAAATACATTTTGGAGGACAGGGACGGCTGTAAGGGGTGAAAGGGAGGCCGTTTTTAACCTACGTCTATGAGACAGTAAAGGTTAAAAGTTGAATCATTTTCTTACAATTTCTCTTTCTCGGTGTACTGCCACTCCCCAAATTGGAGTCAGTTTTGAACACATTTCAAAATTCTTAAATACATTTTGGAGGACAGGGACGGCTGTAAGGGGTGAAAGGGAGGCCGTTTTTAACCTACGTCTATGAGACAGTAAAGGTTAAAAGTTGAATCATTTTCTTACAATTTCTCTTTCTCGGTGTACTGCCACTCCCCAAATTGGAGTCAGTTTTGAACACATTTCCAAATTCTTAAATACATTTTGGAGGACAGGGACGGCTGTAAGGGGTGAAAGGGAGGCCGTTTTTAACCTACGTCTATGAGACAGTAAAGGTTAAAAGTTGAATCATTTTCTTACAATTTTTCTTTCTCGGTGTACGGCCACTCCCCAAATTGGAGTCAGTTTTGAACACATTTCAAAATTCTTAAATACATTTTGGAGGACAGGGACGGCTGTAAGGGGTGAAAGGGAGGCCGTTTTTAACCTACGTCTATGAGACAGTAAAGGTTAAAAGTTGAATCATTTTCTTACAATTTCTCATCCATGACCTACAGAGAATCGAAAAAAGAATTTACGTAGCTATTTGCCGTAAGACATTCAGGATTGGACCATACACTATTGCCTCTGCGCCAGCATTAAAATTGTTTATTAACTTTGTGACCTTAGTTTGCTGCCATCTTTCTCGGTGTACGGCCACTCTCCAAATTGGAGTCAGTTTTGAACACATTTCAAAATTCTTAAATACATTTTGGAGGATAGGGACGGCTGTAAGGGGTGAAAGGGAGGCCGTTTTTAACCTACGTCTATGAGACAGTAAAGGTTAAAAGTTGAATCATTTTCTTACAATTTCTCTTTCTCGGTGTACGGCCACTCCCCAAATTGGAGTCAGTTTTGAACACATTTCAAAATTCTTAAATACATTTTGGAGGACAGGGATGGCTGTAAGGGGTGAAAGGGAGGCCGTTTTTAACCTACGTCTATGAGACAGTAAAGGTTAAAAGTTGAATCATTTTATTACAATTTCTCTTTCTCGGTGTACTGCCACTCCCCAAATTGGAGTCAGTTTTGAACACATTTCAAAATTCTTAAATACATTTTGGAGGACAGGGACGGCTGTAAGGGGTGAAAGGGAGGCCGTTTTTAACCTACGTCTATGAGACAGTAAAGGTTAAAAGTTGAATCATTTTCTTACAATTTCTCTTTCTCGGTTTACTGCCACTCCCCAAATTGGAGTCAGTTTTTAACACATTTCAAAATTCTTAAATACATTTTGGAGGACAGGGACGGCTGTAAGGGGTGAAAGGGAGGCCGTTTTTAACCTACGTCTATGAGACAGTAAAGGTTAAAAGTTGAATCATTTTCTTACAATTTCTCTTTCTCGGTGTACTGCCACTCCCCAAATTGGAGTCAGTTTTGAACACATTTCAAAATTCTTAAATACATTTTGGAGGACAGGGACGGCTGTAAGGGGTGAAAGGGAGGCCGTTTTTAACCTACGTCTATGAGACAGTAAAGGTTAAAAGTTGAATCATTTTCTTACAATTTCTCTTTCTCGGTGTACGGCCACTCCCCAAATTGGAGTCAGTTTTGAACACATTTCAAAATTCTTAAATACATTTTGGAGGACAGGGACGGCTGTAAGGGGTGAAAGGGAGGCCGTTTTTAACCTACATCTATGAGACAATAAAGGTTAAAAGTTGAATCATTTTCTTACAATTTCTCATCCCTGACCTACAGAGAATCGAAAAAAGAATTTACGTAGCTATTAGCCGTAAGACATTCAGGATTGGACCATACACTATTGCCTCTGCGCCAGCATTAAAATTGTTTATTAACTTTGTGACCTTAGTTTGCTGCCATCTTTCTCGGTGTACGGCCACTCCCCAAATTGGAGTCAGTTTTGAACACATTTCAAAATTCTTAAATACATTTTGGAGGACAGGGACGGCTGTAAGGGGTGAAAGGGAGGCCGTTTTTAACCTACGTCTATGAGACAGTAAAGGTTAAAAGTTGAATCATTTTCTTACAATTTCTCTTTCTCGGTGTACTGCCACTCCCCAAATTGGAGTCAGTTTTGAACACATTTCAAAATTCTTAAATACATTTTGGAGGACAGGGACGGCTGTAAGGGGTGAAAGGGAGGCCGTTTTTAACCTACGTCTATGAGACAGTAAAGGTTAAAAGTTGAATCATTTTCTTACAATTTTTCTTTCTCGGTGTACGGCCACTCCCCAAATTGGAGTCAGTTTTGAACACATTTCAAAATTCTTAAATACATTTTGGAGGACAGGGACGGCTGTAAGGGGTGAAAGGGAGGCCGTTTTTAACCTACGTCTATGAGACAGTAAAGGTTAAAAGTTGAATCATTTTCTTACAATTTCTCATCCCTGACCTACAGAGAATCGAAAAAAGAATTTACGTAGCTATTTGCCGTAAGACATTCAGGATTGGACCATACACTATTGCCTCTGCGCCAGCATTAAAATTGTTTATTAACTTTGTGACCTTAGTTTGCTGCCATCTTTCTCGGTGTACGGCCACTCCCCAAATTGGAGTCAGTTTTGAACACATTTCAAAATTCTTAAATCCATTTTGGAGGATAGGGACGGCTGTAAGGGGTGAAAGGGAGGCCGTTTTTAACCTACGTCTATGAGACAGTAAAGGTTAAAAGTTGAATCATTTTCTTACAATTTCTCTTTCTCGGTGTACGGCCACTCCCCAAATTGGAGTCAGTTTTGAACACATTTCAAAATTCTTAAATAAATTTTGGAGGACAGGGACGGCTGTAAGGGGTGAAAGGGAGGCCGTTTTTAACCTACGTCTATGAGACAGTAAAGGTTAAAAGTTGAATCATTTTCTTACAATTTCTCTTTCTCGGTGTACTGCCACTCCCCAAATTGGAGTCAGTTTTGAACACATTTCAAAATTCTTAAATACATTTTGGAGGACAGGGACGGTTGTAAGGGGTGAAAGGGAGGCCGTTTTTAACCTACGTCTATGAGACAGTAAAGGTTAAAAGTTGAATCATTTTCTTACAATTTCTCTTTCTCGGTTTACTGCCACTCCCCAAATTGGAGTCAGTTTTGAACACATTTAAAAATTCTTAAATACATTTTGGAGGACAGGGACGGCTGTAAGGGGTGAAAGGGAGGCCGTTTTTAACCTACGTCTATGAGACAGTAAAGGTTAAAAGTTGAATCATTTTCTTACAATTTCTCTTTCTCGGTGTACTGCCACTCCCCAAATTGGAGTCAGTTTTGAACACATTTCAAAATTCTTAAATACATTTTGGAGGACAGGGACGGCTGTAAGGGGTGAAAGGGAGGCCGTTTTTAACCTACGTCTATGAGACAGTAAAGGTTAAAAGTTGAATCATTTTCTTACAATTTCTCTTTCTCGGTGTACTGCCACTCCCCAAATTGGAGTCAGTTTTGAACACATTTCAAAATTCTTAAATACATTTTGGAGGACAGGGACGGCTGTAAGGGGTGAAAGGGAGGCAGTTTTTAACCTACGTCTATGAGACAGTAAAGGTTAAAAGTTGAATCATTTTCTTACAATTTCTCTTTCTCGGTGTACGGCCACTCCCCAAATTGGAGTCAGTTTTGAACACATTTCAAAATTCTTAAATACATTTTGGAGGACAGGGACGGCTGTAAGGGGTGAAAGGGAGGCCGTTTTTAACCTACGTCTATGAGACAGTAAAGGTTAAAAGTTGAATCATTTTCTTACAATTTCTCTTTCTCGCTGTACTGCCACTCCCCAAATTGGAGTCAGTTTTGAACACATTTCAAAATTCTTAAATACATTTTGGAGGACAGGGACGGCTGTAAGGGGTGAAAGGGAGGCCGTTTTTAACCTACGTCTATGAGACAGTAAAGGTTAAAAGTTGAATCATTTTCTTACAATTTCTCTTTCTCGGTGTACGGCCACTCCCCAAATTGGAGTCAGTTTTGAACACATTTCAAAATTCTTAAATACATTTTGGAGGACAGGGACGGCTGTAAGGGGTGAAAGGGAGGCCGTTTTTAACCTACGTCTATGAGACAGTAAAGGTTAAAAGTTGAATCATTTTCTTACAATTTCTCATCCCTGACCTACAGAGAATCGAAAAAAGAATTTACGTAGCTATTTGCCGTAAGACATTCAGGATTGGACCATACACTATTGCCTCTGCGCCAGCATTAAAATTGTTTATTAACTTTGTGACCTTAGTTTGCTGCCATCTTTCTCGGTGTACGGCCACTCCCCAAATTGGAGTCAGTTTTGAACACATTTCAAAATTCTTAAATACATTTTGGAGGATAGGGACGGCTGTAAGGGGTGAAAGGGAGGCAGTTTTTAACCTACGTCTATGAGACAGTAAAGGTTAAAAGTTGAATCATTTTCTTACAATTTCTCTTTCTCGGTGTACGGCCACTCCCCAAATTGGAGTCAGTTTTGAACACATTTCAAAATTCTTAAATACATTTTGGAGGACAGGGACGGCTGTAAGGGGTGAAAGGGAGGCCGTTTTTAACCTACGTCTATGAGACAGTAAAGGTTAAAAGTTGAATCATTTTCTAACAATTTCTCTTTCTCGGTGTACTGCCACTCCCCAAATTGGAGTCAGTTTTGAACACATTTCAAAATTCTTAAATACATTTTGGAGGACAGGGACGGCTGTAAGGGGTGAAAGGGAGGCCGTTTTTAACCTACGTCTATGAGACAGTAAAGGTTAAAAGTTGAAACATTTTCTTACAATTTCTCTTTCTCGGTGTACTGCCACTCCCCAAATTGGAGTCAGTTTTGAACACATTTCAAAATTCTTAAATACATTTTGGAGGACAGGGACGGCTGTAAGGGGTGAAAGGGAGGCCGTTTTTAACCTACGTCTATGAGACAGTAAAGGTTAAAAGTTGAATCATTTTCTTACAATTTCTCTTTCTCGGTGTACTGCCACTCCCCAAATTGGAGTCAGTTTTGAACACATTTCAAAATTCTTAAATACATTTTGGAGGACAGGGACGGCTGTAAGGGGTGAAAGGGAGGCCGTTTTTAACCTACGTCTATGAGACAGTAAAGGTTAAAAGTTGAATCATTTTCTTACAATTTCTCTTTCTCGGTGTACTGCCACTCCCCAAATTGGAGTCAGTTTTGAACACATTTCCAAATTCTTAAATACATTTTGGAGGACAGGGACGGCTGTAAGGGGTGAAAGGGAGGCCGTTTTTAACCTACGTCTATGAGACAGTAAAGGTTAAAAGTTGAATCATTTTCTTACAATTTTTCTTTCTCGGTGTACGGCCACTCCCCAAATTGGAGTCAGTTTTGAACACATTTCAAAATTCTTAAATACATTTTGGAGGACAGGGACGGCTGTAAGGGGTGAAAGGGAGGCCGTTTTTAACCTACGTCTATGAGACAGTAAAGGTTAAAAGTTGAATCATTTTCTTACAATTTCTCATCCATGACCTACAGAGAATCGAAAAAAGAATTTACGTAGCTATTTGCCGTAAGACATTCAGGATTGGACCATACACTATTGCCTCTGCGCCAGCATTAAAATTGTTTATTAACTTTGTGACCTTAGTTTGCTGCCATCTTTCTCGGTGTACGGCCACTCCCCAAATTGGAGTCAGTTTTGAACACATTTCAAAATTCTTAAATACATTTTGGAGGATAGGGACGGCTGTAAGGGGTGAAAGGGAGGCCGTTTTTAACCTACGTCTATGAGACAGTAAAGGTTAAAAGTTGAATCATTTTCTTACAATTTCTCTTTCTCGGTGTACGGCCACTCCCCAAATTGGAGTCAGTTTTGAACACATTTCAAAATTCTTAAATACATTTTGGAGGACAGGGATGGCTGTAAGGGGTGAAAGGGAGGCCGTTTTTAACCTACGTCTATGAGACAGTAAAGGTTAAAAGTTGAATCATTTTATTACAATTTCTCTTTCTCGGTGTACTGCCACTCCCCAAATTGGAGTCAGTTTTGAACACATTTCAAAATTCTTAAATACATTTTGGAGGACAGGGACGGCTGTAAGGGGTGAAAGGGAGGCCGTTTTTAACCTACGTCTATGAGACAGTAAAGGTTAAAAGTTGAATCATTTTCTTACAATTTCTCTTTCTCGGTTTACTGCCACTCCCCAAATTGGAGTCAGTTTTTAACACATTTCAAAATTCTTAAATACATTTTGGAGGACAGGGACGGCTGTAAGGGGTGAAAGGGAGGCCGTTTTTAACCTACGTCTATGAGACAGTAAAGGTTAAAAGTTGAATCATTTTCTTACAATTTCTCTTTCTCGGTGTACTGCCACTCCCCAAATTGGAGTCAGTTTTGAACACATTTCAAAATTCTTAAATACATTTTGGAGGACAGGGACGGCTGTAAGGGGTGAAAGGGAGGCCGTTTTTAACCTACGTCTATGAGACAGTAAAGGTTAAAAGTTGAATCATTTTCTTACAATTTCTCTTTCTCGGTGTACGGCCACTCCCCAAATTGGAGTCAGTTTTGAACACATTTCAAAATTCTTAAATACATTTTGGAGGACAGGGACGGCTGTAAGGGGTGAAAGGGAGGCCGTTTTTAACCTACATCTATGAGACAATAAAGGTTAAAAGTTGAATCATTTTCTTACAATTTCTCATCCCTGACCTACAGAGAATCGAAAAAAGAATTTACGTAGCTATTAGCCGTAAGACATTCAGGATTGGACCATACACTATTGCCTCTGCGCCAGCATTAAAATTGTTTATTAACTTTGTGACCTTAGTTTGCTGCCATCTTTCTCGGTGTACGGCCACTCCCCAAATTGGAGTCAGTTTTGAACACATTTCAAAATTCTTAAATACATTTTGGAGGACAGGGACGGCTGTAAGGGGTGAAAGGGAGGCCGTTTTTAACCTACGTCTATGAGACAGTAAAGGTTAAAAGTTGAATCATTTTCTTACAATTTCTCTTTCTCGGTGTACTGCCACTCCCCAAATTGGAGTCAGTTTTGAACACATTTCAAAATTCTTAAATACATTTTGGAGGACAGGGACGGCTGTAAGGGGTGAAAGGGAGGCCGTTTTTAACCTACGTCTATGAGACAGTAAAGGTTAAAAGTTGAATCATTTTCTTACAATTTTTCTTTCTCGGTGTACGGCCACTCCCCAAATTGGAGTCAGTTTTGAACACATTTCAAAATTCTTAAATACATTTTGGAGGACAGGGACGGCTGTAAGGGGTGAAAGGGAGGCCGTTTTTAACCTACGTCTATGAGACAGTAAAGGTTAAAAGTTGAATCATTTTCTTACAATTTCTCATCCCTGACCTACAGAGAATCGAAAAAAGAATTTACGTAGCTATTTGCCGTAAGACATTCAGGATTGGACCATACACTATTGCCTCTGCGCCAGCATTAAAATTGTTTATTAACTTTGTGACCTTAGTTTGCTGCCATCTTTCTCGGTGTACGGCCACTCCCCAAATTGGAGTCAGTTTTGAACACATTTCAAAATTCTTAAATCCATTTTGGAGGATAGGGACGGCTGTAAGGGGTGAAAGGGAGGCCGTTTTTAACCTACGTCTATGAGACAGTAAAGGTTAAAAGTTGAATCATTTTCTTACAATTTCTCTTTCTCGGTGTACGGCCACTCCCCAAATTGGAGTCAGTTTTGAACACATTTCAAAATTCTTAAATAAATTTTGGAGGACAGGGACGGCTGTAAGGGGTGAAAGGGAGGCCGTTTTTAACCTACGTCTATGAGACAGTAAAGGTTAAAAGTTGAATCATTTTCTTACAATTTCTCTTTCTCGGTGTACTGCCACTCCCCAAATTGGAGTCAGTTTTGAACACATTTCAAAATTCTTAAATACATTTTGGAGGACAGGGACGGTTGTAAGGGGTGAAAGGGAGGCCGTTTTTAACCTACGTCTATGAGACAGTAAAGGTTAAAAGTTGAATCATTTTCTTACAATTTCTCTTTCTCGGTTTACTGCCACTCCCCAAATTGGAGTCAGTTTTGAACACATTTAAAAATTCTTAAATACATTTTGGAGGACAGGGACGGCTGTAAGGGGTGAAAGGGAGGCCGTTTTTAACCTACGTCTATGAGACAGTAAAGGTTAAAAGTTGAATCATTTTCTTACAATTTCTCTTTCTCGGTGTACTGCCACTCCCCAAATTGGAGTCAGTTTTGAACACATTTCAAAATTCTTAAATACATTTTGGAGGACAGGGACGGCTGTAAGGGGTGAAAGGGAGGCCGTTTTTAACCTACGTCTATGAGACAGTAAAGGTTAAAAGTTGAATCATTTTCTTACAATTTCTCTTTCTCGGTGTACTGCCACTCCCCAAATTGGAGTCAGTTTTGAACACATTTCAAAATTCTTAAATACATTTTGGAGGACAGGGACGGCTGTAAGGGGTGAAAGGGAGGCAGTTTTTAACCTACGTCTATGAGACAGTAAAGGTTAAAAGTTGAATCATTTTCTTACAATTTCTCTTTCTCGGTGTACGGCCACTCCCCAAATTGGAGTCAGTTTTGAACACATTTCAAAATTCTTAAATACATTTTGGAGGACAGGGACGGCTGTAAGGGGTGAAAGGGAGGCCGTTTTTAACCTACGTCTATGAGACAGTAAAGGTTAAAAGTTGAATCATTTTCTTACAATTTCTCTTTCTCGGTGTACTGCCACTCCCCAAATTGGAGTCAGTTTTGAACACATTTCAAAATTCTTAAATACATTTTGGAGGACAGGGACGGCTGTAAGGGGTGAAAGGGAGGCCGTTTTTAACCTACGTCTATGAGACAGTAAAGGTTAAAAGTTGAATCATTTTCTTACAATTTCTCTTTCTCGGTGTACGGCCACTCCCCAAATTGGAGTCAGTTTTGAACACATTTCAAAATTCTTAAATACATTTTGGAGGACAGGGACGGCTGTAAGGGGTGAAAGGGAGGCCGTTTTTAACCTACGTCTATGAGACAGTAAAGGTTAAAAGTTGAATCATTTTCTTACAATTTCTCATCCCTGACCTACAGAGAATCGAAAAAAGAATTTACGTAGCTATTTGCCGTAAGACATTCAGGATTGGACCATACACTATTGCCTCTGCGCCAGCATTAAAATTGTTTATTAACTTTGTGACCTTAGTTTGCTGCCATCTTTCTCGGTGTACGGCCACTCCCCAAATTGGAGTCAGTTTTGAACACATTTCAAAATTCTTAAATACATTTTGGAGGATAGGGACGGCTGTAAGGGGTGAAAGGGAGGCAGTTTTTAACCTACGTCTATGAGACAGTAAAGGTTAAAAGTTGAATCATTTTCTTACAATTTCTCTTTCTCGGTGTACGGCCACTCCCCAAATTGGAGTCAGTTTTGAACACATTTCAAAATTCTTAAATACATTTTGGAGGACAGGGACGGCTGTAAGGGGTGAAAGGGAGGCCGTTTTTAACCTACGTCTATGAGACAGTAAAGGTTAAAAGTTGAATCATTTTCTAACAATTTCTCTTTCTCGGTGTACTGCCACTCCCCAAATTGGAGTCAGTTTTGAACACATTTCAAAATTCTTAAATACATTTTGGAGGACAGGGACGGCTGTAAGGGGTGAAAGGGAGGCCGTTTTTAACCTACGTCTATGAGACAGTAAAGGTTAAAAGTTGAAACATTTTCTTACAATTTCTCTTTCTCGGTGTACTGCCACTCCCCAAATTGGAGTCAGTTTTGAACACATTTCAAAATTCTTAAATACATTTTGGAGGACAGGGACGGCTGTAAGGGGTGAAAGGGAGGCCGTTTTTAACCTACGTCTATGAGACAGTAAAGGTTAAAAGTTGAATCATTTTCTTACAATTTCTCTTTCTCGGTGTACTGCCACTCCCCAAATTGGAGTCAGTTTTGAACACATTTCAAAATTCTTAAATACATTTTGGAGGACAGGGACGGCTGTAAGGGGTGAAAGGGAGGCCGTTTTTAACCTACGTCTATGAGACAGTAAAGGTTAAAAGTTGAATCATTTTCTTACAATTTCTCTTTCTCGGTGTACTGCCACTCCCCAAATTGGAGTCAGTTTTGAACACATTTCCAAATTCTTAAATACATTTTGGAGGACAGGGACGGCTGTAAGGGGTGAAAGGGAGGCCGTTTTTAACCTACGTCTATGAGACAGTAAAGGTTAAAAGTTGAATCATTTTCTTACAATTTTTCTTTCTCGGTGTACGGCCACTCCCCAAATTGGAGTCAGTTTTGAACACATTTCAAAATTCTTAAATACATTTTGGAGGACAGGGACGGCTGTAAGGGGTGAAAGGGAGGCCGTTTTTAACCTACGTCTATGAGACAGTAAAGGTTAAAAGTTGAATCATTTTCTTACAATTTCTCATCCATGACCTACAGAGAATCGAAAAAAGAATTTACGTAGCTATTTGCCGTAAGACATTCAGGATTGGACCATACACTATTGCCTCTGCGCCAGCATTAAAATTGTTTATTAACTTTGTGACCTTAGTTTGCTGCCATCTTTCTCGGTGTACGGCCACTCCCCAAATTGGAGTCAGTTTTGAACACATTTCAAAATTCTTAAATACATTTTGGAGGATAGGGACGGCTGTAAGGGGTGAAAGGGAGGCCGTTTTTAACCTACGTCTATGAGACAGTAAAGGTTAAAAGTTGAATCATTTTCTTACAATTTCTCTTTCTCGGTGTACGGCCACTCCCCAAATTGGAGTCAGTTTTGAACACATTTCAAAATTCTTAAATACATTTTGGAGGACAGGGATGGCTGTAAGGGGTGAAAGGGAGGCCGTTTTTAACCTACGTCTATGAGACAGTAAAGGTTAAAAGTTGAATCATTTTATTACAATTTCTCTTTCTCAGTGTACTGCCACTCCCCAAATTGGAGTCAGTTTTGAACACATTTCAAAATTCTTAAATACATTTTGGAGGACAGGGACGGCTGTAAGGGGTGAAAGGGAGGCCGTTTTTAACCTACGTCTATGAGACAGTAAAGGTTAAAAGTTGAATCATTTTCTTACAATTTCTCTTTCTCGGTTTACTGCCACTCCCCAAATTGGAGTCAGTTTTTAACACATTTCAAAATTCTTAAATACATTTTGGAGGACAGGGACGGCTGTAAGGGGTGAAAGGGAGGCCGTTTTTAACCTACGTCTATGAGACAGTAAAGGTTAAAAGTTGAATCATTTTCTTACAATTTCTCTTTCTCGGTGTACTGCCACTCCCCAAATTGGAGTCAGTTTTGAACACATTTCAAAATTCTTAAATACATTTTGGAGGACAGGGACGGCTGTAAGGGGTGAAAGGGAGGCCGTTTTTAACCTACGTCTATGAGACAGTAAAGGTTAAAAGTTGAATCATTTTCTTACAATTTCTCTTTCTCGGTGTACGGCCACTCCCCAAATTGGAGTCAGTTTTGAACACATTTCAAAATTCTTAAATACATTTTGGAGGACAGGGACGGCTGTAAGGGGTGAAAGGGAGGCCGTTTTTAACCTACATCTATGAGACAATAAAGGTTAAAAGTTGAATCATTTTCTTACAATTTCTCATCCCTGACCTACAGAGAATCGAAAAAAGAATTTACGTAGCTATTAGCCGTAAGACATTCAGGATTGGACCATACACTATTGCCTCTGCGCCAGCATTAAAATTGTTTATTAACTTTGTGACCTTAGTTTGCTGCCATCTTTCTCGGTGTACGGCCACTCCCCAAATTGGAGTCAGTTTTGAACACATTTCAAAATTCTTAAATACATTTTGGAGGATAGGGACGGCTGTAAGGGGTGAAAGGGAGGCAGTTTTTAACCTACGTCTATGAGACAGTAAAGGTTAAAAGTTGAATCATTTTCTTACAATTTCTCTTTCTCGGTGTACGGCCACTCCCCAAATTGGAGTCAGTTTTGAACACATTTCAAAATTCTTAAATACATTTTGGAGGACAGGGACGGCTGTAAGGGGTGAAAGGGAGGCCGTTTTTAACCTACGTCTATGAGACAGTAAAGGTTAAAAGTTGAATCATTTTCTTACAATTTCTCTTTCTCGGTGTACTGCCACTCCCCAAATTGGAGTCAGTTTTGAACACATTTCAAAATTCTTAAATACATTTTGGAGGACAGGGACGGCTGTAAGGGGTGAAAGGGAGGCCGTTTTTAACCTACGTCTATGAGACAGTAAAGGTTAAAAGTTGAAACATTTTCTTACAATTTCTCTTTCTCGGTGTACTGCCACTCCCCAAATTGGAGTCAGTTTTGAACACATTTCAAAATTCTTAAATACATTTTGGAGGACAGGGACGGCTGTAAGGGGTGAAAGGGAGGCCGTTTTTAACCTACGTCTATGAGACAGTAAAGGTTAAAAGTTGAATCATTTTCTTACAATTTCTCTTTCTCGGTGTACTGCCACTCCCCAAATTGGAGTCAGTTTTGAACACATTTCAAAATTCTTAAATACATTTTGGAGGACAGGGACGGCTGTAAGGGGTGAAAGGGAGGCCGTTTTTAACCTACGTCTATGAGACAGTAAAGGTTAAAAGTTGAATCATTTTCTTACAATTTCTCTTTCTCGGTGTACTGCCACTCCCCAAATTGGAATCAGTTTTGAACACATTTCAAAATTCTTAAATACATTTTGGAGGACAGGGACGGCTGTAAGGGGTGAAAGGGAGGCCGTTTTTAACCTACGTCTATGAGACAGTAAAGGTTAAAAGTTGAATCATTTTCTTACAATTTCTCTTTCTCGGTGTACGGCCACTCCCCAAATTGGAGTCAGTTTTGAACACATTTCAAAATTCTTAAATACATTTTGGAGGACAGGGACGGCTGTAAGGGGTGAAAGGGAGGCCGTTTTTAACCTACGTCTATGAGACAGTAAAGGTTAAAAGTTGAATCATTTTCTTACAATTTCTCTTTCTCGGTGTACTGCCACTCCCCAAATTGGAGTCAGTTTTGAACACATTTCAAAATTCTTAAATACATTTTGGAGGACAGGGATGGCTGTAAGGGGTAAAAGGGAGGCCGTTTTTAACCTACGTCTATGAGACAGTAAAGGTTAAAAGTTGAATCATTTTCTTACAATTTCTCTTTCTCGGTGTACTGCCACTCCCCAAATTGGAGTCAGTTTTGAACACATTTCAAAATTCTTAAATACATTTTGGAGGACAGGGACGGCTGTAAGGGGTGAAAGGGAGGCCGTTTTTAACCTACGTCTATGAGACAGTAAAGGTTAAAAGTTGAATCATTTTCTTACAATTTCTCTTTCTCGGTGTACTGCCACTCCCCAAATTGGAGTCAGTTTTGAACACATTTCAAAATTCTTAAATACATTTTGGAGGACAGGGACGGCTGTAAGGGGTGAAAGGGAGGCCGTTTTTAACCTACGTCTATGAGACAGTAAAGGTTAAAAGTTGAATCATTTTCTTACAATTTTTCTTTCTCGGTGTACGGCCACTCCCCAAATTGGAGTCAGTTTTGAACACATTTCAAAATTCTTAAATACATTTTGGAGGACAGGGACGGCTGTAAGGGGTGAAAGGGAGGCCGTTTTTAACCTACGTCTATGAGACAGTAAAGGTTAAAAGTTGAATCATTTTCTTACAATTTCTCATCCCTGACCTACAGAGAATCGAAAAAAGAATTTACGTAGCTATTTGCCGTAAGACATTCAGGATTGGACCATACACTATTGCCTCTGCGCCAGCATTAAAATTGTTTATTAACTTTGTGACCTTAGTTTGCTGCCATCTTTCTCGGTGTACGGCCACTCCCCAAATTGGAGTCAGTTTTGAACACATTTCAAAATTCTTAAATACATTTTGGAGGATAGGGACGGCTGTAAGGGGTGAAAGGGAGGCCGTTTTTAACCTACGTCTATGAGACAGTAAAGGTTAAAAGTTGAATCATTTTCTTACAATTTCTCTTTCTCGGTGTACGGCCACTCCCCAAATTGGAGTCAGTTTTGAACACATTTCAAAATTCTTAAATAAATTTTGGAGTACAGGGACGGCTGTTTTAAGGGTGAAAGGGAGGCCGTTTTTAACCTACGTCTATGAGACAGTAAAGGTTAAAAGTTGAATCATTTTCTTACAATTTCTCTTTCTCGGTGTACTGCCACTCCCCAAATTGGAGTCAGTTTTGAACACATTTCAAAATTCTTAAATACATTTTGGAGGACAGGGACGGTTGTAAGGGGTGAAAGGGAGGCCGTTTTTAACCTACGTCTATGAGACAGTAAAGGTTAAAAGTTGAATCATTTTCTTACAATTTCTCTTTCTCGGTTTACTGCCACTCCCCAAATTGGAGTCAGTTTTGAACACATTTAAAAATTCTTAAATACATTTTGGAGGACAGGGACGGCTGTAAGGGGTGAAAGGGAGGCCGTTTTTAACCTACGTCTATGAGACAGTAAAGGTTAAAAGTTGAATCATTTTCTTACAATTTCTCTTTCTCGGTGTACTGCCACTCCCCAAATTGGAGTCAGTTTTGAACACATTTCAAAATTCTTAAATACATTTTGGAGGACAGGGACGGCTGTAAGGGGTGAAAGGGAGGCCGTTTTTAACCTACGTCTATGAGACAGTAAAGGTTAAAAGTTGAATCATTTTCTTACAATTTCTCTTTCTCGGTGTACTGCCACTCCCCAAATTGGAGTCAGTTTTGAACACATTTCAAAATTCTTAAATACATTTTGGAGGACAGGGACGGCTGTAAGGGGTGAAAGGGAGGCCGTTTTTAACCTACGTCTATGAGACAGTAAAGGTTAAAAGTTGAATCATTTTCTTACAATTTCTCTTTCTCGGTGTACGGCCACTCCCCAAATTGGAGTCAGTTTTGAACACATTTCAAAATTCTTAAATACATTTTGGAGGACAGGGACGGCTGTAAGGGGTGAAAGGGAGGCCGTTTTTAACCTACGTCTATGAGACAGTAAAGGTTAAAAGTTGAATCATTTTCTTACAATTTCTCTTTCTCGGTGTACGGCCACTCCCCAAATTGGAGTCAGTTTTGAACACATTTCAAAATTCTTAAATACATTTTGGAGGACAAGGGCGGCTGTAAGGGGTGACAGGGAGGCCGTTTTTAACCTACGTCTATGAGACAGTAAAGGTTAAAAGTTGAATCATTTTCTTACAATTTCTCATCCCTGACCTACAGAGAATCGAAAAAAGAATTTACGTAGCTATTTGCCGTAAGAGATTCAGGATTGGACCATGCACTATTGCCTCTGCTCCAGCATTAAAATTGTTTATTAACTTTGTGACCTTAGTTTGCTGCCATCTTTCTCGGTGTATGGCCACTCCCCAAATTGGAGTCAGTTTTGAACACATTTCAAAATTCTTAAATACATTTTGGAGGACAGGGACGGCTGTAAGGGGTGAAAGGGAGGCCGTTTTTAACCTACGTCTATGAGACAGTAAAGGTTAAAAGTTGAATCATTTTCTTACAATTTCTCTTTCTCGGTGTACTGCCACTCCCCAAATTGGAGTCAGTTTTGAACACATTTCAAAATTCTTAAATACATTTTGGAGGACAGGGACGGCTGTAAGGGTTGAAAGGGAGGCCGTTTGTAACCTACGTCTATGAGACAGTAAAGGTTAAAAGTTGAATCATTTTCTTACAATTTCTCTTTCTCGGTGTACTGCCACTCCCCAAATTGGAGTCAGTTTTGAACACATTTCAAAATTCTTAAATACATTTTGGAGGACAGGGACGGCTGTAAGGGGTGAAAGGGAGGCCGTTTTTAACCTACGTCTATGAGACAGTAAAGGTTAAAAGTTGAATCATTTTCTTACAATTTCTCTTTCTCAGTGTACTGCCACTCCCCAAATTGGAGTCAGTTTTGAACACATTTCAAAATTCTTAAATACATTTTGGAGGACAGGGACGGCTGTAAGGGGTGAAAGGGAGGCCGTTTTTAACCTACGTCTATGAGACAGTAAAGGTTAAAAGTTGAATCATTTTCTTACAATTTCTCTTTCTCGGTGTACTGCCACTCCCCAAATTGGAGTCAGTTTTGAACACATTTCAAAATTCTTAAATACATTTTGGAGGACAGGGACGGCTGTAAGGGGTGAAAGGGAGGCCGTTTTTAACCTACGTCTATGAGACAGTAAAGGTTAAAAGTTGAATCATTTTCTTACAATTTCTCATCCCTGACCTACAGAGAATCGAAAAAAGAATTTACGTAGCTATTTGCCGTAAGACATTCAGGATTGGACCATACACTATTGCCTCTGCGCCAGCATTAAAATTGTTTATTAACTTTGTGACCTTAGTTTGCTGCCATCTTTCTCGGTGTACGGCCACTCCCCAAATTGGAGTCAGTTTTGAACACATTTCAAAATTCTTAAATACATTTTGGAGGATAGGGATGGCTGTAAGGGGTGAAAGGGAGGCCGTTTTTAACCTACGTCTATGAGACAGTAAAGGTTAAAAGTTGAATCATTTTCTTACAATTTCTCTTTCTCGGTGTACGGCCACTCCCCAAATTGGAGTCAGTTTTGAACATATTTCAAAATTCTTAAATACATTTTGGAGGACAGGGACGGCTGTAAGGGGTGAAAGGGAGGCCGTTTTTAACCTACATCTATGAGACAGTAAAGGTTAAAAGTTGAATCATTTTCTTACAATTTCTCTTTCTCGGTGTACTGCCACTCCCCAAATTGGAGTCAGTTTTGAACACATTTCAAAATTCTTAAATACATTTTGGAGGACAGGGACGGCTGTAAGGGGTGAAAGGGAGGCCGTTTTTAACCTATGTCTATGAGACAGTAAAGGTTAAAAGTTGAATCATTTTCTTACAATTTCTCTTTCTCGGTGTACTGCCACTCCCCAAATTGGAGTCAGTTTTGAACACATTTCAAAATTCTTAAATACATTTTGGAGGACAGGGACGGCTGTAAGGGGTGAAAGGGAGGCCGTTTTTAACCTACGTCTATGAGACAGTAAAGGTTAAAAGTTGAATCATTTTCTTACAATTTCTCTTTCTCGGTGTACTGCCACTCCCCAAATTGGAGTCAGTTTTGAACACATTTCAAAATTCTTAAATACATTTTGGAGGACAGGGACGGCTGTAAGGGGTGAAAGGGAGGCCGTTTTTAACCTACGTCTATGAGACAGTAAAGGTTAAAAGTTGAATCATTTTCTTACAATTTCTCTTTCTCGGTGTACGGCCACTCCCCAAATTGGAGTCAGTTTTGAACACATTTCAAAATTCTTAAATACATTTTGGAGGACAGGGATGGCTGTAAGGGGTGAAAGGGAGGCCGTTTTTAACCTACGTCTATGAGACAGTAAAGGTTAAAAGTTGAATCATTTTCTTACAATTTCTCTTTCTCGGTGTACTGCCACTCCCCAAATTGGAGTCAGTTTTGAACACATTTCAAAATTCTTAAATACATTTTGGAGGACAGGGACGGCTGTAAGGGGTGAAAGGGAGGCCGTTATTAACCTACGTCTATGAGACAGTAAAGGTTAAAAGTTGAATCATTTTCTTACAATTTCTCTTTCTCGGTGTACTGCCACTCCCCAAATTGGAGTCAGTTTTGAACACATTTCAAAATTCTTAAATACATTTTGGAGGACAGGGACGGCTGTAAGGGGTGAAAGGGAGGCCGTTTTTAACCTACGTCTATGAGACAGTAAAGGTTAAAAGTTGAATCATTTTCTTACAATTTCTCTTTCTCGGTGTACTGCCACTCCCCAAATTGGAGTCAGTTTTGAACACATTTCAAAATTCTTAAATACATTTTGGAGGATAGGGACGGCTGTAAGGGGTGAAAGGGAGGCCGTTTTTAACCTACGTCTATGAAACAGTAAAGGTTAAAAGTTGAATCATTTTCTTATAATTTCTCTTTCTCGGTGTACTGCCACTCTCCAAATTGGAGTCAGTTTTGAACACATTTCAAAATTCTTAAATACATTTTGGAGGACAGGGACGGCTGTAAGGGGTGAAAGGGAGGCCGTTTTTAACCTACGTCTATGAGACAGTAAAGGTTAAAAGTTGAATCATTTTCTTACAATTTCTCTTTCTCGGTGTACTGCCACTCCCCAAATTGGAGTCAGTTTTGAACACATTTCAAAATTCTTAAATACATTTTGGAGGACAGGGACGGCTGTAAGGGGTGAAAGGGAGGCCGTTTTTAACCTACGTCTATGAGACAGTAAAGGTTAAAAGTTGAATCGTTTTCTTACAATTTCTCTTTCTCGGTGTACTGCCACTCCCCAAATTGGAGTCAGTTTTGAACACATTTAAAAATTCTTAAATACATTTTGGAGGACAGGGACGGCTGTAAGGGGTGAAAGGGAGGCCGTTTTTAACCTACGTCTATGAAACAGTAAAGGTTAAAAGTTGAATCATTTTCTTCTAATTTCTCTTTCTCGGTGTACTGCCACTCCCCAAATTGGAGTCAGTTTTGAACACATTTCAAAATTCTTAAATACATTTTGGAGGATAGGGACGGCTGTAAGGGGTGAAAGGGAGGCCGTTTTTAACCTACGTCTATGAGACAGTAAAGGTTAAAAGTTGAATCATTTTCTTACAATTTCTCTTTCTCGGTGTACGGCCACTCCCCAAATTGGAGTCAGTTTTGAACACATTTCAAAATTCTTAAATACATTTTGGAGGACAGGGACGGCTGTAAGGGGTGAAAGGGAGGCCGTTTTTAACCTACGTCTATGAGACAGTAAAGGTTAAAAGTTGAATCATTTTCTTACAATTTCTTTTTCTCGGTGTACTGCAACTCCCCAAATTGGAGTCAGTTTTGAACACATTTCAAAATTCTTAAATACATTTTGGAGGACAGGGACGGCTGTAAGGGGTGAAAGGGAGGCCGTTTTTAACCTACGTCTATGAGACAGTAAAGGTTAAAAGTTGAATCATTTTCTTACAATTTCTCTTTCTCGGTGTACTGCCACTCCCCAAATTGGAGTCAGTTTTGAACACATTTCAAAATTCTTAAATACATTTTGGAGGACAGGGACGGCTGTAAGGGGTGAAAGGGAGGCCGTTTTTAACCTACGTCTATGAGACAGTAAAGGTTAAAAGTTGAATCATTTTCTTACAATTTCTCATCCCTGACCTACAGAGAATCGAAAAAAGAATTTACGTAGCTATTTGCCGTAAGACATTCAGGATTGGACCATACACTATTGCCTCTGCGCCAGCATTAAAATTGTTTATTAACTTTGTGACCTTAGTTTGCTGCCATCTTTCTCGGTGTACGGCCACTCCCCAAATTGGAGTCAGTTTTGAACACATTTCAAAATTCTTAAATACATTTTGGAGGATAGGGACGGCTGTAAGGGGTGAAAGGGAGGCCGTTTTTAACCTACGTCTATGAGACAGTAAAGGTTAAAAGTTGAATCATTTTCTTACAATTTCTCTTTCTCGGTGTACGGCCACTCCCCAAATTGGAGTCAGTTTTGAACACATTTCAAAATTCTTAAATACATTTTGGAGGACAGGGACGGCTGTAAGGGGTGAAAGGGAGGCCGTTTTTAACCTACGTCTATGAGACAGTAAAGGTTAAAAGTTGAATCATTTTCTTACAATTTCTCTTTCTCGGTGTACGGCCACTCCCCAAATTGGAGTCAGTTTTGAACACATTTCAAAATTCTTAAATACATTTTGGAGGACAGGGACGGCTGTAAGGGGTGAAAGGGAGGCCGTTTTTAACCTACGTCTATGAGACAGTAAAGGTTAAAAGTTGAATCATTTTCTTACAATTTCTCTTTCTCGGTGTACTGCCACTCCCCAAATTGGAGTCAGTTTTGAACACATTTCAAAATTCTTAAATACATTTTGGAGGACAGGGACGGCTGTAAGGGGTGAAAGGGAGGCCGTTTTTAACCTACGTCTATGAGACAGTAAAGGTCAAAAGTTGAATCATTTTCTTACAATTTCTCTTTCTCGGTGTACTGCCACTCCCCAAATTGGAGTCAGTTTTGAACACATTTCAAAATTCTTAAATACATTTTGGAGGACAGGGACGGCTGTAAGGGGTGAAAGGGAGGTCGTTTTTAACCTACGTCTATGAGACAGTAAAGGTTAAAAGTTGAATCGTTTTCTTACAATTTCTCTTTCTCGGTGTACTGTCACTCCCCAAATTGGAGTCAGTTTTGAACACATTTCAAAATTCTTAAATACATTTTGGAGGACAGGGACGGCTGTAAGGGGTGAAAGGGAGGCCGTTTTTAACCTACGTCTATGAGACAGTAAAGGTTAAAAGTTGAATCATTTTCTTCTAATTTCTCTTTCTCGGTGTACTGCCACTCCCCAAATTGGAGTCAGTTTTGAACACATTTCAAAATTCTTAAATACATTTTGGAGGACAGGGACGGCTGTAAGGGGTGAAAGGGAGGCCGTTTTTAACCTACGTCTATGAGACAGTAAAGGTTAAAAGTTGAATCATTTTCTTACAATTTCTCTTTCTCGGTGTACTGCCACTCCCCAAATTGGAGTCAGTTTTGAACACATTTCAAAATTCTTAAATACATTTTGGAGGACAGGGACGGCTGTAAGGGGTAAAAGGGAGGCCGTTTTTAACCTACGTCTATGAGACAGTAAAGGTTAAAAGTTGAATCATTTTCTTACAATTTCTCTTTCTCGGTGTACTGCCACTCCCCAAATTGGAGTCAGTTTTGAACACATTTCAAAATTCTTAAATACATTTTGGAGGACAGGGACGGCTGTAAGGGGTGAAAGGGAGGCCGTTTTTAACCTACGTCTATGAGACAGTAAAGGTTAAAAGTTGAATCATTTTCTTACAATTTCTCTTTCTCGGTGTACGGCCACTCCCCAAATTGGAGTCAGTTTTGAACACATTTCAAAATTCTTAAATACATTTTGGAGGACAGGGATGGCTGTAAGGGGTAAAAGGGAGGCCGTTTTTAACCTACGTCTATGAGACAGTAAAGGTTAAAAGTTGAATCATTTTCTTACAATTTCTCTTTCTTGGTGTACTGCCACTCCCCAAATTGGAGTCAGTTTTGAACACATTTCAAAATTCTTAAATACATTTTGGAGGACAGGGACGGCTGTAAGGGGTGAAAGGGAGGCCGTTTTTAACCTACGTCTATGAGACAGTAAAGGTTAAAAGTTGAATCATTTTCTTACAATTTCTCTTTCTCGGTGTACGGCCACTCCCCAAATTGGAGTCAGTTTTGAACACATTTCAAAATTCTTAAATACATTTTGGAGGACAGGGACGGCTGTAAGGGGTGAAAGGGAGGCCGTTTTTAACCTACGTCTATGAGACAGTAAAGGTTAAAAGTTGAATCATTTTCTTACAATTTCTTTTTCTCGGTGTACTGCAACTCCCCAAATTGGAGTCAGTTTTGAACACATTTCAAAATTCTTAAATACATTTTGGAGGACAGGGACGGCTGTAAGGGGTGAAAGGGAGGCCGTTTTTAACCTACGTCTATGAGACAGTAAAGGTTAAAAGTTGAATCATTTTCTTACAATTTCTCTTTCTCGGTGTACTGCCACTCCCCAAATTGGAGTCAGTTTTGAACACATTTCAAAATTCTTAAATACATTTTGGAGGACAGGGACGGCTGTAAGGGGTGAAAGGGAGGCCGTTTTTAACCTACGTCTATGAGACAGTAAAGGTTAAAAGTTGAATCATTTTCTTACAATTTCTCATCCCTGACCTACAGAGAATCGAAAAAAGAATTTACGTAGCTATTTGCCGTAAGACATTCAGGATTGGACCATACACTATTGCCTCTGCGCCAGCATTAAAATTGTTTATTAACTTTGTGACCTTAGTTTGCTGCCATCTTTCTCGGTGTACGGCCACTCCCCAAATTGGAGTCAGTTTTGAACACATTTCAAAATTCTTAAATACATTTTGGAGGATAGGGACGGCTGTAAGGGGTGAAAGGGAGGCCGTTTTTAACCTACGTCTATGAGACAGTAAAGGTTAAAAGTTGAATCATTTTCTTACAATTTCTCTTTCTCGGTGTACGGCCACTCCCCAAATTGGAGTCAGTTTTGAACACATTTCAAAATTCTTAAATACATTTTGGAGGACAGGGACGGCTGTAAGGGGTGAAAGGGAGGCCGTTTTTAACCTACGTCTATGAGACAGTAAAGGTTAAAAGTTGAATCATTTTCTTACAATTTCTCTTTCTCGGTGTACGGCCACTCCCCAAATTGGAGTCAGTTTTGAACACATTTCAAAATTCTTAAATACATTTTGGAGGACAGGGACGGCTGTAAGGGGTGAAAGGGAGGCCGTTTTTAACCTACGTCTATGAGACAGTAAAGGTTAAAAGTTGAATCATTTTCTTACAATTTCTCTTTCTCGGTGTACTGCCACTCCCCAAATTGGAGTCAGTTTTGAACACATTTCAAAATTCTTAAATACATTTTGGAGGACAGGGACGGCTGTAAGGGGTGAAAGGGAGGCCGTTTTTAACCTACGTCTATGAGACAGTAAAGGTCAAAAGTTGAATCATTTTCTTACAATTTCTCTTTCTCGGTGTACTGCCACTCCCCAAATTGGAGTCAGTTTTGAACACATTTCAAAATTCTTAAATACATTTTGGAGGACAGGGACGGCTGTAAGGGGTGAAAGGGAGGTCGTTTTTAACCTACGTCTATGAGACAGTAAAGGTTAAAAGTTGAATCGTTTTCTTACAATTTCTCTTTCTCGGTGTACTGTCACTCCCCAAATTGGAGTCAGTTTTGAACACATTTCAAAATTCTTAAATACATTTTGGAGGACAGGGACGGCTGTAAGGGGTGAAAGGGAGGCCGTTTTTAACCTACGTCTATGAGACAGTAAAGGTTAAAAGTTGAATCATTTTCTTCTAATTTCTCTTTCTCGGTGTACTGCCACTCCCCAAATTGGAGTCAGTTTTGAACACATTTCAAAATTCTTAAATACATTTTGGAGGACAGGGACGGCTGTAAGGGGTGAAAGGGAGGCCGTTTTTAACCTACGTCTATGAGACAGTAAAGGTTAAAAGTTGAATCATTTTCTTACAATTTCTCTTTCTCGGTGTACTGCCACTCCCCAAATTGGAGTCAGTTTTGAACACATTTCAAAATTCTTAAATACATTTTGGAGGACAGGGACGGCTGTAAGGGGTAAAAGGGAGGCCGTTTTTAACCTACGTCTATGAGACAGTAAAGGTTAAAAGTTGAATCATTTTCTTACAATTTCTCTTTCTCGGTGTACTGCCACTCCCCAAATTGGAGTCAGTTTTGAACACATTTCAAAATTCTTAAATACATTTTGGAGGACAGGGACGGCTGTAAGGGGTGAAAGGGAGGCCGTTTTTAACCTACGTCTATGAGACAGTAAAGGTTAAAAGTTGAATCATTTTCTTACAATTTCTCTTTCTCGGTGTACGGCCACTCCCCAAATTGGAGTCAGTTTTGAACACATTTCAAAATTCTTAAATACATTTTGGAGGACAGGGATGGCTGTAAGGGGTAAAAGGGAGGCCGTTTTTAACCTACGTCTATGAGACAGTAAAGGTTAAAAGTTGAATCATTTTCTTACAATTTCTCTTTCTTGGTGTACTGCCACTCCCCAAATTGGAGTCAGTTTTGAACACATTTCAAAATTCTTAAATACATTTTGGAGGACAGGGACGGCTGTAAGGGGTGAAAGGGAGGCCGTTATTAACCTACGTCTATGAGACAGTAAAGGTTAAAAGTTGAATCATTTTCTTACAATTTCTCTTTCTCGGTGTACTGCCACTCCCCAAATTGGAGTCAGTTTTGAACACATTTCAAAATTCTTAAATACATTTTGGAGGACAGGGACGGCTGTAAGGGGTGAAAGGGAGGCCGTTTTTAACCTACGTCTATGAGACAGTAAAGGTTAAAAGTTGAATCATTTTCTTACAATTTCTCTTTCTCGGTGTACTGCCACTCCCCAAATTGGAGTCAGTTTTGAACACATTTCAAAATTCTTAAATACATTTTGGAGGATAGGGACGGCTGTAAGGGGTGAAAGGGAGGCCGTTTTTAACCTACGTCTATGAAACAGTAAAGGTTAAAAGTTGAATCATTTTCTTACAATTTCTCTTTCTCGGTGTACTGCCACTCCCCAAATTGGAGTCAGTTTTGAACACATTTCAAAATTCTTAAATACATTTTGGAGGACAGGGACGGCTGTAAGGGGTGAAAGGGAGGCCGTTTTTAACCTACGTCTATGAGACAGTAAAGGTTAAAAGTTGAATCATTTTCTTACAATTTCTCTTTCTCGGTGTACTGCCACTCCCCAAATTGGAGTCAGTTTTGAACACATTTCAAAATTCTTAAACACATTTTGGAGGACAGGGACGGCTGTAAGGGGTGAAAGGGAGGCCGTTTTTAACCTACGTCTATGAGACAGTAAAGGTTAAAAGTTGAATCGTTTTCTTACAATTTCTCTTTCTCGGTGTACTGCCACTCCCCAAATTGGAGTCAGTTTTGAACACATTTAAAAATTCTTAAATACATTTTGGAGGACAGGGACGGCTGTAAGGGGTGAAAGGGAGGCCGTTTTTAACCTACGTCTATGAGACAGTAAAGGTTAAAAGTTGAATCATTTTCTTCTAATTTCTCTTTCTCGGTGTACGGCCACTCCCCAAATTGGAGTCAGTTTTGAACACATTTCAAAATTCTTAAATACATTTTGGAGGACAGGGACGGCTGTAAGGGGTGAAAGGGAGGCCGTTTTTAACCTACGTCTATGAGACAGTAAAGGTTAAAAGTTGAATCATTTTCTTACAATTTTTCTTTCTCGGTGTACGGCCACTCCCCAAATTGGAGTCAGTTTTGAACACATTTCAAAATTCTTAAATACATTTTGGAGGACAGGGACGGCTGTAAGGGGTGAAAGGGAGGCCGTTTTTAACCTACGTCTATGAGACAGTAAAGGTTAAAAGTTGAATCATTTTCTTACAATTTCTCATCCCTGACCTACAGAGAATCGAAAAAAGAATTTACGTAGCTATTTGCCGTAAGACATTCAGGATTGGACCATACACTATTGCCTCTGCGCCAGCATTAAAATTGTTTATTAACTTTGTGACCTTAGTTTGCTGCCATCTTTCTCGGTGTACGGCCACTCCCCAAATTGGAGTCAGTTTTGAACACATTTCAAAATTCTTAAATACATTTTGGAGGATAGGGACGGCTGTAAGGGGTGAAAGGGAGGCCGTTTTTAACCTACGTCTATGAGACAGTAAAGGTTAAAAGTTGAATCATTTTCTTACAATTTCTCTTTCTCGGTGTACGGCCACTCCCCAAATTGGAGTCAGTTTTGAACACATTTCAAAATTCTTAAATAAATTTTGGAGTACAGGGACGGCTGTTTTAAGGGTGAAAGGGAGGCCGTTTTTAACCTACGTCTATGAGACAGTAAAGGTTAAAAGTTGAATCATTTTCTTACAATTTCTCTTTCTCGGTGTACTGCCACTCCCCAAATTGGAGTCAGTTTTGAACACATTTCAAAATTCTTAAATACATTTTGGAGGACAGGGACGGTTGTAAGGGGTGAAAGGGAGGCCGTTTTTAACCTACGTCTATGAGACAGTAAAGGTTAAAAGTTGAATCATTTTCTTACAATTTCTCTTTCTCGGTTTACTGCCACTCCCCAAATTGGAGTCAGTTTTGAACACATTTAAAAATTCTTAAATACATTTTGGAGGACAGGGACGGCTGTAAGGGGTGAAAGGGAGGCCGTTTTTAACCTACGTCTATGAGACAGTAAAGGTTAAAAGTTGAATCATTTTCTTACAATTTCTCTTTCTCGGTGTACTGCCACTCCCCAAATTGGAGTCAGTTTTGAACACATTTCAAAATTCTTAAATACATTTTGGAGGACAGGGACGGCTGTAAGGGGTGAAAGGGAGGCCGTTTTTAACCTACGTCTATGAGACAGTAAAGGTTAAAAGTTAAATCATTTTCTTACAATTTCTCTTTCTCGGTGTACTGCCACTCCCCAAATTGGAGTCAGTTTTGAACACATTTCAAAATTCTTAAATACATTTTGGAGGACAGGGACGGCTGTAAGGGGTGAAAGGGAGGCCGTTTTTAACCTACGTCTATGAGACAGTAAAGGTTAAAAGTTGAATCATTTTCTTACAATTTCTCTTTCTCGGTGTACGGCCACTCCCCAAATTGGAGTCAGTTTTGAACACATTTCAAAATTCTTAAATACATTTTGGAGGACAGGGACGGCTGTAAGGGGTGAAAGGGAGGCCGTTTTTAACCTACGTCTATGAGACAGTAAAGGTTAAAAGTTGAATCATTTTCTTACAATTTCTCTTTCTCGGTGTACGGCCACTCCCCAAATTGGAGTCAGTTTTGAACACATTTCAAAATTCTTAAATACATTTTGGAGGACAAGGGCGGCTGTAAGGGGTGACAGGGAGGCCGTTTTTAACCTACGTCTATGAGACAGTAAAGGTTAAAAGTTGAATCATTTTCTTACAATTTCTCATCCCTGACCTACAGAGAATCGAAAAAAGAATTTACGTAGCTATTTGCCGTAAGAGATTCAGGATTGGACCATGCACTATTGCCTCTGCTCCAGCATTAAAATTGTTTATTAACTTTGTGACCTTAGTTTGCTGCCATCTTTCTCGGTGTATGGCCACTCCCCAAATTGGAGTCAGTTTTGAACACATTTCAAAATTCTTAAATACATTTTGGAGGACAGGGACGGCTGTAAGGGGTGAAAGGGAGGCCGTTTTTAACCTACGTCTATGAGACAGTAAAGGTTAAAAGTTGAATCATTTTCTTACAATTTCTCTTTCTCGGTGTACTGCCACTCCCCAAATTGGAGTCAGTTTTGAACACATTTCAAAATTCTTAAATACATTTTGGAGGACAGGGACGGCTGTAAGGGTTGAAAGGGAGGCCGTTTGTAACCTACGTCTATGAGACAGTAAAGGTTAAAAGTTGAATCATTTTCTTACAATTTCTCTTTCTCGGTGTACTGCCACTCCCCAAATTGGAGTCAGTTTTGAACACATTTCAAAATTCTTAAATACATTTTGGAGGACAGGGACGGCTGTAAGGGGTGAAAGGGAGGCCGTTTTTAACCTACGTCTATGAGACAGTAAAGGTTAAAAGTTGAATCATTTTCTTACAATTTCTCTTTCTCAGTGTACTGCCACTCCCCAAATTGGAGTCAGTTTTGAACACATTTCAAAATTCTTAAATACATTTTGGAGGACAGGGACGGCTGTAAGGGGTGAAAGGGAGGCCGTTTTTAACCTACGTCTATGAGACAGTAAAGGTTAAAAGTTGAATCATTTTCTTACAATTTCTCTTTCTCGGTGTACTGCCACTCCCCAAATTGGAGTCAGTTTTGAACACATTTCAAAATTCTTAAATACATTTTGGAGGACAGGGACGGCTGTAAGGGGTGAAAGGGAGGCCGTTTTTAACCTACGTCTATGAGACAGTAAAGGTTAAAAGTTGAATCATTTTCTTACAATTTCTCATCCCTGACCTACAGAGAATCGAAAAAAGAATTTACGTAGCTATTTGCCGTAAGACATTCAGGATTGGACCATACACTATTGCCTCTGCGCCAGCATTAAAATTGTTTATTAACTTTGTGACCTTAGTTTGCTGCCATCTTTCTCGGTGTACGGCCACTCCCCAAATTGGAGTCAGTTTTGAACACATTTCAAAATTCTTAAATACATTTTGGAGGATAGGGACGGCTGTAAGGGGTGAAAGGGAGGCCGTTTTTAACCTACGTCTATGAGACAGTAAAGGTTAAAAGTTGAATCATTTTCTTACAATTTCTCTTTCTCGGTGTACGGCCACTCCCCAAATTGGAGTCAGTTTTGAACATATTTCAAAATTCTTAAATACATTTTGGAGGACAGGGACGGCTGTAAGGGGTGAAAGGGAGGCCGTTTTTAACCTACATCTATGAGACAGTAAAGGTTAAAAGTTGAATCATTTTCTTACAATTTCTCTTTCTCGGTGTACTGCCACTCCCCAAATTGGAGTCAGTTTTGAACACATTTCAAAATTCTTAAATACATTTTGGAGGACAGGGACGGCTGTAAGGGGTGAAAGGGAGGCCGTTTTTAACCTATGTCTATGAGACAGTAAAGGTTAAAAGTTGAATCATTTTCTTACAATTTCTCTTTCTCGGTGTACTGCCACTCCCCAAATTGGAGTCAGTTTTGAACACATTTCAAAATTCTTAAATACATTTTGGAGGACAGGGACGGCTGTAAGGGGTGAAAGGGAGGCCGTTTTTAACCTACGTCTATGAGACAGTAAAGGTTAAAAGTTGAATCATTTTCTTACAATTTCTCTTTCTCGGTGTACTGCCACTCCCCAAATTGGAGTCAGTTTTGAACACATTTCAAAATTCTTAAATACATTTTGGAGGACAGGGACGGCTGTAAGGGGTGAAAGGGAGGCCGTTTTTAACCTACGTCTATGAGACAGTAAAGGTTAAAAGTTGAATCATTTTCTTACAATTTCTCTTTCTCGGTGTACGGCCACTCCCCAAATTGGAGTCAGTTTTGAACACATTTCAAAATTCTTAAATACATTTTGGAGGACAGGGATGGCTGTAAGGGGTGAAAGGGAGGCCGTTTTTAACCTACGTCTATGAGACAGTAAAGGTTAAAAGTTGAATCATTTTCTTACAATTTCTCTTTCTCGGTGTACTGCCACTCCCCAAATTGGAGTCAGTTTTGAACACATTTCAAAATTCTTAAATACATTTTGGAGGACAGGGACGGCTGTAAGGGGTGAAAGGGAGGCCGTTATTAACCTACGTCTATGAGACAGTAAAGGTTAAAAGTTGAATCATTTTCTTACAATTTCTCTTTCTCGGTGTACTGCCACTCCCCAAATTGGAGTCAGTTTTGAACACATTTCAAAATTCTTAAATGCATTTTGGAGGACAGGGACGGCTGTAAGGGGTGAAAGGGAGGCCGTTTTTAACCTACGTCTATGAGACAGTAAAGGTTAAAAGTTGAATCATTTTCTTACAATTTCTCTTTCTCGGTGTACTGCCACTCCCCAAATTGGAGTCAGTTTTGAACACATTTCAAAATTCTTAAATACATTTTGGAGGATAGGGACGGCTGTAAGGGGTGAAAGGGAGGCCGTTTTTAACCTACGTCTATGAAACAGTAAAGGTTAAAAGTTGAATCATTTTCTTATAATTTCTCTTTCTCGGTGTACTGCCACTCTCCAAATTGGAGTCAGTTTTGAACACATTTCAAAATTCTTAAATACATTTTGGAGGACAGGGACGGCTGTAAGGGGTGAAAGGGAGGCCGTTTTTAACCTACGTCTATGAGACAGTAAAGGTTAAAAGTTGAATCATTTTCTTACAATTTCTCTTTCTCGGTGTACTGCCACTCCCCAAATTGGAGTCAGTTTTGAACACATTTCAAAATTCTTAAATACATTTTGGAGGACAGGGACGGCTGTAAGGGGTGAAAGGGAGGCCGTTTTTAACCTACGTCTATGAGACAGTAAAGGTTAAAAGTTGAATCGTTTTCTTACAATTTCTCTTTCTCGGTGTACTGCCACTCCCCAAATTGGAGTCAGTTTTGAACACATTTAAAAATTCTTAAATACATTTTGGAGGACAGGGACGGCTGTAAGGGGTGAAAGGGAGGCCGTTTTTAACCTACGTCTATGAAACAGTAAAGGTTAAAAGTTGAATCATTTTCTTCTAATTTCTCTTTCTCGGTGTACTGCCACTCCCCAAATTGGAGTCAGTTTTGAACACATTTCAAAATTCTTAAATACATTTTGGAGGATAGGGACGGCTGTAAGGGGTGAAAGGGAGGCCGTTTTTAACCTACGTCTATGAGACAGTAAAGGTTAAAAGTTGAATCATTTTCTTACAATTTCTCTTTCTCGGTGTACGGCCACTCCCCAAATTGGAGTCAGTTTTGAACACATTTCAAAATTCTTAAATACATTTTGGAGGACAGGGATGGCTGTAAGGGGTGAAAGGGAGGCCGTTTTTAACCTACGTCTATGAGACAGTAAAGGTTAAAAGTTGAATCATTTTCTTACAATTTCTTTTTCTCGGTGTACTGCAACTCCCCAAATTGGAGTCAGTTTTGAACACATTTCAAAATTCTTAAATACATTTTGGAGGACAGGGACGGCTGTAAGGGGTGAAAGGGAGGCCGTTTTTAACCTACGTCTATGAGACAGTAAAGGTTAAAAGTTGAATCATTTTCTTACAATTTCTCTTTCTCGGTGTACTGCCACTCCCCAAATTGGAGTCAGTTTTGAACACATTTCAAAATTCTTAAATACATTTTGGAGGACAGGGACGGCTGTAAGGGGTGAAAGGGAGGCCGTTTTTAACCTACGTCTATGAGACAGTAAAGGTTAAAAGTTGAATCATTTTCTTACAATTTCTCATCCCTGACCTACAGAGAATCGAAAAAAGAATTTACGTAGCTATTTGCCGTAAGACATTCAGGATTGGACCATACACTATTGCCTCTGCGCCAGCATTAAAATTGTTTATTAACTTTGTGACCTTAGTTTGCTGCCATCTTTCTCGGTGTACGGCCACTCCCCAAATTGGAGTCAGTTTTGAACACATTTCAAAATTCTTAAATACATTTTGGAGGATAGGGACGGCTGTAAGGGGTGAAAGGGAGGCCGTTTTTAACCTACGTCTATGAGACAGTAAAGGTTAAAAGTTGAATCATTTTCTTACAATTTCTCTTTCTCGGTGTACGGCCACTCCCCAAATTGGAGTCAGTTTTGAACACATTTCAAAATTCTTAAATACATTTTGGAGGACAGGGACGGCTGTAAGGGGTGAAAGGGAGGCCGTTTTTAACCTACGTCTATGAGACAGTAAAGGTTAAAAGTTGAATCATTTTCTTACAATTTCTCTTTCTCGGTGTACGGCCACTCCCCAAATTGGAGTCAGTTTTGAACACATTTCAAAATTCTTAAATACATTTTGGAGGACAGGGACGGCTGTAAGGGGTGAAAGGGAGGCCGTTTTTAACCTACGTCTATGAGACAGTAAAGGTTAAAAGTTGAATCATTTTCTTACAATTTCTCTTTCTCGGTGTACTGCCACTCCCCAAATTGGAGTCAGTTTTGAACACATTTCAAAATTCTTAAATACATTTTGGAGGACAGGGACGGCTGTAAGGAGTGAAAGGGAGGCCGTTTTTAACCTACGTCTATGAGACAGTAAAGGTTAAAAGTTGAATCGTTTTCTTACAATTTCTCTTTCTCGGTGTACTGCCACTCCCCAAATTGGAGTCAGTTTTGAACACATTTCAAAATTCTTAAATACATTTTGGAGGACAGGGACGGCTGTAAGGGGTGAAAGGGAGGCCGTTTTTAACCTACGTCTATGAGACAGTAAAGGTTAAAAGTTGAATCATTTTCTTCTAATTTCTCTTTCTCGGTGTACTGCCACTCCCCAAATTGGAGTCAGTTTTGAACACATTTCAAAATTCTTAAATACATTTTGGAGGACAGGGACGGCTGTAAGGGGTGAAAGGGAGGCCGTTTTTAACCTACGTCTATGAGACAGTAAAGGTTAAAAGTTGAATCATTTTCTTACAATTTCTCTTTCTCGGTGTACTGCCACTCCCCAAATTGGAGTCAGTTTTGAACACATTTCAAAATTCTTAAATACATTTTGGAGGACAGGGACGGCTGTAAGGGGTGAAAGGGAGGCCGTTTTTAACCTACGTCTATGAGACAGTAAAGGTCAAAAGTTGAATCATTTTCTTACAATTTCTCTTTCTCGGTGTACTGCCACTCCCCAAATTGGAGTCAGTTTTGAACACATTTCAAAATTCTTAAATACATTTTGGAGGACAGGGACGGCTGTAAGGGGTGAAAGGGAGGTCGTTTTTAACCTACGTCTATGAGACAGTAAAGGTTAAAAGTTGAATCGTTTTCTTACAATTTCTCTTTCTCGGTGTACTGTCACTCCCCAAATTGGAGTCAGTTTTGAACACATTTCAAAATTCTTAAATACATTTTGGAGGACAGGGACGGCTGTAAGGGGTGAAAGGGAGGCCGTTTTTAACCTACGTCTATGAGACAGTAAAGGTTAAAAGTTGAATCATTTTCTTCTAATTTCTCTTTCTCGGTGTACTGCCACTCCCCAAATTGGAGTCAGTTTTGAACACATTTCAAAATTCTTAAATACATTTTGGAGGACAGGGACGGCTGTAAGGGGTGAAAGGGAGGCCGTTTTTAACCTACGTCTATGAGACAGTAAAGGTTAAAAGTTGAATCATTTTCTTACAATTTCTCTTTCTCGGTGTACTGCCACTCCCCAAATTGGAGTCAGTTTTGAACACATTTCAAAATTCTTAAATACATTTTGGAGGACAGGGACGGCTGTAAGGGGTAAAAGGGAGGCCGTTTTTAACCTACGTCTATGAGACAGTAAAGGTTAAAAGTTGAATCATTTTCTTACAATTTCTCTTTCTCGGTGTACTGCCACTCCCCAAATTGGAGTCAGTTTTGAACACATTTCAAAATTCTTAAATACATTTTGGAGGACAGGGACGGCTGTAAGGGGTGAAAGGGAGGCCGTTTTTAACCTACGTCTATGAGACAGTAAAGGTTAAAAGTTGAATCATTTTCTTACAATTTCTCTTTCTCGGTGTACGGCCACTCCCCAAATTGGAGTCAGTTTTGAACACATTTCAAAATTCTTAAATACATTTTGGAGGACAGGGATGGCTGTAAGGGGTAAAAGGGAGGCCGTTTTTAACCTACGTCTATGAGACAGTAAAGGTTAAAAGTTGAATCATTTTCTTACAATTTCTCTTTCTTGGTGTACTGCCACTCCCCAAATTGGAGTCAGTTTTGAACACATTTCAAAATTCTTAAATACATTTTGGAGGACAGGGACGGCTGTAAGGGGTGAAAGGGAGGCCGTTATTAACCTACGTCTATGAGACAGTAAAGGTTAAAAGTTGAATCATTTTCTTACAATTTCTCTTTCTCGGTGTACTGCCACTCCCCAAATTGGAGTCAGTTTTGAACACATTTCAAAATCTTAAATACATTTTGGAGGACAGGGACGGCTGTAAGGGGTGAAAGGGAGGCCGTTTTTAACCTACGTCTATGAGACAGTAAAGGTTAAAAGTTGAATCATTTTCTTACAATTTCTCTTTCTCGGTGTACTGCCACTCCCCAAATTGGAGTCAGTTTTGAACACATTTCAAAATTCTTAAATACATTTTGGAGGATAGGGACGGCTGTAAGGGGTGAAAGGGAGGCCGTTTTTAACCTACGTCTATGAAACAGTAAAGGTTAAAAGTTGAATCATTTTCTTACAATTTCTCTTTCTCGGTGTACTGCCACTCCCCAAATTGGAGTCAGTTTTGAACACATTTCAAAATTCTTAAATACATTTTGGAGGACAGGGACGGCTGTAAGGGGTGAAAGGGAGGCCGTTTTTAACCTACGTCTATGAGACAGTAAAGGTTAAAAGTTGAATCATTTTCTTACAATTTCTCTTTCTCGGTGTACTGCCACTCCCCAAATTGGAGTCAGTTTTGAACACATTTCAAAATTCTTAAACACATTTTGGAGGACAGGGACGGCTGTAAGGGGTGAAAGGGAGGCCGTTTTTAACCTACGTCTATGAGACAGTAAAGGTTAAAAGTTGAATCGTTTTCTTACAATTTCTCTTTCTCGGTGTACTGCCACTCCCCAAATTGGAGTCAGTTTTGAACACATTTAAAAATTCTTAAATACATTTTGGAGGACAGGGACGGCTGTAAGGGGTGAAAGGGAGGCCGTTTTTAACCTACGTCTATGAGACAGTAAAGGTTAAAAGTTGAATCATTTTCTTCTAATTTCTCTTTCTCGGTGTACGGCCACTCCCCAAATTGGAGTCAGTTTTGAACACATTTCAAAATTCTTAAATACATTTTGGAGGACAGGGACGGCTGTAAGGGGTGAAAGGGAGGCAGTTTTTAACCTACGTCTATGAGACAGTAAAGGTTAAAAGTTGAATCATTTTCTTACAATTTCTTTTTCTCGGTGTACTGCAACTCCCCAAATTGGAGTCAGTTTTGAACACAATTCAAAATTCTTAAATACATTTTGGAGGACAGGGACGGCTGTAAGGGGTGAAAGGGAGGCCGTTTTTAACCTACGTCTATGAGACAGTAAAGGTTAAAAGTTGAATCATTTTCTTACAATTTCTCTTTCTCGGTGTACTGCCACTCCCCAAATTGGAGTCAGTTTTGAACACATTTCAAAATTCTTAAATACATTTTGGAGGACAGGGACGGCTGTAAGGGGTGAAAGGGAGGCCGTTTTTAACCTACGTCTATGAGACAGTAAAGGTTAAAAGTTGAATCATTTTCTTACAATTTCTCATCCCTGACCTACAGAGAATCGAAAAAAGAATTTACGTAGCTATTTGCCGTAAGACATTCAGGATTGGACCATACACTATTGCCTCTGCGCCAGCATTAAAATTGTTTATTAACTTTGTGACCTTAGTTTGCTGCCATCTTTCTCGGTGTACGGCCACTCCCCAAATTGGAGTCAGTTTTGAACACATTTCAAAATTCTTAAATACATTTTGGAGGATAGGGACGGCTGTAAGGGGTGAAAGGGAGGCCGTTTTTAACCTACGTCTATGAGACAGTAAAGGTTAAAAGTTGAATCATTTTCTTACAATTTCTCTTTCTCGGTGTACGGCCACTCCCCAAATTGGAGTCAGTTTTGAACATATTTCAAAATTCTTAAATACATTTTGGAGGACAGGGACGGCTGTAAGGGGTGAAAGGGAGGCCGTTTTTAACCTACATCTATGAGACAGTAAAGGTTAAAAGTTGAATCATTTTCTTACAATTTCTCTTTCTCGGTGTACTGCCACTCCCCAAATTGGAGTCAGTTTTGAACACATTTCAAAATTCTTAAATACATTTTGGAGGACAGGGACGGCTGTAAGGGGTGAAAGGGAGGCCGTTTTTAACCTATGTCTATGAGACAGTAAAGGTTAAAAGTTGAATCATTTTCTTACAATTTCTCTTTCTCGGTGTACTGCCACTCCCCAAATTGGAGTCAGTTTTGAACACATTTCAAAATTCTTAAATACATTTTGGAGGACAGGGACGGCTGTAAGGGGTGAAAGGGAGGCCGTTTTTAACCTACGTCTATGAGACAGTAAAGGTTAAAAGTTGAATCATTTTCTTACAATTTCTCTTTCTCGGTGTACTGCCACTCCCCAAATTGGAGTCAGTTTTGAACACATTTCAAAATTCTTAAATACATTTTGGAGGACAGGGACGGCTGTAAGGGGTGAAAGGGAGGCCGTTTTTAACCTACGTCTATGAGACAGTAAAGGTTAAAAGTTGAATCATTTTCTTACAATTTCTCTTTCTCGGTGTACGGCCACTCCCCAAATTGGAGTCAGTTTTGAACACATTTCAAAATTCTTAAATACATTTTGGAGGACAGGGATGGCTGTAAGGGGTGAAAGGGAGGCCGTTTTTAACCTACGTCTATGAGACAGTAAAGGTTAAAAGTTGAATCATTTTCTTACAATTTCTCTTTCTCGGTGTACTGCCACTCCCCAAATTGGAGTCAGTTTTGAACACATTTCAAAATTCTTAAATACATTTTGGAGGACAGGGACGGCTGTAAGGGGTGAAAGGGAGGCCGTTATTAACCTACGTCTATGAGACAGTAAAGGTTAAAAGTTGAATCATTTTCTTACAATTTCTCTTTCTCGGTGTACTGCCACTCCCCAAATTGGAGTCAGTTTTGAACACATTTCAAAATTCTTAAATACATTTTGGAGGACAGGGACGGCTGTAAGGGGTGAAAGGGAGGCCGTTTTTAACCTACGTCTATGAGACAGTAAAGGTTAAAAGTTGAATCATTTTCTTACAATTTCTCTTTCTCGGTGTACTGCCACTCCCCAAATTGGAGTCAGTTTTGAACACATTTCAAAATTCTTAAATACATTTTGGAGGATAGGGACGGCTGTAAGGGGTGAAAGGGAGGCCGTTTTTAACCTACGTCTATGAAACAGTAAAGGTTAAAAGTTGAATCATTTTCTTATAATTTCTCTTTCTCGGTGTACTGCCACTCTCCAAATTGGAGTCAGTTTTGAACACATTTCAAAATTCTTAAATACATTTTGGAGGACAGGGACGGCTGTAAGGGGTGAAAGGGAGGCCGTTTTTAACCTACGTCTATGAGACAGTAAAGGTTAAAAGTTGAATCATTTTCTTACAATTTCTCTTTCTCGGTGTACTGCCACTCCCCAAATTGGAGTCAGTTTTGAACACATTTCAAAATTCTTAAATACATTTTGGAGGACAGGGACGGCTGTAAGGGGTGAAAGGGAGGCCGTTTTTAACCTACGTCTATGAGACAGTAAAGGTTAAAAGTTGAATCGTTTTCTTACAATTTCTCTTTCTCGGTGTACTGCCACTCCCCAAATTGGAGTCAGTTTTGAACACATTTAAAAATTCTTAAATACATTTTGGAGGACAGGGACGGCTGTAAGGGGTGAAAGGGAGGCCGTTTTTAACCTACGTCTATGAAACAGTAAAGGTTAAAAGTTGAATCATTTTCTTCTAATTTCTCTTTCTCGGTGTACTGCCACTCCCCAAATTGGAGTCAGTTTTGAACACATTTCAAAATTCTTAAATACATTTTGGAGGATAGGGACGGCTGTAAGGGGTGAAAGGGAGGCCGTTTTTAACCTACGTCTATGAGACAGTAAAGGTTAAAAGTTGAATCATTTTCTTACAATTTCTCTTTCTCGGTGTACGGCCACTCCCCAAATTGGAGTCAGTTTTGAACACATTTCAAAATTCTTAAATACATTTTGGAGGACAGGGACGGCTGTAAGGGGTGAAAGGGAGGCCGTTTTTAACCTACGTCTATGAGACAGTAAAGGTTAAAAGTTGAATCATTTTCTTACAATTTCTTTTTCTCGGTGTACTGCAACTCCCCAAATTGGAGTCAGTTTTGAACACATTTCAAAATTCTTAAATACATTTTGGAGGACAGGGACGGCTGTAAGGGGTGAAAGGGAGGCCGTTTTTAACCTACGTCTATGAGACAGTAAAGGTTAAAAGTTGAATCATTTTCTTACAATTTCTCTTTCTCGGTGTACTGCCACTCCCCAAATTGGAGTCAGTTTTGAACACATTTCAAAATTCCTAAATACATTTTGGAGGACAGGGACGGCTGTAAGGGGTGAAAGGGAGGCCGTTTTTAACCTACGTCTATGAGACAGTAAAGGTTAAAAGTTGAATCATTTTCTTACAATTTCTCATCCCTGACCTACAGAGAATCGAAAAAAGAATTTACGTAGCTATTTGCCGTAAGACATTCAGGATTGGACCATACACTATTGCCTCTGCGCCAGCATTAAAATTGTTTATTAACTTTGTGACCTTAGTTTGCTGCCATCTTTCTCGGTGTACGGCCACTCCCCAAATTGGAGTCAGTTTTGAACACATTTCAAAATTCTTAAATACATTTTGGAGGATAGGGACGGCTGTAAGGGGTGAAAGGGAGGCCGTTTTTAACCTACGTCTATGAGACAGTAAAGGTTAAAAGTTGAATCATTTTCTTACAATTTCTCTTTCTCGGTGTACGGCCACTCCCCAAATTGGAGTCAGTTTTGAACACATTTCAAAATTCTTAAATACATTTTGGAGGACAGGGACGGCTGTAAGGGGTGAAAGGGAGGCCGTTTTTAACCTACGTCTATGAGACAGTAAAGGTTAAAAGTTGAATCATTTTCTTACAATTTCTCTTTCTCGGTGTACGGCCACTCCCCAAATTGGAGTCAGTTTTGAACACATTTCAAAATTCTTAAATACATTTTGGAGGACAGGGACGGCTGTAAGGGGTGAAAGGGAGGCCGTTTTTAACCTACGTCTATGAGACAGTAAAGGTTAAAAGTTGAATCATTTTCTTACAATTTCTCTTTCTCGGTGTACTGCCACTCCCCAAATTGGAGTCAGTTTTGAACACATTTCAAAATTCTTAAATACATTTTGGAGGACAGGGACGGCTGTAAGGAGTGAAAGGGAGGCCGTTTTTAACCTACGTCTATGAGACAGTAAAGGTTAAAAGTTGAATCGTTTTCTTACAATTTCTCTTTCTCGGTGTACTGCCACTCCCCAAATTGGAGTCAGTTTTGAACACATTTCAAAATTCTTAAATACATTTTGGAGGACAGGGACGGCTGTAAGGGGTGAAAGGGAGGCCGTTTTTAACCTACGTCTATGAGACAGTAAAGGTTAAAAGTTGAATCATTTTCTTCTAATTTCTCTTTCTCGGTGTACTGCCACTCCCCAAATTGGAGTCAGTTTTGAACACATTTCAAAATTCTTAAATACATTTTGGAGGACAGGGACGGCTGTAAGGGGTGAAAGGGAGGCCGTTTTTAACCTACGTCTATGAGACAGTAAAGGTTAAAAGTTGAATCATTTTCTTACAATTTCTCTTTCTCGGTGTACTGCCACTCCCCAAATTGGAGTCAGTTTTGAACACATTTCAAAATTCTTAAATACATTTTGGAGGACAGGGACGGCTGTAAGGGGTGAAAGGGAGGCCGTTTTTAACCTACGTCTATGAGACAGTAAAGGTCAAAAGTTGAATCATTTTCTTACAATTTCTCTTTCTCGGTGTACTGCCACTCCCCAAATTGGAGTCAGTTTTGAACACATTTCAAAATTCTTAAATACATTTTGGAGGACAGGGACGGCTGTAAGGGGTGAAAGGGAGGTCGTTTTTAACCTACGTCTATGAGACAGTAAAGGTTAAAAGTTGAATCGTTTTCTTACAATTTCTCTTTCTCGGTGTACTGTCACTCCCCAAATTGGAGTCAGTTTTGAACACATTTCAAAATTCTTAAATACATTTTGGAGGACAGGGACGGCTGTAAGGGGTAAAAGGGAGGCCGTTTTTAACCTATGTCTATGAGACAGTAAAGGTTAAAAGTTGAATCATTTTCTTCTAATTTCTCTTTCTCGGTGTACTGCCACTCCCCAAATTGGAGTCAGTTTTGAACACATTTCAAAATTCTTAAATACATTTTGGAGGACAGGGACGGCTGTAAGGGGTGAAAGGGAGGCCGTTTTTAACCTACGTCTATGAGACAGTAAAGGTTAAAAGTTGAATCATTTTCTTACAATTTCTCTTTCTCGGTGTACTGCCACTCCCCAAATTGGAGTCAGTTTTGAACACATTTCAAAATTCTTAAATACATTTTGGAGGACAGGGACGGCTGTAAGGGGTAAAAGGGAGGCCGTTTTTAACCTACGTCTATGAGACAGTAAAGGTTAAAAGTTGAATCATTTTCTTACAATTTCTCTTTCTCGGTGTACTGCCACTCCCCAAATTGGAGTCAGTTTTGAACACATTTCAAAATTCTTAAATACATTTTGGAGGACAGGGACGGCTGTAAGGGGTGAAAGGGAGGCCGTTTTTAACCTACGTCTATGAGACAGTAAAGGTTAAAAGTTGAATCATTTTCTTACAATTTCTCTTTCTCGGTGTACGGCCACTCCCCAAATTGGAGTCAGTTTTGAACACATTTCAAAATTCTTAAATACATTTTGGAGGACAGGGATGGCTGTAAGGGGTAAAAGGGAGGCCGTTTTTAACCTACGTCTATGAGACAGTAAAGGTTAAAAGTTGAATCATTTTCTTACAATTTCTCTTTCTTGGTGTACTGCCACTCCCCAAATTGGAGTCAGTTTTGAACACATTTCAAAATTCTTAAATACATTTTGGAGGACAGGGACGGCTGTAAGGGGTGAAAGGGAGGCCGTTATTAACCTACGTCTATGAGACAGTAAAGGTTAAAAGTTGAATCATTTTCTTACAATTTCTCTTTCTCGGTGTACTGCCACTCCCCAAATTGGAGTCAGTTTTGAACACATTTCAAAATTCTTAAATACATTTTGGAGGACAGGGACGGCTGTAAGGGGTGAAAGGGAGGCCGTTTTTAACCTACGTCTATGAGACAGTAAAGGTTAAAAGTTGAATCATTTTCTTACAATTTCTCTTTCTCGGTGTACTGCCACTCCCCAAATTGGAGTCAGTTTTGAACACATTTCAAAATTCTTAAATACATTTTGGAGGATAGGGACGGCTGTAAGGGGTGAAAGGGAGGCCGTTTTTAACCTACGTCTATGAAACAGTAAAGGTTAAAAGTTGAATCATTTTCTTACAATTTCTCTTTCTCGGTGTACTGCCACTCCCCAAATTGGAGTCAGTTTTGAACACATTTCAAAATTCTTAAATACATTTTGGAGGACAGGGACGGCTGTAAGGGGTGAAAGGGAGGCCGTTTTTAACCTACGTCTATGAGACAGTAAAGGTTAAAAGTTGAATCATTTTCTTACAATTTCTCTTTCTCGGTGTACTGCCACTCCCCAAATTGGAGTCAGTTTTGAACACATTTCAAAATTCTTAAACACATTTTGGAGGACAGGGACGGCTGTAAGGGGTGAAAGGGAGGCCGTTTTTAACCTACGTCTATGAGACAGTAAAGGTTAAAAGTTGAATCGTTTTCTTACAATTTCTCTTTCTCGGTGTACTGCCACTCCCCAAATTGGAGTCAGTTTTGAACACATTTAAAAATTCTTAAATACATTTTGGAGGACAGGGACGGCTGTAAGGGGTGAAAGGGAGGCCGTTTTTAACCTACGTCTATGAGACAGTAAAGGTTAAAAGTTGAATCATTTTCTTCTAATTTCTCTTTCTCGGTGTACGGCCACTCCCCAAATTGGAGTCAGTTTTGAACACATTTCAAAATTCTTAAATACATTTTGGAGGACAGGGACGGCTGTAAGGGGTGAAAGGGAGGCAGTTTTTAACCTACGTCTATGAGACAGTAAAGGTTAAAAGTTGAATCATTTTCTTACAATTTCTTTTTCTCGGTGTACTGCAACTCCCCAAATTGGAGTCAGTTTTGAACACAATTCAAAATTCTTAAATACATTTTGGAGGACAGGGACGGCTGTAAGGGGTGAAAGGGAGGCCGTTTTTAACCTACGTCTATGAGACAGTAAAGGTTAAAAGTTGAATCATTTTCTTACAATTTCTCTTTCTCGGTGTACTGCCACTCCCCAAATTGGAGTCAGTTTTGAACACATTTCAAAATTCTTAAATACATTTTGGAGGACAGGGACGGCTGTAAGGGGTGAAAGGGAGGCCGTTTTTAACCTACGTCTATGAGACAGTAAAGGTTAAAAGTTGAATCATTTTCTTACAATTTCTCATCCCTGACCTACAGAGAATCGAAAAAAGAATTTACGTAGCTATTTGCCGTAAGACATTCAGGATTGGACCATACACTATTGCCTCTGCGCCAGCATTAAAATTGTTTATTAACTTTGTGACCTTAGTTTGCTGCCATCTTTCTCGGTGTACGGCCACTCCCCAAATTGGAGTCAGTTTTGAACACATTTCAAAATTCTTAAATACATTTTGGAGGATAGGGACGGCTGTAAGGGGTGAAAGGGAGGCCGTTTTTAACCTACGTCTATGAGACAGTAAAAGTTAAAAGTTGAATCATTTTCTTACAATTTCTCTTTCTCGGTGTACGGCCACTCCCCAAATTGGAGTCAGTTTTGAACACATTTCAAAATTCTTAAATACATTTTGGAGGACAGGGACGGCTGTAAGGGGTGAAAGGGAGGCCGTTTTTAACCTACGTCTATGAGACAGTAAAGGTTAAAAGTTGAATCATTTTCTTACAATTTCTCTTTCTCGGTGTACGGCCACTCCCCAAATTGGAGTCAGTTTTGAACACATTTCAAAATTCTTAAATAAATTTTGGAGGACAGGGACGGCTGTAAGGGGTGAAAGGGAGGCCGTTTTTAACCTACGTCTATGAGACAGTAAAGGTTAAAAGTTGAATCATTTTCTTACAATTTCTCTTTCTCGGTGTACTGCCACTCCCCAAATTGGAGTCAGTTTTGAACACATTTCAAAATTCTTAAATACATTTTGGAGGACAGGGACGGCTGTAAGGAGTGAAAGGGAGGCCGTTTTTAACCTACGTCTATGAGACAGTAAAGGTTAAAAGTTGAATCGTTTTCTTACAATTTCTCTTTCTCGGTGTACTGCCACTCCCCAAATTGGAGTCAGTTTTGAACACATTTCAAAATTCTTAAATACATTTTGGAGGACAGGGACGGCTGTAAGGGGTGAAAGGGAGGCCGTTTTTAACCTACGTCTATGAGACAGTAAAGGTTAAAAGTTGAATCATTTTCTTCTAATTTCTCTTTCTCGGTGTACTGCCACTCCCCAAATTGGAGTCAGTTTTGAACACATTTCAAAATTCTTAAATACATTTTGGAGGACAGGGACGGCTGTAAGGGGTGAAAGGGAGGCCGTTTTTAACCTACGTCTATGAGACAGTAAAGGTTAAAAGTTGAATCATTTTCTTACAATTTCTCTTTCTCGGTGTACTGCCACTCCCCAAATTGGAGTCAGTTTTGAACACATTTCAAAATTCTTAAATACATTTTGGAGGACAGGGACGGCTGTAAGGGGTGAAAGGGAGGCCGTTTTTAACCTACGTCTATGAGACAGTAAAGGTTAAAAGTTGAATCATTTTCTTACAATTTCTCTTTCTCGGTGTACTGCCACTCCCCAAATTGGAGTCAGTTTTGAACACATTTCAAAATTCTTAAATACATTTTGGAGGACAGGGACGGCTGTAAGGGGTGAAAGGGAGGCCGTTTTTAACCTACGTCTATGAGACAGTAAAGGTTAAAAGTTGAATCGTTTTCTTACAATTTCTCTTTCTCGGTGTACTGTCACTCCCCAAATTGGAGTCAGTTTTGAACACATTTCAAAATTCTTAAATACATTTTGGAGGACAGGGACGGCTGTAAGGGGTGAAAGGGAGGCCGTTTTTAACCTACGTCTATGAGACAGTAAAGGTTAAAAGTTGAATCATTTTCTTCTAATTTCTCTTTCTCGGTGTACTGCCACTCCCCAAATTGGAGTCAGTTTTGAACACATTTCAAAATTCTTAAATACATTTTGGAGGACAGGGACGGCTGTAAGGGGTGAAAGGGAGGCCGTTTTTAACCTACGTCTATGAGACAGTAAAGGTTAAAAGTTGAATCATTTTCTTACAATTTCTCTTTCTCGGTGTACTGCCACTCCCCAAATTGGAGTCAGTTTTGAACACATTTCAAAATTCTTAAATACATTTTGGAGGACAGGGACGGCTGTAAGGGGTAAAAGGGAGGCCGTTTTTAACCTACGTCTATGAGACAGTAAAGGTTAAAAGTTGAATCATTTTCTTACAATTTCTCTTTCTCGGTGTACTGCCACTCCCCAAATTGGAGTCAGTTTTGAACACATTTCAAAATTCTTAAATACATTTTGGAGGACAGGGACGGCTGTAAGGGGTGAAAGGGAGGCCGTTTTTAACCTACGTCTATGAGACAGTAAAGGTTAAAAGTTGAATCATTTTCTTACAATTTTTCTTTCTCGGTGTACGGCCACTCCCCAAATTGGAGTCAGTTTTGAACACATTTCAAAATTCTTAAATACATTTTGGAGGACAGGGACGGCTGTAAGGGGTGAAAGGGAGGCCGTTTTTAACCTACGTCTATGAGACAGTAAAGGTTAAAAGTTGAATCATTTTCTTACAATTTCTCATCCCTGACCTACAGAGAATCAAAAAAAGAATTTACGTAGCTATTTGCCGTAAGACATTCAGGATTGGACCATACACTATTGCCTCTGCGCCAGCATTAAAATTGTTTATTAACTTTGTGACCTTAGTTTGCTGCCATCTTTCTCGGTGTACGGCCACTCCCCAAATTGGAGTCAGTTTTGAACACATTTCAAAATTCTTAAATACATTTTGGAGGATAGGGACGGCTGTAAGGGGTGAAAGGGAGGCCGTTTTTAACCTACGTCTATGAGACAGTAAAGGTTAAAAGTTGAATCATTTTCTTACAATTTCTCTTTCTCGGTGTACGGCCACTCCCCAAATTGGAGTCAGTTTTGAACACATTTCAAAATTCTTAAATACATTTTGGAGGACAGGGACGGCTGTAAGGGGTGAAAGGGAGGCCGTTTTTAACCTACGTCTATGAGACAGTAAAGGTTAAAAGTTGAATCATTTTCTTACAATTTCTCTTTCTCGGTGTACTGCCACTCCCCAAATTGGAGTCAGTTTTGAACACATTTCAAAATTCTTAAATACATTTTGGAGGACATCGACGGCTGTAAGGGGTGAAAGGGAGGCCGTTTTTAACCTACGTCTATGAGACAGTAAAGGTTAAAAGTCGAATCATTTTCTTACAATTTCTCTTTCTCGGTTTACTGCCACTCCCCAAATTGGAGTCAGTTTTGAACACATTTCAAAATTCTTAAATACATTTTGGAGGACAGGGACGGCTGTAAGGGGTGAAAGGGAGGCCGTTTTTAACCTACGTCTATGAGACAGTAAAGGTTAAAAGTTGAATCATTTTCTTACAATTTCTCTTTCTCGGTGTACTGCCACTCCCCAAATTGGAGTCAGTTTTGAACACATTTCAAAATTCTTAAATACATTTTGGAGGACAGGGACGGGTGTAAGGGGTGAAAGGGAGGCCGTTTTTAACCTACGTCTATGAGACAGTAAAGGTTAAAAGTTGAATCATTTTCTTACAATTTCTCTTTCTCGGTGTACTGCCACTCCCCAAATTGGAGTCAGTTTTGAACACATTTCAAAATTCTTAAATACATTTTGGAGGATAGGGACGGCTGTAAGGGGTGAAAGGGAGGCCGTTTTTAACCTACGTCTATGAAACAGTAAAGGTTAAAAGTTGAATCATTTTCTTACAATTTCTCTTTCTCGGTGTACTGCCACTCCCCAAATTGGAGTCAGTTTTGAACACATTTCAAAATTCTTAAATACATTTTGGAGGACAGGGACGGCTGTAAGGGGTGAAAGGGAGGCCGTTTTTAACCTACGTCTATGAGACAGTAAAGGTTAAAAGTTGAATCATTTTCTTACAATTTTTCTTTCTCGGTGTACGGCCACTCCCCAAATTGGAGTCAGTTTTGAACACATTTCAAAATTCTTAAATACATTTTGGAGGACAGGGACGGCTGTAAGGGGTGAAAGGGAGGCCGTTTTTAACCTACGTCTATGAGACAGTAAAGGTTAAAAGTTGAATCATTTTCTTACAATTTCTCATCCCTGACCTACAGAGAATCGAAAAAAGAATTTACGTAGCTATTTGCCGTAAGACATTCAGGATTGGACCATACACTATTGCCTCTGCGCCAGCATTAAAATTGTTTATTAACTTTGTGACCTTAGTTTGCTGCCATCTTTCTCGGTGTACGGCCACTCCCCAAATTGGAGTCAGTTTTGAACACATTTCAAAATTCTTAAATACATTTTGGAGGATAGGGACGGCTGTAAGGGGTGAAAGGGAGGCCGTTTTTAACCTACGTCTATGAGACAGTAAAGGTTAAAAGTTGAATCATTTTCTTACAATTTCTCTTTCTCGGTGTACGGCCACTCCCCAAATTGGAGTCAGTTTTGAACACATTTCAAAATTCTTAAATACATTTTGGAGGACAGGGACGGCTGTAAGGGGTGAAAGGGAGGCCGTTTTTAACCTACGTCTATGAGACAGTAAAGGTTAAAAGTTGAATCATTTTCTTACAATTTCTCTTTCTCGGTGTACTGCCACTCCCCAAATTGGAGTCAGTTTTGAACACATTTCAAAATTCTTAAATACATTTTGGAGGACATCGACGGCTGTAAGGGGTGAAAGGGAGGCCGTTTTTAACCTACGTCTATGAGACAGTAAAGGTTAAAAGTCGAATCATTTTCTTACAATTTCTCTTTCTCGGTTTACTGCCACTCCCCAAATTGGAGTCAGTTTTGAACACATTTCAAAATTCTTAAATACATTTTGGAGGACAGGGACGGCTGTAAGGGGTGAAAGGGAGGCCGTTTTTAACCTACGTCTATGAGACAGTAAAGGTTAAAAGTTGAATCATTTTCTTACAATTTCTCTTTCTCGGTGTACTGCCACTCCCCAAATTGGAGTCAGTTTTGAACACATTTCAAAATTCTTAAATACATTTTGGAGGACAGGGACGGCTGTAAGGGGTGAAAGGGAGGCCGTTTTTAACCTACGTCTATGAGACAGTAAAGGTTAAAAGTTGAATCATTTTCTTACAATTTCTCTTTCTCGGTGTACTGCCACTCCCCAAATTGGAGTCAGTTTTGAACACATTTCAAAATTCTTAAATACATTTTGGAGGACAGGGACGGCTGTAAGGGGTGAAAGGGAGGCCGTTTTTAACCTACGTCTATGAGACAGTAAAGGTTAAAAGTTGAATCATTTTCTTACAATTTCTCTTTCTCGGTGTACGGCCACTCCCCAAATTGGAGTCAGTTTTGAACACATTTCAAAATTCTTAAATACATTTTGGAGGACAGGGACGGCTGTAAGGGGTGAAAGGGAGGCCGTTTTTAACCTACGTCTATGAGACAGTAAAGGTTAAAAGTTGAATCATTTTCTTACAATTTCTCTTTCTCGGTGTACGGCCACTCCCCAAATTGGAGTCAGTTTTGAACACATTTCAAAATTCTTAAATACATTTTGGAGGACAGGGACGGCTGTAAGGGGTGACAGGGAGGCCGTTTTTAACCTACGTCTATGAGACAGTAAAGGTTAAAAGTTGAATCATTTTCTTACAATTTCTCATCCCTGACCTACAGAGAATCGAAAAAAGAATTTACGTAGCTATTTGCCGTAAGAGATTCAGGATTGGACCATACACTATTGCCTCTGCTCCAGCATTAAAATTGTTTATTAACTTTGTGACCTTAGTTTGCTGCCATCGTTCTCGGTGTATGGCCACTCCCCAAATTGGAGTCAGTTTTGAACACATTTCAAAATTCTTAAATACATTTTGGAGGACAGGGACGGCTGTAAGGGGTGAAAGGGAGGCCGTTTTTAACCTACGTCTGTGAGACAATAAAGGTTAAAAGTTGAATCATTTTCTTACAATTTCTCTTTCTCGGTGTACTGCCACTCCCCAAATTGGAGTCAGTTTTGAACACATTTCAAAATTCTTAAATACATTTTGGAGGACAGGGACGGCTGTAAGGGGTGAAAGGGAGGCCGTTTGTAACCTACGTCTATGAGACAGTAAAGGTTAAAAGTTGAATCATTTTCTTACAATTTCTCTTTCTCGGTGTACTGCCACTCCCCAAATTGGAGTCAGTTTTGAACACATTTCAAAATTCTTAAATACATTTTGGAGGACAGGGACGGCTGTAAGGGGTGAAAGGGACGCCGTTTTTAACCTACGTCTATGAGACAGTAAAGGTTAAAAGTTGAATCATTTTCTTACAATTTCTCTTTCTCTGTGTACTGCCACTCCCCAAATTGGAGTCAGTTTTGAACACATTTCAAAATTCTTAAATACATTTTGGAGGACAGGGACGGCTGTAAGGGGTGAAAGGGAGGCCGTTTTTAACCTACGTCTATGAGACAGTAAAGGTTAAAAGTTGAATCATTTTCTTACAATTTCTCTTTCTCGGTGTACTGCCACTCCCCAAATTGGAGTCAGTTTTGAACACATTTCAAAATTCTTAAATACATTTTGGAGGACAGGGACGGCTGTAAGGGGTGAAAGGGAGGCCGTTTTTAACCTACGTCTATGAGACAGTAAAGGTTAAAAGTTGAATCATTTTCTTACAATTTCTCATCCCTGACCTACAGAGAATAGAAAAAAGAATTTACGTAGCTATTTGCCATAAGACATTCAGGATTGGACCATACACTATTGCCTCTGCGCCAGCATTAAAAATGTTTATTAACTTTGTGACCTTAGTTTGCTGCCATCTTTCTCGGTGTACGGCCACTCCCCAAATTGGAGTCAGTTTTGAACACATTTCAAAATTCTTAAATACATTTTGGAGGATAGGGACGGCTGTAAGGGGTGAAAGGGAGGCCGTTTTTAACCTACGTCTATGAGACAGTAAAGGTTAAAAGTTGAATCATTTTCTTACAATTTCTCTTTCTCGGTGTACGGCCACTCCCCAAATTGGAGTCAGTTTTGAACATATTTCAAAATTCTTAAATACATTTTGGAGGACAGGGACGGCTGTAAGGGGTGAAAGGGAGGCCGTTTTTAACCTACATCTATGAGACAGTAAAGGTTAAAAGTTGAATCATTTTCTTACAATTTCTCTTTCTCGATGTATTGCCACTCCCCAAATTGGAGTCAGTTTTGATTTCAAAATTCTTAAATACATTTTGGAGGACAGGGACGGCTGTAAAGGGTGAAAGGGAGGCCGTTTTTTAACCTATGTCTATGAGACAGTAAAGGTTAAAAGTTGAATCATTTTCTTACAATTTCTCTTTCTCGGTGTACTGCCACTCCCCAAATTGGAGTCAGTTTTGAACACATTTCAAATTTCTTAAATACATTTTGGAGGACAGGGACGGCTGTAAGGGGTGAAAGGGAGGCCGTTTTTAACCTACGTCTATGAGACAGTAAAGGTTAAAAGTTGAATCATTTTCTTACAATTTCTCTTTCTCGGTGTACTGCCACTCCCCAAATTGGAGTCAGTTTTGAACACATTTCAAAATTCTTAAATACATTTTGGAGGACAGGGACGGCTGTAAGGGGTGAAAGGGAGGCCGTTTTTAACCTACGTCTATGAGACAGTAAAGGTTAAAAGTTGAATCATTTTCTTACAATTTCTCTTTCTCGGTGTACGGCCACTCCCCAAATTGGAGTCAGTTTTGAACACATTTCAAAATTCTTAAATACATTTTGGAGGACAGGGATGGCTGTAAGGGGTGAAAGGGAGGCCGTTTTTAACCTACGTCTATGAGACAGTAAAGGTTAAAAGTTGAATCATTTTCTTACAATTTCTCTTTCTCGGTGTACTGCCACTCCCCAAATTGGAGTCAGTTTTGAACACATTTCAAAATTCTTAAATACATTTTGGAGGACAGGGACGGCTGTAAGGGGTGAAAGGGAGGCCGTTTTTAACCTACGTCTATGAGACAGTAAAGGTTAAAAGTTGAATCATTTTCTTACAATTTCTCTTTCTCGGTGTACTGCCACTCCCCAAATTGGAGTCAGTTTTGAACACATTTCAAAATTCTTAAATACATTTTGGAGGATAGGGACGGCTGTAAGGGGTGAAAGGGAGGCTGTTTTTAACCTACGTCTATGAAACAGTAAAGGTTAAAAGTTGAATCATTTTCTTACAATTTCTCTTTCTCGGTGTACTGCCACTCCCCAAATTGGAGTCAGTTTTGAACACATTTCAAAATTCTTAAATACATTTTGGAGGACAGGGACGGCTGTAAGGGGTGAAAGGGAGGCCGTTTTTAACCTACGTCTATGAGACAGTAAAGGTTAAAAGTTGAATCATTTTCTTACAATTTCTCTTTCTCGGTGTACTGCCACTCCCCAAATTGGAGTCAGTTTTGAACACATTTCAAAATTCTTAAATACATTTTGGAGGACAGGGACGGCTGTAAGGGGTGAAAGGGAGGCCGTTTTTAACCTACGTCTATGAGACAGTAAAGGTTAAAAGTTGAATCGTTTTCTTACAATTTCTCTTTCTCGGTGTACTGCCACTCCCCAAATTGGAGTCAGTTTTGAACACATTTAAAAATTCTTAAATACATTTTGGAGGACAGGGACGGCTGTAAGGGGTGAAAGGGAGGCCGTTTTTAACCTACGTCTATGAGATAGTAAAGGTTAAAAGTTGAATCATTTTCTTCTAATTTCTCTTTCTCGGTGTACTGCCACTCCCCAAATTGGAGTCAGTTTTGAACACATTTCAAAATTCTTAAATACATTTTGGAGGATAGGGACGGCTGTAAGGGGTGAAAGGGAGGCCGTTTTTAACCTACGTCTATGAGACGGTAAAGGTTAAAAGTTGAATCATTTTCTTACAATTTCTCTTTCTCGGTGTACGGCCACTCCCCAAATTGGAGTCAGTTTTGAACACATTTCAAAATTCTTAAATACATTTTGGAGGACAGGGACGGCTGTAAGGGGTGAAAGGGAGGCCGTTTTTAACCTACGTCTATGAGACAGTAAAGGTTAAAAGTTGAATCATTTTCTTACAATTTCTTTTTCTCGGTGTACTGCAACTCCCCAAATTGGAGTCAGTTTTGAACACATTTCAAAATTCTTAAATACATTTTGGAGGACAGGGACGGCTGTAAGGGGTGAAAGGGAGGCCGTTTTTAACCTACGTCTATGAGACAGTAAAGGTTAAAAGTTGAATCATTTTCTTACAATTTCTCTTTCTCGGTGTACTGCCACTCCCCAAATTGGAGTCAGTTTTGAACACATTTCAAAATTCTTAAATACATTTTGGAGGACAGGGACGGCTGTAAGGGGTGAAAGGGAGGCCGTTTTTAACCTACGTCTATGAGACAGTAAAGGTTAAAAGTTTAATCATTTTCTTACAATTTCTCTTTCTCGGTGTACGGCCACTCCCCAAATTGGAGTCAGTTTTGAACACATTTCAAAATTCTTAAATACATTTTGGAGGACAGGGACGGCTGTAAGGGGTGAAAGGGAGGCCGTTTTTAACCTACGTCTATGAGACAGTAAAGGTTAAAAGTTAAATCATTTTCTTACAATTTCTCTTTCTTGGTGTACTGCCACTCCCCAAATTGGAGTCAGTTTTGAACACATTTCAAAATTCTTAAATACATTTTGGAGGACAGGGACGGCTGTAAGGGGTGAAAGGGAGGCCGTTTTTAACCTACGTCTATGAGACAGTAAAGGTTAAAAGTTTAATCATTTTCTTACAATTTCTCTTTCTCGGTGTACGGCCACTCCCCAAATTGGAGTCAGTTTTGAACACATTTCAAAATTCTTAAATACATTTTGGAGGACAGGGACGGCTGTAAGGGGTGAAAGGGAGGCCGTTTTTAACCTACGTCTATGAGACAGTAAAGGTTAAAAGTTGAATCATTTTCTTACAATTTCTCTTTCTCGGTGTACTGCCACTCCCCAAATTGGAGTCAGTTTTGAACACATTTCAAAATTCTTAAATACATTTTGGAGGACAGGGACGGCTGTAAGGAGTGAAAGGGAGGCCATTTTTAACCTACGTCTATGAGACAGTAAAGGTTAAAAGTTGAATTATTTTCTTACAATTTCTCTTTCTCGGTGTACGGCCACTCCCCAAATTGGAGTCAGTTTTGAACATATTTCAAAATTCTTAAATACATTTTGGAGGACAGGGACGGCTATAAGGGGTGAAAGGGAGGCCGTTTTTAACCTACATCTATGAGACAGTAAAGGTTAAAAGTTGAATCATTTTCTTACAATTTCTCTTTCTCGGTGTACTGCCACTCCCCAAATTGGAGTCAGTTTTGAACACATTTCAAAATTCTTAAATACATTTTGGAGGACAGGGACGGCTGTAAGGGGTGAAAGGGAGGCCGTTTTTAACCTATGTCTATGAGACAGTAAAGGTTAAAAGTTGAATCATTTTCTTACAATTTCTCTTTCTCGGTGTACGGCCACTCCCCAAATTGGAGTCAGTTTTGAACACATTTCAAAATTCTTAAATACATTTTGGAGGACAGGGATGGCTGTAAGGGGTGAAAGGGAGGCCGTTTTTAACCTACGTCTATGAGACAGTAAAGGTTAAAAGTTGAATCATTTTCTTACAATTTCTCTTTCTCTGTGTACTGCCACTCCCCAAATTGGAGTCAGTTTTGAACACATTTCAAAATTCTTAAATACATTTTGGAGGACAGGGACGGCTGTAAGGGGTGAAAGGGAGGCCGTTTTTAACCTACGTCTATGAGACAGTAAAGGTTAAAAGTTGAATCATTTCCTTACAATTTCTCTTTCTCGGTGTACTGCCACTCCCCAAATTGGAGTCAGTTTTGAACACATTTCAAAATTCTTAAATACATTTTGGAGGACAGGGACGGCTGTAAGGGGTGAAAGGGAGGCCGTTTTTAACCTACGTCTATGAGACAGTAAAGGTTAAAAGTTGAATCATTTTCTTACAATTTCTCTTTCTCGGTGTACTGCCACTCCCCAAATTGGAGTCAGTTTTGAACACATTTCAAAATTCTTAAATACATTTTGGAGGATAGGGACGGCTGTAAGGGGTGAAAGGGAGGCCGTTTTTAACCTACGTCTATGAAACAGTAAAGGTTAAAAGTTGAATCATTTTCTTACAATTTCTCTTTCTCGGTGTACTGCCACTCCCCAAATTGGAGTCAGTTTTGAACACATTTCAAAATTCTTAAATACATTTTGGAGGACAGGGACGGCTGTAAGGGGTGAAAGGGAGGCCGTTTTTAACCTACGTCTATGAGACAGTAAAGGTTAAAAGTTGAATCATTTTCTTACAATTTCTCTTTCTCGGTGTACTGCCACTCCCCAAATTGGAGTCAGTTTTGAACACATTTCAAAATTCTTAAATACATTTTGGAGGACAGGGACGGCTGTAAGGGGTGAAAGGGAGGCCGTTTTTAACCTACGTACATGAGACAGTAAAGGTTAAAAGTTGAATCGTTTTCTTACAATTTCTCTTTCCCGGTGTACTGCCACTCCCCAAATTGGAGTCAGTTTTGAACACATTTAAAAATTCTTAAATACATTTTGGAGGACAGGGACGGCTGTAAGGGGTGAAAGGGAGGCCGTTTTTAACCTACGTCTATGAGACAGTAAAGGTTAAAAGTTGAATCATTTTCTTCTAATTTCTCTTTCTCGGTGTACTGCCACTCCCCAAATTGGAGTCAGTTTTGAACACATTTCAAAATTCTTAAATACATTTTGGAGGATAGGGACGGCTGTAAGGGGTGAAAGGGAGGCCGTTTTTAACCTACGTCTATGAGACAGTAAAGGTTAAAAGTTGAATCATTTTCTTACAATTTCTCTTTCTCGGTGTACGGCCACTCCCCAAATTGGAGTCAGTTTTGAACACATTTCAAAATTCTTAAATACATTTTGGAGGACAGGGACGGCTGTAAGGGGTGAAAGGGAGGCCGTTTTTAACCTACGTCTATGAGACAGTAAAGGTTAAAAGTTGAATCATTTTCTTACAATTTCTTTTTCTCGGTGTACTGCAACTCCCCAAATTGGAGTCAGTTTTGAACACATTTCAAAATTCTTAAATACATTTTGGAGGACAGGGACGGCTGTAAGGGGTGAAAGGGAGGCCGTTTTTAACCTACGTCTATGAGACAGTAAAGGTTAAAAGTTGAATCATTTTCTTACAATTTCTCTTTCTCGGTGTACTGCCACTCCCCAAATTGGAGTCAGTTTTGAACACATTTCAAAATTCTTAAATACATTTTGGAGGACAGGGACGGCTGTAAGGGGTGAAAGGGAGGCCGTTTTTAACCTACGTCTATGAGACAGTAAAGGTTAAAAGTTGAATCATTTTCTTACAATTTCTCATCCCTGACCTACAGAGAATCGAAAAAAGAATTTACGTAGCTATTTGCCGTAAGACATTCAGGATTGGACCATACACTATTGCCTCTGCGCCAGCATTAAAATTGTTTATTAACTTTGTGACCTTAGTTTGCTGCCATCTTTCTCGGTGTACGGCCACTCCCCAAATTGGAGTCAGTTTTGAACACATTTCAAAATTCTTAAATACATTTTGGAGGATAGGGACGGCTGTAAGGGGTGAAAGGGAGGCCGTTTTTAACCTACGTCTATGAGACAGTAAAGGTTAAAAGTTGAATCATTTTCTTACAATTTCTCTTTCTCGGTGTACGGCCACTCCCCAAATTGGAGTCAGTTTTGAACACATTTCAAAATTCTTAAATACATTTTGGAGGACAGGGACGGCTGTAAGGGGTGAAAGGGAGGTCGTTTTTAACCTACGTCTATGAGACAGTAAAGGTTAAAAGTTTAATCATTTTCTTACAATTTCTCTTTCACGGTGTACGGCCACTCCCCAAATTGGAGTCAGTTTTGAACACATTTCAAAATTCTTAAATACATTTTGGAGGACAGGGACGGCTGTAAGGGGTGAAAGGGAGGCCGTTTTTAACCTACGTCTATGAGACAGTAAAGGTTAAAAGTTGAATCATTTTCTTACAATTTCTCTTTCTTGGTGTACTGCCACTCCCCAAATTGGAGTCAGTTTTGAACACATTTCAAAATTCTTAAATACATTTTGGAGGACAGGGACGGCTGTAAGGGGTGAAAGGGAGGCCGTTTTTAACCTACGTCTATGAGACAGTAAAGGTTAAAAGTTGAATCATTTTCTTACAAATTCTCTTTCTCGGTGTACGGCCACTCCCCAAATTGGAGTCAGTTTTGAACACATTTCAAAATTCTTAAATACATTTTGGAGGACAGGGACGGCTGTAAGGGGTGAAAGGGAGGCCGTTTTTAACCTACGTCTATGAGACAGTAAAGGTTAAAAGTTGAATCATTTTCTTACAATTTCTCTTTCTCGGTGTACTGCCACTCCCCAAATTGGAGTCAGTTTTGAACACATTTCAAAATTCTTAAATACATTTTGGAGGACAGGGACGGCTGTAAGGAGTGAAAGGGAGGCCGTTTTTAACCTACGTCTATGAGACAGTAAAGGTTAAAAGTTGAATAGTTTTCTTAAAATTTCTCTTTCTCGGTGTACTGCCACTCCCCAAATTGGAGTCAGTTTTGAACACATTTCAAAATTCTTAAATACATTTTGGAGGACAGGGACGGCTGTAAGGGGTGAAAGGGAGGCCGTTTTTAACCTACGTCTATGAGACAGTAAAGGTTAAAAGTTGAATCATTTTCTTCTAATTTCTCTTTCTCGGTGTACTGCCACTCCCCAAATTGGAGTCAGTTTTGAACACATGTCAAAATTCTTAAATAAATTTTGGAGGATAGGGACGGCTGTAAGGGGTGAAAGGGAGGCCGTTTTTAACCTACGTCTATGAGACAGTAAAGGTTAAAAGTTGAATCATTTTCTTACAATTTCTCTTTCTCGGTGTACGGCCACTCCCCAAATTGGAGTCAGTTTTGAACACATTTCAAAATTCTTAAATACATTTTGGAGGACAGGGACGGCTGTAAGGGGTGAAAGGGAGGCCATTTTTAACCTACATCTATGAGACAGTAAAGGTTAAAAGTTGAATCATTTTCTTACAATTTCTTTTTCTCGGTGTACTGCAACTCCCCAAATTGGAGTCAGTTTTGAACACATTTCAAAATTCTTAAATACATTTTGGAGGACAGGGACGGCTGTAAGGGGTGAAAGGGAGGCCGTTTTTAACCTACGTCTATGAGACAGTAAAGGTTAAAAGTTGAATCATTTTCTTACAATTTCTCTTTCTCGGTGTACTGCCACTCCCCAAATTGGAGTCAGTTTTGAACACATTTCAAAATTCTTAAATACATTTTGGAGGACAGGGACGGCTGTAAGGGGTGAAAGGGAGGCCGTTTTTAACCTACGTCTATGAGACAGTAAAGGTTAAAAGTTGAATCATTTTCTTACAATTTCTCTTTCTCGGTGTACGGCCACTCCCCAAATTGGAGTCAGTTTTGAACACATTTCAAAATTCTTAAATACATTTTGGAGGACAGGGACGGCTGTAAGAGGTGAAAGGGAGGCCGTTTTTAACCTACATCTATGAGACAGTAAAGGTTAAAAGTTGAATCATTTTCTTACAATTTCTCATCCCTGACCTACAGAGAATCGAAAAAAGAATTTACGTAGCTATTTGCCGTAAGACATTCAGGATTGGACCATACACTATTGCCTCTGCGCCAGCATTAAAATTGTTTATTAACTTTGTGACCTTAGTTTGCTGCAATCTTTCTCGGTGTACGGCCACTCCCCAAATTGGAGTCAGTTTTGAACACATTTCAAAATTCTTAAATACATTTTGGAGGATAGGGACGGCTGTAAGGGGTGAAAGGGAGGCCGTTTTTAACCTACGTCTATGAGACAGTAAAGGTTAAAAGTTGAATCATTTTCTTACAATTTCTCATCCCTGACCTACAGAGAATCGAAAAAAGAATTTACGTAGCTATTTGCCGTAAGACATTCAGGATTGGACCATACACTATTGCCTCTGCACCAGCATTAAAATTGTTTATTAACTTTGTGACCTTAGTTTGCTGCCATCTTTCTCGGTGTACGGCCACTCCCCAAATTGGAGTCAGTTTTGAACACATTTCAAAATTCTTAAATACATTTTGGAGCATAGGGACGGCTGTAAGGGGTGAAAGGGAGGCCGTTTTTAACCTACGTCTATGAGACAGTAAAGGTTAAAAGTTGAATCATTTTCTTACAATTTCTCTTTCTCGGTGTACGGCCACTCCCCAAATTGGAGTCAGTTTTGAACACATTTCAAAACTCTTAAATACATTTTGGAGGACAGGGACGGCTGTAAGGGGTGAAAGGGAGTCCGTTTTTAACCTACGTCTATGAGACAGTAAAGGTTAAAAGTTTAATCATTTTCTTACAATTTCTCTTTCTCGGTGTACGGCCACTCCCCAAATTGGAGTCAGTTTTGAACACATTTCTAAATTCTTAAATACATTTTGGAGGACAGGGACGGCTGTAAGGGGTGAAAGGGAGGCCGTTTTTAACCTACGTCTATGAGACAGTAAAGGTTAAAAGTTGAATCATTTTCTTACAATTTCTCTTTCTTGGTGTACTGCCACTCCCCAAATTGGAGTCAGTTTTGAACACATTTCAAAATTCTTAAATGCATTTTGGAGGACAGGGACGGCTGTAAGGGGTGAAAGGGAGGCCGTTTTTAACCTACGTCTATGAGACAGTAAAGGTTAAAAGTTGAATCATTTTCTTACAATTTCTCTTTCTCGGTGTACGGCCACTCCCCAAATTGGAGTCAGTTTTGAACACATTTCAAAATTCTTAAATACATTTTGGAGGACAGGGACGGCTGTAAGGGGTGAAAGGGAGGCCATTTTTAACCTACGTCTATGAGACAGTAAAGGTTAAAAGTTGAATCATTTTCTTACAATTTCTCTTTCTCGGTGTACTGCCACTCCCCAAATTGGAGTCAGTTTTGAACACATTTCAAAATTCTTAAATACATTTTGGAGGACAGGGACGGCTGTAAGGAGTGAAAGGGAGGCCGTTTTCAAACTACGTCTATGAGACAGTAAAGGTTAGAAGTTGAATCGTTTTCTTACAATTTCTCTTTCTCGGTGTACTGCCACTCCCCAAATTGGAGTCAGTTTTGAACACATTTCAAAATTCTTAAATACATTTTGGAGGACAGGGACGGCTGTAAGGGGTGAAAGGGAGGCCGTTTTTAACCTACGTCTATGAGACAGTAAAGGTTAAAAGTTGAATCATTTTCTTCTAATTTCTCTTTCTCTGTGTACTGCCACTCCCCAAATTGGAGTCAGTTTTGAACACATTTCAAAATTCTTAAATACATTTTGGAGGATAGGGACGGCTGTAAGGGGTGAAAGGGAGGCCGTTTTTAACCTACGTCTATGAGACAGTAAAGGTTAAAAGTTGAATCATTTTCTTACAATTTCTCTTTCTCGGTGTACGGCCACTCCCCAAATTGGAGTCAGTTTTGAACACATTTCAAAATTCTTAAATACATTTTGGAGGACAGGGACGGCTGTAAGGGGTGAAAGGGAGGCCGTTTTTAACCTACGTCTATGAGACAGTAAAGGTTAAAAGTTGAATCATTTTCTTACAATTTCTCTTTCTCGGTGTACTGCCACTCCCCAAATTGGAGTCAGTTTTGAACACATTTCAAAATTCTTAAATACATTTTGGAGGACAGGGACGGCTGTAAGGGGTGAAAGGGAGGCCGTTTTTAACCTACGTCTATGAGACAGTAAAGGTTAAAAGTTGAATCATTTTCTTACAATTTCTCTTTCTCGGTGTACGGCCACTCCCCAAATTGGAGTCAGTTTTGAACACATTTCAAAATTCTTAAATACATTTTGGAGGACAGGGATGGCTGTAAGGGGTGAAAGGGAGGCCGTTTTTAACCTACGTCTATGAGACAGTAAAGGTTAAAAGTTGAATCATTTTCTTACAATTTCTCTTTCTCGGTGTACTGCCACTCCCCAAATTGGAGTCTGTTTTGAACACATTTCAAAATTCTTAAATACATTTTGGAGGACAGGGACGGCTGTAAGGGGTGAAAGGGAGGCCGTTTTTAACCTACGTCTATGAGACAGTAAAGGTTAAAAGTTGAATCATTTTCTTACAATTTCTCTTTCTCGGTGTACTGCCACTCCCCAAATTGGAGTCAGTTTTGAACACATTTCAAAATTCTTAAATACATTTTGGAGGACAGGGACGGCTGTAAGGGGTGAAAGGGAGGCCGTTTTTAACCTACGTCTATGAGACAGTAAAGGTTAAAAGTTGAATCATTTTCTTACAATTTCTCTTTCTCGGTGTACTGCCACTCCCCAAATTGGAGTCAGTTTTGAACACATTTCAAAATTCTTAAATACATTTTGGAGGATAGGGACGGCTGTAAGGGGTGAAAGGGAGGCCGTTTTTAACCTACGTCTATGAAACAGTAAAGGTTAAAAGTTGAATCATTTTCTTACAATTTCTCTTTCTCGGTGTACTGCCACTCCCCAAATTGGAGTCAGTTTTGAACACATTTCAAAATTCTTAAATACATTTTGGAGGACAGGGACGGCTGTAAGGGGTGAAAGGGAGGCCGTTTTTAACCTACGTCTATGAGACAGTAAAGGTTAAAAGTTGAATCATTTTCTTACAATTTCTCTTTCTCGGTGTACTGCCACTCCCCAAATTGGAGTCAGTTTTGAACACATTTCAAAATTCTTAAATACATTTTGGAGGACAGGGACGGCTGTAAGGGGTGAAAGGGAGGCCGTTTTTAACCTACGTCTATGAGATAGTAAAGGTTAAAAGTTGAATCATTTTCTTCTAATTTCTCTTTCTCGGTGTACTGCCACTCCCCAAATTGGAGTCAGTTTTGAACACATTTAAAAATTCTTAAATACATTTTGGAGGATAGGGACGGCTGTAAGGGGTGAAAGGGAGGCCGTTTTTAACCTACGTCTATGAGACGGTAAAGGTTAAAAGTTGAATCATTTTCTTACAATTTCTCTTTCTCGGTGTACGGCCACTCCCCAAATTGGAGTCAGTTTTGAACACATTTCAAAATTCTTAAATACATTTTGGAGGACAGGGACGGCTGTAAGGGGTGAAAGGGAGGCCGTTTTTAACCTACGTCTATGAGACAGTAAAGGTTAAAAGTTGAATCATTTTCTTACAATTTCTTTTTCTCGGTGTACTGCAACTCCCCAAATTGGAGTCAGTTTTGAACACATTTCAAAATTCTTAAATACATTTTGGAGGACAGGGACGGCTGTAAGGGGTGAAAGGGAGGCCGTTTTTAACCTACGTCTATGAGACAGTAAAGGTTAAAAGTTGAATCATTTTCTTACAATTTCTCTTTCTCGGTGTACTGCCACTCCCCAAATTGGAGTCAGTTTTGAACACATTTCAAAATTCTTAAATACATTTTGGAGGACAGGGACGGCTGTAAGGGGTGAAAGGGAGGCCGTTTTTAACCTACGTCTATGAGACAGTAAAGGTTAAAAGTTTAATCATTTTCTTACAATTTCTCTTTCTCGGTGTACGGCCACTCCCCAAATTGGAGTCAGTTTTGAACACATTTCAAAATTCTTAAATACATTTTGGAGGACAGGGACGGCTGTAAGGGGTGAAAGGGAGGCCGTTTTTAACCTACGTCTATGAGACAGTAAAGGTTAAAAGTTGAATCATTTTCTTACAATTTCTCTTTCTCGGTGTACTGCCACTCCCCAAATTGGAGTCAGTTTTGAACACATTTCAAAATTCTTAAATACATTTTGGAGGACAGGGACGGCTGTAAGGGGTGAAAGGGAGGCCGTTTTTAACCTACGTCTATGAGACAGTAAAGGTTAAAAGTTGAATCATTTTCTTACAATTTCTCTTTCTCGGTGTACGGCCACTCCCCAAATTGGAGTCAGTTTTGAACACATTTCAAAATTCTTAAATACATTTTGGAGGACAGGGACGGCTGTAAGGGGTGAAAGGGAGGCCGTTTTTAACCTACGTCTATGAGACAGTAAAGGTTAAAAGTTGAATCATTTTCTTACAATTTCTCTTTCTCGGTGTACTGCCACTCCCCAAATTGGAGTCAGTTTTGAACACATTTCAAAATTCTTAAATACATTTTGGAGGACAGGGACGGCTGTAAGGAGTGAAAGGGAGGCCATTTTTAACCTACGTCTATGAGACAGTAAAGGTTAAAAGTTGAATTATTTTCTTACAATTTCTCTTTCTCGGTGTACGGCCACTCCCCAAATTGGAGTCAGTTTTGAACATATTTCAAAATTCTTAAATACATTTTGGAGGACAGGGATGGCTGTAAGGGGTGAAAGGGAGGCCGTTTTTAACCTACGTCTATGAGACAGTAAAGGTTAAAAGTTGAATCATTTTCTTACAATTTCTCTTTCTCGGTGTACTGCCACTCCCCAAATTGGAGTCTGTTTTGAACACATTTCAAAATTCTTAAATACATTTTGGAGGACAGGGACGGCTGTAAGGGGTGAAAGGGAGGCCGTTTTTAACCTACGTCTATGAGACAGTAAAGGTTAAAAGTTGAATCATTTTCTTACAATTTCTCTTTCTCGGTGTACTGCCACTCCCCAAATTGGAGTCAGTTTTGAACACATTTCAAAATTCTTAAATACATTTTGGAGGACAGGGACGGCTGTAAGGGGTGAAAGGGAGGCCGTTTTTAACCTACGTCTATGAGACAGTAAAGGTTAAAAGTTGAATCATTTTCTTACAATTTCTCTTTCTCGGTGTACTGCCACTCCCCAAATTGGAGTCAGTTTTGAACACATTTCAAAATTCTTAAATACATTTTGGAGGATAGGGACGGCTGTAAGGGGTGAAAGGGAGGCCGTTTTTAACCTACGTCTATGAAACAGTAAAGGTTAAAAGTTGAATCATTTTCTTACAATTTCTCTTTCTCGGTGTACTGCCACTCCCCAAATTGGAGTCAGTTTTGAACACATTTCAAAATTCTTAAATACATTTTGGAGGACAGGGACGGCTGTAAGGGGTGAAAGGGAGGCCGTTTTTAACCTACGTCTATGAGACAGTAAAGGTTAAAAGTTGAATCATTTTCTTACAATTTCTCTTTCTCGGTGTACTGCCACTCCCCAAATTGGAGTCAGTTTTGAACACATTTCAAAATTCTTAAATACATTTTGGAGGACAGGGACGGCTGTAAGGGGTGAAAGGGAGGCCGTTTTTAACCTACGTCTATGAGACAGTAAAGGTTAAAAGTTGAATCATTTTCTTACAATTTCTCTTTCTCGGTGTACTGCCACTCCCCAAATTGGAGTCAGTTTTGAACACATTTCAAAATTCTTAAATACATTTTGGAGGACAGGGACGGCTGTAAGGGGTGAAAGGGAGGCCGTTTTTAACCTACGTCTATGAGACAGTAAAGGTTAAAAGTTGAATCATTTTCTTACAATTTCTCTTTCTCGGTGTACTGCCACTCCCCAAATTGGAGTCAGTTTTGAACACATTTCAAAATTCTTAAATACATTTTGGAGGACAGGGACGGCTGTAAGGGGTGAAAGGGAGGCCGTTTTTAACCTACGTCTATGAGACAGTAAAGGTTAAAAGTTGAATCGTTTTCTTACAATTTCTCTTTCTCGGTGTACTGCCACTCCCCAAATTGGAGTCAGTTTTGAACACATTTAAAAATTCTTAAATACATTTTGGAGGACAGAGACGGCTGTAAGGGGTGAAAGGGAGGCCGTTTTTAACCTACGTCTATGAGATAGTAAAGGTTAAAAGTTGAATCATTTTCTTCTAATTTCTCTTTCTCGGTGTACTGCCACTCCCCAAATTGGAGTCAGTTTTGAACACATTTCAAAATTCTTAAATACATTTTGGAGGATAGGGACGGCTGTAAGGGGTGAAAGGGAGGCCGTTTTTAACCTACGTCTATGAGACGGTAAAGGTTAAAAGTTGAATCATTTTCTTACAATTTCTCTTTCTCGGTGTACGGCCACTCCCCAAATTGGAGTCAGTTTTGAACACATTTCAAAATTCTTAAATACATTTTGGAGGACAGGGACGGCTGTAAGGGGTGAAAGGGAGGCCGTTTTTAACCTACGTCTATGAGACAGTAAAGGTTAAAAGTTGAATCATTTTCTTACAATTTCTTTTTCTCGGTGTACTGCAACTCCCCAAATTGGAGTCAGTTTTGAACACATTTCAAAATTCTTAAATACATTTTGGAGGACAGGGACGGCTGTAAGGGGTGAAAGGGAGGCCGTTTTTAACCTACGTCTATGAGACAGTAAAGGTTAAAAGTTGAATCATTTTCTTACAATTTCTCTTTCTCGGTGTACTGCCACTCCCCAAATTGGAGTCAGTTTTGAACACATTTCAAAATTCTTAAATACATTTTGGAGGACAGGGACGGCTGTAAGGGGTGAAAGGGAGGCCGTTTTTAACCTACGTCTATGAGACAGTAAAGGTTAAAAGTTTAATCATTTTCTTACAATTTCTCTTTCTCGGTGTACGGCCACTCCCCAAATTGGAGTCAGTTTTGAACACATTTCAAAATTCTTAAATACATTTTGGAGAACAGGGACGGCTGTAAGGGGTGAAAGGCAGGCCGTTTTTAACCTACGTCTATGAGACAGTAAAGGTTAAAAGTTGAATCATTTTCTTACAATTTCTCTTTCTTGGTGTACTGCCACTCCCCAAATTGGAGTCAGTTTTGAACACATTTCAAAATTCTTAAATACATTTTGGAGGACAGGGACGGCTGTAAGGGGTGAAAGGGAGGCCGTTTTTAACCTACGTCTATGAGACAGTAAAGGTTAAAAGTTTAATCATTTTCTTACAATTTCTCTTTCTCGGTGTACGGCCACTCCCCAAATTGGAGTCAGTTTTGAACACATTTCAAAATTCTTAAATACATTTTGGAGGACAGGGACGGCTGTAAGGGGTGAAAGGGAGGCCGTTTTTAACCTACGTCTATGAGACAGTAAAGGTTAAAAGTTGAATCATTTTCTTACAATTTCTCTTTCTCGGTGTACTGCCACTCCCCAAATTGGAGTCAGTTTTGAACACATTTCAAAATTCTTAAATACATTTTGGAGGACAGGGACGGCTGTAAGGAGTGAAAGGGAGGCCATTTTTAACCTACGTCTATGAGACAGTAAAGGTTAAAAGTTGAATTATTTTCTTACAATTTCTCTTTCTCGGTGTACGGCCACTCCCCAAATTGGAGTCAGTTTTGAACATATTTCAAAATTCTTAAATACATTTTGGAGGACAGGGACGGCTATAAGGGGTGAAAGGGAGGCCGTTTTTAACCTACATCTATGAGACAGTAAAGGTTAAAAGTTGAATCATTTTCTTACAATTTCTCTTTCTCGGTGTACTGCCACTCCCCAAATTGGAGTCAGTTTTGAACACATTTCAAAATTCTTAAATACATTTTGGAGGACAGGGACGGCTGTAAGGGGTGAAAGGGAGGCCGTTTTTAACCTATGTCTATGAGACAGTAAAGGTTAAAAGTTGAATCATTTTCTTACAATTTCTCTTTCTCGGTGTACGGCCACTCCCCAAATTGGAGTCAGTTTTGAACACATTTCAAAATTCTTAAATACATTTTGGAGGACAGGGATGGCTGTAAGGGGTGAAAGGGAGGCCGTTTTTAACCTACGTCTATGAGACAGTAAAGGTTAAAAGTTGAATCATTTTCTTACAATTTCTCTTTCTCTGTGTACTGCCACTCCCCAAATTGGAGTCCGTTTTGAACACATTTCAAAATTCTTAAATACATTTTGGAGGACAGGGACGGCTGTAAGGGGTGAAAGGGAGGCCGTTTTTAACCTACGTCTATGAGACAGTAAAGGTTAAAAGTTGAATCATTTCCTTACAATTTCTCTTTCTCGGTGTACTGCCACTCCCCAAATTGGAGTCAGTTTTGAACACATTTCAAAATTCTTAAATACATTTTGGAGGACAGGGACGGCTGTAAGGGGTGAAAGGGAGGCCGTTTTTAACCTACGTCTATGAGACAGTAAAGGTTAAAAGTTGAATCATTTTCTTACAATTTCTCTTTCTCGGTGTACTGCCACTCCCCAAATTGGAGTCAGTTTTGAACACATTTCAAAATTCTTAAATACATTTTGGAGGATAGGGACGGCTGTAAGGGGTGAAAGGGAGGCCGTTTTTAACCTACGTCTATGAAACAGTAAAGGTTAAAAGTTGAATCATTTTCTTACAATTTCTCTTTCTCGGTGTACTGCCACTCCCCAAATTGGAGTCAGTTTTGAACACATTTCAAAATTCTTAAATACATTTTGGAGGACAGGGACGGCTGTAAGGGGTGAAAGGGAGGCCGTTTTTAACCTACGTCTATGAGACAGTAAAGGTTAAAAGTTGAATCATTTTCTTACAATTTCTCTTTCTCGGTGTACTGCCACTCCCCAAATTGGAGTCAGTTTTGAACACATTTCAAAATTCTTAAATACATTTTGGAGGACAGGGACGGCTGTAAGGGGTGAAAGGGAGGCCGTTTTTAACCTACGTACATGAGACAGTAAAGGTTAAAAGTTGAATCGTTTTCTTACAATTTCTCTTTCCCGGTGTACTGCCACTCCCCAAATTGGAGTCAGTTTTGAACACATTTAAAAATTCTTAAATACATTTTGGAGGACAGGGACGGCTGTAAGGGGTGAAAGGGAGGCCGTTTTTAACCTACGTCTATGAGACAGTAAAGGTTAAAAGTTGAATCATTTTCTTCTAATTTCTCTTTCTCGGTGTACTGCCACTCCCCAAATTGGAGTCAGTTTTGAACACATTTCAAAATTCTTAAATACATTTTGGAGGATAGGGACGGCTGTAAGGGGTGAAAGGGAGGCCGTTTTTAACCTACGTCTATGAGACAGTAAAGGTTAAAAGTTGAATCATTTTCTTACAATTTCTCTTTCTCGGTGTACGGCCACTCCCCAAATTGGAGTCAGTTTTGAACACATTTCAAAATTCTTAAATACATTTTGGAGGACAGGGACGGCTGTAAGGGGTGAAAGGGAGGCCGTTTTTAACCTACGTCTATGAGACAGTAAAGGTTAAAAGTTGAATCATTTTCTTACAATTTCTTTTTCTCGGTGTACTGCAACTCCCCAAATTGGAGTCAGTTTTGAACACATTTCAAAATTCTTAAATACATTTTGGAGGACAGGGACGGCTGTAAGGGGTGAAAGGGAGGCCGTTTTTAACCTACGTCTATGAGACAGTAAAGGTTAAAAGTTGAATCATTTTCTTACAATTTCTCTTTCTCGGTGTACTGCCACTCCCCAAATTGGAGTCAGTTTTGAACACATTTCAAAATTCTTAAATACATTTTGGAGGACAGGGACGGCTGTAAGGGGTGAAAGGGAGGCCGTTTTTAACCTACGTCTATGAGACAGTAAAGGTTAAAAGTTGAATCATTTTCTTACAATTTCTCATCCCTGACCTACAGAGAATCGAAAAAAGAATTTACGTAGCTATTTGCCGTAAGACATTCAGGATTGGACCATACACTATTGCCTCTGCGCCAGCATTAAAATTGTTTATTAACTTTGTGACCTTAGTTTGCTGCCATCTTTCTCGGTGTACGGCCACTCCCCAAATTGGAGTCAGTTTTGAACACATTTCAAAATTCTTAAATACATTTTGGAGGATAGGGACGGCTGTAAGGGGTGAAAGGGAGGCCGTTTTTAACCTACGTCTATGAGACAGTAAAGGTTAAAAGTTGAATCATTTTCTTACAATTTCTCTTTCTCGGTGTACGGCCACTCCCCAAATTGGAGTCAGTTTTGAACACATTTCAAAATTCTTAAATACATTTTGGAGGACAGGGACGGCTGTAAGGGGTGAAAGGGAGGTCGTTTTTAACCTACGTCTATGAGACAGTAAAGGTTAAAAGTTTAATCATTTTCTTACAATTTCTCTTTCTCGGTGTACGGCCACTCCCCAAATTGGAGTCAGTTTTGAACACATTTCAAAATTCTTAAATACATTTTGGAGGACAGGGACGGCTGTAAGGGGTGAAAGGGAGGCCGTTTTTAACCTACGTCTATGAGACAGTAAAGGTTAAAAGTTGAATCATTTTCTTACAATTTCTCTTTCTTGGTGTACTGCCACTCCCCAAATTGGAGTCAGTTTTGAACACATTTCAAAATTCTTAAATACATTTTGGAGGACAGGGACGGCTGTAAGGGGTGAAAGGGAGGCCGTTTTTAACCTACGTCTATGAGACAGTAAAGGTTAAAAGTTGAATCATTTTCTTACAAATTCTCTTTCTCGGTGTACGGCCACTCCCCAAATTGGAGTCAGTTTTGAACACATTTCAAAATTCTTAAATACATTTTGGAGGACAGGGACGGCTGTAAGGGGTGAAAGGGAGGCCGTTTTTAACCTACGTCTATGAGACAGTAAAGGTTAAAAGTTGAATCATTTTCTTACAATTTCTCTTTCTCGGTGTACTGCCACTCCCCAAATTGGAGTCAGTTTTGAACACATTTCAAAATTCTTAAATACATTTTGGAGGACAGGGACGGCTGTAAGGAGTGAAAGGGAGGCCGTTTTTAACCTACGTCTATGAGACAGTAAAGGTTAAAAGTTGAATAGTTTTCTTAAAATTTCTCTTTCTCGGTGTACTGCCACTCCCCAAATTGGAGTCAGTTTTGAACACATTTCAAAATTCTTAAATACATTTTGGAGGACAGGGACGGCTGTAAGGGGTGAAAGGGAGGCCGTTTTTAACCTACGTCTATGAGACAGTAAAGGTTAAAAGTTGAATCATTTTCTTCTAATTTCTCTTTCTCGGTGTACTGCCACTCCCCAAATTGGAGTCAGTTTTGAACACATGTCAAAATTCTTAAATAAATTTTGGAGGATAGGGACGGCTGTAAGGGGTGAAAGGGAGGCCGTTTTTAACCTACGTCTATGAGACAGTAAAGGTTAAAAGTTGAATCATTTTCTTACAATTTCTCTTTCTCGGTGTACGGCCACTCCCCAAATTGGAGTCAGTTTTGAACACATTTCAAAATTCTTAAATACATTTTGGAGGACAGGGACGGCTGTAAGGGGTGAAAGGGAGGCCATTTTTAACCTACATCTATGAGACAGTAAAGGTTAAAAGTTGAATCATTTTCTTACAATTTCTTTTTCTCGGTGTACTGCAACTCCCCAAATTGGAGTCAGTTTTGAACACATTTCAAAATTCTTAAATACATTTTGGAGGACAGGGACGGCTGTAAGGGGTGAAAGGGAGGCCGTTTTTAACCTACGTCTATGAGACAGTAAAGGTTAAAAGTTGAATCATTTTCTTACAATTTCTCTTTCTCGGTGTACTGCCACTCCCCAAATTGGAGTCAGTTTTGAACACATTTCAAAATTCTTAAATACATTTTGGAGGACAGGGACGGCTGTAAGGGGTGAAAGGGAGGCCGTTTTTAACCTACGTCTATGAGACAGTAAAGGTTAAAAGTTGAATCATTTTCTTACAATTTCTCTTTCTCGGTGTACGGCCACTCCCCAAATTGGAGTCAGTTTTGAACACATTTCAAAATTCTTAAATACATTTTGGAGGACAGGGACGGCTGTAAGAGGTGAAAGGGAGGCCGTTTTTAACCTACATCTATGAGACAGTAAAGGTTAAAAGTTGAATCATTTTCTTACAATTTCTCATCCCTGACCTACAGAGAATCGAAAAAAGAATTTACGTAGCTATTTGCCGTAAGACATTCAGGATTGGACCATACACTATTGCCTCTGCGCCAGCATTAAAATTGTTTATTAACTTTGTGACCTTAGTTTGCTGCAATCTTTCTCGGTGTACGGCCACTCCCCAAATTGGAGTCAGTTTTGAACACATTTCAAAATTCTTAAATACATTTTGGAGGATAGGGACGGCTGTAAGGGGTGAAAGGGAGGCCGTTTTTAACCTACGTCTATGAGACAGTAAAGGTTAAAAGTTGAATCATTTTCTTACAATTTCTCATCCCTGACCTACAGAGAATCGAAAAAAGAATTTACGTAGCTATTTGCCGTAAGACATTCAGGATTGGACCATACACTATTGCCTCTGCACCAGCATTAAAATTGTTTATTAACTTTGTGACCTTAGTTTGCTGCCATCTTTCTCGGTGTACGGCCACTCCCCAAATTGGAGTCAGTTTTGAACACATTTCAAAATTCTTAAATACATTTTGGAGGATAGGGACGGCTGTAAGGGGTGAAAGGGAGGCCGTTTTTAACCTACGTCTATGAGACAGTAAAGGTTAAAAGTTGAATCATTTTCTTACAATTTCTCTTTCTCGGTGTACGGCCACTCCCCAAATTGGAGTCAGTTTTGAACACATTTCAAAACTCTTAAATACATTTTGGAGGACAGGGACGGCTGTAAGGGGTGAAAGGGAGTCCGTTTTTAACCTACGTCTATGAGACAGTAAAGGTTAAAAGTTTAATCATTTTCTTACAATTTCTCTTTCTCGGTGTACGGCCACTCCCCAAATTGGAGTCAGTTTTGAACACATTTCTAAATTCTTAAATACATTTTGGAGGACAGGGACGGCTGTAAGGGGTGAAAGGGAGGCCGTTTTTAACCTACGTCTATGAGACAGTAAAGGTTAAAAGTTGAATCATTTTCTTACAATTTCTCTTTCTTGGTGTACTGCCACTCCCCAAATTGGAGTCAGTTTTGAACACATTTCAAAATTCTTAAATGCATTTTGGAGGACAGGGACGGCTGTAAGGGGTGAAAGGGAGGCCGTTTTTAACCTACGTCTATGAGACAGTAAAGGTTAAAAGTTGAATCATTTTCTTACAATTTCTCTTTCTCGGTGTACGGCCACTCCCCAAATTGGAGTCAGTTTTGAACACATTTCAAAATTCTTAAATACATTTTCGAGGACAGGGACGGCTGTAAGGGGTGAAAGGGAGGCCATTTTTAACCTACGTCTATGAGACAGTAAAGGTTAAAAGTTGAATCATTTTCTTACAATTTCTCTTTCTCGGTGTACTGCCACTCCCCAAATTGGAGTCAGTTTTGAACACATTTCAAAATTCTTAAATACATTTTGGAGGACAGGGACGGCTGTAAGGAGTGAAAGGGAGGCCGTTTTCAAACTACGTCTATGAGACAGTAAAGGTTAGAAGTTGAATCGTTTTCTTACAATTTCTCTTTCTCGGTGTACTGCCACTCCCCAAATTGGAGTCAGTTTTGAACACATTTCAAAATTCTTAAATACATTTTGGAGGACAGGGACGGCTGTAAGGGGTGAAAGGGAGGCCGTTTTTAACCTACGTCTATGAGACAGTAAAGGTTAAAAGTTGAATCATTTTCTTCTAATTTCTCTTTCTCTGTGTACTGCCACTCCCCAAATTGGAGTCAGTTTTGAACACATTTCAAAATTCTTAAATACATTTTGGAGGATAGGGACGGCTGTAAGGGGTGAAAGGGAGGCCGTTTTTAACCTACGTCTATGAGACAGTAAAGGTTAAAAGTTGAATCATTTTCTTACAATTTCTCTTTCTCGGTGTACGGCCACTCCCCAAATTGGAGTCAGTTTTGAACACATTTCAAAATTCTTAAATACATTTTGGAGGACAGGGACGGCTGTAAGGGGTGAAAGGGAGGCCGTTTTTAACCTACGTCTATGAGACAGTAAAGGTTAAAAGTTGAATCATTTTCTTACAATTTCTCTTTCTCGGTGTACTGCCACTCCCCAAATTGGAGTCAGTTTTGAACACATTTCAAAATTCTTAAATACATTTTGGAGGACAGGGACGGCTGTAAGGGGTGAAAGGGAGGCCGTTTTTAACCTACGTCTATGAGACAGTAAAGGTTAAAAGTTGAATCATTTTCTTACAATTTCTCTTTCTCGGTGTACGGCCACTCCCCAAATTGGAGTCAGTTTTGAACACATTTCAAAATTCTTAAATACATTTTGGAGGACAGGGATGGCTGTAAGGGGTGAAAGGGAGGCCGTTTTTAACCTACGTCTATGAGACAGTAAAGGTTAAAAGTTGAATCATTTTCTTACAATTTCTCTTTCTCGGTGTACTGCCACTCCCCAAATTGGAGTCTGTTTTGAACACATTTCAAAATTCTTAAATACATTTTGGAGGACAGGGACGGCTGTAAGGGGTGAAAGGGAGGCCGTTTTTAACCTACGTCTATGAGACAGTAAAGGTTAAAAGTTGAATCATTTTCTTACAATTTCTCTTTCTCGGTGTACTGCCACTCCCCAAATTGGAGTCAGTTTTGAACACATTTCAAAATTCTTAAATACATTTTGGAGGACAGGGACGGCTGTAAGGGGTGAAAGGGAGGCCGTTTTTAACCTACGTCTATGAGACAGTAAAGGTTAAAAGTTGAATCATTTTCTTACAATTTCTCTTTCTCGGTGTACTGCCACTCCCCAAATTGGAGTCAGTTTTGAACACATTTCAAAATTCTTAAATACATTTTGGAGGATAGGGACGGCTGTAAGGGGTGAAAGGGAGGCCGTTTTTAACCTACGTCTATGAAACAGTAAAGGTTAAAAGTTGAATCATTTTCTTACAATTTCTCTTTCTCGGTGTACTGCCACTCCCCAAATTGGAGTCAGTTTTGAACACATTTCAAAATTCTTAAATACATTTTGGAGGACAGGGACGGCTGTAAGGGGTGAAAGGGAGGCCGTTTTTAACCTACGTCTATGAGACAGTAAAGGTTAAAAGTTGAATCATTTTCTTACAATTTCTCTTTCTCGGTGTACTGCCACTCCCCAAATTGGAGTCAGTTTTGAACACATTTCAAAATTCTTAAATACATTTTGGAGGACAGGGACGGCTGTAAGGGGTGAAAGGGAGGCCGTTTTTAACCTACGTCTATGAGATAGTAAAGGTTAAAAGTTGAATCATTTTCTTCTAATTTCTCTTTCTCGGTGTACTGCCACTCCCCAAATTGGAGTCAGTTTTGAACACATTTAAAAATTCTTAAATACATTTTGGAGGATAGGGACGGCTGTAAGGGGTGAAAGGGAGGCCGTTTTTAACCTACGTCTATGAGACGGTAAAGGTTAAAAGTTGAATCATTTTCTTACAATTTCTCTTTCTCGGTGTACGGCCACTCCCCAAATTGGAGTCAGTTTTGAACACATTTCAAAATTCTTAAATACATTTTGGAGGACAGGGACGGCTGTAAGGGGTGAAAGGGAGGCCGTTTTTAACCTACGTCTATGAGACAGTAAAGGTTAAAAGTTGAATCATTTTCTTACAATTTCTTTTTCTCGGTGTACTGCAACTCCCCAAATTGGAGTCAGTTTTGAACACATTTCAAAATTCTTAAATACATTTTGGAGGACAGGGACGGCTGTAAGGGGTGAAAGGGAGGCCGTTTTTAACCTACGTCTATGAGACAGTAAAGGTTAAAAGTTGAATCATTTTCTTACAATTTCTCTTTCTCGGTGTACTGCCACTCCCCAAATTGGAGTCAGTTTTGAACACATTTCAAAATTCTTAAATACATTTTGGAGGACAGGGACGGCTGTAAGGGGTGAAAGGGAGGCCGTTTTTAACCTACGTCTATGAGACAGTAAAGGTTAAAAGTTTAATCATTTTCTTACAATTTCTCTTTCTCGGTGTACGGCCACTCCCCAAATTGGAGTCAGTTTTGAACACATTTCAAAATTCTTAAATACATTTTGGAGGACAGGGACGGCTGTAAGGGGTGAAAGGGAGGCCGTTTTTAACCTACGTCTATGAGACAGTAAAGGTTAAAAGTTGAATCATTTTCTTACAATTTCTCTTTCTCGGTGTACTGCCACTCCCCAAATTGGAGTCAGTTTTGAACACATTTCAAAATTCTTAAATACATTTTGGAGGACAGGGACGGCTGTAAGGGGTGAAAGGGAGGCCGTTTTTAACCTACGTCTATGAGACAGTAAAGGTTAAAAGTTGAATCATTTTCTTACAATTTCTCTTTCTCGGTGTACGGCCACTCCCCAAATTGGAGTCAGTTTTGAACACATTTCAAAATTCTTAAATACATTTTGGAGGACAGGGACGGCTGTAAGGGGTGAAAGGGAGGCCGTTTTTAACCTACGTCTATGAGACAGTAAAGGTTAAAAGTTGAATCATTTTCTTACAATTTCTCTTTCTCGGTGTACTGCCACTCCCCAAATTGGAGTCAGTTTTGAACACATTTCAAAATTCTTAAATACATTTTGGAGGACAGGGACGGCTGTAAGGAGTGAAAGGGAGGCCATTTTTAACCTACGTCTATGAGACAGTAAAGGTTAAAAGTTGAATTATTTTCTTACAATTTCTCTTTCTCGGTGTACGGCCACTCCCCAAATTGGAGTCAGTTTTGAACATATTTCAAAATTCTTAAATACATTTTGGAGGACAGGGATGGCTGTAAGGGGTGAAAGGGAGGCCGTTTTTAACCTACGTCTATGAGACAGTAAAGGTTAAAAGTTGAATCATTTTCTTACAATTTCTCTTTCTCGGTGTACTGCCACTCCCCAAATTGGAGTCTGTTTTGAACACATTTCAAAATTCTTAAATACATTTTGGAGGACAGGGACGGCTGTAAGGGGTGAAAGGGAGGCCGTTTTTAACCTACGTCTATGAGACAGTAAAGGTTAAAAGTTGAATCATTTTCTTACAATTTCTCTTTCTCGGTGTACTGCCACTCCCCAAATTGGAGTCAGTTTTGAACACATTTCAAAATTCTTAAATACATTTTGGAGGACAGGGACGGCTGTAAGGGGTGAAAGGGAGGCCGTTTTTAACCTACGTCTATGAGACAGTAAAGGTTAAAAGTTGAATCATTTTCTTACAATTTCTCTTTCTCGGTGTACTGCCACTCCCCAAATTGGAGTCAGTTTTGAACACATTTCAAAATTCTTAAATACATTTTGGAGGATAGGGACGGCTGTAAGGGGTGAAAGGGAGGCCGTTTTTAACCTACGTCTATGAAACAGTAAAGGTTAAAAGTTGAATCATTTTCTTACAATTTCTCTTTCTCGGTGTACTGCCACTCCCCAAATTGGAGTCAGTTTTGAACACATTTCAAAATTCTTAAATACATTTTGGAGGACAGGGACGGCTGTAAGGGGTGAAAGGGAGGCCGTTTTTAACCTACGTCTATGAGACAGTAAAGGTTAAAAGTTGAATCATTTTCTTACAATTTCTCTTTCTCGGTGTACTGCCACTCCCCAAATTGGAGTCAGTTTTGAACACATTTCAAAATTCTTAAATACATTTTGGAGGACAGGGACGGCTGTAAGGGGTGAAAGGGAGGCCGTTTTTAACCTACGTCTATGAGACAGTAAAGGTTAAAAGTTGAATCATTTTCTTACAATTTCTCTTTCTCGGTGTACTGCCACTCCCCAAATTGGAGTCAGTTTTGAACACATTTCAAAATTCTTAAATACATTTTGGAGGACAGGGACGGCTGTAAGGGGTGAAAGGGAGGCCGTTTTTAACCTACGTCTATGAGACAGTAAAGGTTAAAAGTTGAATCGTTTTCTTACAATTTCTCTTTCTCGGTGTACTGCCACTCCCCAAATTGGAGTCAGTTTTGAACACATTTAAAAATTCTTAAATACATTTTGGAGGACAGGGACGGCTGTAAGGGGTGAAAGGGAGGCCGTTTTTAACCTACGTCTATGAGATAGTAAAGGTTAAAAGTTGAATCATTTTCTTCTAATTTCTCTTTCTTGGTGTACTGCCACTCCCCAAATTGGAGTCAGTTTTGAACACATTTCAAAATTCTTAAATACATTTTGGAGGATAGGGACGGCTGTAAGGGGTGAAAGGGAGGCCGTTTTTAACCTACGTCTATGAGACGGTAAAGGTTAAAAGTTGAATCATTTTCTTACAATTTCTCTTTCTCGGTGTACGGCCACTCCCCAAATTGGAGTCAGTTTTGAACACATTTCAAAATTCTTAAATACATTTTGGAGGACAGGGACGGCTGTAAGGGGTGAAAGGGAGGCCGTTTTTAACCTACGTCTATGAGACAGTAAAGGTTAAAAGTTGAATCATTTTCTTACAATTTCTTTTTCTCGGTGTACTGCAACTCCCCAAATTGGAGTCAGTTTTGAACACATTTCAAAATTCTTAAATACATTTTGGAGGACAGGGACGGCTGTAAGGGGTGAAAGGGAGGCCGTTTTTAACCTACGTCTATGAGACAGTAAAGGTTAAAAGTTGAATCATTTTCTTACAATTTCTCTTTCTCGGTGTACTGCCACTCCCCAAATTGGAGTCAGTTTTGAACACATTTCAAAATTCTTAAATACATTTTGGAGGACAGGGACGGCTGTAAGGGGTGAAAGGGAGGCCGTTTTTAACCTACGTCTATGAGACAGTAAAGGTTAAAAGTTTAATCATTTTCTTACAATTTCTCTTTCTCGGTGTACGGCCACTCCCCAAATTGGAGTCAGTTTTGAACACATTTCAAAATTCTTAAATACATTTTGGAGGACAGGGACGGCTGTAAGGGGTGAAAGGGAGGCCGTTTTTAACCTACGTCTATGAGACAGTAAAGGTTAAAAGTTGAATCATTTTCTTACAATTTCTCTTTCTTGGTGTACTGCCACTCCCCAAATTGGAGTCAGTTTTGAACACATTTCAAAATTCTTAAATACATTTTGGAGGACAGGGACGGCTGTAAGGGGTGAAAGGGAGGCCGTTTTTAACCTACGTCTATGAGACAGTAAAGGTTAAAAGTTGAATCATTTTCTTACAATTTCTCTTTCTCGGTGTACGGCCACTCCCCAAATTGGAGTCAGTTTTGAACACATTTCAAAATTCTTAAATACATTTTGGAGGACAGGGACGGCTGTAAGGGGTGAAAGGGAGGCCGTTTTTAACCTACGTCTATGAGACAGTAAAGGTTAAAAGTTGAATCATTTTCTTACAATTTCTCTTTCTCGGTGTACTGCCACTCCCCAAATTGGAGTCAGTTTTGAACACATTTCAAAATTCTTAAATACATTTTGGAGGACAGGGACGGCTGTAAGGAGTGAAAGGGAGGCCATTTTTAACCTACGTCTATGAGACAGTAAAGGTTAAAAGTTGAATTATTTTCTTACAATTTCTCTTTCTCGGTGTACGGCCACTCCCCAAATTGGAGTCAGTTTTGAACATATTTCAAAATTCTTAAATACATTTTGGAGGACAGGGACGGCTATAAGGGGTGAAAGGGAGGCCGTTTTTAACCTACATCTATGAGACAGTAAAGGTTAAAAGTTGAATCATTTTCTTACAATTTCTCTTTCTCGGTGTATTCCACTCCCCAAATTGGAGTCAGTTTTGAACACATTTCAAAATTCTTAAATACATTTTGGAGGACAGGGACGGCTGTAAGGGGTGAAAGGGAGGCCGTTTTTAACCTATGTCTATGAGACAGTAAAGGTTAAAAGTTGAATCATTTTCTTACAATTTCTCTTTCTCGGTGTACGGCCACTCCCCAAATTGGAGTCAGTTTTGAACACATTTCAAAATTCTTAAATACATTTTGGAGGACAGGGATGGCTGTAAGGGGTGAAAGGGAGGCCGTTTTTAACCTACGTCTATGAGACAGTAAAGGTTAAAAGTTGAATCATTTTCTTACAATTTCTCTTTCTCTGTGTACTGCCACTCCCCAAATTGGAGTCAGTTTTGAACACATTTCAAAATTCTTAAATACATTTTGGAGGACAGGGACGGCTGTAAGGGGTGAAAGGGAGGCCGTTTTTAACCTACGTCTATGAGACAGTAAAGGTTAAAAGTTGAATCATTTCCTTACAATTTCTCTTTCTCGGTGTACTGCCACTCCCCAAATTGGAGTCAGTTTTGAACACATTTCAAAATTCTTAAATACATTTTGGAGGACAGGGACGGCTGTAAGGGGTGAAAGGGAGGCCGTTTTTAACCTACGTCTATGAGACAGTAAAGGTTAAAAGTTGAATCATTTTCTTACAATTTCTCTTTCTCGGTGTACTGCCACTCCCCAAATTGGAGTCAGTTTTGAACACATTTCAAAATTCTTAAATACATTTTGGAGGACAGGGACGGCTGTAAGGGGTGAAAGGGAGGCCGTTTTTAACCTACGTCTATGAAACAGTAAAGGTTAAAAGTTGAATCATTTTCTTACAATTTCTCTTTCTCGGTGTACTGCCACTCCCCAAATTGGAGTCAGTTTTGAACACATTTCAAAATTCTTAAATACATTTTGGAGGACAGGGACGGCTGTAAGGGGTGAAAGGGAGGCCGTTTTTAACCTACGTCTATGAGACAGTAAAGGTTAAAAGTTGAATCATTTTCTTACAATTTCTCTTTCTCGGTGTACTGCCACTCCCCAAATTGGAGTCAGTTTTGAACACATTTCAAAATTCTTAAATACATTTTGGAGGACAGGGACGGCTGTAAGGGGTGAAAGGGAGGCCGTTTTTAACCTACGTACATGAGACAGTAAAGGTTAAAAGTTGAATCGTTTTCTTACAATTTCTCTTTCCCGGTGTACTGCCACTCCCCAAATTGGAGTCAGTTTTGAACACATTTAAAAATTCTTAAATACATTTTGGAGGACAGGGACGGCTGTAAGGGGTGAAAGGGAGGCCGTTTTTAACCTACGTCTATGAGACAGTAAAGGTTAAAAGTTGAATCATTTTCTTCTAATTTCTCTTTCTCGGTGTACTGCCACTCCCCAAATTGGAGTCAGTTTTGAACACATTTCAAAATTCTTAAATACATTTTGGAGGATAGGGACGGCTGTAAGGGGTGAAAGGGAGGCCGTTTTTAACCTACGTCTATGAGACAGTAAAGGTTAAAAGTTGAATCATTTTCTTACAATTTCTGTTTCTCGGTGTACGGCCACTCCCCAAATTGGAGTCAGTTTTGAACACATTTCAAAATTCTTAAATACATTTTGGAGGACAGGGACGGCTGTAAGGGGTGAAAGGGAGGCCGTTTTTAACCTACGTCTATGAGACAGTAAAGGTTAAAAGTTGAATCATTTTCTTACAATTTCTTTTTCTCGGTGTACTGCAACTCCCCAAATTGGAGTCAGTTTTGAACACATTTCAAAATTCTTAAATACATTTTGGAGGACAGGGACGGCTGTAAGGGGTGAAAGGGAGGCCGTTTTTAACCTACGTCTATGAGACAGTAAAGGTTAAAAGTTGAATCATTTTCTTACAATTTCTCTTTCTCGGTGTACTGCCACTCCCCAAATTGGAGTCAGTTTTGAACACATTTAAAAATTCTTAAATACATTTTGGAGGACAGGGACGGCTGTAAGGGGTGAAAGGGAGGCCGTTTTTAACCTACGTCTATGAGACAGTAAAGGTTAAAAGTTGAATCATTTTCTTACAATTTCTCATCCCTGACCTACAGAGAATCGAAAAAAGAATTTACGTAGCTATTTGCCGTAAGACATTCAGGATTGGACCATACACTATTGCCTCTGCGCCAGCATTAAAATTGTTTATTAACTTTGTGACCTTAGTTTGCTGCCATCTTTCTCGGTGTACGGCCACTCCCCAAATTGGAGTCAGTTTTGAACACATTTCAAAATTCTTAAATACATTTTGGAGGATAGGGACGGCTGTAAGGGGTGAAAGGGAGGCCGTTTTTAACCTACGTCTATGAGACAGTAAAGGTTAAAAGTTGAATCATTTTCTTACAATTTCTCTTTCTCGGTGTACGGCCACTCCCCAAATTGGAGTCAGTTTTGAACACATTTCAAAATTCTTAAATACATTTTGGAGGACAGGGACGGCTGTAAGGGGTGAAAGGGAGGTCGTTTTTAACCTACGTCTATGAGACAGTAAAGGTTAAAAGTTTAATCATTTTCTTACAATTTCTCTTTCTCGGTGTACGGCCACTCCCCAAATTGGAGTCAGTTTTGAACACATTTCAAAATTCTTAAATACATTTTGGAGGACAGGGACGGCTGTAAGGGGTGAAAGGGAGGCCGTTTTTAACCTACGTCTATGAGACAGTAAAGGTTAAAAGTTGAATCATTTTCTTACAATTTCTCTTTCTTGGTGTACTGCCACTCCCCAAATTGGAGTCAGTTTTGAACACATTTCAAAATTCTTAAATACATTTTGGAGGACAGGGACGGCTGTAAGGGGTGAAAGGGAGGCCGTTTTTAACCTACGTCTATGAGACAGTAAAGGTTAAAAGTTGAATCATTTTCTTACAAATTCTCTTTCTCGGTGTACGGCCACTCCCCAAATTGGAGTCAGTTTTGAACACATTTCAAAATTCTTAAATACATTTTGGAGGACAGGGACGGCTGTAAGGGGTGAAAGGGAGGCCGTTTTTAACCTACGTCTATGAGACAGTAAAGGTTAAAAGTTGAATCATTTTCTTACAATTTCTCTTTCTCGGTGTACTGCCACTCCCCAAATTGGAGTCAGTTTTGAACACATTTCAAAATTCTTAAATACATTTTGGAGGACAGGGACGGCTGTAAGGAGTGAAAGGGAGGCCGTTTTTAACCTACGTCTATGAGACAGTAAAGGTTAAAAGTTGAATAGTTTTCTTAAAATTTCTCTTTCTCGGTGTACTGCCACTCCCCAAATTGGAGTCAGTTTTGAACACATTTCAAAATTCTTAAATACATTTTGGAGGACAGGGACGGCTGTAAGGGGTGAAAGGGAGGCCGTTTTTAACCTACGTCTATGAGACAGTAAAGGTTAAAAGTTGAATCATTTTCTTCTAATTTCTCTTTCTCGGTGTACTGCCACTCCCCAAATTGGAGTCAGTTTTGAACACATGTCAAAATTCTTAAATAAATTTTGGAGGATAGGGACGGCTGTAAGGGGTGAAAGGGAGGCCGTTTTTAACCTACGTCTATGAGACAGTAAAGGTTAAAAGTTGAATCATTTTCTTACAATTTCTCTTTCTCGGTGTACGGCCACTCCCCAAATTGGAGTCAGTTTTGAACACATTTCAAAATTCTTAAATACATTTTGGAGGACAGGGACGGCTGTAAGGGGTGAAAGGGAGGCCATTTTTAACCTACATCTATGAGACAGTAAAGGTTAAAAGTTGAATCATTTTCTTACAATTTCTTTTTCTCGGTGTACTGCAACTCCCCAAATTGGAGTCAGTTTTGAACACATTTCAAAATTCTTAAATACATTTTGGAGGACAGGGACGGCTGTAAGGGGTGAAAGGGAGGCCGTTTTTAACCTACGTCTATGAGACAGTAAAGGTTAAAAGTTGAATCATTTTCTTACAATTTCTCTTTCTCGGTGTACTGCCACTCCCCAAATTGGAGTCAGTTTTGAACACATTTCAAAATTCTTAAATACATTTTGGAGGACAGCGACGGCTGTAAGGGGTGAAAGGGAGGCCGTTTTTAACCTACGTCTATGAGACAGTAAAGGTTAAAAGTTGAATCATTTTCTTACAATTTCTCTTTCTCGGTGTACGGCCACTCCCCAAATTGGAGTCAGTTTTGAACACATTTCAAAATTCTTAAATACATTTTGGAGGACAGGGACGGCTGTAAGAGGTGAAAGGGAGGCCGTTTTTAACCTACATCTATGAGACAGTAAAGGTTAAAAGTTGAATCATTTTCTTACAATTTCTCATCCCTGACCTACAGAGAATCGAAAAAAGAATTTACGTAGCTATTTGCCGTAAGACATTCAGGATTGGACCATACACTATTGCCTCTGCGCCAGCATTAAAATTGTTTATTAACTTTGTGACCTTAGTTTGCTGCAATCTTTCTCGGTGTACGGCCACTCCCCAAATTGGAGTCAGTTTTGAACACATTTCAAAATTCTTAAATACATTTTGGAGGATAGGGACGGCTGTAAGGGGTGAAAGGGAGGCCGTTTTTAACCTACGTCTATGAGACAGTAAAGGTTAAAAGTTGAATCATTTTCTTACAATTTCTCATCCCTGACCTACAGAGAATCGAAAAAAGAATTTACGTAGCTATTTGCCGTAAGACATTCAGGATTGGACCATACACTATTGCCTCTGCGCCAGCATTAAAATTGTTTATTAACTTTGTGACCTTAGTTTGCTGCCATCTTTCTCGGTGTACGGCCACTCCCCAAATTGGAGTCAGTTTTGAACACATTTCAAAATTCTTAAATACATTTTGGAGGATAGGGACGGCTGTAAGGGGTGAAAGGGAGGCCGTTTTTAACCTACGTCTATGAGACAGTAAAGGTTAAAAGTTGAATCATTTTCTTACAATTTCTCTTTCTCGGTGTACGGCCACTCCCCAAATTGGAGTCAGTTTTGAACACATTTCAAAACTCTTAAATACATTTTGGAGGACAGGGACGGCTGTAAGGGGTGAAAGGGAGTCCGTTTTTAACCTACGTCTATGAGACAGTAAAGGTTAAAAGTTTAATCATTTTCTTACAATTTCTCTTTCTCGGTGTACGGCCACTCCCCAAATTGGAGTCAGTTTTGAACACATTTCAAAATTCTTAAATACATTTTGGAGGACAGGGATGGCTGTAAGGGGTGAAAGGGAGGCCGTTTTTAACCTACGTCTATGAGACAGTAAAGGTTAAAAGTTGAATCATTTTCTTACAATTTCTCTTTCTCGGTGTACTGCCACTCCCCAAATTGGAGTCTGTTTTGAACACATTTCAAAATTCTTAAATACATTTTGGAGGATAGGGACGGCTGTAAGGGGTGAAAGGGAGGCCGTTTTTAACCTACGTCTATGAGACAGTAAAGGTTAAAAGTTGAATCATTTTCTTACAATTTCTCTTTCTCGGTGTACGGCCACTCCCCAAATTGGAGTCAGTTTTGAACACATTTCAAAATTCTTAAATACATTTTGGAGGACAGGGACGGCTGTAAGGGGTGAAAGGGAGGTCGTTTTTAACCTACGTCTATGAGACAGTAAAGGTTAAAAGTTTAATCATTTTCTTACAATTTCTCTTTCTCGGTGTACGGCCACTCCCCAAATTGGAGTCAGTTTTGAACACATTTCAAAATTCTTAAATACATTTTGGAGGACAGGGACGGCTGTAAGGGGTGAAAGGGAGGCCGTTTTTAACCTACGTCTATGAGACAGTAAAGGTTAAAAGTTGAATCATTTTCTTACAATTTCTCTTTCTTGGTGTACTGCCACTCCCCAAATTGGAGTCAGTTTTGAACACATTTCAAAATTCTTAAATACATTTTGGAGGACAGGGACGGCTGTAAGGGGTGAAAGGGAGGCCGTTTTTAACCTACGTCTATGAGACAGTAAAGGTTAAAAGTTGAATCATTTTCTTACAAATTCTCTTTCTCGGTGTACGGCCACTCCCCAAATTGGAGTCAGTTTTGAACACATTTCAAAATTCTTAAATACATTTTGGAGGACAGGGACGGCTGTAAGGGGTGAAAGGGAGGCCGTTTTTAACCTACGTCTATGAGACAGTAAAGGTTAAAAGTTGAATCATTTTCTTACAATTTCTCTTTCTCGGTGTACTGCCACTCCCCAAATTGGAGTCAGTTTTGAACACATTTCAAAATTCTTAAATACATTTTGGAGGACAGGGACGGCTGTAAGGAGTGAAAGGGAGGCCGTTTTTAACCTACGTCTATGAGACAGTAAAGGTTAAAAGTTGAATAGTTTTCTTAAAATTTCTCTTTCTCGGTGTACTGCCACTCCCCAAATTGGAGTCAGTTTTGAACACATTTCAAAATTCTTAAATACATTTTGGAGGACAGGGACGGCTGTAAGGGGTGAAAGGGAGGCCGTTTTTAACCTACGTCTATGAGACAGTAAAGGTTAAAAGTTGAATCATTTTCTTCTAATTTCTCTTTCTCGGTGTACTGCCACTCCCCAAATTGGAGTCAGTTTTGAACACATGTCAAAATTCTTAAATAAATTTTGGAGGATAGGGACGGCTGTAAGGGGTGAAAGGGAGGCCGTTTTTAACCTACGTCTATGAGACAGTAAAGGTTAAAAGTTGAATCATTTTCTTACAATTTCTCTTTCTCGGTGTACGGCCACTCCCCAAATTGGAGTCAGTTTTGAACACATTTCAAAATTCTTAAATACATTTTGGAGGACAGGGACGGCTGTAAGGGGTGAAAGGGAGGCCATTTTTAACCTACATCTATGAGACAGTAAAGGTTAAAAGTTGAATCATTTTCTTACAATTTCTTTTTCTCGGTGTACTGCAACTCCCCAAATTGGAGTCAGTTTTGAACACATTTCAAAATTCTTAAATACATTTTGGAGGACAGGGACGGCTGTAAGGGGTGAAAGGGAGGCCGTTTTTAACCTACGTCTATGAGACAGTAAAGGTTAAAAGTTGAATCATTTTCTTACAATTTCTCTTTCTCGGTGTACTGCCACTCCCCAAATTGGAGTCAGTTTTGAACACATTTCAAAATTCTTAAATACATTTTGGAGGACAGGGACGGCTGTAAGGGGTGAAAGGGAGGCCGTTTTTAACCTACGTCTATGAGACAGTAAAGGTTAAAAGTTGAATCATTTTCTTACAATTTCTCTTTCTCGGTGTACGGCCACTCCCCAAATTGGAGTCAGTTTTGAACACATTTCAAAATTCTTAAATACATTTTGGAGGACAGGGACGGCTGTAAGAGGTGAAAGGGAGGCCGTTTTTAACCTACATCTATGAGACAGTAAAGGTTAAAAGTTGAATCATTTTCTTACAATTTCTCATCCCTGACCTACAGAGAATCGAAAAAAGAATTTACGTAGCTATTTGCCGTAAGACATTCAGGATTGGACCATACACTATTGCCTCTGCGCCAGCATTAAAATTGTTTATTAACTTTGTGACCTTAGTTTGCTGCAATCTTTCTCGGTGTACGGCCACTCCCCAAATTGGAGTCAGTTTTGAACACATTTCAAAATTCTTAAATACATTTTGGAGGATAGGGACGGCTGTAAGGGGTGAAAGGGAGGCCGTTTTTAACCTACGTCTATGAGACAGTAAAGGTTAAAAGTTGAATCATTTTCTTACAATTTCTCATCCCTGACCTACAGAGAATCGAAAAAAGAATTTACGTAGCTATTTGCCGTAAGACATTCAGGATTGGACCATACACTATTGCCTCTGCGCCAGCATTAAAATTGTTTATTAACTTTGTGACCTTAGTTTGCTGCCATCTTTCTCGGTGTACGGCCACTCCCCAAATTGGAGTCAGTTTTGAACACATTTCAAAATTCTTAAATACATTTTGGAGGATAGGGACGGCTGTAAGGGGTGAAAGGGAGGCCGTTTTTAACCTACGTCTATGAGACAGTAAAGGTTAAAAGTTGAATCATTTTCTTACAATTTCTCTTTCTCGGTGTACGGCCACTCCCCAAATTGGAGTCAGTTTTGAACACATTTCAAAACTCTTAAATACATTTTGGAGGACAGGGACGGCTGTAAGGGGTGAAAGGGAGTCCGTTTTTAACCTACGTCTATGAGACAGTAAAGGTTAAAAGTTTAATCATTTTCTTACAATTTCTCTTTCTCGGTGTACGGCCACTCCCCAAATTGGAGTCAGTTTTGAACACATTTCAAAATTCTTAAATACATTTTGGAGGACAGGGATGGCTGTAAGGGGTGAAAGGGAGGCCGTTTTTAACCTACGTCTATGAGACAGTAAAGGTTAAAAGTTGAATCATTTTCTTACAATTTCTCTTTCTCGGTGTACTGCCACTCCCCAAATTGGAGTCTGTTTTGAACACATTTCAAAATTCTTAAATACATTTTGGAGGACAGGGACGGCTGTAAGGGGTGAAAGGGAGGCCGTTTTTAACCTACGTCTATGAGACAGTAAAGGTTAAAAGTTGAATCATTTTCTTACAATTTCTCTTTCTCGGTGTACTGCCACTCCCCAAATTGGAGTCAGTTTTGAACACATTTCAAAATTCTTAAATACATTTTGGAGGACAGGGACGGCTGTAAGGGGTGAAAGGGAGGCCGTTTTTAACCTACGTCTATGAGACAGTAAAGGTTAAAAGTTGAATCATTTTCTTACAATTTCTCTTTCTCGGTGTACTGCCACTCCCCAAATTGGAGTCAGTTTTGAACACATTTCAAAATTCTTAAATACATTTTGGAGGATAGGGACGGCTGTAAGGGGTGAAAGGGAGGCCGTTTTTAACCTACGTCTATGAAACAGTAAAGGTTAAAAGTTGAATCATTTTCTTACAATTTCTCTTTCTCGGTGTACTGCCACTCCCCAAATTGGAGTCAGTTTTGAACACATTTCAAAATTCTTAAATACATTTTGGAGGACAGGGACGGCTGTAAGGGGTGAAAGGGAGGCCGTTTTTAACCTACGTCTATGAGACAGTAAAGGTTAAAAGTTGAATCATTTTCTTACAATTTCTCTTTCTCGGTGTACTGCCACTCCCCAAATTGGAGTCAGTTTTGAACACATTTCAAAATTCTTAAATACATTTTGGAGGACAGGGACGGCTGTAAGGGGTGAAAGGGAGGCCGTTTTTAACCTACGTCTATGAGACAGTAAAGGTTAAAAGTTGAATCGTTTTCTTACAATTTCTCTTTCTCGGTGTACTGCCACTCCCCAAATTGGAGTCAGTTTTGAACACATTTCAAAATTCTTAAATACATTTTGGAGGACAGGGACGGCTGTAAGGGGTGAAAGGGAGGCCGTTTTTAACCTACGTCTATGAGACAGTAAAGGTTAAAAGTTGAATCATTTTCTTCTAATTTCTCTTTCTCGGTGTACTGCCACTCCCCAAATTGGAGTCAGTTTTGAACACATGTCAAAATTCTTAAATAAATTTTGGAGGATAGGGACGGCTGTAAGGGGTGAAAGGGAGGCCGTTTTTAACCTACGTCTATGAGACAGTAAAGGTTAAAAGTTGAATCATTTTCTTACAATTTCTCTTTCTCGGTGTACGGCCACACCCCAAATTGGAGTCAGTTTTGAACACATTTCAAAATTCTTAAATACATTTTGGAGGACAGGGACGGCTGTAAGGGGTGAAAGGGAGGCCATTTTTAACCTACATCTATGAGACAGTAAAGGTTAAAAGTTGAATCATTTTCTTACAATTTCTTTTTCTCGGTGTACTGCAACTCCCCAAATTGGAGTCAGTTTTGAACACATTTCAAAATTCTTAAATACATTTTGGAGGACAGGGACGGCTGTAAGGGGTGAAAGGGAGGCCGTTTTTAACCTACGTCTATGAGACAGTAAAGGTTAAAAGTTGAATCATTTTCTTAAAATTTCTCTTTCTCGGTGTACTGCCACTCCCCAAATTGGAGTCAGTTTTGAACACATTTCAAAATTCTTAAATACATTTTGGAGGACAGGGACGGCTGTAAGGGGTGAAAGGGAGGCCGTTTTTAACCTACGTCTATGAGACAGTAAAGGTTAAAAGTTGAATCATTTTCTTACAATTTCTCTTTCTCGGTGTACGGCCACTCCCCAAATTGGAGTCAGTTTTGAACACATTTCAAAATTCTTAAATACATTTTGGAGGACAGGGACGGCTGTAAGAGGTGAAAGGGAGGCCGTTTTTAACCTACATCTATGAGACAGTAAAGGTTAAAAGTTGAATCATTTTCTTACAATTTCTCATCCCTGACCTACAGAGAATCGAAAAAAGAATTTACGTAGCTATTTGCCGTAAGACATTCAGGATTGGACCATACACTATTGCCTCTGCGCCAGCATTAAAATTGTTTATTAACTTTGTGACCTTAGTTTGCTGCAATCTTTCTCGGTGTACGGCCACTCCCCAAATTGGAGTCAGTTTTGAACACATTTCAAAATTCTTAAATACATTTTGGAGGATAGGGACGGCTGTAAGGGGTGAAAGGGAGGCCGTTTTTAACCTACGTCTATGAGACAGTAAAGGTTAAAAGTTGAATCATTTTCTTACAATTTCTCATCCCTGACCTACAGAGAATCGAAAAAAGAATTTACGTAGCTATTTGCCGTAAGACATTCAGGATTGGACCATACACTATTGCCTCTGCGCCAGCATTAAAATTGTTTATTAACTTTGTGACCTTAGTTTGCTGCCATCTTTCTCGGTGTACGGCCACTCCCCAAATTGGAGTCAGTTTTGAACACATTTCAAAATTCTTAAATACATTTTGGAGGATAGGGACGGCTGTAAGGGGTGAAAGGGAGGCCGTTTTTAACCTACGTCTATGAGACAGTAAAGGTTAAAAGTTGAATCATTTTCTTACAATTTCTCTTTCTCGGTGTACGGCCACTCCCCAAATTGGAGTCAGTTTTGAACACATTTCAAAACTCTTAAATACATTTTGGAGGACAGGGACGGCTGTAAGGGGTGAAAGGGAGTCCGTTTTTAACCTACGTCTATGAGACAGTAAAGGTTAAAAGTTGAATCATTTTCTTACAATTTCTCTTTCTCGGTGTACGGCCACTCCCCAAATTGGAGTCAGTTTTGAACACATTTCAAAATTCTTAAATACATTTTGGAGGACAGGGATGGCTGTAAGGGGTGAAAGGGAGGCCGTTTTTAACCTACGTCTATGAGACAGTAAAGGTTAAAAGTTGAATCATTTTCTTACAATTTCTCTTTCTCGGTGTACTGCCACTCCCCAAATTGGAGTCTGTTTTGAACACATTTCAAAATTCTTAAATACATTTTGGAGGACAGGGACGGCTGTAAGGGGTGAAAGGGAGGCCGTTTTTAACCTACGTCTATGAGACAGTAAAGGTTAAAAGTTGAATCATTTTCTTACAATTTCTCTTTCTCGGTGTACTGCCACTCCCCAAATTGGAGTCAGTTTTGAACACATTTCAAAATTCTTAAATACATTTTGGAGGACAGGGACGGCTGTAAGGGGTGAAAGGGAGGCCGTTTTTAACCTACGTCTATGAGACAGTAAAGGTTAAAAGTTGAATCATTTTCTTACAATTTCTCTTTCTCGGTGTACTGCCACTCCCCAAATTGGAGTCAGTTTTGAACACATTTCAAAATTCTTAAATACATTTTGGAGGATAGGGACGGCTGTAAGGGGTGAAAGGGAGGCCGTTTTTAACCTACGTCTATGAAACAGTAAAGGTTAAAAGTTGAATCATTTTCTTACAATTTCTCTTTCTCGGTGTACTGCCACTCCCCAAATTGGAGTCAGTTTTGAACACATTTCAAAATTCTTAAATACATTTTGGAGGACAGGGACGGCTGTAAGGGGTGAAAGGGAGGCCGTTTTTAACCTACGTCTATGAGACAGTAAAGGTTAAAAGTTGAATCATTTTCTTACAATTTCTCTTTCTCGGTGTACTGCCACTCCCCAAATTGGAGTCAGTTTTGAACACATTTCAAAATTCTTAAATACATTTTGGAGGACAGGGACGGCTGTAAGGGGTGAAAGGGAGGCCGTTTTTAACCTACGTCTATGAGACAGTAAAGGTTAAAAGTTGAATCGTTTTCTTACAATTTCTCTTTCTCGGTGTACTGCCACTCCCCAAATTGGAGTCAGTTTTGAACACATTTAAAAATTCTTAAATACATTTTGGAGGACAGGGACGGCTGTAAGGGGTGAAAGGGAGGCCGTTTTTAACCTACGTCTATGAGATAGTAAAGGTTAAAAGTTGAATCATTTTCTTCTAATTTCTCTTTCTCGGTGTACTGCCACTCCCCAAATTGGAGTCAGTTTTGAACACATTTCAAAATTCTTAAATACATTTTGGAGGATAGGGACGGCTGTAAGGGGTGAAAGGGAGGCCGTTTTTAACCTACGTCTATGAGACGGTAAAGGTTAAAAGTTGAATCATTTTCTTACAATTTCTCTTTCTCGGTGTACGGCCACTCCCCAAATTGGAGTCAGTTTTGAACACATTTCAAAATTCTTAAATACATTTTGGAGGACAGGGACGGCTGTAAGGGGTGAAAGGGAGGCCGTTTTTAACCTACGTCTATGAGACAGTAAAGGTTAAAAGTTGAATCATTTTCTTACAATTTCTTTTTCTCGGTGTACTGCAACTCCCCAAATTGGAGTCAGTTTTGAACACATTTCAAAATTCTTAAATACATTTTGGAGGACAGGGACGGCTGTAAGGGGTGAAAGGGAGGCCGTTTTTAACCTACGTCTATGAGACAGTAAAGGTTAAAAGTTGAATCATTTTCTTACAATTTCTCTTTCTCGGTGTACTGCCACTCCCCAAATTGGAGTCAGTTTTGAACACATTTCAAAATTCTTAAATACATTTTGGAGGACAGGGACGGCTGTAAGGGGTGAAAGGGAGGCCGTTTTTAACCTACGTCTATGAGACAGTAAAGGTTAAAAGTTTAATCATTTTCTTACAATTTCTCTTTCTCGGTGTACGGCCACTCCCCAAATTGGAGTCAGTTTTGAACACATTTCAAAATTCTTAAATACATTTTGGAGGACAGGGACGGCTGTAAGGGGTGAAAGGGAGGCCGTTTTTAACCTACGTCTATGAGACAGTAAAGGTTAAAAGTTGAATCATTTTCTTACAATTTCTCTTTCTTGGTGTACTGCCACTCCCCAAATTGGAGTCAGTTTTGAACACATTTCAAAATTCTTAAATACATTTTGGAGGACAGGGACGGCTGTAAGGGGTGAAAGGGAGGCCGTTTTTAACCTACGTCTATGAGACAGTAAAGGTTAAAAGTTGAATCATTTTCTTACAATTTCTCTTTCTCGGTGTACGGCCACTCCCCAAATTGGAGTCAGTTTTGAACACATTTCAAAATTCTTAAATACATTTTGGAGGACAGGGACGGCTGTAAGGGGTGAAAGGGAGGCCGTTTTTAACCTACGTCTATGAGACAGTAAAGGTTAAAAGTTGAATCATTTTCTTACAATTTCTCTTTCTCGGTGTACTGCCACTCCCCAAATTGGAGTCAGTTTTGAACACATTTCAAAATTCTTAAATACATTTTGGAGGACAGGGACGGCTGTAAGGAGTGAAAGGGAGGCCATTTTTAACCTACGTCTATGAGACAGTAAAGGTTAAAAGTTGAATTATTTTCTTACAATTTCTCTTTCTCGGTGTACGGCCACTCCCCAAATTGGAGTCAGTTTTGAACATATTTCAAAATTCTTAAATACATTTTGGAGGACAGGGACGGCTATAAGGGGTGAAAGGGAGGCCGTTTTTAACCTACATCTATGAGACAGTAAAGGTTAAAAGTTGAATCATTTTCTTACAATTTCTCTTTCTCGGTGTACTGCCACTCCCCAAATTGGAGTCAGTTTTGAACACATTTCAAAATTCTTAAATACATTTTGGAGGACAGGGACGGCTGTAAGGGGTGAAAGGGAGGCCGTTTTTAACCTATGTCTATGAGACAGTAAAGGTTAAAAGTTGAATCATTTTCTTACAATTTCTCTTTCTCGGTGTACGGCCACTCCCCAAATTGGAGTCAGTTTTGAACACATTTCAAAATTCTTAAATACATTTTGGAGGACAGGGATGGCTGTAAGGGGTGAAAGGGAGGCCGTTTTTAACCTACGTCTATGAGACAGTAAAGGTTAAAAGTTGAATCATTTTCTTACAATTTCTCTTTCTCTGTGTACTGCCACTCCCCAAATTGGAGTCAGTTTTGAACACATTTCAAAATTCTTAAATACATTTTGGAGGACAGGGACGGCTGTAAGGGGTGAAAGGGAGGCCGTTTTTAACCTACGTCTATGAGACAGTAAAGGTTAAAAGTTGAATCATTTCCTTACAATTTCTCTTTCTCGGTGTACTGCCACTCCCCAAATTGGAGTCAGTTTTGAACACATTTCAAAATTCTTAAATACATTTTGGAGGACAGGGACGGCTGTAAGGGGTGAAAGGGAGGCCGTTTTTAACCTACGTCTATGAGACAGTAAAGGTTAAAAGTTGAATCATTTTCTTACAATTTCTCTTTCTCGGTGTACTGCCACTCCCCAAATTGGAGTCAGTTTTGAACACATTTCAAAATTCTTAAATACATTTTGGAGGATAGGGACGGCTGTAAGGGGTGAAAGGGAGGCCGTTTTTAACCTACGTCTATGAAACAGTAAAGGTTAAAAGTTGAATCATTTTCTTACAATTTCTCTTTCTCGGTGTACTGCCACTCCCCAAATTGGAGTCAGTTTTGAACACATTTCAAAATTCTTAAATACATTTTGGAGGACAGGGACGGCTGTAAGGGGTGAAAGGGAGGCCGTTTTTAACCTACGTCTATGAGACAGTAAAGGTTAAAAGTTGAATCATTTTCTTACAATTTCTCTTTCTCGGTGTACTGCCACTCCCCAAATTGGAGTCAGTTTTGAACACATTTCAAAATTCTTAAATACATTTTGGAGGACAGGGACGGCTGTAAGGGGTGAAAGGGAGGCCGTTTTTAACCTACGTACATGAGACAGTAAAGGTTAAAAGTTGAATCGTTTTCTTACAATTTCTCTTTCCCGGTGTACTGCCACTCCCCAAATTGGAGTCAGTTTTGAACACATTTAAAAATTCTTAAATACATTTTGGAGGACAGGGACGGCTGTAAGGGGTGAAAGGGAGGCCGTTTTTAACCTACGTCTATGAGACAGTAAAGGTTAAAAGTTGAATCATTTTCTTCTAATTTCTCTTTCTCGGTGTACTGCCACTCCCCAAATTGGAGTCAGTTTTGAACACATTTCAAAATTCTTAAATACATTTTGGAGGATAGGGACGGCTGTAAGGGGTGAAAGGGAGGCCGTTTTTAACCTACGTCTATGAGACAGTAAAGGTTAAAAGTTGAATCATTTTCTTACAATTTCTGTTTCTCGGTGTACGGCCACTCCCCAAATTGGAGTCAGTTTTGAACACATTTCAAAATTCTTAAATACATTTTGGAGGACAGGGACGGCTGTAAGGGGTGAAAGGGAGGCCGTTTTTAACCTACGTCTATGAGACAGTAAAGGTTAAAAGTTGAATCATTTTCTTACAATTTCTTTTTCTCGGTGTACTGCAACTCCCCAAATTGGAGTCAGTTTTGAACACATTTCAAAATTCTTAAATACATTTTGGAGGACAGGGACGGCTGTAAGGGGTGAAAGGGAGGCCGTTTTTAACCTACGTCTATGAGACAGTAAAGGTTAAAAGTTGAATCATTTTCTTACAATTTCTCTTTCTCGGTGTACTGCCACTCCCCAAATTGGAGTCAGTTTTGAACACATTTCAAAATTCTTAAATACATTTTGGAGGACAGGGACGGCTGTAAGGGGTGAAAGGGAGGCCGTTTTTAACCTACGTCTATGAGACAGTAAAGGTTAAAAGTTGAATCATTTTCTTACAATTTCTCATCCCTGACCTACAGAGAATCGAAAAAAGAATTTACGTAGCTATTTGCCGTAAGACATTCAGGATTGGACCATACACTATTGCCTCTGCGCCAGCATTAAAATTGTTTATTAACTTTGTGACCTTAGTTTGCTGCCATCTTTCTCGGTGTACGGCCACTCCCCAAATTGGAGTCAGTTTTGAACACATTTCAAAATTCTTAAATACATTTTGGAGGATAGGGACGGCTGTAAGGGGTGAAAGGGAGGCCGTTTTTAACCTACGTCTATGAGACAGTAAAGGTTAAAAGTTGAATCATTTTCTTACAATTTCTCTTTCTCGGTGTACGGCCACTCCCCAAATTGGAGTCAGTTTTGAACACATTTCAAAATTCTTAAATACATTTTGGAGGACAGGGACGGCTGTAAGGGGTGAAAGGGAGGTCGTTTTTAACCTACGTCTATGAGACAGTAAAGGTTAAAAGTTTAATCATTTTCTTACAATTTCTCTTTCTCGGTGTACGGCCACTCCCCAAATTGGAGTCAGTTTTGAACACATTTCAAAATTCTTAAATACATTTTGGAGGACAGGGACGGCTGTAAGGGGTGAAAGGGAGGCCGTTTTTAACCTACGTCTATGAGACAGTAAAGGTTAAAAGTTGAATCATTTTCTTACAATTTCTCTTTCTTGGTGTACTGCCACTCCCCAAATTGGAGTCAGTTTTGAACACATTTCAAAATTCTTAAATACATTTTGGAGGACAGGGACGGCTGTAAGGGGTGAAAGGGAGGCCGTTTTTAACCTACGTCTATGAGACAGTAAAGGTTAAAAGTTGAATCATTTTCTTACAAATTCTCTTTCTCGGTGTACGGCCACTCCCCAAATTGGAGTCAGTTTTGAACACATTTCAAAATTCTTAAATACATTTTGGAGGACAGGGACGGCTGTAAGGGGTGAAAGGGAGGCCGTTTTTAACCTACGTCTATGAGACAGTAAAGGTTAAAAGTTGAATCATTTTCTTACAATTTCTCTTTCTCGGTGTACTGCCACTCCCCAAATTGGAGTCAGTTTTGAACACATTTCAAAATTCTTAAATACATTTTGGAGGACAGGGACGGCTGTAAGGAGTGAAAGGGAGGCCGTTTTTAACCTACGTCTATGAGACAGTAAAGGTTAAAAGTTGAATAGTTTTCTTAAAATTTCTCTTTCTCGGTGTACTGCCACTCCCCAAATTGGAGTCAGTTTTGAACACATTTCAAAATTCTTAAATACATTTTGGAGGACAGGGACGGCTGTAAGGGGTGAAAGGGAGGCCGTTTTTAACCTACGTCTATGAGACAGTAAAGGTTAAAAGTTGAATCATTTTCTTCTAATTTCTCTTTCTCGGTGTACTGCCACTCCCCAAATTGGAGTCAGTTTTGAACACATGTCAAAATTCTTAAATAAATTTTGGAGGATAGGGACGGCTGTAAGGGGTGAAAGGGATGCCGTTTTTAACCTACGTCTATGAGACAGTAAAGGTTAAAAGTTGAATCATTTTCTTACAATTTCTCTTTCTCGGTGTACGGCCACTCCCCAAATTGGAGTCAGTTTTGAACACATTTCAAAATTCTTAAATACATTTTGGAGGACAGGGACGGCTGTAAGGGGTGAAAGGGAGGCCATTTTTAACCTACATCTATGAGACAGTAAAGGTTAAAAGTTGAATCATTTTCTTACAATTTCTTTTTCTCGGTGTACTGCAACTCCCCAAATTGGAGTCAGTTTTGAACACATTTCAAAATTCTTAAATACATTTTGGAGGACAGGGACGGCTGTAAGGGGTGAAAGGGAGGCCGTTTTTAACCTACGTCTATGAGACAGTAAAGGTTAAAAGTTGAATCATTTTCTTACAATTTCTCTTTCTCGGTGTACTGCCACTCCCCAAATTGGAGTCAGTTTTGAACACATTTCAAAATTCTTAAATACATTTTGGAGGACAGGGACGGCTGTAAGGGGTGAAAGGGAGGCCGTTTTTAACCTACGTCTATGAGACAGTAAAGGTTAAAAGTTGAATCATTTTCTTACAATTTCTCTTTCTCGGTGTACGGCCACTCCCCAAATTGGAGTCAGTTTTGAACACATTTCAAAATTCTTAAATACATTTTGGAGGACAGGGACGGCTGTAAGAGGTGAAAGGGAGGCCGTTTTTAACCTACATCTATGAGACAGTAAAGGTTAAAAGTTGAATCATTTTCTTACAATTTCTCATCCCTGACCTACAGAGAATCGAAAAAAGAATTTACGTAGCTATTTGCCGTAAGACATTCAGGATTGGACCATACACTATTGCCTCTGTGCCAGCATTAAAATTGTTTATTAACTTTGTGACCTTAGTTTGCTGCAATCTTTCTCGGTGTACGGCCACTCCCCAAATTGGAGTCAGTTTTGAACACATTTCAAAATTCTTAAATACATTTTGGAGGATAGGGACGGCTGTAAGGGGTGAAAGGGAGGCCGTTTTTAACCTACGTCTATGAGACAGTAAAGGTTAAAAGTTGAATCATTTTCTTACAATTTCTCATCCCTGACCTACAGAGAATCGAAAAAAGAATTTACGTAGCTATTTGCCGTAAGACATTCAGGATTGGACCATACACTATTGCCTCTGCGCCAGCATTAAAATTGTTTATTAACTTTGTGACCTTAGTTTGCTGCCATCTTTCTCGGTGTACGGCCACTCCCCAAATTGGAGTCAGTTTTGAACACATTTCAAAATTCTTAAATACATTTTGGAGGATAGGGACGGCTGTAAGGGGTGAAAGGGAGGCCGTTTTTAACCTACGTCTATGAGACAGTAAAGGTTAAAAGTTGAATCATTTTCTTACAATTTCTCTTTCTCGGTGTACGGCCACTCCCCAAATTGGAGTCAGTTTTGAACACATTTCAAAACTCTTAAATACATTTTGGAGGACAGGGACGGCTGTAAGGGGTGAAAGGGAGTCCGTTTTTAACCTACGTCTATGAGACAGTAAAGGTTAAAAGTTTAATCATTTTCTTACAATTTCTCTTTCTCGGTGTACGGCCACTCCCCAAATTGGAGTCAGTTTTGAACACATTTCTAAATTCTTAAATACATTTTGGAGGACAGGGACGGCTGTAAGGGGTGAAAGGGAGGCCGTTTTTAACCTACGTCTATGAGACAGTAAAGGTTAAAAGTTGAATCATTTTCTTACAATTTCTCTTTCTTGGTGTACTGCCACTCCCCAAATTGGAGTCAGTTTTGAACACATTTCAAAATTCTTAAATGCATTTTGGAGGACAGGGACGGCTGTAAGGGGTGAAAGGGAGGCCGTTTTTAACCTACGTCTATGAGACAGTAAAGGTTAAAAGTTGAATCATTTTCTTACAATTTCTCTTTCTCGGTGTACGGCCACTCCCCAAATTGGAGTCAGTTTTGAACACATTTCAAAATTATTAAATACATTTTGGAGGACAGGGACGGCTGTAAGGGGTGAAAGGGAGGCCATTTTTAACCTACGTCTATGAGACAGTAAAGGTTAAAAGTTGAATCATTTTCTTACAATTTCTCTTTCTCGGTGTACTGCCACTCCCCAAATTGGAGTCAGTTTTGAACACATTTCAAAATTCTTAAATACATTTTGGAGGACAGGGACGGCTGTAAGGGGTGAAAGGGAGGCCGTTTTTAACCTACGTCTATGAGACAGTAAAGGTTAAAAGTTGAATCATTTTCTTCTAATTTCTCTTTCTCTGTGTACTGCCACTCCCCAAATTGGAGTCAGTTTTGAACACATTTCAAAATTCTTAAATACATTTTGGAGGATAGGGACGGCTGTAAGGGGTGAAAGGGAGGCCGTTTTTAACCTACGTCTATGAGACAGTAAAGGTTAAAAGTTGAATCATTTTCTTACAATTTCTCTTTCTCGGTGTACGGCCACTCCCCAAATTGGAGTCAGTTTTGAACACATTTCAAAATTCTTAAATACATTTTGGAGGACAGGGACGGCTGTAAGGGGTGAAAGGGAGGCCGTTTTTAACCTACGTCTATGAGACAGTAAAGGTTAAAAGTTGAATCATTTTCTTACAATTTCTCTTTCTCGGTGTACTGCCACTCCCCAAATTGGAGTCAGTTTTGAACACATTTCAAAATTCTTAAATACATTTTGGAGGACAGGGACGGCTGTAAGGGGTGAAAGGGAGGCCGTTTTTAACCTACGTCTATGAGACAGTAAAGGTTAAAAGTTGAATCATTTTCTTACAATTTCTCTTTCTCGGTGTACGGCCACTCCCCAAATTGGAGTCAGTTTTGAACACATTTCAAAATTCTTAAATACATTTTGGAGGACAGGGACGGCTGTAAGGGGTGAAAGGGAGGCCGTTTTTAACATACATCTATGAGACAGTAAAGGTTAAAAGTTGAATCATTTTCTTACAATTTCTCATCCCTGACCTACAGAGAATCGAAAAAAGAATTTACGTAGCTATTTGCCGTAAGACATTCAGGATTGGACCATACACTATTGCCTCTGCGCCAGCATTAAAATTGTTTATTAACTTTGTGACCTTAGTTTGCTGCCATCTTTCTCGGTGTACGGCCACTCCCCAAATTGGAGTCAGTTTTGAACACATTTCAAAATTCTTAAATACATTTTGGAGGATAGGGACGGCTGTAAGGGGTGAAAGGGAGGCCGTTTTTAACCTACGTCTATGAGACAGTAAAGGTTAAAAGTTGAATCATTTTCTTACAATTTCTCTTTCTCGGTGTACGGCCACTCCCCAAATTGGAGTCAGTTTTGAACACATTTCAAAATTCTTAAATACATTTTGGAGGACAGGGACGGCTGTAAGGGGTGAAAGGGAGGCCGTTTTTAACCTACGTCTATGAGACAGTAAAAGTTAAAAGTTGAATCATTTTCTTACAATTTCTCTTTCTCGGTGTACTGCCACTCCCCAAATTGGAGTCAGTTTTGAACACATTTCAAAATTCTTAAATACATTTTGGAGGACAGGGACGGCTGTAAGGGGTGAAAGGGAGGCCGTTTTTAACCTACGTCTATGAGACAGTAAAGGTTAAAAGTTGAATCATTTTCTTACAATTTCTCTTACTCGGTGTACTGCCACTCCCCAAATTGGAGTCAGTTTTGAACACATTTCAAAATTCTTAAATACATTTTGGAGGACAGGGACAGCTGTAAGGGGTGAAAGGGAGGCCGTTTTTAACCTACGTCTATGAGACAGTAAAGGTTAAAAGTTGAATCATTTTCTTACAATTTCTCTTTCTCGGTGTACTGCCACTCCCCAAATTGGAGTCAGTTTTGAACACATTTCAAAATTCTTAAATACATTTTGGAGGACAGGGACGGCTGTAAGGGGTGAAAGGGAGGCCGTTTTTAACCTACGTCTATGAGACAGTAAAGGTTAAAAGTTGAATCGTTTTCTTACAATTTCTCTTTCTCGGTGTACTGCCACTCCCCAAATTGGAGTCAGTTTTGAACACATTTAAAAATTCTTAAATACATTTTGGAGGGCAGGGACGGCTGTAAGGGAGGCCGTTTTTAACCTACGTCTATGAGACAGTAAAGGTTAAAAGTTGAATCATTTTCTTCTAATTTCTCTTTCTCGGTGTACTGCCACTCCCCAAATTGGAGTCAGTTTTGAACACATTTCAAAATTCTTAAATACATTTTGGAGGATAGGGACGGCTGTAAGGGGTGAAAGGGAGGCCGTTTTTAACCTACGTCTATGAGACAGTAAAGGTTAAAAGTTGAATCATTTTCTTACGATTTCTCTTTCTCGGTGTACGGCCACTCCCCAAATTGGAGTCAGTTTTGAACACATTTCAAAATTCTTAAATACATTTTGGAGGACAGGGACGGCTGTAAGGGGTGAAAGGGAGGCCGTTTTTAACCTACGTCTATGAGACAGTAAAGGTTAAAAGTTGAATCATTTTCTTACAATTTCTTTTTCTCGGTGTACTGCAACTCCCCAAATTGGAGTCAGTTTTGAACACATTTCAAAATTCTTAAATACATTTTGGAGGACAGGGATGGCTGTAAGGGGTGAAAGGGAGGCCGTTTTTAACCTACGTCTATGAGACAGTAAAGGTTAAAAGTTGAATCATTTTCTTACAATTTCTCTTTCTCGGTGTACTGCCACTCCCCAAATTGGAGTCAGTTTTGAACACATTTCAAAATTCTTAAATACATTTTGGAGGACAGGGACGGCTGTAAGGGGTGAAAGGGAGGCCGTTTTTAACCTACGTCTATGAGACAGTAAAGGTTAAAAGTTGAATCATTTTCTTACAATTTCTCATCCCTGACCTACAGAGAATCGAAAAAAGAATTTACGTAGCTATTTGCCGTAAGACATTCAGGATTGGACCATACACTATTGCCTCTGCGCCAGCATTAAAATTGTTTATTAACTTTGTGACCTTAGTTTGCTGCCATCTTTCTCGGTGTACGGCCACTCCCCAAATTGGAGTCAGTTTTGAACACATTTCAAAATTCTTAAATACATTTTGGAGGACAGGGACGGCTGTAAGGGGTGAAAGGGAGTCCGTTTTTAACCTACGTCTATGAGACAGTAAAGGTTAAAAGTTTAATCATTTTCTTACAATTTCTCTTTCTCGGTGTACGGCCACTCCCCAAATTGGAGTCAGTTTTGAACACATTTCTAAATTCTTAAATACATTTTGGAGGACAGGGACGGCTGTAAGGGGTGAAAGGGAGGCCGTTTTTAACCTACGTCTATGAGACAGTAAAGGTTAAAAGTTGAATCATTTTCTTACAATTTCTCTTTCTTGGTGTACTGCCACTCCCCAAATTGGAGTCAGTTTTGAACACATTTCAAAATTCTTAAATGCATTTTGGAGGACAGGGACGGCTGTAAGGGGTGAAAGGGAGGCCGTTTTTAACCTACGTCTATGAGACAGTAAAGGTTAAAAGTTGAATCATTTTCTTACAATTTCTCTTTCTCGGTGTACGGCCACTCCCCAAATTGGAGTCAGTTTTGAACACATTTCAAAATTCTTAAATACATTTTGGAGGACAGGGACGGCTGTAAGGGGTGAAAGGGAGGCCATTTTTAACCTACGTCTATGAGACAGTAAAGGTTAAAAGTTGAATCATTTTCTTACAATTTCTCTTTCTCGGTGTACTGCCACTCCCCAAATTGGAGTCAGTTTTGAACACATTTCAAAATTCTTAAATACATTTTGGAGGACAGGGACGGCTGTAAGGGGTGAAAGGGAGGCCGTTTTTAACCTACGTCTATGAGACAGTAAAGGTTAAAAGTTGAATCATTTTCTTCTAATTTCTCTTTCTCTGTGTACTGCCACTCCCCAAATTGGAGTCAGTTTTGAACACATTTCAAAATTCTTAAATACATTTTGGAGGATAGGGACGGCTGTAAGGGGTGAAAGGGAGGCCGTTTTTAACCTACGTCTATGAGACAGTAAAGGTTAAAAGTTGAATCATTTTCTTACAATTTCTCTTTCTCGGTGTACGGCCACTCCCCAAATTGGAGTCAGTTTTGAACACATTTCAAAATTCTTAAATACATTTTGGAGGACAGGGACGGCTGTAAGGGGTGAAAGGGAGGCCGTTTTTAACCTACGTCTATGAGACAGTAAAGGTTAAAAGTTGAATCATTTTCTTACAATTTCTCTTTCTCGGTGTACTGCCACTCCCCAAATTGGAGTCAGTTTTGAACACATTTCAAAATTCTTAAATACATTTTGGAGGACAGGGACGGCTGTAAGGGGTGAAAGGGAGGCCGTTTTTAACCTACGTCTATGAGACAGTAAAGGTTAAAAGTTGAATCATTTTCTCACAATTTCTCTTTCTCGGTGTACGGCCACTCCCCAAATTGGAGTCAGTTTTGAACACATTTCAAAATTCTTAAATACATTTTGGAGGACAGGGACGGCTGTAAGGGGTGAAAGGGAGGCCGTTTTTAACATACATCTATGAGACAGTAAAGGTTAAAAGTTGAATCATTTTCTTACAATTTCTCATCCCTGACCTACAGAGAATCGAAAAAAGAATTTACGTAGCTATTTGCCGTAAGACATTCAGGATTGGACCATACACTATTGCCTCTGCGCCAGCATTAAAATTGTTTATTAACTTTGTGACCTTAGTTTGCTGCCATCTTTCTCGGTGTACGGCCACTCCCCAAATTGGAGTCAGTTTTGAACACATTTCAAAATTCTTAAATACATTTTGGAGGATAGGGACGGCTGTAAGGGGTGAAAGGGAGGCCGTTTTTAACCTACGTCTATGAGACAGTAAAGGTTAAAAGTTGAATCATTTTCTTACAATTTCTCTTTCTCGGTGTACGGCCACTCCCCAAATTGGAGTCAGTTTTGAACACATTTCAAAATTCTTAAATACATTTTGGAGGACAGGGACGGCTGTAAGGGGTGAAAGGGAGGCCGTTTTTAACCTACGTCTATGAGACAGTAAAGGTTAAAAGTTGAATCATTTTCTTACAATTTCTCTTTCTCGGTGTACTGCCACTCCCCAAATTGGAGTCAGTTTTGAACACATTTCAAAATTCTTAAATACATTTTGGAGGACAGGGACGGCTGTAAGGGGTGAAAGGGAGGCCGTTTTTAACCTACGTCTATGAGACAGTAAAGGTTAAAAGTTGAATCATTTTCTTACAATTTCTCTTACTCGGTGTACTGCCACTCCCCAAATTGGAGTCAGTTTTGAACACATTTCAAAATTCTTAAATACATTTTGGAGGACAGGGACAGCTGTAAGGGGTGAAAGGGAGGCCGTTTTTAACCTACGTCTATGAGACAGTAAAGGTTAAAAGTTGAATCATTTTCTTACAATTTCTCTTTCTCGGTGTACTGCCACTCCCCAAATTGGAGTCAGTTTTGAACACATTTCAAAATTCTTAAATACATTTTGGAGGACAGGGACGGCTGTAAGGGGTGAAAGGGAGGCCGTTTTTAACCTACGTCTATGAGACAGTAAAGGTTAAAAGTTGAATCGTTTTCTTACAATTTCTCTTTCTCGGTGTACTGCCACTCCCCAAATTGGAGTCAGTTTTGAACACATTTAAAAATTCTTAAATACATTTTGGAGGGCAGGGACGGCTGTAAGGGAGGCCGTTTTTAACCTACGTCTATGAGACAGTAAAGGTTAAAAGTTGAATCATTTTCTTCTAATTTCTCTTTCTCGGTGTACTGCCACTCCCCAAATTGGAGTCAGTTTTGAACACATTTCAAAATTCTTAAATACATTTTGGAGGATAGGGACGGCTGTAAGGGGTGAAAGGGAGGCCGTTTTTAACCTACGTCTATGAGACAGTAAAGGTTAAAAGTTGAATCATTTTCTTACGATTTCTCTTTCTCGGTGTACGGCCACTCCCCAAATTGGAGTCAGTTTTGAACACATTTCAAAATTCTTAAATACATTTTGGAGGACAGGGACGGCTGTAAGGGGTGAAAGGGAGGCCGTTTTTAACCTACGTCTATGAGACAGTAAAGGTTAAAAGTTGAATCATTTTCTTACAATTTCTTTTTCTCGGTGTACTGCAACTCCCCAAATTGGAGTCAGTTTTGAACACATTTCAAAATTCTTAAATACATTTTGGAGGACAGGGATGGCTGTAAGGGGTGAAAGGGAGGCCGTTTTTAACCTACGTCTATGAGACAGTAAAGGTTAAAAGTTGAATCATTTTCTTACAATTTCTCTTTCTCGGTGTACTGCCACTCCCCAAATTGGAGTCAGTTTTGAACACATTTCAAAATTCTTAAATACATTTTGGAGGACAGGGACGGCTGTAAGGGGTGAAAGGGAGGCCGTTTTTAACCTACGTCTATGAGACAGTAAAGGTTAAAAGTTGAATCATTTTCTTACAATTTCTCATCCCTGACCTACAGAGAATCGAAAAAAGAATTTACGTAGCTATTTGCCGTAAGACATTCAGGATTGGACCATACACTATTGCCTCTGCGCCAGCATTAAAATTGTTTATTAACTTTGTGACCTTAGTTTGCTGCCATCTTTCTCGGTGTACGGCCACTCCCCAAATTGGAGTCAGTTTTGAACACATTTCAAAATTCTTAAATACATTTTGGAGGATAGGGACGGCTGTAAGGGGTGAAAGGGAGGCCGTTTTTAACCTACGTCTATGAGACAGTAAAGGTTAAAAGTTGAATCATTTTCTTACAATTTCTCTTTCTCGGTGTACGGCCACTCCCCAAATTGGAGTCAGTTTTGAACACATTTCAAAATTCTTAAATACATTTTGGAGGACAGGGACGGCTGTAAGGGGTGAAAGGGAGGCCGTTTTTAACCTACGTCTATGAGACAGTAAAGGTTAAAAGTTTAATCATTTTCTTACAATTTCTCTTTCTCGGTGTACTGCCACTCCCCAAATTGGAGTCAGTTTTGAACACATTTCAAAATTCTTAAATACATTTTGGAGGACATCGACGGCTGTAAGGGGTGAAAGGGAGGCCGTTTTTAACCTACGTCTATGAGACAGTAAAGGTTAAAAGTCGAATCATTTTCTTACAATTTCTCTTTCTCGGTTTACTGCCACTCCCCAAATTGGAGTCAGTTTTGAACACATTTCAAAATTCTTAAATACATTTTGGAGGACAGGGACGGCTGTAAGGGGTGAAAGGGAGGCCGTTTTTAACCTACGTCTATGAGACAGTAAAGGTTAAAAGTTGAATCATTTTCTTACAATTTCTCTTTCTCGGTGTACTGCCACTCCCCAAATTGGAGTCAGTTTTGAACACATTTCAAAATTCTTAAATACATTTTGGAGGACAGGGACGGCTGTAAGGGGTGAAAGGGAGGCCGTTTTTAACCTACGTCTATGAGACAGTAAAGGTTAAAAGTTGAATCATTTTCTTACAATTTCTCTTTCTCGGTGTACTGCCACTCCCCAAATTGGAGTCAGTTTTGAACACATTTCAAAATTCTTAAATACATTTTGGAGGACAGGGACGGCTGTAAGGGGTGAAAGGGAGGCCGTTTTTAACCTACGTCTATGAGACAGTAAAGGTTAAAAGTTGAATCATTTTCTTACAATTTCTCATCCCTGACCTACAGAGAATCGAAAAAAGAATTTACGTAGCTATTTGCCGTAAGACATTCAGGATTGGACCATACACTATTGCCTCTGCGCCAGCATTAAAATTGTTTATTAACTTTGTGACCTTAGTTTGCTGCCATCTTTCTCGGTGTACGGCCACTCCCCAAATTGGAGTCAGTTTTGAACACATTTCAAAATTCTTAAATACATTTTGGAGGATAGGGACGGCTGTAAGGGGTGAAAGGGAGGCCGTTTTTAACCTACGTCTATGAGACAGTAAAGGTTAAAAGTTTAATCATTTTCTTACAATTTCTCTTTCTCGGTGTACGGCCACTCCCCAAATTGGAGTCAGTTTTGAACACATTTCTAAATTCTTAAATACATTTTGGAGGACAGGGACGGCTGTAAGGGGTGAAAGGGAGGCCGTTTTTAACCTACGTCTATGAGACAGTAAAGGTTAAAAGTTGAATCATTTTCTTACAATTTCTCTTTCTTGGTGTACTGCCACTCCCCAAATTGGAGTCAGTTTTGAACACATTTCAAAATTCTTAAATGCATTTTGGAGGACAGGGACGGCTGTAAGGGGTGAAAGGGAGGCCGTTTTTAACCTACGTCTATGAGACAGTAAAGGTTAAAAGTTGAATCATTTTCTTACAATTTCTCTTTCTCGGTGTACGGCCACTCCCCAAATTGGAGTCAGTTTTGAACACATTTCAAAATTCTTAAATACATTTTGGAGGACAGGGACGGCTGTAAGGGGTGAAAGGGAGGCCGTTTTTAACCTACGTCTATGAGACAGTAAAGGTTAAAAGTTGAATCATTTTCTTACAATTTCTCTTTCTCGGTGTACTGCCACTCCCCAAATTGGAGTCAGTTTTGAACACATTTCAAAATTCTTAAATACATTTTGGAGGACAGGGACGGCTGTAAGGAGTGAAAGGGAGGCCGTTTTCAAACTACGTCTATGAGACAGTAAAGGTTAGAAGTTGAATCGTTTTCTTACAATTTCTCTTTCTCGGTGTACTGCCACTCCCCAAATTGGAGTCAGTTTTGAACACATTTCAAAATTCTTAAATACATTTTGGAGGACAGGGACGGCTGTAAGGGGTGAAAGGGAGGCCGTTTTTAACCTACGTCTATGAGACAGTAAAGGTTAAAAGTTGAATCATTTTCTTCTAATTTCTCTTTCTCTGTGTACTGCCACTCCCCAAATTGGAGTCAGTTTTGAACACATTTCAAAATTCTTAAATACATTTTGGAGGATAGGGACGGCTGTAAGGGGTGAAAGGGAGGCCGTTTTTAACCTACGTCTATGAGACAGTAAAGGTTAAAAGTTGAATCATTTTCTTACAATTTCTCTTTCTCGGTGTACGGCCACTCCCCAAATTGGAGTCAGTTTTGAACACATTTCAAAATTCTTAAATACATTTTGGAGGACAGGGACGGCTGTAAGAGGTGAAAGGGAGGCCGTTTTTAACCTACATCTATGAGACAGTAAAGGTTAAAAGTTGAATCATTTTCTTACAATTTCTCATCCCTGACCTACAGAGAATCGAAAAAAGAATTTACGTAGCTATTTGCCGTAAGACATTCAGGATTGGACCATACACTATTGCCTCTGCGCCAGCATTAAAATTGTTTATTAACTTTGTGACCTTAGTTTGCTGCAATCTTTCTCGGTGTACGGCCACTCCCCAAATTGGAGTCAGTTTTGAACACATTTCAAAATTCTTAAATACATTTTGGAGGATAGGGACGGCTGTAAGGGGTGAAAGGGAGGCCGTTTTTAACCTACGTCTATGAGACAGTAAAGGTTAAAAGTTGAATCATTTTCTTACAATTTCTCATCCCTGACCTACAGAGAATCGAAAAAAGAATTTACGTAGCTATTTGCCGTAAGACATTCAGGATTGGACCATACACTATTCCCTCTGCGCCAGCATTAAAATTGTTTATTAACTTTGTGACCTTAGTTTGCTGCCATCTTTCTCGGTGTACGGCCACTCCCCAAATTGGAGTCAGTTTTGAACACATTTCAAAATTCTTAAATACATTTTGGACGATAGGGACGGCTGTAAGGGGTGAAAGGGAGGCCGTTTTTAACCTACGTCTATGAGACAGTAAAGGTTAAAAGTTGAATCATTTTCTTACAATTTCTCTTTCTCGGTGTACGGCCACTCCCCAAATTGGAGTCAGTTTTGAACACATTTCAAAACTCTTAAATACATTTTGGAGGACAGGGACGGCTGTAAGGGGTGAAAGGGAGTCCGTTTTTAACCTACGTCTATGAGACAGTAAAGGTTAAAAGTTTAATCATTTTCTTACAATTTCTCTTTCTCGGTGTACGGCCACTCCCCAAATTGGAGTCAGTTTTGAACACATTTCTAAATTCTTAAATACATTTTGGAGGACAGGGACGGCTGTAAGGGGTGAAAGGGAGGCCGTTTTTAACCTACGTCTATGAGACAGTAAAGGTTAAAAGTTGAATCATTTTCTTACAATTTCTCTTTCTTGGTGTACTGCCACTCCCCAAATTGGAGTCAGTTTTGAACACATTTCAAAATTCCTAAATGCATTTTGGAGGACAGGGACGGCTGTAAGGGGTGAAAGGGAGGCCGTTTTTAACCTACGTCTATGAGACAGTAAAGGTTAAAAGTTGAATCATTTTCTTACAATTTCTCTTTCTCGGTGTACGGCCACTCCCCAAATTGGAGTCAGTTTTGAACACATTTCAAAATTCTTAAATACATTTTGGAGGACAGGGACGGCTGTAAGGGGTGAAAGGGAGGCCGTTTTTAACCTACGTCTATGAGACAGTAAAGGTTAAAAGTTGAATCATTTTCTTACAATTTCTCTTTCTCGGTGTACTGCCACTCCCCAAATTGGAGTCAGTTTTGAACACATTTCAAAATTCTTAAATACATTTTGGAGGACAGGGACGGCTGTAAGGAGTGAAAGGGAGGCCGTTTTCAAACTACGTCTATGAGACAGTAAAGGTTAGAAGTTGAATCGTTTTCTTACAATTTCTCTTTCTCGGTGTACTGCCACTCCCCAAATTGGAGTCAGTTTTGAACACATTTCAAAATTCTTAAATACATTTTGGAGGACAGGGACGGCTGTAAGGGGTGAAAGGGAGGCCGTTTTTAACCTACGTCTATGAGACAGTAAAGGTTAAAAGTTGAATCATTTTCTTCTAATTTCACTTTCTCTGTGTACTGCCACTCCCCAAATTGGAGTCAGTTTTGAACACATTTCAAAATTCTTAAATACATTTTGGAGGATAGGGACGGCTGTAAGGGGTGAAAGGGAGGCCGTTTTTAACCTACGTCTATGAGACAGTAAAGGTTAAAAGTTGAATCATTTTCTTACAATTTCTCTTTCTCGGTGTACGGCCACTCCCCAAATTGGAGTCAGTTTTGAACACATTTCAAAATTCTTAAATACATTTTGGAGGACAGGGACGGCTGTAAGGGGTGAAAGGGAGGCCGTTTTTAACCTACGTCTATGAGACAGTAAAGGTTAAAAGTTGAATCATTTTCTTACAATTTCTCTTTCTCGGTGTACTGCCACTCCCCAAATTGGAGTCAGTTTTGAACACATTTCAAAATTCTTAAATACATTTTGGAGGACAGGGACGGCTGTAAGGGGTGAAAGGGAGGCCGTTTTTAACCTACGTCTATGAGACAGTAAAGGTTAAAAGTTGAATCATTTTCTTACAATTTCTCTTTCTCGGTGTACGGCCACTCCCCAAATTGGAGTCAGTTTTGAACACATTTCAAAATTCTTAAATACATTTTGGAGGACAGGGACGGCTGTAAGGGGTGAAAGGGAGGCCGTTTTTAACATACATCTATGAGACAGTAAAGGTTAAAAGTTGAATCATTTTCTTACAATTTCTCATCCCTGACCTACAGAGAATCGAAAAAAGAATTTACGTAGCTATTTGCCGTAAGACATTCAGGATTGGACCATACACTATTGCCTCTGCGCCAGCATTAAAATTGTTTATTAACTTTGTGACCTTAGTTTGCTGCCATCTTTCTCGGTGTACGGCCACTCCCCAAATTGGAGTCAGTTTTGAACACATTTCAAAATTCTTAAATACATTTTGGAGGATAGGGACGGCTGTAAGGGGTGAAAGGGAGGCCGTTTTTAACCTACGTCTATGAGACAGTAAAGGTTAAAAGTTGAATCATTTTCTTACAATTTCTCTTTCTCGGTGTACGGCCACTCCCCAAATTGGAGTCAGTTTTGAACACATTTCAAAATTCTTAAATACATTTTGGAGGACAGGGACGGCTGTAAGGGGTGAAAGGGAGGCCGTTTTTAACCTACGTCTATGAGACAGTAAAGGTTAAAAGTTGAATCATTTTCTTACAATTTCTCTTTCTCGGTGTACTGCCACTCCCCAAATTGGAGTCAGTTTTGAACACATTTCAAAATTCTTAAATACATTTTGGAGGACAGGGACGGCTGTAAGGGGTGAAAGGGAGGCCGTTTTTAACCTACGTCTATGAGACAGTAAAGGTTAAAAGTTGAATCATTTTCTTACAATTTCTCTTACTCGGTGTACTGCCACTCCCCAAATTGGAGTCAGTTTTGAACACATTTCAAAATTCTTAAATACATTTTGGAGGACAGGGACAGCTGTAAGGGGTGAAAGGGAGGCCGTTTTTAACCTACGTCTATGAGACAGTAAAGGTTAAAAGTTGAATCATTTTCTTACAATTTCTCTTTCTCGGTGTACTGCCACTCCCCAAATTGGAGTCAGTTTTGAACACATTTCAAAATTCTTAAATACATTTTGGAGGACAGGGACGGCTGTAAGGGGTGAAAGGGAGGCCGTTTTTAACCTACGTCTATGAGACAGTAAAGGTTAAAAGTTGAATCGTTTTCTTACAATTTCTCTTTCTCGGTGTACTGCCACTCCCCAAATTGGAGTCAGTTTTGAACACATTTAAAAATTCTTAAATACATTTTGGAGGACAGGGACGGCTGTAAGGGAGGCCGTTTTTAACCTACGTCTATGAGACAGTAAAGGTTAAAAGTTGAATCATTTTCTTCTAATTTCTCTTTCTCGGTGTACTGCCACTCCCCAAATTGGAGTCAGTTTTGAACACATTTCAAAATTCTTAAATACATTTTGGAGGATAGGGACGGCTGTAAGGGGTGAAAGGGAGGCCGTTTTTAACCTACGTCTATGAGACAGTAAAGGTTAAAAGTTGAATCATTTTCTTACAATTTCTCTTTCTCGGTGTACGGCCACTCCCCAAATTGGAGTCAGTTTTGAACACATTTCAAAATTCTTAAATACATTTTGGAGGACAGGGACGGCTGTAAGGGGTGAAAGGGAGGCCGTTTTTAACCTACGTCTATGAGACAGTAAAGGTTAAAAGTTGAATCATTTTCTTACAATTTCTTTTTCTCGGTGTACTGCAACTCCCCAAATTGGAGTCAGTTTTGAACACATTTCAAAATTCTTAAATACATTTTGGAGGACAGGGATGGCTGTAAGGGGTGAAAGGGAGGCCGTTTTTAACCTACGTCTATGAGACAGTAAAGGTTAAAAGTTGAATCATTTTCTTACAATTTCTCTTTCTCGGTGTACTGCCACTCCCCAAATTGGAGTCAGTTTTGAACACATTTCAAAATTCTTAAATACATTTTGGAGGACAGGGACGGCTGTAAGGGGTGAAAGGGAGGCCGTTTTTAACCTACGTCTATGAGACAGTAAAGGTTAAAAGTTGAATCATTTTCTTACAATTTCTCATCCCTGACCTACAGAGAATCGAAAAAAGAATTTACGTAGCTATTTGCCGTAAGACATTCAGGATTGGACCATACACTATTGCCTCTGCGCCAGCATTAAAATTGTTTATTAACTTTGTGACCTTAGTTTGCTGCCATCTTTCTCGGTGTACGGCCACTCCCCAAATTGGAGTCAGTTTTGAACACATTTCAAAATTCTTAAATACATTTTGGAGGATAGGGACGGCTGTAAGGGGTGAAAGGGAGGCCGTTTTTAACCTACGTCTATGAGACAGTAAAGGTTAAAAGTTGAATCATTTTCTTACAATTTCTCTTTCTCGGTGTACGGCCACTCCCCAAATTGGAGTCAGTTTTGAACACATTTCAAAATTCTTAAATACATTTTGGAGGACAGGGACGGCTGTAAGGGGTGAAAGGGAGGCCGTTTTTAACCTACGTCTATGAGACAGTAAAGGTTAAAAGTTTAATCATTTTCTTACAATTTCTCTTTCTCGGTGTACGGCCACTCCCCAAATTGGAGTCAGTTTTGAACACATTTCAAAATTCTTAAATACATTTTGGAGGATAGGGACGGCTGTAAGGGGTGAAAGGGAGGCCGTTTTTAACCTACGTCTATGAGACAGTAAAGGTTAAAAGTTGAATCATTTTCTTACAATTTCTCTTTCTCGGTGTACGGCCACTCCCCAAATTGGAGTCAGTTTTGAACACATTTCAAAATTCTTAAATACATTTTGGAGGACAGGGACGGCTGTAAGGGGTGAAAGGGAGGCCGTTTTTAACCTACGTCTATGAGACAGTAAAGGTTAAAAGTTTAATCATTTTCTTACAATTTCTCTTTCTCGGTGTACGGCCACTCCCCAAATTGGAGTCAGTTTTGAACACATTTCAAAATTCTTAAATACATTTTGGAGGACAGGGACGGCTGTAAGGGGTGAAAGGGAGGCCGTTTTTAACCTACGTCTATGAGACAGTAAAGGTTAAAAGTTGAATCATTTTCTTACAATTTCTCTTTCTTGGTGTACTGCCACTCCCCAAATTGGAGTCAGTTTTGAACACATTTCAAAATTCATAAATACATTTTGGAGGACAGGGACGGCTGTAAGGGGTGAAAGGGAGGCCGTTTTTAACCTACGTCTATGAGACAGTAAAGGTTAAAAGTTGAATCATTTTCTTACAATTTCTCTTTCTCGGTGTACGGCCACTCCCCAAATTGGAGTCAGTTTTGAACACATTTCAAAATTCTTAAATACATTTTGGAGGACAGGGACGGCTGTAAGGGGTGAAAGGGAGGCCGTTTTTAACCTACGTCTATGAGACAGTAAAGGTTAAAAGTTGAATCATTTTCTTACAATTTCTCTTTCTCGGTGTACTGCCACTCCCCAAATTGGAGTCAGTTTTGAACACATTTCAAAATTCTTAAATACATTTTGGAGGACAGGGACGGCTGTAAGGAGTGAAAGGGAGGCCGTTTTTAACCTACGTCTATGAGACAGTAAAGGTTAAAAGTTGAATCATTTTCTTACAATTTCTCTTTCTCGGTGTACTGCCACTCCCCAAATTGGAGTCAGTTTTGAACACATTTCAAAATTCTTAAATACATTTTGGAGGACAGGGACGGCTGTAAGGGGTGAAAGGGAGGCCGTTTTTAACCTATGTCTATGAGACAGTAAAGGTTAAAAGTTGAATCATTTTCTTACAATTTCTCTTTCTCGGTGTACTGCCACTCCCCAAATTGGAGTCAGTTTTGAACACATTTCAAAATTTTTCTTAAATACATTTTGGAGGACAGGGACGGCTGTAAGGGGTGAACGGGAGGCCGTTTTTAACCTACGTCTATGAGACAGTAAAGGTTAAAAGTTGAATCATTTTCTTACAATTTCTCTTTCTCGGTGTACTGCCACTCCCCAAATTGGAGTCAGTTTTGAACACATTTCAAAATTCTTAAATACATTTTGGAGGACAGGGACGGCTGTAAGGGGTGAAAGGGAGGCCGTTTTTAACCTACGTCTATGAGACAGTAAAGGTTAAAAGTTGAATCATTTTCTTACAATTTCTCTTTCTCGGTGTACTGCCACTCCCCAAATTGGAGTCAGTTTTGAACACATTTCAAAATTCTTAAATACATTTTGGAGGACAGGGACGGCTGTAAGGGGTGAAAGGGAGGCCGTTTTTAACCTACGTCTATGAGACAGTAAAGGTTAAAAGTTGAATCATTTTCTTACAATTTCTCTTTCTCGGTGTACGGCCACTCCCCAAATTGGAGTCAGTTTTGAACACATTTCAAAATTCTTAAATACATTTTGGAGGACAGGGACGGCTGTAAGGGGTGAAAGGGAGGCCGTTTTTAACCTACATCTATGAGACAGTAAAGGTTAAAAGTTGAATCATTTTCTTACAATTTCTCATCCCTGACCTACAGAGAATCGAAAAAAGAATTTACGTAGCTATTTGCCGTAAGACATTCAGGATTGGACCATACACTATTGCCTCTGCGCCAGCATTAAAATTGTTTATTAACTTTGTGACCTTAGTTTGCTGCCATCTTTCTCGGTGTACGGCCACTCCCCAAATTGGAGTCAGTTTTGAACACATTTCAAAATTCTTAAATACATTTTGGAGGATAGGGACGGCTGTAAGGGGTGAAAGGGAGGCCGTTTTTAACCTACGTCTATGAGACAGTAAAGGTTAAAAGTTGAATCATTTTCTTACAATTTCTCTTTCTCGGTGTACGGCCACTCCCCAAATTGGAGTCAGTTTTGAACACATTTCAAAATTCTTAAATACATTTTGGAGGACAGGGACGGCTGTAAGGGGTGAAAGGGAGGCCGTTTTTAACCTACGTCTATGAGACAGTAAAGGTTAAAAGTTGAAACATTTTCTTACAATTTCTCTTTCTCGGTGTACTGCCACTCCCCAAATTGGAGTCAGTTTTGAACACATTTCAAAATTCTTAAATACATTTTGGAGGACAGGGACGGCTGTAAGGGGTGAAAGGGAGGCCGTTTTTAACCTACGTCTATGAGACAGTAAAGGTTAAAAGTTGAATCATTTTCTTACAATTTCTCTTTCTCGGTGTACTGCCACTCCCCAAATTGGAGTCAGTTTTGAACACATTTCAAAATTCTTAAATACATTTTGGAGGACAGGGACAGCTGTAAGGGGTGAAAGGGAGGCCGTTTTTAACCTACGTCTATGAGACAGTAAAGGTTAAAAGTTGAATCATTTTCTTACAATTTCTCTTTCTCGGTGTACTGCCACTCCCCAAATTGGAGTCAATTTTGAACACATTTCAAAATTCTTAAATACATTTTGGAGGACAGGGACGGCTGTAAGGGGTGAAAGGGAGGCCGTTTTTAACCTACGTCTATGAGACAGTAAAGGTTAAAAGTTGAATCGTTTTCTTACAATTTCTCTTTCTCGGTGTACTGCCACTCCCCAAATTGGAGTCAGTTTTGAACACATTTAAAAATTCTTAAATACATTTTGGAGGACAGGGACGGCTGTAAGGGAGGCCGTTTTTAACCTACGTCTATGAGACAGTAAAGGTTAAAAGTTGAATCATTTTCTTCTAATTTCTCTTTCTCGGTGTACTGCCACTCCCCAAATTGGAGTCAGTTTTGAACACATTTCAAAATTCTTAAATACATTTTGGAGGATAGGGACGGCTGTAAGGGGTGAAAGGGAGGCCGTTTTTAACCTACGTCTATGAGACAGTAAAGGTTAAAAGTTGAATCATTTTCTTACAATTTCTCTTTCTCGGTGTACGGCCACTCCCCAAATTGGAGTCAGTTTTGAACACATTTCAAAATTCTTAAATACATTTTGGAGGACAGGGACGGCTGTAAGGGGTGAAAGGGAGGCCGTTTTTAACCTACGTCTAAGAGACAGTAAAGGTTAAAAGTTGAATCATTTTCTTACAATTTCTTTTTCTCGGTGTACTGCAACTCCCCAAATTGGAGTCAGTTTTGAACACATTTCAAAATTCTTAAATACATTTTGGAGGACAGGGATGGCTGTAAGGGGTGAAAGGGAGGCCGTTTTTAACCTACGTCTATGAGACAGTAAAGGTTAAAAGTTGAATCATTTTCTTACAATTTCTCTTTCTCGGTGTACTGCCACTCCCCAAATTGGAGTCAGTTTTGAACACATTTCAAAATTCTTAAATACATTTTGGAGGACAGGGACGGCTGTAAGGGGTGAAAGGGAGGCCGTTTTTAACCTACGTCTATGAGACAGTAAAGGTTAAAAGTTGAATCATTTTCTTACAATTTCTCATCCCTGACCTACAGAGAATCGAAAAAAGAATTTACGTAGCTATTTGCCGTAAGACATTCAGGATTGGACCATACACTATTGCCTCTGCGCCAGCATTAAAATTGTTTATTAACTTTGTGACCTTAGTTTGCTGCCATCTTTCTCGGTGTACGGCCACTCCCCAAATTGGAGTCAGTTTTGAACACATTTCAAAATTCTTAAATACATTTTGGAGGATAGGGACGGCTGTAAGGGGTGAAAGGGAGGCCGTTTTTAACCTACGTCTATGAGACAGTAAAGGTTAAAAGTTGAATCATTTTCTTACAATTTCTCTTTCTCGGTGTACGGCCACTCCCCAAATTGGAGTCAGTTTTGAACACATTTCAAAATTCTTAAATACATTTTGGAGGACAGGGACGGCTGTAAGGGGTGAAAGGGAGGCCGTTTTTAACCTACGTCTATGAGACAGTAAAGGTTAAAAGTTTAATCATTTTCTTACAATTTCTCTTTCTCGGTGTACGGCGACTCCCCAAATTGGAGTCAGTTTTGAACACATTTCAAAATTCTTAAATACATTTTGGAGGATAGGGACGGCTGTAAGGGGTGAAAGGGAGGCCGTTTTTAACCTACGTCTATGAGACAGGAAAGGTTAAAAGTTGAATCATTTTCTTACAATTTCTCTTTCTCGGTGTACGGCCACTCCCCAAATTGGAGTCAGTTTTGAACACATTTCAAAATTCTTAAATACATTTTGGAGGACAGGGACGGCTGTAAGGGGTGAAAGGGAGGCCGTTTTTAACCTACGTCTATGAGACAGTAAAGGTTAAAAGTTTAATCATTTTCTTACAATTTCTCTTTCTCGGTGTACGGCCACTCCCCAAATTGGAGTCAGTTTTGAACACATTTCAAAATTCTTAAATACATTTTGGAGGACAGGGACGGCTGTAAGGGGTGAAAGGGAGGCCGTTTTTAACCTACGTCTATGAGACAGTAAAGGTTAAAAGTTGAATCATTTTCTTACAATTTCTCTTTCTTGGTGTACTGCCACTCCCCAAATTGGAGTCAGTTTTGAACACATTTCAAAATTCTTAAATACATTTTGGAGGACAGGGACGGCTGTAAGGGGTGAAAGGGAGGCCGTTTTTAACCTACGTCTATGAGACAGTAAAGGTTAAAAGTTGAATCATTTTCTTACAATTTCTCTTTCTCGGTGTACGGCCACTCCCCAAATTGGAGTCAGTTTTGAACACATTTCAAAATTCTTAAATACATTTTGGAGGACAGGGACGGCTGTAAGGGGTGAAAGGGAGGCCGTTTTTAACCTACGTCTATGAGACAGTAAAGGTTAAAAGTTGAATCATTTTTTTACAATTTCTCTTTCTCGGTGTACTGCCACTCCCCAAATTGGAGTCAGTTTTGAACACATTTCAAAATTCTTAAATACATTTTGGAGGACAGGGACGGCTGTAAGGGGTGAAAGGGAGGCCGTTTTTAACCTACGTCTATGAGACAGTAAAGGTTAAAAGTTGAATCATTTTCTTACAATTTCTCTTTCTCGGTGTACTGCCACTCCCCAAATTGGAGTCAGTTTTGAACACATTTCAAAATTCTTAAATACATTTTGGAGGACAGGGACGGCTGTAAGGGGTGAAAGGGAGGCCGTTTTTAACCTATGTCTATGAGACAGTAAAGGTTAAAAGTTGAATCATTTTCTTACAATTTCTCTTTCTCGGTGTACTGCCACTCCCCAAATTGGAGTCAGTTTTGAACACATTTCAAAATTCTTAAATACATTTTGGAGGACAGGGACGGCTGTAAGGGGTGAAAGGGAGGCCGTTTTTAACCTACGTCTATGAGACAGTAAAGGTTAAAAGTTGAATCATTTTCTTACAATTTCTCTTTCTCGGTGTACTGCCACTCCCCAAATTGGAGTCAGTTTTGAACACATTTCAAAATTCTTAAATACATTTTGGAGGACAGGGACGGCTGTAAGGGGTGAAAGGGAGGCCGTTTTTAACCTACGTCTATGAGACAGTAAAGGTTAAAAGTTGAATCATTTTCTTACAATTTCTCTTTCTCGGTGTACGGCCACTCCCCAAATTGGAGTCAGTTTTGAACACATTTCAAAATTCTTAAATACATTTTGGAGGACAGGGATGGCTGTAAGGGGTGAAAGGGAGGCCGTTTTTAACCTACGTCTATGAGACAGTAAAGGTTAAAAGTTGAATCATTTTCTTACAATTTCTCTTTCTCGGTGTACTGCCACTCCCCAAATTGGAGTCAGTTTTGAACACATTTCAAAATTCTTAAATACATTTTGGAGGACAGGGACGGCTGTAAGGGGTGAAAGGGAGGCCGTTTTTAACCTACGTCTATGAGACAGTAAAGGTTAAAAGTTGAATCATTTTCTTACAATTTCTCTTTCTCGGTGTACTGCCACTCCCCAAATTGGAGTCAGTTTTGAACACATTTCAAAATTCTTAAATACATTTTGGAGGACAGGGACGGCTGTAAGGGGTGAAAGGGAGGCCGTTTTTAACCTACGTCTATGAGACAGTAAAGGTTAAAAGTTGAATCATTTTCTTACAATTTCTCTTTCTCGGTGTACTGCCACTCCCCAAATTGGAGTCAGTTTTGAACACATTTCAAAATTCTTAAATACATTTTGGAGGATAGGGACGGCTGTAAGGGGTGAAAGGGAGGCCGTTTTTAACCTACGTCTATGAAACAGTAAAGGTTAAAAGTTGAATCATTTTCTTACAATTTCTCTTTCTCGGTGTACTGCCACTCCCCAAATTGGAGTCAGTTTTGAACACATTTCAAAATTCTTAAATACATTTTGGAGGACAGGGACGGCTGTAAGGGGTGAAAGGGAGGCCGTTTTTAACCTACGTCTATGAGACAGTAAAGGTTAAAAGTTGAATCATTTTCTTACAATTTCTCTTTCTTGGTGTACTGCCACTCCCCAAATTGGAGTCAGTTTTGAACACATTTCAAAATTCTTAAATACATTTTGGAGGACAGGGACGGCTGTAAGGGGTGAAAGGGAGGCCGTTTTTAACCTACGTCTATGAGACAGTAAAGGTTAAAAGTTGAATCGTTTTCTTACAATTTCTCTTTCTCGGTGTACTGCCACTCCCCAAATTGGAGTCAGTTTTGAACACATTTCAAAATTCTTAAATACATTTTGGAGGACAGGGACGGCTGTAAGGGGTGAAAGGGAGGCCGTTTTTAACCTACGTCTATGAGACAGTAAAGGTTAAAAGTTGAATCATTTTCTTCTAATTTCTCTTTCTCGGTGTACTGCCACTCCCCAAATTGGAGTCAGTTTTGAACACATTTCAAAATTCTTAAATACATTTTGGAGGATAGGGACGGCTGTAAGGGGTGAAAGGGAGGCCGTTTTTAACCTACGTCTATGAGACAGTAAAGGTTAAAAGTTGAATCATTTTCTTACAATTTCTCTTTCTCGGTGTACGGCCACTCCCCAAATTGGAGTCAGTTTTGAACACATTTCAAAATTCTTAAATACATTTTGGAGGACAGGGACGGCTGTAAGGGGTGAAAGGGAGGCCGTTTTTAACCTACGTCTATGAGACAGTAAAGGTTAAAAGTTGAATCATTTTTTTACAATTTCTCTTTCTCGGTGTACTGCCACTCCCCAAATTGGAGTCAGTTTTGAACACATTTCAAAATTCTTAAATACATTTTGGAGGACAGGGACGGCTGTAAGGAGTGAAAGGGAGGCCGTTTTTAACCTACGTCTATGAGACAGTAAAGGTTAAAAGTTGAATCATTTTCTTACAATTTCTCTTTCTCGGTGTACTGCCACTCCCCAAATTGGAGTCAGTTTTGAACACATTTCAAAATTCTTAAATACATTTTGGAGGACAGGGACGGCTGTAAGGGGTGAAAGGGAGGCCGTTTTTAACCTATGTCTATGAGACAGTAAAGGTTAAAAGTTGAATCATTTTCTTACAATTTCTCTTTCTCGGTGTACTGCCACTCCCCAAATTGGAGTCAGTTTTGAACACATTTCAAAATTCTTAAATACATTTTGGAGGACAGGGACGGCTGTAAGGGGTGAAAGGGAGGCCGTTTTTAACCTACGTCTATGAGACAGTAAAGGTTAAAAGTTGAATCATTTTCTTACAATTTCTCTTTCTCGGTGTACTGCCACTCCCCAAATTGGAGTCAGTTTTGAACACATTTCAAAATTCTTAAATACATTTTGGAGGACAGGGACGGCTGTAAGGGGTGAAAGGGAGGCCGTTTTTAACCTACGTCTATGAGACAGTAAAGGTTAAAAGTTGAATCATTTTCTTACAATTTCTCTTTCTCGGTGTACGGCCACTCCCCAAATTGGAGTCAGTTTTAAACACATTTCAAAATTCTTAAATACATTTTGGAGGACAGGGATGGCTGTAAGGGGTGAAAGGGAGGCCGTTTTTAACCTATGTCTATGAGACAGTAAAGGTTAAAAGTTGAATCATTTTCTTACAATTTCTCTTTCTCGGTGTACTGCCACTCCCCAAATTGGAGTCAGTTTTGAACACATTTCAAAATTCTTAAATACATTTTGGAGGACAGGGACGGCTGTAAGGGGTGAAAGGGAGGCCGTTTTTAACCTACGTCTATGAGACAGTAAAGGTTAAAAGTTGAATCATTTTCTTACAATTTCTCTTTCTCGGTGTACTGCCACTCCCCAAATTGGAGTCAGTTTTGAACACATTTCAAAATTCTTAAATACATTTTGGAGGACAGGGACGGCTGTAAGGGGTGAAAGGGAGGCCGTTTTTAACCTACGTCTATGAGACAGTAAAGGTTAAAAGTTGAATCATTTTCTTACAATTTCTCTTTCTCGGTGTACTGCCACTCCCCAAATTGGAGTCAGTTTTGAACACATTTCAAAATTCTTAAATACATTTTGGAGGATAGGGACGGCTGTAAGGGGTGAAAGGGAGGCCGTTTTTAACCTACGTCTATGAAACAGTAAAGGTTAAAAGTTGAATCATTTTCTTACAATTTCTCTTTCACGGTGTACTGCCACTCCCCAAATTGGAGTCAGTTTTGAACACATTTCAAAATTCTTAAATACATTTTGGAGGACAGGGACGGCTGTAAGGGGTGAAAGGGAGGCCGTTTTTAACCTACGTCTATGAGACAGTAAAGGTTAAAAGTTGAATCATTTTCTTACAATTTCTCTTTCTTGGTGTACTGCCACTCCCCAAATTGGAGTCAGTTTTGAACACATTTCAAAATTCTTAAATACATTTTGGAGGACAGGGACGGCTGTAAGGGGTGAAAGGGAGGCCGTTTTTAACCTACGTCTATGAGACAGTAAAGGTTAAAAGTTGAATCGTTTTCTTACAATTTCTCTTTCTCGGTGTACTGCCACTCCCCAAATTGGAGTCAGTTTTGAACACATTTAAAAATTCTTAAATACATTTTGGAGGACAGGGACGGCTGTAAGGGGTGAAAGGGAGGCCGTTTTTAACCTACGTCTATGAGACAGTAAAGGTTAAAAGTTGAATCATTTTCTTCTAATTTCTCTTTCTCGGTGTACTGCCACTCCCCAAATTGGAGTCAGTTTTGAACACATTTCAAAATTCTTAAATACATTTTGGAGGATAGGGACGGCTGTAAGGGGTGAAAGGGAGGCCGTTTTTAACCTACGTCTATGAGACAGTAAAGGTTAAAAGTTGAATCATTTTCTTACAATTTCTCTTTCTCGGTGTACGGCCACTCCCCAAATTGGAGTCAGTTTTGAACACATTTCAAAATTCTTAAATACATTTTGGAGGACAGGGACGGCTGTAAGGGGTGAAAGGGAGGCCGTTTTTAACCTACGTCTATGAGACAGTAAAGGTTAAAAGTTGAATCATTTTCTTACAATTTCTTTTTCTCGGTGTACTGCAACTCCCCAAATTGGAGTCAGTTTTGAACACATTTCAAAATTCTTAAATACATTTTGGAGGACAGGGACGGCTGTAAGGGGTGAAAGGGAGGCCGTTTTTAACCTACGTCTATGAGACAGTAAAGGTTAAAAGTTGAATCATTTTCTTACAATTTCTCTTTCTCGGTGTACTGCCACTCCCCAAATTGGAGTCAGTTTTGAACACATTTCAAAATTCTTAAATACATTTTGGAGGACAGGGACGGCTGTAAGGGGTGAAAGGGAGGCCGTTTTTAACCTACGTCTATGAGACAGTAAAGGTTAAAAGTTGAATCATTTTCTTACAATTTCTCATCCCTGACCTACAGAGAATCGAAAAAAGAATTTACGTAGCTATTTGCCGTAAGACATTCAGGATTGGACCATACACTATTGCCTCTGCGCCAGCATTAAAATTGTTTATTAACTTTGTGACCTTAGTTTGCTGCCATCTTTCTCGGTGTACGGCCACTCCCCAAATTGGAGTCAGTTTTGAACACATTTTAAAATTCTTAAATACATTTTGGAGGATAGGGACGGCTGTAAGGGGTGAAAGGGAGGCCGTTTTTAACCTACGTCTATGAGACAGTAAAGGTTAAAAGTTGAATCATTTTCTTACAATTTCTCTTTCTCGGTGTACGGCCACTCCCCAAATTGGAGTCAGTTTTGAACACATTTCAAAATTCTTAAATACATTTTGGAGGATAGGGACGGCTGTAAGGGGTGAAAGGGAGGCCGTTTTTAACCTACGTCTATGAGACAGTAAAGGTTAAAAGTTGAATCATTTTCTTACAATTTCTCTTTCTCGGTGTACGGCCACTCCCCAAATTGGAGTCAGTTTTGAACACATTTCAAAATTCTTAAATACATTTTGGAGGACAGGGATGGCTGTAAGGGGTGAAAGGGAGGCCGTTTTTAACCTACGTCTATGAGACAGTAAAGGTTAAAAGTTGAATCATTTTCTAACAATTTCTCTTTCTTGGTGTACTGCCACTCCCCAAATTGGAGTCAGTTTTGAACACATTTCAAAATTCTTAAATACATTTTGGAGGACAGGGACGGCTGTAAGGGGTGAAAGGGAGGCCGTTTTTAACCTACGTCTATGAGACAGTAAAGGTTAAAAGTTTAATCATTTTCTTACAATTTCTCTTTCTCGGTGTACGGCCACTCCCCAAATTGGAGTCAGTTTTGAACACATTTCAAAATTCTTAAATACATTTTGGAGGACAGGGATGGCTGTAAGGGGTGAAAGGGAGGCCGTTTTTAACCTACGTCTATGAGACAGTAAAGGTTAAAAGTTGAATCATTTTCTAACAATTTCTCTTTCTTGGTGTACTGCCACTCCCCAAATTGGAGTCAGTTTTGAACACATTTCAAAATTCTTAAATACATTTTGGAGGACAGGGACGGCTGTAAGGGGTGAAAGGGAGGCCGTTTTTAACCTACGTCTATGAGACAGTAAAGGTTAAAAGTTGAATCATTTTCTTACAATTTCTCTTTCTCGGTGTACGGCCACTCCCCAAATTGGAGTCAGTTTTGAACACATTTCAAAATTCTTAAATACATTTTGGAGGACAGGGACGGCTGTAAGGGGTGAAAGGGAGGCCGTTTTTAACCTACGTCTATGAGACAGTAAAGGTTAAAAGTTGAATCATTTTCTTACAATTTCTCTTTCTCGGTGTACTGCCACTCCCCAAATTGGAGTCAGTTTTGAACACATTTCAAAATTCTTAAATACATTTTGGAGGATAGGGACGGCTGTAAGGGGTGAAAGGGAGGCCGTTTTTAACCTACGTCTATGAGACAGTAAAGGTTAAAAGTTGAATCATTTTCTTACAATTTCTCTTTCTCGGTGTAGGCCACTCCCCAAATTGGAGTCAGTTTTGAACACATTTCAAAATTCTTAAATACATTTTGGAGGACAGGGACGGCTGTAAGGGGTGAAAGGGAGGCCGTTTTTAACCTACGTCTATGAGACAGTAAAGGTTAAAAGTTGAATCATTTTCTTACAATTTCTTTTTCTCGGTGTACTGCAACTCCCCAAATTGGAGTCAGTTTTGAACACATTTCAAAATTCTTAAATACATTTTGGAGGACAGGGACGGCTGTAAGGGGTGAAAGGGAGGCCGTTTTTAACCTACGTCTATGAGACAGTAAAGGTTAAAAGTTGAATCATTTTCTTACAATTTCTCTTTCTCGGTGTACTGCCACTCCCCAAATTGGAGTCAGTTTTGAACACATTTCAAAATTCTTAAATACATTTTGGAGGACAGGGACGGCTGTAAGGGGTGAAAGGGAGGCCGTTTTTAACCTACGTCTATGAGACAGTAAAGGTTAAAAGTTGAATCATTTTCTTACAATTTCTCTTTCTCGGTGTACGGCCACTCCCCAAATTGGAGTCAGTTTTGAACACATTTCAAAATTCTTAAATACATTTTGGAGGACAGGGACGGCTGTAAGGGGTGAAAGGGAGGCCGTTTTTAACCTACATCTATGAGACAGTAAAAATTAAAAGTTGAATCATTTTCTTACAATTTCTCATCCCTGACCTGCAGAGAATCGAAAAAAGAATTTACGTAGCTATTTGCCGTAAGACATTCAGGATTGGACCATACACTATTGCCTCTGCGCCAGCATTAAAATTGTTTATTAACTTTGTGACCTTAGTTTGCTGCCATCTTTCTCGGTGTACGGCCACTCCCCAAATTGGAGTCAGTTTTGAACACATTTCAAAATTCTTGAATACATTTTGGATAATAGGGACGGCTGTAAGGGGTGAAAGGGAGGCCGTTTTTAACCTACGTCTATGAGACAGTAAAGGTTAAAAGTTGAATCATTTTCTTACAATTTCTCTTTCTCGGTGTACGGCCACTCCCCAAATTGGAGTCAGTTTTGAACACATTTGAAAATTCTTAAATACATTTTGGAGGATAGGGACGGCTGTAAGGGGTGAAAGGGAGGCCGTTTTTATCCTACGTCTATGAGACAGTAAAGGTTAAAAGTTGAATCATTTTCTTACAATTTCTCTTTCTCGGTGTACTGCCACTCCCCAAATTGGAGTCAGTTTTGAACACATTTCAAAATTCTTAAATACATTTTGGAGGACAGGGACGGCTGTAAGGGGTGAAAGGGAGGCCGTTTTTAACCTACGTCTATGAGACAGTAAAGGTTAAAAGTTGAATCATTTTCTTACAATTTCTCTTTCTCGGTGTACTGCCACTCCCCAAATTGGAGTCAGTTTTGAACACATTTCAAAATTCTTAAATACATTTTGGAGGACAGGGACGGCTGTAAGGGGTGAAAGGGAGGCCGTTTTTAACCTACGTCTATGAGACAGTAAAGGTTAAAAGTTGAATCATTTTCTTACAATTTCTCTTTCTCGGTGTACTGCCACTCCCCAAATTGGAGTCAGTTTTGAACACATTTCAAAATTCTTAAATACATTTTGGAGGACAGGGACGGCTGTAAGGGGTGAAAGGGAGTCTGTTTTTAACCTACGTCTATGAGACAGTAAAGGTTAAAAGTTAAAACATTTTCTTACAATTTCTCTTTCTCGGTGTACTGCCACTCCCCAAATTGGAGTCAGTTTTGAACACATTTCAAAATTCTTAAATACATTTTAGAGGACAGGGACGGCTGTAAGGGGTGAAAGGGAGGCCGTTTTTAACCTACGTCTATGAGACAGTAAAGGTTAAAAGTTGAATCATTTTCTTACAATTTCTCTTTCTCGGTGTACTGCCACTCCCCAAATTGGAGTCAGTTTTGAACACATTTCAAAATTCTTAAATACATTTTGGAGGATAGGGACGGCTGTAAGGGGTGAAAGGGAGGCCGTTTTTAACCTACGTCTATGAAACAGTAAAGGTTAAAAGTTGAATCATTTTCTTACAATTTCTCTTTCTCGGTGTACTGCCACTCCCCAAATTGGAGTCAGTTTTGAACACATTTCAAAATTCTTAAATACATTTTGGAGGACAGGGACGGCTGTAAGGGGTGAAAGGGAGGCCGTTTTTAACCTACGTCTATGAGACAGTAAAGGTTAAAAGTTGAATCATTTTCTTACAATTTCTCTTTCTCGGTGTACTGCCACTCCCCAAATTGGAGTCAGTTTTGAACACATTTCAAAATTCTTAAATACATTTTGGAGGACAGGGACGGCTGTAAGGGGTGAAAGGGAGGCCGTTTTTAACCTACGTCTATGAGACAGTAAAGGTTAAAAGTTGAATCGTTTTCTTACAATTTCTCTTTCTCGGTGTACTGTCACTCCCCAAATTGGAGTCAGTTTTGAACACATTTCAAAATTCTTAAATATATTTTGGAGGACAGGGACGGCTGTAAGGGGTGAAAGGGAGGCCGTTTTTAACCTACGTCTATGAGACAGTAAAGGTTAAAAGTTGAATCATTTTCTTACAATTTCTCTTTCTCGGTGTACTGCCACTCCCCAAATTGGAGTCAGTTTTGAACACATTTCAAAATTCTTAAATACATTTTGGAGGACAGGGACGGCTGTAAGGGGTGAAAGGGAGGCCGTTTTTAACCTACGTCTATGAGACAGTAAAGGTTAAAAGTTGAATCGTTTTCTTACAATTTCTCTTTCTCGGTGTACTGTCACTCCCCAAATTGGAGTCAGTTTTGAACACATTTCAAAATTCTTAAATATATTTTGGAGGACAGGGACGGCTGTAAGGGGTGAAAGGGAGGCCGTTTTTAACCTACGTCTATGAGACAGTAAAGGTTAAAAGTTGAACATTTTCTTACAATTTCTCTTTCTCGGTGTACTGCCACTCCCCAAATTTGAGTCAGTTTTGAACACATTTCAAAATTCTTAAATACATTTTGGAGGACAGGGACGGCTGTAAGGGGTGAAAGGGAGGCCGTTTTTAACCTACGTCTATGAGACAGTAAAGGTTAAAAGTTGAATCGTTTTCTTACAATTTCTCTTTCTCGGTGTACTGTCACTCCCCAAATTGGAGTCAGTTTTGAACACATTTCAAAATTCTTAAATACATTTTGGAGGACAGGGACGGCTGTAAGGGGTGAAAGGGAGGCCGTTTTTAACCTACGTCTATGAGACAGTAAAGGTTAAAAGTTGAATCATTTTCTTCTAATTTCTCTTTCTCGGTGTACTGCCACTCCCCAAATTGGAGTCAGTTTTGAACACATTTCAAAATTCTTAAATATATTTTGGAGGACAGGGACGGCTGTAAGGGGTGAAAGGGAGGCCGTTTTTAACCTACGTCTATGAGACAGTAAAGGTTAAAAGTTGAATCATTTTCTTACAATTTCTCTTTCTCGGTGTACTGCCACTCCCCAAATTGGAGTCAGTTTTGAACACATTTCAAAATTCTTAAATACATTTTGGAGGACAGGGACGGCTGTAAGGGGTGAAAGGGAGGCCGTTTTTAACCTACGTCTATGAGACAGTAAAGGTTAAAAGTTGAATCATTTTCTTACAATTTCTCTTTCTCGGTGTACTGCCACTCCCCAAATTGGAGTCAGTTTTGAACACATTTCAAAATTCTTAAATACATTTTGGAGGACAGGGACGGCTGTAAGGGGTGAAAGGGAGGCCGTTTTTAACCTACGTCTATGAGACAGTAAAGGTTAAAAGTTGAATCATTTTCTTACAATTTTCTTTCTCGGTGTACTGCCACTCCCCAAATTGGAGTCAGTTTTGAACACATTTCAAAATTCTTAAATACATTTTGGAGGACAGGGACGGCTGTAAGGGGTGAAAGGGAGGCCGTTTTTAACCTACGTCTATGAGACAGTAAAGGTTAAAAGTTGAATCATTTTCTTACAAGTTTTTCTTTCTCGGTGTACGGCCACTCCCCAAATTGGAGTCAGTTTTGAACACATTTCAAAATTCTTAAATACATTTTGGAGGACAGGGACGGCTGTAAGGGGTGAAAGGGAGGCCGTTTTTAACCTACGTCTATGAGACAGTAAAGGTTAAAAGTTGAATCATTTTCTTACAATTTCTCATCCCTGACCTACAGAGAATCGAAAAAAGAATTTACGTAGCTATTTGCCGTAAGACATTCAGGAATGGACCATACACTATTGCCTCTGCGCCAGCATTAAAATTGTTTATTAACTTTGTGACCTTAGTTTGCTGCCATCTTTCTCGGTGTACGGCCACTCCCCAAATTGGAGTCAGTTTTGAACACATTTCAAAATTCTTAAATACATTTTGGAGGATAGGGACGGCTGTAAGGGGTGAAAGGGAGGCCGTTTTTAACCTACGTCTATGAGACAGTAAAGGTTAAAAGTTGAATCATTTTCTTACAATTTCTCTTTCTCGGTGTACGGCCACTCCCCAAATTGGAGTCAGTTTTGAACACATTTCAAAATTCTTAAATACATTTTGGAGGACAGGGACGGCTGTAAGGGGTGAAAGGGAGGCCGTTTTTAACCTACGTCTATGAGACAGTAAAGGTTAAAAGTTGAATCATATTCTTACAATTTCTCTTTCTCGGTGTACTGCCACTCCCCAAATTGGAGTCAGTTTTGAACACATTTCAAAATTCTTAAATACATTTTGGAGGACAGGGACGGCTGTAAGGGGTGAAAGGGAGGCCGTTTTTAACCTACGTCTATGAGACAGTAAAGGTTAAAAGTTGAATCATTTTCTTACAATTTCTCTTTCTCGGTTTACTGCCACTCCCCAAATTGGAGTCAGTTTTGAACACATTTCAAAATTCTTAAATACATTTTGGAGGACAGGGACGGCTGTAAGGGGTGAAAGGGAGGCCGTTTTTAACCTACGTCTATGAGACAGTAAAGGTTAAAAGTTGAATCATTTTCTTACAATTTCTCTTTCTCGGTGTACTGCCACTCCCCAAATTTGAGTCAGTTTTGAACACATTTCAAAATTCTTAAATACATTTTGGAGGACAGGGACGGCTGTAAGGGGTGAAAGGGAGGCCGTTTTTAACCTACGTCTATGAGACAGTAAAGGTTAAAAGTTGAATCATTTTCTTACAATTTCTCTTTCTCGGTGTACTGCCACTCCCCAAATTTGAGTCAGTTTTGAACACATTTCAAAATTCTTAAATACATTTTGGAGGACAGGGACGGCTGTAAGGGGTGAAAGGGAGGCCGTTTTTAACCTACATCTATGAGACAGTAAAGGTTAAAAGTTGAATCATTTTCTTACAATTTCTCTTTCTCGATGTATTGCCACTCCCCAAATTGGAGTCAGTTTTGATTTCAAAATTCTTAAATACATTTTGGAGGACAGGGACGGCTGTAAAGGGTGAAAGGGAGGCCGTTTTTTAACCTATGTCTATGAGACAGTAAAGGTTAAAAGTTGAATCATTTTCTTACAATTTCTCTTTCTCGGTGTACTGCCACTCCCCAAATTGGAGTCAGTTTTGAACACATTTCAAAATTCTTAAATACATTTTGGAGGACAGGGACGGCTGTAAGGGGTGAAAGGGAGGCCGTTTTTAACCTACGTCTATGAGACAGTAAAGGTTAAAAGTTGAATCATTTTCTTACAATTTCTCTTTCTCGGTGTACTGCCACTCCCCAAATTGGAGTCAGTTTTGAACACATTTCAAAATTCTTAAATACATTTTGGAGGACAGGGACGGCTGTAAGGGGTGAAAGGGAGGCCGTTTTTAACCTACGTCTATGAGACAGTAAAGGTTAAAAGTTGAATCATTTTCTTACAATTTCTCTTTCTCGGTGTACGGCCACTCCCCAAATTGGAGTCAGTTTTGAACACATTTCAAAATTCTTAAATACATTTTGGAGGACAGGGATGGCTGTAAGGGGTGAAAGGGAGGCCGTTTTTAACCTACGTCTATGAGACAGTAAAGGTTAAAAGTTGAATCATTCTCTTACAATTTCTCTTTCTCGGTGTACTGCCACTCCCCAAATTGGAGTCTGTTTTGAACACATTTCAAAATTCTTAAATACATTTTGGAGGACAGGGACGGCTGTAAGGGGTGAAAGGGAGGCCGTTTTTAACCTACGTCTATGAGACAGTAAAGGTTAAAAGTTGAATCATTTTCTTACAATTTCTCTTTCTCGGTGTACTGCCACTCCCCAAATTGGAGTCAGTTTTGAACACATTTCAAAATTCTTAAATACATTTTGGAGGACAGGGACGGCTGTAAGGGGTGAAAGGGAGGCCGTTTTTAACCTACGTCTATGAGACAGTAAAGGTTAAAAGTTGAATCATTTTCTTACAATTTCTCTTTCTCGGTGTACTGCCACTCCCCAAATTGGAGTCAGTTTTGAACACATTTCAAAATTCTTAAATACATTTTGGAGGATAGGGACGGCTGTAAGGGGTGAAAGGGAGGCCGTTTTTAACCTACGTCTATGAAACAGTAAAGGTTAAAAGTTGAATCATTTTCTTACAATTTCTCTTTCTCGGTGTACTGCCACTCCCCAAATTGGAGTCAGTTTTGAACACATTTCAAAATTCTTAAATACATTTTGGAGGACAGGGACGGCTGTAAGGGGTGAAAGGGAGGCCGTTTTTAACCTACGTCTATGAGACAGTAAAGGTTAAAAGTTGAATCATTTTCTTACAATTTCTCTTTCTCGGTGTACTGCCACTCCCCAAATTGGAGTCAGTTTTGAACACATTTCAAAATTCTTAAATACATTTTGGAGGACAGGGACGGCTGTAAGGGGTGAAAGGGAGGCCGTTTTTAACCTACGTCTATGAGACAGTAAAGGTTAAAAGTTGAATCGTTTTCTTACAATTTCTCTTTCTCGGTGTACTGCCACTCCCCAAATTGGAGTCAGTTTTGAACACATTTAAAAATTCTTAAATACATTTTGGAGGACAGGGACGGCTGTAAGGGGTGAAAGGGAGGCTGTTTTTAACCTACGTCTATGAGATAGTAAAGGTTAAAAGTTGAATCATTTTCTTCTAATTTCTCTTTCTCGGTGTACTGCCACTCCCCAAATTGGAGTCAGTTTTGAACACATTTCAAAATTCTTAAATACATTTTGGAGGATAGGGACGGCTGTAAGGGGTGAAAGGGAGGCCGTTTTTAACCTACGTCTATGAGACAGTAAAGGTTAAAAGTTGAATCATTTTCTTACAATTTCTCTTTCTCGGTGTACGGCCACTCCCCAAATTGGAGTCAGTTTTGAACACATTTCAAAATTCTTAAATACATTTTGGAGGACAGGGACGGCTGTAAGGGGTGAAAGGGAGGCCGTTTTTAACCTACGTCTATGAGACAGTAAAGGTTAAAAGTTGAATCATTTTCTTACAATTTCTTTTTCTCGGTGTACTGCAACTCCCCAAATTGGAGTCAGTTTTGAACACATTTCAAAATTCTTAAATACATTTTGGAGGACAGGGACGGCTGTAAGGGGTGAAAGGGAGGCCGTTTTTAACCTACGTACATGAGACAGTAAAGGTTAAAAGTTGAATCATTTTCTTACAATTTCTCTTTCTCGGTGTACTGCCACTCCCCAAATTGGAGTCAGTTTTGAACACATTTCAAAATTCTTAAATACATTTTGGAGGACAGGGACGGCTGTAAGGGGTGAAAGGGAGGCCGTTTTTAACCTACGTCTATGAGACAGTAAAGGTTAAAAGTTTAATCATTTTCTTACAATTTCTCTTTCTCGGTGTACGGCCACTCCCCAAATTGGAGTCAGTTTTGAACACATTTCAAAATTCTTAAATACATTTTGGAGGACAGGGACGGCTGTAAGGGGTGAAAGGGAGGCCGTTTTTAACCTACGTCTATGAGACAGTAAAGGTTAAAAGTTGAATCATTTTCTTACAATTTCTCTTTCTTGGTGTACTGCCACTCCCCAAATTGGAGTCAGTTTTGAACACATTTCAAAATTCTTAAATACATTTTGGAGGACAGGGACGGCTGTAAGGGGTGAAAGGGAGGCCGTTTTTAACCTACGTCTATGAGACAGTAAAGGTTAAAAGTTGAATCATTTTCTTACAATTTCTCTTTCTCGGTGTACGGCCACTCCCCAAATTGGAGTCAGTTTTGAACACATTTCAAAATTCTTAAATACATTTTGGAGGACAGGGACGGCTGTAAGGGGTGAAAGGGAGGCCGTTTTTAACCTATGTCTATGAGACAGTAAAGGTTAAAAGTTGAATCATTTTCTTACAATTTCTCTTTCTCGGTGTACTGCCACTCCCCAAATTGGAGTCAGTTTTGAACACATTTCAAAATTCTTAAATACATTTTGGAGGACAGGGACGGCTGTAAGGAGTGAAAGGGAGGCCATTTTTAACCTACGTCTATGAGACAGTAAAGGTTAAAAGTTGAATCATTTTCTTACAATTTCTCTTTCTCGGTGTACGGCCACTCCCCAAATTGGAGTCAGTTTTGAACATATTTCAAAATTCTTAAATACATTTTGGAGGACAGGGACGGCTATAAGGGGTGAAAGGGAGGCCGTTTTTAACCTACATCTATGAGACAGTAAAGGTTAAAAGTTGAATCATTTTCTTACAATTTCTCTTTCTCGGTGTACTGCCACTCCCCAAATTGGAGTCAGTTTTGAACACATTTCAAAATTCTTAAATACATTTTGGAGGACAGGGACGGCTGTAAGGGGTGAAAGGGAGGCCGTTTTTAACCTATGTCTATGAGACAGTAAAGGTTAAAAGTTGAATCATTTTCTTACAATTTCTCTTTCTCGGTGTACGGCCACTCCCCAAATTGGAGTCAGTTTTGAACACATTTCAAAATTCTTAAATACATTTTGGAGGACAGGGACGGCTGTAAGGGGTGAAAGGGAGGCCGTTTTTAACCTACGTCTATGAGACAGTAAAGGTTAAAAGTTGAATCATTTTCTTACAATTTCTCTTTCTTGGTGTACTGCCACTCCCCAAATTGGAGTCAGTTTTGAACACATTTCAAAATTCTTAAATACATTTTGGAGGACAGGGACGGCTGTAAGGGGTGAAAGGGAGGCCGTTTTTAACCTACGTCTATGAGACAGTAAAGGTTAAAAGTTGAATCATTTTCTTACAATTTCTCTTTCTCGGTGTACGGCCACTCCCCAAATTGGAGTCAGTTTTGAACACATTTCAAAATTCTTAAATACATTTTGGAGGACAGGGACGGCTGTAAGGGGTGAAAGGGAGGCCGTTTTTAACCTATGTCTATGAGACAGTAAAGGTTAAAAGTTGAATCATTTTCTTACAATTTCTCTTTCTCGGTGTACTGCCACTCCCCAAATTGGAGTCAGTTTTGAACACATTTCAAAATTCTTAAATACATTTTGGAGGACAGGGACGGCTGTAAGGAGTGAAAGGGAGGCCATTTTTAACCTACGTCTATGAGACAGTAAAGGTTAAAAGTTGAATCATTTTCTTACAATTTCTCTTTCTCGGTGTACGGCCACTCCCCAAATTGGAGTCAGTTTTGAACATATTTCAAAATTCTTAAATACATTTTGGAGGACAGGGACGGCTATAAGGGGTGAAAGGGAGGCCGTTTTTAACCTACATCTATGAGACAGTAAAGGTTAAAAGTTGAATCATTTTCTTACAATTTCTCTTTCTCGGTGTACTGCCACTCCCCAAATTGGAGTCAGTTTTGAACACATTTCAAAATTCTTAAATACATTTTGGAGGACAGGGACGGCTGTAAGGGGTGAAAGGGAGGCCGTTTTTAACCTATGTCTATGAGACAGTAAAGGTTAAAAGTTGAATCATTTTCTTACAATTTCTCTTTCTCGGTGTACGGCCACTCCCCAAATTGGAGTCAGTTTTGAACACATTTCAAAATTCTTAAATACATTTTGGAGGACAGGGACGGCTGTAAGGGGTGAAAGGGAGGCCGTTTTTAACCTACGTCTATGAGACAGTAAAGGTTAAAAGTTGAATCATTTTCTTACAATTTCTCTTTCTCGGTGTACTGCCACTCCCCAAATTGGAGTCAGTTTTGAACACATTTCAAAATTCTTAAATACATTTTGGAGGACAGGGACGGCTGTAAGGGGTGAAAGGGAGGCCGTTTTTAACCTACGTACATGAGACAGTAAAGGTTAAAAGTTGAATCGTTTTCTTACAATTTCTCTTTCCCGGTGTACTGCCACTCCCCAAATTGGAGTCAGTTTTGAACACATTTAAAAATTCTTAAATACATTTTGGAGGACAGGGACGGCTGTAAGGGGTGAAAGGGAGGCCGTTTTTAACCTACGTCTATGAGACAGTAAAGGTTAAAAGTTGAATCATTTTCTTCTAATTTCTCTTTCTCGGTGTACTGCCACTCCCCAAATTGGAGTCAGTTTTGAACACATTTCAAAATTCTTAAATACATTTTGGAGGATAGGGACGGCTGTAAGGGGTGAAAGGGAGGCCGTTTTTAACCTACGTCTATGAGACAGTAAAGGTTAAAAGTTGAATCATTTTCTTACAATTTCTCTTTCTCGGTGTACGGCCACTCCCCAAATTGGAGTCAGTTTTGAACACATTTCAAAATTCTTAAATACATTTTGGAGGACAGGGACGGCTGTAAGGGGTGAAAGGGAGGCCGTTTTTAACCTACGTCTATGAGACAGTAAAGGTTAAAAGTTGAATCATTTCTTACAATTTCTTTTTCTCGGTGTACTGCAACTCCCCAAATTGGAGTCAGTTTTGAACACATTTCAAAATTCTTAAATACATTTTGGAGGACAGGGACGGCTGTAAGGGGTGAAAGGGAGGCCGTTTTTAACCTACGTCTATGAGACAGTAAAGGTTAAAAGTTGAATCATTTTCTTACAATTTCTCTTTCTCGGTGTACTGCCACTCCCCAAATTGGAGTCAGTTTTGAACACATTTCAAAATTCTTAAATACATTTTGGAGGACAGGGACGGCTGTAAGGGGTGAAAGGGAGGCCGTTTTTAACCTACGTCTATGAGACAGTAAAGGTTAAAAGTTGAATCATTTTCTTACAATTTCTCATCCCTGACCTACAGAGAATCGAAAAAAGAATTTACGTAGCTATTTGCCGTAAGACATTCAGGATTGGACCATACACTATTGCCTCTGCGCCAGCATTAAAATTGTTTATTAACTTTGTGACCTTAGTTTGCTGCCATCTTTCTCGGTGTACGGCCACTCCCCAAATTGGAGTCAGTTTTGAACACATTTCAAAATTCTTAAATACATTTTGGAGGATAGGGACGGCTGTAAGGGGTGAAAGGGAGGCCGTTTTTAACCTACGTCTATGAGACAGTAAAGGTTAAAAGTTGAATCATTTTCTTACAATTTCTCTTTCTCGGTGTACGGCCACTCCCCAAATTGGAGTCAGTTTTGAACACATTTCAAAATTCTTAAATACATTTTGGAGGACAGGGACGGCTGTAAGGGGTGAAAGGGAGGTCGTTTTTAACCTACGTCTATGAGACAGTAAAGGTTAAAAGTTTAATCATTTTCTTACAATTTCTCTTTCTCGGTGTACTGCCACTCCCCAAATTGGAGTCAGTTTTGAACACATTTCAAAATTCTTAAATACATTTTGGAGGACAGGGACGGCTGTAAGGGGTGAAAGGGAGGCCGTTTTTAACCTACGTCTATGAGACAGTAAAGGTTAAAAGTTGAATCATTTTCTTACAATTTCTCTTTCTCGGTGTACGGCCACTCCCCAAATTGGAGTCAGTTTTGAACACATTTCAAAATTCTTAAATACATTTTGGAGGACAGGGACGGCTGTAAGGGGTGAAAGGGAGGCCGTTTTTAACCTACATCTATGAGACAGTAAAAATTAAAAGTTGAATCATTTTCTTACAATTTCTCATCCCTGACCTGCAGAGAATCGAAAAAAGAATTTACGTAGCTATTTGCCGTAAGACATTCAGGATTGGACCATACACTATTGCCTCTGCGCCAGCATTAAAATTGTTTATTAACTTTGTGACCTTAGTTTGCTGCCATCTTTCTCGGTGTACGGCCACTCCCCAAATTGGAGTCAGTTTTGAACACATTTCAAAATTCTTAAATACATTTTGGATAATAGGGACGGCTGTAAGGGGTGAAAGGGAGGCCGTTTTTAACCTACGTCTATGAGACAGTAAAGGTTAAAAGTTGAATCATTTTCTTACAATTTCTCTTTCTCGGTGTACGGCCACTCCCCAAATTGGAGTCAGTTTTGAACACATTTGAAAATTCTTAAATACATTTTGGAGGATAGGGACGGCTGTAAGGGGTGAAAGGGAGGCCGTTTTTATCCTACGTCTATGAGACAGTAAAGGTTAAAAGTTGAATCATTTTCTTACAATTTCTCTTTCTCGGTGTACTGCCACTCCCCAAATTGGAGTCAGTTTTGAACACATTTCAAAATTCTTAAATACATTTTGGAGGACAGGGACGGCTGTAAGGGGTGAAAGGGAGGCCGTTTTTAACCTACGTCTATGAGACAGTAAAGGTTAAAAGTTGAATCATTTTCTTACAATTTCTCTTTCTCGGTGTACTGCCACTCCCCAAATTGGAGTCAGTTTTGAACACATTTCAAAATTCTTAAATACATTTTGGAGGACAGGGACGGCTGTAAGGGGTGAAAGGGAGGCCGTTTTTAACCTACGTCTATGAGACAGTAAAGGTTAAAAGTTGAATCATTTTCTTACAATTTCTCATCCCTGACCTACAGAGAATCGAAAAAAGAATTTACGTAGCTATTTGCCGTAAGACATTCAGGATTGGACCATACACTATTGCCTCTGCGCCAGCATTAAAATTGTTTATTAACTTTGTGACCTTAGTTTGCTGCCATCTTTCTCGGTGTACGGCCACTCCCCAAATTGGAGTCAGTTTTGAACACATTTCAAAATTCTTAAATACATTTTGGAGGATAGGGACGGCTGTAAGGGGTGAAAGGGAGGCCGTTTTTAACCTACGTCTATGAGACAGTAAAGGTTAAAAGTTGAATCATTTTCTTACAATTTCTCTTTCTCGGTGTACGGCCACTCCCCAAATTGGAGTCAGTTTTGAACACATTTCAAAATTCTTAAATACATTTTGGAGGATAGGGACGGCTGTAAGGGGTGAAAGGGAGGCCGTTTTTAACCTACGTCTATGAAACAGTAAAGGTTAAAAGTTGAATCATTTTCTTACAATTTCTCTTTCTCGGTGTACTGCCACTCCCCAAATTGGAGTCAGTTTTGAACACATTTCAAAATTCTTAAATACATTTTGGAGGACAGGGACGGCTGTAAGGGGTGAAAGGGAGGCCGTTTTTAACCTACGTCTATGAGACAGTAAAGGTTAAAAGTTGAATCATTTTCTTACAATTTCTCTTTCTCGGTGTACTGCCACTCCCCAAATTGGAGTCAGTTTTGAACACATTTCAAAATTCTTAAATACATTTTGGAGGACAGGGACGGCTGTAAGGGGTGAAAGGGAGGCCGTTTTTAACCTACATCTATGAGACAGTAAAAATTAAAAGTTGAATCATTTTCTTACAATTTCTCATCCCTGACCTGCAGAGAATCGAAAAAAGAATTTACGTAGCTATTTGCCGTAAGACATTCAGGATTGGACCATACACTATTGCCTCTGCGCCAGCATTAAAATTGTTTATTAACTTTGTGACCTTAGTTTGCTGCCATCTTTCTCGGTGTACGGCCACTCCCCAAATTGGAGTCAGTTTTGAACACATTTCAAAATTCTTAAATACATTTTGGATAATAGGGACGGCTGTAAGGGGTGAAAGGGAGGCCGTTTTTAACCTACGTCTATGAGACAGTAAAGGTTAAAAGTTGAATCATTTTCTTACAATTTCTCTTTCTCGGTGTACGGCCACTCCCCAAATTGGAGTCAGTTTTGAACACATTTGAAAATTCTTAAATACATTTTGGAGGATAGGGACGGCTGTAAGGGGTGAAAGGGAGGCCGTTTTTATCCTACGTCTATGAGACAGTAAAGGTTAAAAGTTGAATCATTTTCTTACAATTTCTCTTTCTCGGTGTACTGCCACTCCCCAAATTGGAGTCAGTTTTGAACACATTTCAAAATTCTTAAATACATTTTGGAGGACAGGGACGGCTGTAAGGGGTGAAAGGGAGGCCGTTTTTAACCTACGTCTATGAGACAGTAAAGGTTAAAAGTTGAATCATTTTCTTACAATTTCTCTTTCTCGGTGTACTGCCACTCCCCAAATTGGAGTCAGTTTTGAACACATTTCAAAATTCTTAAATACATTTTGGAGGACAGGGACGGCTGTAAGGGGTGAAAGGGAGGCCGTTTTTAACCTACGTCTATGAGACAGTAAAGGTTAAAAGTTGAATCATTTTCTTACAATTTCTCTTTCTCGGTGTACTGCCACTCCCCAAATTGGAGTCAGTTTTGAACACATTTCAAAATTCTTAAATACATTTTGGAGGACAGGGACGGCTGTAAGGGGTGAAAGGGAGTCTGTTTTTAACCTACGTCTATGAGACAGTAAAGGTTAAAAGTTAAAACATTTTCTTACAATTTCTCTTTCTCGGTGTACTGCCACTCCCCAAATTTGGAGGATAGGGACGGCTGTAAGGGGTGAAAGGGAGGCCGTTTTTAACCTACGTCTATGAGACAGTAAAGGTTAAAAGTTGAATCATTTTCTTACAATTTCTCTTTCTCGGTGTACTGCCACTCCCCAAATTGGAGTCAGTTTTGAACACATTTCAAAATTCTTAAATACATTTTGGAGGACAGGGACGGCTGTAAGGGGTGAAAGGGAGTATGTTTTTAACCTACGTCTATGAGACAGTAAAGGTTAAAAGTTAAAACATTTTCTTACAATTTCTCTTTCTCGGTGTACTGCCACTCCCCAAATTGGAGTCAGTTTTGAACACATTTCAAAATTCTTAAATACATTTTAGAGGACAGGGACGGCTGTAAGGGGTGAAAGGGAGGCCGTTTTTAACCTACGTCTATGAGACAGTAAAGGTTAAAAGTTGAATCATTTTCTTACAATTTCTCTTTCTCGGTGTACTGCCACTCCCCAAATTGGAGTCAGTTTTGAACACATTTCAAAATTCTTAAATACATTTTGGAGGATAGGGACGGCTGTAAGGGGTGAAAGGGAGGCCGTTTTTAACCTACGTCTATGAAACAGTAAAGGTTAAAAGTTGAATCATTTTCTTACAATTTCTCTTTCTCGGTGTACTGCCACTCCCCAAATTGGAGTCAGTTTTGAACACATTTCAAAATTCTTAAATACATTTTGGAGGACAGGGACGGCTGTAAGGGGTGAAAGGGAGGCCGTTTTTAACCTACGTCTATGAGACAGTAAAGGTTAAAAGTTGAATCATTTTCTTACAATTTCTCTTTCTCGGTGTACGGCCACTCCCCAAATTGGAGTCAGTTTTGAACACATTTCAAAATTCTTAAATACATTTTGGAGGACAGGGACGGCTGTAAGGGGTGAAAGGGAGGCCGTTTTTAACCTACATCTATGAGACAGTAAAGGTTAAAAGTTGAATCGTTTTCTTACAATTTCTCTTTCTCGGTGTACTGTCACTCCCCAAATTGGAGTCAGTTTTGAACACATTTCAAAATTCTTAAATATATTTTGGAGGACAGGGACGGCTGTAAGGGGTGAAAGGGAGGCCGTTTTTAACCTACGTCTATGAGACAGTAAAGGTTAAAAGTTGAATCATTTTCTTACAATTTCTCTTTCTCGGTGTACTGCCACTCCCCAAATTGGAGTCAGTTTTGAACACATTTCAAAATTCTTAAATACATTTTGGAGGACAGGGACGGCTGTAAGGGGTGAAAGGGAGGCCGTTTTTAACCTACGTCTATGAGACAGTAAAGGTTAAAAGTTGAACATTTTCTTACAATTTCTCTTTCTCGGTGTACTGCCACTCCCCAAATTTGAGTCAGTTTTGAACACATTTCAAAATTCTTAAATACATTTTGGAGGACAGGGACGGCTGTAAGGGGTGAAAGGGAGGCCGTTTTTAACCTACGTCTATGAGACAGTAAAGGTTAAAAGTTGAATCGTTTTCTTACAATTTCTCTTTCTCGGTGTACTGTCACTCCCCAAATTGGAGTCAGTTTTGAACACATTTCAAAATTCTTAAATACATTTTGGAGGACAGGGACGGCTGTAAGGGGTGAAAGGGAGGCCGTTTTTAACCTACGTCTATGAGACAGTAAAGGTTAAAAGTTGAATCATTTTCTTCTAATTTCTCTTTCTCGGTGTACTGCCACTCCCCAAATTGGAGTCAGTTTTGAACACATTTCAAAATTCTTAAATATATTTTGGAGGACAGGGACGGCTGTAAGGGGTGAAAGGGAGGCCGTTTTTAACCTACGTCTATGAGACAGTAAAGGTTAAAAGTTGAATCATTTTCTTACAATTTCTCTTTCTCGGTGTACTGCCACTCCCCAAATTGGAGTCAGTTTTGAACACATTTCAAAATTCTTAAATATATTTTGGAGGACAGGGACGGCTGTAAGGGGTGAAAGGGAGGCCGTTTTTAACCTACGTCTATGAGACAGTAAAGGTTAAAAGTTGAATCATTTTCTTACAATTTCTCTTTCTCGGTGTACTGCCACTCCCCAAATTGGAGTCAGTTTTGAACACATTTCAAAATTCTTAAATACATTTTGGAGGACAGGGACGGCTGTAAGGGGTGAAAGGGAGGCCGTTTTTAACCTACGTCTATGAGACAGTAAAGGTTAAAAGTTGAATCATTTTCTTACAATTTTCTTTCTCGGTGTACTGCCACTCCCCAAATTGGAGTCAGTTTTGAACACATTTCAAAATTCTTAAATACATTTTGGAGGACAGGGACGGCTGTAAGGGGTGAAAGGGAGGCCGTTTTTAACCTACGTCTATGAGACAGTAAAGGTTAAAAGTTGAATCATTTTCTTACAAGTTTTTCTTTCTCGGTGTACGGCCACTCCCCAAATTGGAGTCAGTTTTGAACACATTTCAAAATTCTTAAATACATTTTGGAGGACAGGGACGGCTGTAAGGGGTGAAAGGGAGGCCGTTTTTAACCTACGTCTATGAGACAGTAAAGGTTAAAAGTTGAATCATTTTCTTACAATTTCTCATCCCTGACCTACAGAGAATCGAAAAAAGAATTTACGTAGCTATTTGCCGTAAGACATTCAGGATTGGACCATACACTATTGCCTCTGCGCCAGCATTAAAATTGTTTATTAACTTTGTGACCTTAGTTTGCTGCCATCTTTCTCGGTGTACGGCCACTCCCCAAATTGGAGTCAGTTTTGAACACATTTCAAAATTCTTAAATACATTTTGGAGGATAGGGACAGCTGTAAGGGGTGAAAGGGAGGCCGTTTTTAACCTACGTCTATGAGACAGTAAAGGTTAAAAGTTGAATCATTTTCTTACAATTTCTCTTTCTCGGTGTACGGCCACTCCCCAAATTGGAGTCAGTTTTGAACACATTTCAAAATTCTTAAATACATTTTGGAGGACAGGGACGGCTGTAAGGGGTGAAAGGGAGGCCGTTTTTAACCTACGTCTATGAGACAGTAAAGGTTAAAAGTTGAATCATTTTCTTACAATTTCTCTTTCTCGGTGTACTGCCACTCCCCAAATTGGAGTCAGTTTTGAACACATTTCAAAATTCTTAAATACATTTTGGAGGACAGGGACGGCTGTAAGGGGTGAAAGGGAGTCTGTTTTTAACCTACGTCTATGAGACAGTAAAGGTTAAAAGTTAAAACATTTTCTTACAATTTCTCTTTCTCGGTGTACTGCCACTCCCCACATTGGAGTCAGTTTTGAACACATTTCAAAATTCTTAAATACATTTTAGAGGACAGGGACGGCTGTAAGGGGTGAAAGGGAGGCCGTTTTTAACCTACGTCTATGAGACAGTAAAGGTTAAAAGTTGAATCATTTTCTTACAATTTCTCTTTCTCGGTGTACTGCCACTCCCCAAATTGGAGTCAGTTTTGAACACATTTCAAAATTCTTAAATACATTTTGGAGGATAGGGACGGCTGTAAGGGGTGAAAGGGAGGCCGTTTTTAACCTACGTCTATGAAACAGTAAAGGTTAAAAGTTGAATCATTTTCTTACAATTTCTCTTTCTCGGTGTACTGCCACTCCCCAAATTGGAGTCAGTTTTGAACACATTTCAAAATTCTTAAATACATTTTGGAGGACAGGGACGGCTGTAAGGGGTGAAAGGGAGGCCGTTTTTAACCTACGTCTATGAGACAGTAAAGGTTAAAAGTTGAATCATTTTCTTACAATTTCTCTTTCTCGGTGTACTGCCACTCCCCAAATTGGAGTCAGTTTTGAACACATTTCAAAATTCTTAAATACATTTTGGAGGACAGGGACGGCTGTAAGGGGTGAAAGGGAGGCCGTTTTTAACCTACGTCTATGAGACAGTAAAGGTTAAAAGTTGAATCGTTTTCTTACAATTTCTCTTTCTCGGTGTACTGCCACTCCCCAAATTGGAGTCAGTTTTGAACACATTTCAAAATTCTTAAATACATTTTGGAGGACAGGGACGGCTGTAAGGGGTGAAAGGGAGGCCGTTTTTAACCTACGTCTATGAGACAGTAAAGGTTAAAAGTTGAATCGTTTTCTTACAATTTCTCTTTCTCGGTGTACTGTCACTCCCCAAATTGGAGTCAGTTTTGAACACATTTCAAAATTCTTAAATATATTTTGGAGGACAGGGACGGCTGTAAGGGGTGAAAGGGAGGCCGTTTTTAACCTACGTCTATGAGACAGTAAAGGTTAAAAGTTGAATCATTTTCTTACAATTTCTCTTTCTCGGTGTACTGCCACTCCCCAAATTGGAGTCAGTTTTGAACACATTTCAAAATTCTTAAATACATTTTGGAGGACAGGGACGGCTGTAAGGGGTGAAAGGGAGGCCGTTTTTAACCTACGTCTATGAGACAGTAAAGGTTAAAAGTTGAATCATTTTCTTACAATTTCTCTTTCTCGGTGTACTGCCACTCCCCAAATTGGAGTCAGTTTTGAACACATTTCAAAATTCTTAAATACATTTTGGAGGACAGGGACGGCTGTAAGGGGTGAAAGGGAGTATGTTTTTAACCTACGTCTATGAGACAGTAAAGGTTAAAAGTTAAAACATTTTCTTACAATTTCTCTTTCTCGGTGTACTGCCACTCCCCAAATTGGAGTCAGTTTTGAACACATTTCAAAATTCTTAAATACATTTTAGAGGACAGGGACGGCTGTAAGGGGTGAAAGGGAGGCCGTTTTTAACCTACGTCTATGAGACAGTAAAGGTTAAAAGTTGAATCATTTTCTTACAATTTCTCTTTCTCGGTGTACTGCCACTCCCCAAATTGGAGTCAGTTTTGAACACATTTCAAAATTCTTAAATACATTTTGGAGGATAGGGACGGCTGTAAGGGGTGAAAGGGAGGCCGTTTTTAACCTACGTCTATGAAACAGTAAAGGTTAAAAGTTGAATCATTTTCTTACAATTTCTCTTTCTCGGTGTACTGCCACTCCCCAAATTGGAGTCAGTTTTGAACACATTTCAAAATTCTTAAATACATTTTGGAGGACAGGGACGGCTGTAAGGGGTGAAAGGGAGGCCGTTTTTAACCTACGTCTATGAGACAGTAAAGGTTAAAAGTTGAATCATTTTCTTACAATTTCTCTTTCTCGGTGTACGGCCACTCCCCAAATTGGAGTCAGTTTTGAACACATTTCAAAATTCTTAAATACATTTTGGAGGACAGGGACGGCTGTAAGGGGTGAAAGGGAGGCCGTTTTTAACCTACATCTATGAGACAGTAAAGGTTAAAAGTTGAATCGTTTTCTTACAATTTCTCTTTCTCGGTGTACTGTCACTCCCCAAATTGGAGTCAGTTTTGAACACATTTCAAAATTCTTAAATATATTTTGGAGGACAGGGACGGCTGTAAGGGGTGAAAGGGAGGCCGTTTTTAACCTACGTCTATGAGACAGTAAAGGTTAAAAGTTGAATCATTTTCTTACAATTTCTCTTTCTCGGTGTACTGCCACTCCCCAAATTGGAGTCAGTTTTGAACACATTTCAAAATTCTTAAATACATTTTGGAGGACAGGGACGGCTGTAAGGGGTGAAAGGGAGGCCGTTTTTAACCTACGTCTATGAGACAGTAAAGGTTAAAAGTTGAACATTTTCTTACAATTTCTCTTTCTCGGTGTACTGCCACTCCCCAAATTTGAGTCAGTTTTGAACACATTTCAAAATTCTTAAATACATTTTGGAGGACAGGGACGGCTGTAAGGGGTGAAAGGGAGGCCGTTTTTAACCTACGTCTATGAGACAGTAAAGGTTAAAAGTTGAATCGTTTTCTTACAATTTCTCTTTCTCGGTGTACTGTCACTCCCCAAATTGGAGTCAGTTTTGAACACATTTCAAAATTCTTAAATACATTTTGGAGGACAGGGACGGCTGTAAGGGGTGAAAGGGAGGCCGTTTTTAACCTACGTCTATGAGACAGTAAAGGTTAAAAGTTGAATCATTTTCTTCTAATTTCTCTTTCTCGGTGTACTGCCACTCCCCAAATTGGAGTCAGTTTTGAACACATTTCAAAATTCTTAAATATATTTTGGAGGACAGGGACGGCTGTAAGGGGTGAAAGGGAGGCCGTTTTTAACCTACGTCTATGAGACAGTAAAGGTTAAAAGTTGAATCATTTTCTTACAATTTCTCTTTCTCGGTGTACTGCCACTCCCCAAATTGGAGTCAGTTTTGAACACATTTCAAAATTCTTAAATACATTTTGGAGGACAGGGACGGCTGTAAGGGGTGAAAGGGAGGCCGTTTTTAACCTACGTCTATGAGACAGTAAAGGTTAAAAGTTGAATCATTTTCTTACAATTTCTCTTTCTCGGTGTACTGCCACTCCCCAAATTGGAGTCAGTTTTGAACACATTTCAAAATTCTTAAATACATTTTGGAGGACAGGGACGGCTGTAAGGGGTGAAAGGGAGGCCGTTTTTAACCTACGTCTATGAGACAGTAAAGGTTAAAAGTTGAATCATTTTCTTACAATTTTCTTTCTCGGTGTACTGCCACTCCCCAAATTGGAGTCAGTTTTGAACACATTTCAAAATTCTTAAATACATTTTGGAGGACAGGGACGGCTGTAAGGGGTGAAAGGGAGGCCGTTTTTAACCTACGTCTATGAGACAGTAAAGGTTAAAAGTTGAATCATTTTCTTACAAGTTTTTCTTTCTCGGTGTACGGCCACTCCCCAAATTGGAGTCAGTTTTGAACACATTTCAAAATTCTTAAATACATTTTGGAGGACAGGGACGGCTGTAAGGGGTGAAAGGGAGGCCGTTTTTAACCTACGTCTATGAGACAGTAAAGGTTAAAAGTTGAATCATTTTCTTACAATTTCTCATCCCTGACCTACAGAGAATCGAAAAAAGAATTTACGTAGCTATTTGCCGTAAGACATTCAGGATTGGACCATACACTATTGCCTCTGCGCCAGCATTAAAATTGTTTATTAACTTTGTGACCTTAGTTTGCTGCCATCTTTCTCGGTGTACGGCCACTCCCCAAATTGGAGTCAGTTTTGAACACATTTCAAAATTCTTAAATACATTTTGGAGGATAGGGACAGCTGTAAGGGGTGAAAGGGAGGCCGTTTTTAACCTACGTCTATGAGACAGTAAAGGTTAAAAGTTGAATCATTTTCTTACAATTTCTCTTTCTCGGTGTACGGCCACTCCCCAAATTGGAGTCAGTTTTGAACACATTTCAAAATTCTTAAATACATTTTGGAGGACAGGGACGGCTGTAAGGGGTGAAAGGGAGGCCGTTTTTAACCTACGTCTATGAGACAGTAAAGGTTAAAAGTTGAATCATTTTCTTACAATTTCTCTTTCTCGGTGTACTGCCACTCCCCAAATTGGAGTCAGTTTTGAACACATTTCAAAATTCTTAAATACATTTTGGAGGACAGGGACGGCTGTAAGGGGTGAAAGGGAGTCTGTTTTTAACCTACGTCTATGAGACAGTAAAGGTTAAAAGTTAAAACATTTTCTTACAATTTCTCTTTCTCGGTGTACTGCCACTCCCCACATTGGAGTCAGTTTTGAACACATTTCAAAATTCTTAAATACATTTTAGAGGACAGGGACGGCTGTAAGGGGTGAAAGGGAGGCCGTTTTTAACCTACGTCTATGAGACAGTAAAGGTTAAAAGTTGAATCATTTTCTTACAATTTCTCTTTCTCGGTGTACTGCCACTCCCCAAATTGGAGTCAGTTTTGAACACATTTCAAAATTCTTAAATACATTTTGGAGGATAGGGACGGCTGTAAGGGGTGAAAGGGAGGCCGTTTTTAACCTACGTCTATGAAACAGTAAAGGTTAAAAGTTGAATCATTTTCTTACAATTTCTCTTTCTCGGTGTACTGCCACTCCCCAAATTGGAGTCAGTTTTGAACACATTTCAAAATTCTTAAATACATTTTGGAGGACAGGGACGGCTGTAAGGGGTGAAAGGGAGGCCGTTTTTAACCTACGTCTATGAGACAGTAAAGGTTAAAAGTTGAATCATTTTCTTACAATTTCTCTTTCTCGGTGTACTGCCACTCCCCAAATTGGAGTCAGTTTTGAACACATTTCAAAATTCTTAAATACATTTTGGAGGACAGGGACGGCTGTAAGGGGTGAAAGGGAGGCCGTTTTTAACCTACGTCTATGAGACAGTAAAGGTTAAAAGTTGAATCGTTTTCTTACAATTTCTCTTTCTCGGTGTACTGTCACTCCCCAAATTGGAGTCAGTTTTGAACACATTTCAAAATTCTTAAATATATTTTGGAGGACAGGGACGGCTGTAAGGGGTGAAAGGGAGGCCGTTTTTAACCTACGTCTATGAGACAGTAAAGGTTAAAAGTTGAATCATTTTCTTACAATTTCTCTTTCTCGGTGTACTGCCACTCCCCAAATTGGAGTCAGTTTTGAACACATTTCAAAATTCTTAAATACATTTTGGAGGACAGGGACGGCTGTAAGGGGTGAAAGGGAGGCCGTTTTTAACCTACGTCTATGAGACAGTAAAGGTTAAAAGTTGAACATTTTCTTACAATTTCTCTTTCTCGGTGTACTGCCACTCCCCAAATTTGAGTCAGTTTTGAACACATTTCAAAATTCTTAAATACATTTTGGAGGACAGGGACGGCTGTAAGGGGTGAAAGGGAGGCCGTTTTTAACCTACGTCTATGAGACAGTAAAGGTTAAAAGTTGAATCGTTTTCTTACAATTTCTCTTTCTCGGTGTACTGTCACTCCCCAAATTGGAGTCAGTTTTGAACACATTTCAAAATTCTTAAATACATTTTGGAGGACAGGGACGGCTGTAAGGGGTGAAAGGGAGGCCGTTTTTAACCTACGTCTATGAGACAGTAAAGGTTAAAAGTTGAATCATTTTCTTCTAATTTCTCTTTCTCGGTGTACTGCCACTCCCCAAATTGGAGTCAGTTTTGAACACATTTCAAAATTCTTAAATATCTTTTGGAGGACAGGGACGGCTGTAAGGTGTGAAAGGGAGGCCGTTTTTAACCTACGTCTATGAGACAGTAAAGGTTAAAAGTTGAATCATTTTCTTACAATTTCTCTTTCTCGGTGTACTGCCACTCCCCAAATTGGAGTCAGTTTTGAACACATTTCAAAATTCTTAAATACATTTTGGAGGACAGGGACGGCTGTAAGGGGTGAAAGGGAGGCCGTTTTTAACCTACGTCTATGAGACAGTAAAGGTTAAAAGTTGAATCATTTTCTTACAATTTCTCTTTCTCGGTGTACTGCCACTCCCCAAATTGGAGTCAGTTTTGAACACATTTCAAAATTCTTAAATACATTTTGGAGGACAGGGACGGCTGTAAGGGGTGAAAGGGAGGCCGTTTTTAACCTACGTCTATGAGACAGTAAAGGTTAAAAGTTGAATCATTTTCTTACAATTTTCTTTCTCGGTGTACTGCCACTCCCCAAATTGGAGTCAGTTTTGAACACATTTCAAAATTCTTAAATACATTTTGGAGGACAGGGACGGCTGTAAGGGGTGAAAGGGAGGCCGTTTTTAACCTACGTCTATGAGACAGTAAAGGTTAAAAGTTGAATCATTTTCTTACAAGTTTTTCTTTCTCGGTGTACGGCCACTCCCCAAATTGGAGTCAGTTTTGAACACATTTCAAAATTCTTAAATACATTTTGGAGGACAGGGACGGCTGTAAGGGGTGAAAGGGAGGCCGTTTTTAACCTACGTCTATGAGACAGTAAAGGTTAAAAGTTGAATCATTTTCTTACAATTTCTCATCCCTGACCTACAGAGAATCGAAAAAAGAATTTACGTAGCTATTTGCCGTAAGACATTCAGGATTGGACCATACACTATTGCCTCTGCGCCAGCATTAAAATTGTTTATTAACTTTGTGACCTTAGTTTGCTGCCATCTTTCTCGGTGTACGGCCACTCCCCAAATTGGAGTCAGTTTTGAACACATTTCAAAATTCTTAAATACATTTTGGAGGATAGGGACGGCTGTAAGGGGTGAAAGGGAGGCCGTTTTTAACCTACGTCTATGAGACAGTAAAGGTTAAAAGTTGAATCATTTTCTTACAATTTCTCTTTCTCGGTGTACGGCCACTCCCCAAATTGGAGTCAGTTTTGAACACATTTCAAAATTCTTAAATACATTTTGGAGGACAGGGACGGCTGTAAGGGGTGAAAGGGAGGCCGTTTTTAACCTACGTCTATGAGACAGTAAAGGTTAAAAGTTGAATCATATTCTTACAATTTCTCTTTCTCGGTGTACTGCCACTCCCCAAATTGGAGTCAGTTTTGAACACATTTCAAAATTCTTAAATACATTTTGGAGGACAGGGACGGCTGTAAGGGGTGAAAGGGAGGCCGTTTTTAACCTACGTCTATGAGACAGTAAAGGTTAAAAGTTGAATCATTTTCTTACAATTTCTCTTTCTCGGTGTACTGCCACTCCCCAAATTGGAGTCAGTTTTGAACACATTTCAAAATTCTTAAATACATTTTGGAGGACAGGGACGGCTGTAAGGGGTGAAAGGGAGGCCGTTTTTAACCTACGTCTATGAGACAGTAAAGGTTAAAAGTTGAATCATTTTCTTACAATTTTCTTTCTCGGTGTACTGCCACTCCCCAAATTGGAGTCAGTTTTGAACACATTTCAAAATTCTTAAATACATTTTGGAGGACAGGGACGGCTGTAAGGGGTGAAAGGGAGGCCGTTTTTAACCTACGTCTATGAGACAGTAAAGGTTAAAAGTTGAATCATTTTCTTACAAGTTTTTCTTTCTCGGTGTACGGCCACTCCCCAAATTGGAGTCAGTTTTGAACACATTTCAAAATTCTTAAATACATTTTGGAGGACAGGGACGGCTGTAAGGGGTGAAAGGGAGGCCGTTTTTAACCTACGTCTATGAGACAGTAAAGGTTAAAAGTTGAATCATTTTCTTACAATTTCTCATCCCTGACCTACAGAGAATCGAAAAAAGAATTTACGTAGCTATTTGCCGTAAGACATTCAGGATTGGACCATACACTATTGCCTCTGCGCCAGCATTAAAATTGTTTATTAACTTTGTGACCTTAGTTTGCTGCCATCTTTCTCGGTGTACGGCCACTCCCCAAATTGGAGTCAGTTTTGAACACATTTCAAAATTCTTAAATACATTTTGGAGGATAGGGACGGCTGTAAGGGGTGAAAGGGAGGCCGTTTTTAACCTACGTCTATGAGACAGTAAAGGTTAAAAGTTGAATCATTTTCTTACAATTTCTCTTTCTCGGTGTACGGCCACTCCCCAAATTGGAGTCAGTTTTGAACACATTTCAAAATTCTTAAATACATTTTGGAGGACAGGGACGGCTGTAAGGGGTGAAAGGGAGGCCGTTTTTAACCTACGTCTATGAGACAGTAAAGGTTAAAAGTTGAATCATATTCTTACAATTTCTCTTTCTCGGTGTACTGCCACTCCCCAAATTGGAGTCAGTTTTGAACACATTTCAAAATTCTTAAATACATTTTGGAGGACAGGGACGGCTGTAAGGGGTGAAAGGGAGGCCGTTTTTAACCTACGTACATGAGACAGTAAAGGTTAAAAGTTGAATCGTTTTCTTACAATTTCTCTTTCCCGGTGTACTGCCACTCCCCAAATTGGAGTCAGTTTTGAACACATTTAAAAATTCTTAAATACATTTTGGAGGACAGGGACGGCTGTAAGGGGTGAAAGGGAGGCCGTTTTTAACCTACGTCTATGAGACAGTAAAGGTTAAAAGTTGAATCATTTTCTTCTAATTTCTCTTTCTCGGTGTACTGCCACTCCCCAAATTGGAGTCAGTTTTGAACACATTTCAAAATTCTTAAATACATTTTGGAGGATAGGGACGGCTGTAAGGGGTGAAAGGGAGGCCGTTTTTAACCTACGTCTATGAGACAGTAAAGGTTAAAAGTTGAATCATTTTCTTACAATTTCTCTTTCTCGGTGTACGGCCACTCCCCAAATTGGAGTCAGTTTTGAACACATTTCAAAATTCTTAAATACATTTTGGAGGACAGGGACGGCTGTAAGGGGTGAAAGGGAGGCCGTTTTTAACCTACGTCTATGAGACAGTAAAGGTTAAAAGTTGAATCATTTTCTTACAATTTCTTTTTCTCGGTGTACTGCAACTCCCCAAATTGGAGTCAGTTTTGAACACATTTCAAAATTCTTAAATACATTTTGGAGGACAGGGACGGCTGTAAGGGGTGAAAGGGAGGCCGTTTTTAACCTACGTCTATGAGACAGTAAAGGTTAAAAGTTGAATCATTTTCTTACAATTTCTCTTTCTCGGTGTACTGCCACTCCCCAAATTGGAGTCAGTTTTGAACACATTTCAAAATTCTTAAATACATTTTGGAGGACAGGGACGGCTGTAAGGGGTGAAAGGGAGGCCGTTTTTAACCTACGTCTATGAGACAGTAAAGGTTAAAAGTTGAATCATTTTCTTACAATTTCTCATCCCTGACCTACAGAGAATCGAAAAAAGAATTTACGTAGCTATTTGCCGTAAGACATTCAGGATTGGACCATACACTATTGCCTCTGCGCCAGCATTAAAATTGTTTATTAACTTTGTGACCTTAGTTTGCTGCCATCTTTCTCGGTGTACGGCCACTCCCCAAATTGGAGTCAGTTTTGAACACATTTCAAAATTCTTAAATACATTTTGGAGGACAGGGACGGCTGTAAGGGGTGAAAGGGAGGCCGTTTTTAACCTACGTCTATGAGACAGTAAAGGTTAAAAGTTGAATCATTTTCTTACAATTTCTCTTTCTCGGTGTACGGCCACTCCCCAAATTGGAGTCAGTTTTGAACACATTTCAAAATTCTTAAATACATTTTGGAGGACAGGGACGGCTGTAAGGGGTGAAAGGGAGGCCGTTTTTAACCTACATCTATGAGACAGTAAAAATTAAAAGTTGAATCATTTTCTTACAATTTCTCATCCCTGACCTGCAGAGAATCGAAAAAAGAATTTACGTAGCTATTTGCCGTAAGACATTCAGGATTGGACCATACACTATTGCCTCTGCGCCAGCATTAAAATTGTTTATTAACTTTGTGACCTTAGTTTGCTGCCATCTTTCTCGGTGTACGGCCACTCCCCAAATTGGAGTCAGTTTTGAACACATTTCAAAATTCTTAAATACATTTTGGATAATAGGGACGGCTGTAAGGGGTGAAAGGGAGGCCGTTTTTAACCTACGTCTATGAGACAGTAAAGGTTAAAAGTTGAATCATTTTCTTACAATTTCTCTTTCTCGGTGTACGGCCACTCCCCAAATTGGAGTCAGTTTTGAACACATTTGAAAATTCTTAAATACATTTTGGAGGATAGGGACGGCTGTAAGGGGTGAAAGGGAGGCCGTTTTTATCCTACGTCTATGAGACAGTAAAGGTTAAAAGTTGAATCATTTTCTTACAATTTCTCTTTCTCGGTGTACTGCCACTCCCCAAATTGGAGTCAGTTTTGAACACATTTCAAAATTCTTAAATACATTTTGGAGGACAGGGACGGCTGTAAGGGGTGAAAGGGAGGCCGTTTTTAACCTACGTCTATGAGACAGTAAAGGTTAAAAGTTGAATCATTTTCTTACAATTTCTCTTTCTCGGTTTACTGCCACTCCCCAAATTGGAGTCAGTTTTGAACACATTTCAAAATTCTTAAATACATTTTGGAGGACAGGGACGGCTGTAAGGGGTGAAAGGGAGGCCGTTTTTAACCTACGTCTATGAGACAGTAAAGGTTAAAAGTTGAATCATATTCTTACAATTTCTCTTTCTCGGTGTACTGCCACTCCCCAAATTGGAGTCAGTTTTGAACACATTTCAAAATTCTTAAATACATTTTGGAGGACAGGGACGGCTGTAAGGGGTGAAAGGGAGGCCGTTTTTAACCTACGTCTATGAGACAGTAAAGGTTAAAAGTTGAATCATTTTCTTACAATTTCTCTTTCTCGGTTTACTGCCACTCCCCAAATTGGAGTCAGTTTTGAACACATTTCAAAATTCTTAAATACATTTTGGAGGACAGGGACGGCTGTAAGGGGTGAAAGGGAGGCCGTTTTTAACCTACGTCTATGAGACAGTAAAGGTTAAAAGTTGAATCATTTTCTTACAATTTCTCTTTCTCGGTGTACTGCCACTCCCCAAATTTGAGTCAGTTTTGAACACATTTCAAAATTCTTAAATACATTTTGGAGGACAGGGACGGCTGTAAGGGGTGAAAGGGAGGCCGTTTTTAACCTACGTCTATGAGACAGTAAAGGTTAAAAGTTGAATCATTTTCTTACAATTTCTCTTTCTCGGTGTACTGCCACTCCTCAAATTTGAGTCAGTTTTGAACACATTTCAAAATTCTTAAATACATTTTGGAGGACAGGGACGGCTGTAAGGGGTGAAAGGGAGGCCGTTTTTAACCTACATCTATGAGACAGTAAAGGTTAAAAGTTGAATCATTTTCTTACAATTTCTCTTTCTCGATGTATTGCCACTCCCCAAATTGGAGTCAGTTTTGATTTCAAAATTCTTAAATACATTTTGGAGGACAGGGACGGCTGTAAAGGGTGAAAGGGAGGCCGTTTTTTAACCTATGTCTATGAGACAGTAAAGGTTAAAAGTTGAATCATTTTCTTACAATTTCTCTTTCTCGGTGTACTGCCACTCCCCAAATTGGAGTCAGTTTTGAACACATTTCAAAATTCTTAAATACATTTTGGAGGACAGGGACGGCTGTAAGGGGTGAAAGGGAGGCCGTTTTTAACCTACGTCTATGAGACAGTAAAGGTTAAAAGTTGAATCATTTTCTTACAATTTCTCTTTCTCAGTGTACTGCCACTCCCCAAATTGGAGTCAGTTTTGAACACATTTCAAAATTCTTAAATACATTTTGGAGGACAGGGACGGCTGTAAGGGGTGAAAGGGAGGCCGTTTTTAACCTACGTCTATGAGACAGTAAAGGTTAAAAGTTGAATCATTTTCTTACAATTTCTCTTTCTCGGTGTACGGCCACTCCCCAAATTGGAGTCAGTTTTGAACACATTTCAAAATTCTTAAATACATTTTGGAGGACAGGGATGGCTGTAAGGGGTGAAAGGGAGGCCGTTTTTAACCTACGTCTATGAGACAGTAAAGGTTAAAAGTTGAATCATTTTCTTACAATTTCTCCTTCTCGGTGTACTGCCACTCCCCAAATTGGAGTCTGTTTTGAACACATTTCAAAATTCTTAAATACATTTTGGAGGACAGGGACGGCTGTAAGGGGTGAAAGGGAGGCCGTTTTTAACCTACGTCTATGAGACAGTAAAGGTTAAAAGTTGAATCATTTTCTTACAATTTCTCTTTCTCGGTGTACTGCCACTCCCCAAATTGGAGTCAGTTTTGAACACATTTCAAAATTCTTAAATACATTTTGGAGGACAGGGACGGCTGTAAGGGGTGAAAGGGAGGCCGTTTTTAACCTACGTCTATGAGACAGTAAAGGTTAAAAGTTGAATCATTTTCTTACAATTTCTCTTTCTCGGTGTACTGCCACTCCCCAAATTGGAGTCAGTTTTGAACACATTTCAAAATTCTTAAATACATTTTGGAGGATAGGGACGGCTGTAAGGGGTGAAAGGGAGGCCGTTTTTAACCTACGTCTATGAAACAGTAAAGGTTAAAAGTTGAATCATTTTCTTACAATTTCTCTTTCTCGGTGTACTGCCACTCCCCAAATTGGAGTCAGTTTTGAACACATTTCAAAATTCTTAAATACATTTTGGAGGACAGGGACGGCTGTAAGGGGTGAAAGGGAGGCCGTTTTTAACCTACGTCTATGAGACAGTAAAGGTTAAAAGTTGAATCATTTTCTTACAATTTCTCTTTCTCGGTGTACTGCCACTCCCCAAATTGGAGTCAGTTTTGAACACATTTCAAAATTCTTAAATACATTTTGGAGGACAGGGACGGCTGTAAGGGGTGAAAGGGAGGCCGTTTTTAACCTACGTCTATGAGACAGTAAAGGTTAAAAGTTGAATCATTTTCTTACAATTTCTCTTTCTCGGTGTACTGCCACTCCCCAAATTGGAGTCAGTTTTGAACACATTTAAAAATTCTTAAATACATTTTGGAGGACAGGGACGGCTGTAAGGGGTGAAAGGGAGGCTGTTTTTAACCTACGTCTATGAGATAGTAAAGGTTAAAAGTTGAATCATTTTCTTCTAATTTCTCTTTCTCGGTGTACTGCCACTCCCCAAATTGGAGTCAGTTTTGAACACATTTCAAAATTCTTAAATACATTTTGGAGGATAGGGACGGCTGTAAGGGGTGAAAGGGAGGCCGTTTTTAACCTACGTCTATGAGACAGTAAAGGTTAAAAGTTGAATCATTTTCTTACAATTTCTCTTTCTCGGTGTACGGCCACTCCCCAAATTGGAGTCAGTTTTGAACACATTTCAAAATTCTTAAATACATTTTGGAGGACAGGGACGGCTGTAAGGGGTGAAAGGGAGGCCGTTTTTAACCTACGTCTATGAGACAGTAAAGGTTAAAAGTTGAATCATTTTCTTACAATTTCTTTTTCTCGGTGTACTGCAACTCCCCAAATTGGAGTCAGTTTTGAACACATTTCAAAATTCTTAAATACATTTTGGAGGACAGGGACGGCTGTAAGGGGTGAAAGGGAGGCCGTTTTTAACCTACGTCTATGAGACAGTAAAGGTTAAAAGTTGAATCATTTTCTTACAATTTCTCTTTCTCGGTGTACTGCCACTCCCCAAATTGGAGTCAGTTTTGAACACATTTCAAAATTCTTAAATACATTTTGGAGGACAGGGACGGCTGTAAGGGGTGAAAGGGAGGCCGTTTTTAACCTACGTCTATGAGACAGTAAAGGTTAAACGTTTAATCATTTTCTTACAATTTCTCTTTCTCGGTGTACGGCCACTCCCCAAATTGGAGTCAGTTTTGAACACATTTCAAAATTCTTAAATACATTTTGGAGGACAGGGACGGCTGTAAGGGGTGAAAGGGAGGCCGTTTTTAACCTACGTCTATGAGACAGTAAAGGTTAAAAGTTGAATCATTTTCTTACAATTTCTCTTTCTTGGTGTACTGCCACTCCCCAAATTGGAGTCAGTTTTGAACACATTTCAAAATTCTTAAATACATTTTGGAGGACAGGGACGGCTGTAACGGGTGAAAGGGAGGCCGTTTTTAACCTACGTCTATGAGACAGTAAAGGTTAAAAGTTGAATCATTTTCTTACAATTTCTCTTTCTCGGTGTACGGCCACTCCCCAAATTGGAGTCAGTTTTGAACACATTTCAAAATTCTTAAATACATTTTGGAGGACAGGGACGGCTGTAAGGGGTGAAAGGGAGGCCGTTTTTAACCTACGTCTATGAGACAGTAAAGGTTAAAAGTTGAATCATTTTCTTACAATTTCTCTTTCTCGGTGTACTGCCACTCCCCAAATTGGAGTCAGTTTTGAACACATTTCAAAATTCTTAAATACATTTTGGAGGACAGGGACGGCTGTAAGGAGTGAAAGGGAGGCCATTTTTAACCTACGTCTATGAGACAGTAAAGGTTAAAAGTTGAATCATTTTCTTACAATTTCTCTTTCTCGGTGTACGGCCACTCCCCAAATTGGAGTCAGTTTTGAACATATTTCAAAATTCTTAAATACATTTTGGAGGACAGGGACGGCTATAAGGGGTGAAAGGGAGGCCGTTTTTAACCTACATCTATGAGACAGTAAAGGTTAAAAGTTGAATCATTTTCTTACAATTTCTCTTTCTCGGTGTACTGCCACTCCCCAAATTGGAGTCAGTTTTGAACACATTTCAAAATTCTTAAATACATTTTGGAGGACAGGGACGGCTGTAAGGGGTGAAAGGGAGGCCGTTTTTAACCTATGTCTATGAGACAGTAAAGGTTAAAAGTTGAATCATTTTCTTACAATTTCTCTTTCTCGGTGTACGGCCACTCCCCAAATTGGAGTCAGTTTTGAACACATTTCAAAATTCTTAAATACATTTTGGAGGACAGGGACGGCTGTAAGGGGTGAAAGGGAGGCCGTTTTTAACCTACGTCTATGAGACAGTAAAGGTTAAAAGTTGAATCATTTTCTTACAATTTCTCTTTCTCGGTGTACTGCCACTCCCCAAATTGGAGTCAGTTTTGAACACATTTCAAAATTCTTAAATACATTTTGGAGGACAGGGACGGCTGTAAGGGGTGAAAGGGAGGCCGTTTTTAACCTACGTACATGAGACAGTAAAGGTTAAAAGTTGAATCGTTTTCTTACAATTTCTCTTTCCCTGTGTACTGCCACTCCCCAAATTGGAGTCAGTTTTGAACACATTTAAAAATTCTTAAATACATTTTGGAGGACAGGGACGGCTGTAAGGGGTGAAAGGGAGGCCGTTTTTAACCTACGTCTATGAGACAGTAAAGGTTAAAAGTTGAATCATTTTCTTCTAATTTCTCTTTCTCGGTGTACTGCCACTCCCCAAATTGGAGTCAGTTTTGAACACATTTCAAAATTCTTAAATACATTTTGGAGGATAGGGATGGCTGTAAGGGGTGAAAGGGAGGCCGTTTTTAACCTACGTCTATGAGACAGTAAAGGTTAAAAGTTGAATCATTTTCTTACAATTTCTCTTTCTCGGTGTACGGCCACTCCCCAAATTGGAGTCAGTTTTGAACACATTTCAAAATTCTTAAATACATTTTGGAGGACAGGGACGGCTGTAAGGGGTGAAAGGGAGGCCGTTTTTAACCTACGTCTATGAGACAGTAAAGGTTAAAAGTTGAATCATTTTCTTACAATTTCTTTTTCTCGGTGTACTGCAACTCCCCAAATTGGAGTCAGTTTTGAACACATTTCAAAATTCTTAAATACATTTTGGAGGACAGGGACGGCTGTAAGGGGTGAAAGGGAGGCCGTTTTTAACCTACGTCTATGAGACAGTAAAGGTTAAAAGTTGAATCATTTTCTTACAATTTCTCTTTCTCGGTGTACTGCCACTCCCCAAATTGGAGTCAGTTTTGAACACATTTCAAAATTCTTAAATACATTTTGGAGGACAGGGACGGCTGTAAGGGGTGAAAGGGAGGCCGTTTTTAACCTACGTCTATGAGACAGTAAAGGTTAAAAGTTGAATCATTTTCTTACAATTTCTCATCCCTGACCTACAGAGAATCGAAAAAAGAATTTACGTAGCTATTTGCCGTAAGACATTCAGGATTGGACCATACACTATTGCCTCTGCGCCAGCATTAAAATTGTTTATTAACTTTGTGACCTTAGTTTGCTGCCATCTTTCTCGGTGTACGGCCACTCCCCAAATTGGAGTCAGTTTTGAACACATTTCAAAATTCTTAAATACATTTTGGAGGATAGGGACGGCTGTAAGGGGTGAAAGGGAGGCCGTTTTTAACCTACGTCTATGAGACAGTAAAGGTTAAAAGTTGAATCATTTTCTTACAATTTCTCTTTCTCGGTGTACGGCCACTCCCCAAATTGGAGTCAGTTTTGAACACATTTCAAAATTCTTAAATACATTTTGGAGGACAGGGACGGCTGTAAGGGGTGAAAGGGAGGTCGTTTTTAACCTACGTCTATGAGACAGTAAAGGTTAAAAGTTTAATCATTTTCTTACAATTTCTCTTTCTCGGTGTACGGCCACTCCCCAAATTGGAGTCAGTTTTGAACACATTTCAAAATTCTTAAATACATTTTGGAGGACAGGGACGGCTGTAAGGGGTGTAAGGGAGGCCGTTTTTAACCTACGTCTATGAGACAGTAAAGGTTAAAAGTTGAATCATTTTCTTACAATTTCTCTTTCTTGGTGTACTGCCACTCCCCAAATTGGAGTCAGTTTTGAACACTTTTCAAAATTCTTAAATACATTTTGGAGGACAGGGACGGCTGTAAGGGGTGAAAGGGAGGCCGTTTTTAACCTACGTCTATGAGACAGTAAAGGTTAAAAGTTGAATAGTTTTCTTAAAATTTCTCTTTCTCGGTGTACTGCCACTCCCCAAATTGGAGTCAGTTTTGAACACATTTCAAAATTCTTAAATACATTTTGGAGGACAGGGACGGCTGTAAGGGGTGAAAGGGAGGCCGTTTTTAACCTACGTCTATGAGACAGTAAAGGTTAAAAGTTGAATCATTTTCTTCTAATTTCTCTTTCTCGGTGTACTGCCACTCCCCAAATTGGAGTCAGTTTTGAACACATGTTAAATTCTTAAATAAATTTTGGAGGATAGGGACGGCTGTAAGGGTTGAAAGGGAGGCCGTTTTTAACCTACGTCTATGAGACAGTAAAGGTTAAAAGTTGAATCATTTTCTTACAATTTCTCTTTCTCGGTGTACGGCCACTCCCCAAATTGGAGTCAGTTTTGAACACATTTCAAAATTCTTAAATACATTTTGGAGGACAGGGACGGCTGTAAGGGGTGAAAGGGAGGCCGTTTTTAACCTACGTCTATGAGACAGTAAAGGTTAAAAGTTGAATCATTTTCTTACAATTTCTTTTTCTCGGTGTACTGCAACTCCCCAAATTGGAGTCAGTTTTGAACACATTTCAAAATTCTTAAATACATTTTGGAGGACAGGGACGGCTGTAAGGGGTGAAAGGGAGGCCGTTTTTAACCTACGTCTATGAGACAGTAAAGGTTAAAAGTTGAATCATTTTCTTACAATTTCTCTTTCTCGGTGTACTGCCACTCCCCAAATTGGAGTCAGTTTTGAACACATTTCAAAATTCTTAAATACATTTTGGAGGACAGGGACGGCTGTAAGGGGTGAAAGGGAGGCCGTTTTTAACCTACGTCTATGAGACAGTAAAGGTTAAAAGTTGAATCATTTTCTTACAATTTCTCTTTCTCGGTGTACGGCCACTCCCCAAATTGGAGTCAGTTTTGAACACATTTCAAAATTCTTAAATACATTTTGGAGGACAGGGACGGCTGTAAGAGGTGAAAGGGAGGCCGTTTTTAACCTACATCTATGAGACAGTAAAGGTTAAAAGTTGAATCATTTTCTTACAATTTCTCATCCCTGACCTACAGAGAATCGAAAAAAGAATTTACGTAGCTATTTGCCGTAAGACATTCAGGATTGGACCATACACTATTGCCTCTGCGCCAGCATTAAAATTGTTTATTAACTTTGTGACCTTAGTTTGCTGCCATCTTTCTCGGTGTACGGCCACTCCCCAAATTGGAGTCAGTTTTGAACACATTTCAAAATTCTTAAATACATTTTGGAGGATAGGGACGGCTGTAAGGGGTGAAAGGGAGGCCGTTTTTAACCTACGTCTATGAGACAGTAAAGGTTAAAAGTTGAATCATTTTCTTACAATTTCTCTTTCTCGGTGTACGGCCACTCCCCAAATTGGAGTCAGTTTTGAACACATTTCAAAATTCTTAAATACATTTTGGAGGACAGGGACGGCTGTAAGGGGTGAAAGGGAGGTCGTTTTTAACCTACGTCTATGAGACAGTAAAGGTTAAAAGTTTAATCATTTTCTTACAATTTCTCTTTCTCGGTGTACGGCCACTCCCCAAATTGGAGTCAGTTTTGAACACATTTCAAAATTCTTAAATACATTTTGGAGGACAGGGACGGCTGTAAGGGGTGTAAGGGAGGCCGTTTTTAACCTACGTCTATGAGACAGTAAAGGTTAAAAGTTGAATCATTTTCTTACAATTTCTCTTTCTTGGTGTACTGCCACTCCCCAAATTGGAGTCAGTTTTGAACACTTTTCAAAATTCTTAAATACATTTTGGAGGACAGGGACGGCTGTAAGGGGTGAAAGGGAGGCCGTTTTTAACCTACGTCTATGAGACAGTAAAGGTTAAAAGTTGAATAGTTTTCTTAAAATTTCTCTTTCTCGGTGTACTGCCACTCCCCAAATTGGAGTCAGTTTTGAACACATTTCAAAATTCTTAAATACATTTTGGAGGACAGGGACGGCTGTAAGGGGTGAAAGGGAGGCCGTTTTTAACCTACGTCTATGAGACAGTAAAGGTTAAAAGTTGAATCATTTTCTTCTAATTTCTCTTTCTCGGTGTACTGCCACTCCCCAAATTGGAGTCAGTTTTGAACACATGTCAAAATTCTTAAATAAATTTTGGAGGATAGGGACGGCTGTAAGGGTTGAAAGGGAGGCCGTTTTTAACCTACGTCTATGAGACAGTAAAGGTTAAAAGTTGAATCATTTTCTTACAATTTCTCTTTCTCGGTGTACGGCCACTCCCCAAATTGGAGTCAGTTTTGAACACATTTCAAAATTCTTAAATACATTTTGGAGGACAGGGACGGCTGTAAGGGGTGAAAGGGAGGCCGTTTTTAACCTACGTCTATGAGACAGTAAAGGTTAAAAGTTGAATCATTTTCTTACAATTTCTTTTTCTCGGTGTACTGCAACTCCCCAAATTGGAGTCAGTTTTGAACACATTTCAAAATTCTTAAATACATTTTGGAGGACAGGGACGGCTGTAAGGGGTGAAAGGGAGGCCGTTTTTAACCTACGTCTATGAGACAGTAAAGGTTAAAAGTTGAATCATTTTCTTACAATTTCTCTTTCTCGGTGTACTGCCACTCCCCAAATTGGAGTCAGTTTTGAACACATTTCAAAATTCTTAAATACATTTTGGAGGACAGGGACGGCTGTAAGGGGTGAAAGGGAGGCCGTTTTTAACCTACGTCTATGAGACAGTAAAGGTTAAAAGTTGAATCATTTTCTTACAATTTCTCTTTCTCGGTGTACGGCCACTCCCCAAATTGGAGTCAGTTTTGAACACATTTCAAAATTCTTAAATACATTTTGGAGGACAGGGACGGCTGTAAGAGGTGAAAGGGAGGCCGTTTTTAACCTACATCTATGAGACAGTAAAGGTTAAAAGTTGAATCATTTTCTTACAATTTCTCATCCCTGACCTACAGAGAATCGAAAAAAGAATTTACGTAGCTATTTGCCGTAAGACATTCAGGATTGGACCATACACTATTGCCTCTGCGCCAGCATTAAAATTGTTTATTAACTTTGTGACCTTAGTTTGCTGCCATCTTTCTCGGTGTACGGCCACTCCCCAAATTGGAGTCAGTTTTGAACACATTTCAAAATTCTTAAATACATTTTGGAGGATAGGGACGGCTGTAAGGGGTGAAAGGGAGGCCGTTTTTAACCTACGTCTATGAGACAGTAAAGGTTAAAAGTTGAATCATTTTCTTTCAATTTCTCATCCCTGACCTACAGAGAATCGAAAAAAGAATTTACGTAGCTATTTGCCGTAAGACATTCAGGATTGGACCATACACTATTGCCTCTGCGCCAGCATTAAAATTGTTTATTAACTTTGTGACCTTAGTTTGCTGCCATCTTTCTCGGTGTACGGCCACTCCCCAAATTGGAGTCAGTTTTGAACACATTTCAAAATTCTTAAATACATTTTGGAGGATAGGGACGGCTGTAAGGGGTGAAAGGGAGGCCGTTTTTAACCTACGTCTATGAGACAGTAAAGGTTAAAAGTTGAATCATTTTCTTACAATTTCTCTTTCTCGGTGTACGGCCACTCCCCAAATTGGAGTCAGTTTTGAACACATTTCAAAACTCTTAAATACATTTTGGAGGACAGGGACGGCTGTAAGGGGTGAAAGGGAGGCCGTTTTTAACCTACGTCTATGAGACAGTAAAGGTTAAAAGTTTAATCATTTTCTTACAATTTCTCTTTCTCGGTGTACGGCCACTCCCCAAATTGGAGTCAGTTTTGAACACATTTCTAAATTCTTAAATACATTTTGGAGGACAGGGACGGCTGTAAGGGGTGAAAGGGAGGCCGTTTTTAACCTACGTCTATGAGACAGTAAAGGTTAAAAGTTGAATCATTTTCTTACAATTTCTCTTTCTTGGTGTACTGCCACTCCCCAAATTGGAGTCAGTTTTGAACACATTTCAAAATTCTTAAATGCATTTTGGAGGACAGGGACGGCTGTAAGGGGTGAAAGGGAGGCCGTTTTTAACCTACGTCTATGAGACAGTAAAGGTTAAAAGTTGAATAATTTTCTTACAATTCCTCTTTCTCGGTGTACGGCCACTCCCCAAATTGGAGTCAGTTTTGAACACATTTCAAAATTCTTAAATACATTTTGGAGGACAGGGACGGCTGTAAGGGGTGAAAGGGAGGCCGTTTTTAACCTACGTCTATGAGACAGTAAAGGTTAAAAGTTGAATCATTTTCTTACAATTTCTCTTTCTCGGTGTACTGCCACTCCCCAAATTGGAGTCAGTTTTGAACACATTTCAAAATTCTTAAATACATTTTGGAGGACAGGGACGGCTGTAAGGAGTGAAAGGGAGGCCGTTTTCAAACTACGTCTATGAGACAGTAAAGGTTAGAAGTTGAATCGTTTTCTTACAATTTCTCTTTCTCGGTGTACTGCCACTCCCCAAATTGGAGTCAGTTTTGAACACATTTCAAAATTCTTAAATACATTTTGGAGGACAGGGACGGCTGTAAGGGGTGAAAGGGAGGCCGTTTTTAACCTACGTCTATGAGACAGTAAAGGTTAAAAGTTGAATCATTTTCTTACAATTTCTCTTTCTCGGTGTACGGCCACTCCCCAAATTGGAGTCAGTTTTGAACACATTTCAAAACTCTTAAATACATTTTGGAGGACAGGGACGGCTGTAAGGGGTGAAAGGGAGGCCGTTTTTAACCTACGTCTATGAGACAGTAAAGGTTAAAAGTTTAATCATTTTCTTACAATTTCTCTTTCTCGGTGTACGGCCACTCCCCAAATTGGAGTCAGTTTTGAACACATTTCTAAATTCTTAAATACATTTTGGAGGACAGGGACGGCTGTAAGGGGTGAAAGGGAGGCCGTTTTTAACCTACGTCTATGAGACAGTAAAGGTTAAAAGTTGAATCATTTTCTTACAATTTCTCTTTCTTGGTGTACTGCCACTCCCCAAATTGGAGTCAGTTTTGAACACATTTCAAAATTCTTAAATGCATTTTGGAGGACAGGGACGGCTGTAAGGGGTGAAAGGGAGGCCGTTTTTAACCTACGTCTATGAGACAGTAAAGGTTAAAAGTTGAATAATTTTCTTACAATTCCTCTTTCTCGGTGTACGGCCACTCCCCAAATTGGAGTCAGTTTTGAACACATTTCAAAATTCTTAAATACATTTTGGAGGACAGGGACGGCTGTAAGGGGTGAAAGGGAGGCCGTTTTTAACCTACGTCTATGAGACAGTAAAGGTTAAAAGTTGAATCATTTTCTTACAATTTCTCTTTCTCGGTGTACTGCCACTCCCCAAATTGGAGTCAGTTTTGAACACATTTCAAAATTCTTAAATACATTTTGGAGGACAGGGACGGCTGTAAGGAGTGAAAGGGAGGCCGTTTTCAAACTACGTCTATGAGACAGTAAAGGTTAGAAGTTGAATCGTTTTCTTACAATTTCTCTTTCTCGGTGTACTGCCACTCCCCAAATTGGAGTCAGTTTTGAACACATTTCAAAATTCTTAAATACATTTTGGAGGACAGGGACGGCTGTAAGGGGTGAAAGGGAGGCCGTTTTTAACCTACGTCTATGAGACAGTAAAGGTTAAAAGTTGAATCATTTTCTTCTAATTTCTCTTTCTCTGTGTACTGCCACTCCCCAAATTGGAGTCAGTTTTGAACACATTTCAAAATTCTTAAATACATTTTGGAGGATAGGGACGGCTGTAAGGGGTGAAAGGGAGGCCGTTTTTAACCTACGTCTATGAGACAGTAAAGGTTAAAAGTTGAATCATTTTCTTACAATTTCTCTTTCTCGGTGTACGGCCACTCCCCAAATTGGAGTCAGTTTTGAACACATTTCAAAATTCTTAAATACATTTTGGAGGACAGGGACGGCTGTAAGGGGTGAAAGGGAGGCCGTTTTTAACCTACGTCTATGAGACAGTAAAGGTTAAAAGTTGAATCATTTTCTTACAATTTCTTTTTCTCGGTGTACTGCAACTCCCCAAATTGGAGTCAGTTTTGAACACATTTCAAAATTCTTAAATACATTTTGGAGGACAGGGACGGCTGTAAGGGGTGAAAGGGAGGCCGTTTTTAACCTACGTCTATGAGACAGTAAAGGTTAAAAGTTGAATCATTTTCTTACAATTTCTCTTTCTCGGTGTACTGCCACTCCCCAAATTGGAGTCAGTTTTGAACACATTTCAAAATTCTTAAATACATTTTGGAGGACAGGGACGGCTGTAAGGGGTGAAAGGGAGGCCGTTTTTAACCTACGTCTATGAGACAGTAAAGGTTAAAAGTTGAATCATTTTCTTACAATTTCTCTTTCTCGGTGTACGGCCACTCCCCAAATTGGAGTCAGTTTTGAACACATTTCAAAATTCTTAAATACATTTTGGAGGACAGGGACGGCTGTAAGGGGTGAAAGGGAGGCCGTTTTTAACCTACATCTATGAGACAGTAAAGGTTAAAAGTTGAATCATTTTCTTACAATTTCTCATCCCTGACCTACAGAGAATCGAAAAAAGAATTTACGTAGCTATTTGCCGTAAGACATTCAGGATTGGACCATACACTATTGCCTCTGCGCCAGCATTAAAATTGTTTATTAACTTTGTGACCTTAGTTTGCTGCCATCTTTCTCGGTGTACGGCCACTCCCCAAATTGGAGTCAGTTTTGAACACATTTCAAAATTCTTAAATACATTTTGGAGGATAGGGACGGCTGTAAGGGGTGAAAGGGAGGCCGTTTTTAACCTACGTCTATGAGACAGTAAAGGTTAAAAGTTGAATCATATTCTTACAATTTCTCTTTCTCGGTGTACTGCCACTCCCCAAATTGGAGTCAGTTTTGAACACATTTCAAAATTCTTAAATACATTTTGGAGGACAGGGACGGCTGTAAGGGTGGAAAGGGAGGCCGTTTTTAACCTACGTCTATGAGACAGTAAAGGTTAAAAGTTGAATCATTTTCTTACAATTTCTCTTTCTCGGTTTACTGCCACTCCCCAAATTGGAGTCAGTTTTGAACACATTTCAAAATTCTTAAATACATTTTGGAGGACAGGGACGGCTGTAAGGGGTGAAAGGGAGGCCGTTTTTAACCTACGTCTATGAGACAGTAAAGGTTAAAAGTTGAATCATTTTCTTACAATTTCTCTTTCTCGGTGTACTGCCACTCCCCAAATTTGAGTCAGTTTTGAACACATTTCAAAATTCTTAAATACATTTTGGAGGACAGGGACGGCTGTAAGGGGTGAAAGGGAGGCCGTTTTTAACCTACGTCTATGAGACAGTAAAGGTTAAAAGTTGAATCATTTTCTTACAATTTCTCTTTCTCGGTGTACTGCCACTCCCCAAATTTGAGTCAGTTTTGAACACATTTCAAAATTCTTAAATACATTTTGGAGGACAGGGACGGCTGTAAGGGGTGAAAGGGAGGCCGTTTTTAACCTACATCTATGAGACAGTAAAGGTTAAAAGTTGAATCATTTTCTTACAATTTCTCTTTCTCGATGTATTGCCACTCCCCAAATTGGAGTCAGTTTTGATTTCAAAATTCTTAAATACATTTTGGAGGACAGGGACGGCTGTAAAGGGTGAAAGGGAGGCCGTTTTTTAACCTATGTCTATGAGACAGTAAAGGTTAAAAGTTGAATCATTTTCTTACAATTTCTCTTTCTCGGTGTACTGCCACTCCCCAAATTGGAGTCAGTTTTGAACACATTTCAAAATTCTTAAATACATTTTGGAGGACAGGGACGGCTGTAAGGGGTGAAAGGGAGGCCGTTTTTAACCTACGTCTATGAGACAGTAAAGGTTAAAAGTTGAATCATTTTCTTACAATTTCTCTTTCTCGGTGTACTGCCACTCCCCAAATTGGAGTCAGTTTTGAACACATTTCAAAATTCTTAAATACATTTTGGAGGACAGGGACGGCTGTAAGGGGTGAAAGGGAGGCCGTTTTTAACCTACGTCTATGAGACAGTAAAGGTTAAAAGTTGAATCATTTTCTTACAATTTCTCTTTCTCGGTGTACGGCCACTCCCCAAATTGGAGTCAGTTTTGAACACATTTCAAAATTCTTAAATACATTTTGGAGGACAGGGATGGCTGTAAGGGGTGAAAGGGAGGCCGTTTTTAACCTACGTCTATGAGACAGTAAAGGTTAAAAGTTGAATCATTTTCTTACAATTTCTCTTTCTCGGTGTACTGCCACTCCCCAAATTGGAGTCTGTTTTGAACACATTTAAAAATTCTTAAATACATTTTGGAGGACAGGGACGGCTGTAAGGGGTGAAAGGGAGGCCGTTTTTAACCTACGTCTATGAGATAGTAAAGGTTAAAAGTTGAATCATTTTCTTCTAATTTCTCTTTCTCGGTGTACTGCCACTCCCCAAATTGGAGTCAGTTTTGAACACATTTCAAAATTCTTAAATACATTTTGGAGGACAGGGACGGCTGTAAGGGGTGAAAGGGAGGCCGTTTTTAACCTACGTCTATGAGACAGTAAAGGTTAAAAGTTGAATCATTTTCTTACAATTTCTCTTTCTCGGTGTACTGCCACTCCCCAAATTGGAGTCAGTTTTGAACACATTTCAAAATTCTTAAATACATTTTGGAGGATAGGGACGGCTGTATGGGGTGAAAGGGAGGCCGTTTTTAACCTACGTCTATGAAACAGTAAAGGTTAAAAGTTGAATCATTTTCTTACAATTTCTCTTTCTCGGTGTACTGCCACTCCCCAAATTGGAGTCAGTTTTGAACACATTTCAAAATTCTTAAATACATTTTGGAGGACAGGGACGGCTGTAAGGGGTGAAAGGGAGGCCGTTTTTAACCTACGTCTATGAGACAGTAAAGGTTAAAAGTTGAATCATTTTCTTACAATTTCTCTTTCTCGGTGTACTGCCACTCCCCAAATTGGAGTCAGTTTTGAACACATTTCAAAATTCTTAAATACATTTTGGAGGACAGGGACGGCTGTAAGGGGTGAAAGGGAGGCCGTTTTTAACCTACGTCTATGAGACAGTAAAGGTTAAAAGTTGAATCGTTTTCTTACAATTTCTCTTTCTCGGTGTACTGCCACTCCCCAAATTGGAGTCAGTTTTGAACACATTTAAAAATTCTTAAATACATTTTGGAGGACAGGGACGGCTCTAAGGGGTGAAAGGGAGGCCGTTTTTAACCTACGTCTATGAGATAGTAAAGGTTAAAAGTTGAATCATTTTCTTCTAATTTCTCTTTCTCGGTGTACTGCCACTCCCCAAATTGGAGTCAGTTTTGAACACATTTCAAAATTCTTAAATACATTTTGGAGGATAGGGACGGCTGTAAGGGGTGAAAGGGAGGCCGTTTTTAACCTACGTCTATGAGACAGTAAAGGTTAAAAGTTGAATCATTTTCTTACAATTTCTCTTTCTCGGTGTACGGCCACTCCCCAAATTGGAGTCAGTTTTGAACACATTTCAAAATTCTTAAATACATTTTGGAGGACAGGGACGGCTGTAAGGGGTGAAAGGGAGGCCGTTTTTAACCTACGTCTATGAGACAGTAAAGGTTAAAAGTTGAATCATTTTCTTACAATTTCTTTTTCTCGGTGTACTGCAACTCCCCAAATTGGAGTCAGTTTTGAACACATTTCAAAATTCTTAAATACATTTTGGAGGACAGGGACGGCTGTAAGGGGTGAAAGGGAGGCCGTTTTTAACCTACGTCTATGAGACAGTAAAGGTTAAAAGTTGAATCATTTTCTTACAATTTCTCTTTCTCGGTGTACTGCCACTCCCCAAATTGGAGTCAGTTTTGAACACATTTCAAAATTCTTAAATACATTTTGGAGGACAGGGACGGCTGTAAGGGGTGAAAGGGAGGCCGTTTTTAACCTACGTCTATGAGACAGTAAAGGTTAAAAGTTTAATCATTTTCTTACAATTTCTCTTTCTCGGTGTACGGCCACTCCCCAAATTGGAGTCAGTTTTGAACACATTTCAAAATTCTTAAATACATTTTGGAGGACAGGGACGGCTGTAAGGGGTGAAAGGGAGGCCGTTTTTAACCTACGTCTATGAGACAGTAAAGGTTAAAAGTTGAATCATTTTCTTACAATTTCTCTTTCTTGGTGTACTGCCACTCCCCAAATTGGAGTCAGTTTTGAACACATTTCAAAATTCTTAAATACATTTTGGAGGACAGGGACGGCTGTAAGGGGTGAAAGGGAGGCCGTTTTTAACCTACGTCTATGAGACAGTAAAGGTTAAAAGTTGAATCATTTTCTTACAATTTCTCTTTCTCGGTGTACGGCCACTCCCCAAATTGGAGTCAGTTTTGAACACATTTCAAAATTCTTAAATACATTTTGGAGGACAGGGACGGCTGTAAGGGGTGAAAGGGAGGCCGTTTTTAACCTACGTCTATGAGACAGTAAAGGTTAAAAGTTGAATCATTTTCTTACAATTTCTCTTTCTCGGTGTACTGCCACTCCCCAAATTGGAGTCAGTTTTGAACACATTTCAAAATTCTTAAATACATTTTGGAGGACAGGGACGGCTGTAAGGAGTGAAAGGGAGGCCATTTTTAACCTACGTCTATGAGACAGTAAAGGTTAAAAGTTGAATCATTTTCTTACAATTTCTCTTTCTCGGTGTACGGCCACTCCCCAAATTGGAGTCAGTTTTGAACATATTTCAAAATTCTTAAATACATTTTGGAGGACAGGGACGGCTATAAGGGGTGAAAGGGAGGCCGTTTTTAACCTACATCTATGAGACAGTAAAGGTTAAAAGTTGAATCATTTTCTTACAATTTCTCTTTCTCGGTGTACTGCCACTCCCCAAATTGGAGTCAGTTTTGAACACATTTCAAAATTCTTAAATACATTTTGGAGGACAGGGACGGCTGTAAGGGGTGAAAGGGAGGCCGTTTTTAACCTATGTCTATGAGACAGTAAAGGTTAAAAGTTGAATCATTTTCTTACAATTTCTCTTTCTCGGTGTACGGCCACTCCCCAAATTGGAGTCAGTTTTGAACACATTTCAAAATTCTTAAATACATTTTGGAGGACAGGGATGGCTGTAAGGGGTGAAAGGGAGGCCGTTTTTAACCTACGTCTATGAGACAGTAAAGGTTAAAAGTTGAATCATTTTCTTACAATTTCTCTTTCTCGGTGTACTGCCACTCCCCAAATTGGAGTCAGTTTTGAACACATTTCAAAATTCTTAAATACATTTTGGAGGACAGGGACGGCTGTAAGGGGTGAAAGGGAGGCCGTTTTTAACCTACGTCTATGAGACAGTAAAGGTTAAAAGTTGAATCATTTTCTTACAATTTCTCTTTCTCGGTGTACTGCCACTCCCCAAATTGGAGTCAGTTTTGAACACATTTCAAAATTCTTAAATACATTTTGGAGGATAGGGACGGCTGTAAGGGGTGAAAGGGAGGCCGTTTTTAACCTACGTCTATGAAACAGTAAAGGTTAAAAGTTGAATCATTTTCTTACAATTTCTCTTTCTCGGTGTACTGCCACTCCCCAAATTGGAGTCAGTTTTGAACACATTTCAAAATTCTTAAATACATTTTGGAGGACAGGGACGGCTGTAAGGGGTGAAAGGGAGGCCGTTTTTAACCTACGTCTATGAGACAGTAAAGGTTAAAAGTTGAATCATTTTCTTACAATTTCTCTTTCTCGGTGTACTGCCACTCCCCAAATTGGAGTCAGTTTTGAACACATTTCAAAATTCTTAAATACATTTTGGAGGACAGGGACGGCTGTAAGGGGTGAAAGGGAGGCCGTTTTTAACCTACGTACATGAGACAGTAAAGGTTAAAAGTTGAATCGTTTTCTTACAATTTCTCTTTCCCGGTGTACTGCCACTCCCCAAATTGGAGTCAGTTTTGAACACATTTAAAAATTCTTAAATACATTTTGGAGGACAGGGACGGCTGTAAGGGGTGAAAGGGAGGCCGTTTTTAACCTACGTCTATGAGACAGTAAAGGTTAAAAGTTGAATCATTTTCTTCTAATTTCTCTTTCTCGGTGTACTGCCACTCCCCAAATTGGAGTCAGTTTTGAACACATTTCAAAATTCTTAAATACATTTTGGAGGATAGGGACGGCTGTAAGGGGTGAAAGGGAGGCCGTTTTTAACCTACGTCTATGAGACAGTAAAGGTTAAAAGTTGAATCATTTTCTTACAATTTCTCTTTCTCGGTGTACGGCCACTCCCCAAATTGGAGTCAGTTTTGAACACATTTCAAAATTCTTAAATACATTTTGGAGGACAGGGACGGCTGTAAGGGGTGAAAGGGAGGCCGTTTTTAACCTACGTCTATGAGACAGTAAAGGTTAAAAGTTGAATCATTTTCTTACAATTTCTCTTTCTCGGTGTACTGCCACTCCCCAAATTGGAGTCAGTTTTGAACACATTTCAAAATTCTTAAATACATTTTGGAGGACAGGGACGGCTGTAAGGGGTGAAAGGGAGGCCGTTTTTAACCTACGTCTATGAGACAGTAAAGGTTAAAAGTTGAATCATTTTCTTACAATTTCTCTTTCTCGGTGTACTGCCACTCCCCAAATTGGAGTCAGTTTTGAACACATTTCAAAATTCTTAAATACATTTTGGAGGACAGGGACGGCTGTAAGGGGTGAAAGGGAGGCCGTTTTTAACCTACGTCTATGAGACAGTAAAGGTTAAATGTTGAATCATTTTCTTACAATTTCTCTTTCTCGGTGTACTGCCACTCCCCAAATTTGAGTCAGTTTTGAACACATTTCAAAATTCTTAAATACATTTTGGAGGACAGGGACGGCTGTAAGGGGTGAAAGGGAGGCCGTTTTTAACCTACGTCTATGAGACAGTAAAGGTTAAAAGTTGAATCTTTTTCTTACAATTTCTCTTTCTCGGTGTACTGCCACTCCCCAAATTTGAGTCAGTTTTGAACACATTTCAAAATTCTTAAATACATTTTGGAGGACAGGGACGGCTGTAAGGGGTGAAAGGGAGGCCGTTTTTAACCTACATCTATGAGACAGTAAAGGTTAAAAGTTGAATCATTTTCTTACAATTTCTCTTTCTCGATGTATTGCCACTCCCCAAATTGGAGTCAGTTTTGATTTCAAAATTCTTAAATACATTTTGGAGGACAGGGACGGCTGTAAAGGGTGAAAGGGAGGCCGTTTTTTAACCTATGTCTATGAGACAGTAAAGGTTAAAAGTTGAATCATTTTCTTACAATTTCTCTTTCTCGGTGTACTGCCACTCCCCAAATTGGAGTCAGTTTTGAACACATTTCAAAATTCTTAAATACATTTTGGAGGACAGGGACGGCTGTAAGGGGTGAAAGGGAGGCCGTTTTTAACCTACGTCTATGAGACAGTAAAGGTTAAAAGTTGAATCATTTTCTTACAATTTCTCTTTCTCGGTGTACTGCCACTCCCCAAATTGGAGTCAGTTTTGAACACATTTCAAAATTCTTAAATACATTTTGGAGGACAGGGACGGCTGTAAGGGGTGAAAGGGAGGCCGTTTTTAACCTACGTCTATGAGACAGTAAAGGTTAAAAGTTGAATCATTTTCTTACAATTTCTCTTTCTCGGTGTACGGCCACTCCCCAAATTGGAGTCAGTTTTGAACACATTTCAAAATTCTTAAATACATTTTGGAGGACAGGGATGGCTGTAAGGGGTGAAAGGGAGGCCGTTTTTAACCTACGTCTATGAGACAGTAAAGGTTAAAAGTTGAATCATTTTCTTACAATTTCTCTTTCTCGGTGTACTGCCACTCCCCAAATTGGAGTCTGTTTTGAACACATTTCAAAATTCTTAAATACATTTTGGAGGACAGGGACGGCTGTAAGGGGTGAAAGGGAGGCCGTTTTTAACCTACGTCTATGAGACAGTAAAGGTTAAAAGTTGAATCATTTTCTTACAATTTCTCTTTCTCGGTGTACTGCCACTCCCCAAATTGGAGTCAGTTTTGAACACATTTCAAAATTCTTAAATACATTTTGGAGGACAGGGACGGCTGTAAGGGGTGAAAGGGAGGCCGTTTTTAACCTACGTCTATGAGACAGTAAAGGTTAAAAGTTGAATCATTTTCTTACAATTTCTCTTTCTCGGTGTACTGCCACTCCCCAAATTGGAGTCAGTTTTGAACACATTTCAAAATTCTTAAATACATTTTGGAGGATAGGGACGGCTGTAAGGGGTGAAAGGGAGGCCGTTTTTAACCTACGTCTATGAAACAGTAAAGGTTAAAAGTTGAATCATTTTCTTACAATTTCTCTTTCTCGGTGTACTGCCACTCCCCAAATTGGAGTCAGTTTTGAACACATTTCAAAATTCTTAAATACATTTTGGAGGACAGGGACGGCTGTAAGGGGTGAAAGGGAGGCCGTTTTTAACCTACGTCTATGAGACAGTAAAGGTTAAAAGTTGAATCATTTTCTTACAATTTCTCTTTCTCGGTGTACTGCCACTCCCCAAATTGGAGTCAGTTTTGAACACATTTCAAAATTCTTAAATACATTTTGGAGGACAGGGACGGCTGTAAGGGGTGAAAGGGAGGCCGTTTTTAACCTACGTCTATGAGACAGTAAAGGTTAAAAGTTGAATCGTTTTCTTACAATTTCTCTTTCTCGGTGTACTGCCACTCCCCAAATTGGAGTCAGTTTTGAACACATTTAAAAATTCTTAAATACATTTTGGAGGACAGGGACGGCTGTAAGGGGTGAAAGGGAGGCCGTTTTTAACCTACGTCTATGAGATAGTAAAGGTTAAAAGTTGAATCATTTTCTTCTAATTTCTCTTTCTCGGTGTACTGACACTCCCCAAATTGGAGTCAGTTTTGAACACATTTCAAAATTCTTAAATACATTTTGGAGGATAGGGACGGCTGTAAGGGGTGAAAGGGAGGCCGTTTTTAACCTACGTCTATGAGACAGTAAAGGTTAAAAGTTGAATCATTTTCTTACAATTTCTCTTTCTCGGTGTACGGCCACTCCCCAAATTGGAGTCAGTTTTGAACACATTTCAAAATTCTTAAATACATTTTGGAGGACAGGGACGGCTGTAAGGGGTGAAAGGGAGGCCGTTTTTAACCTACGTCTATGAGACAGTAAAGGTTAAAAGTTGAATCATTTTCTTACAATTTCTTTTTCTCGGTGTACTGCAACTCCCCAAATTGGAGTCAGTTTTGAACACATTTCAAAATTCTTAAATACATTTTGGAGGACAGGGACGGCTGTAAGGGGTGAAAGGGAGGCCGTTTTTAACCTACGTCTATGAGACAGTAAAGGTTAAAAGTTGAATCATTTTCTTACAATTTCTCTTTCTCGGTGTACTGCCACTCCCCAAATTGGAGTCAGTTTTGAACACATTTCAAAATTCTTAAATACATTTTGGAGGACAGGGACGGCTGTAAGGGGTGAAAGGGAGGCCGTTTTTAACCTACGTCTATGAGACAGTAAAGGTTAAAAGTTTAATCATTTTCTTACAATTTCTCTTTCTCGGTGTACGGCCACTCCCCAAATTGGAGTCAGTTTTGAACACATTTCAAAATTCTTAAATACATTTTGGAGGACAGGGACGGCTGTAAGGGGTGAAAGGGAGGCCGTTTTTAACCTACGTCAATGAGACAGTAAAGGTTAAAAGTTGAATCATTTTCTTACAATTTCTCTTTCTTGGTGTACTGCCACTCCCCAAATTGGAGTCAGTTTTGAACACATTTCAAAATTCTTAAATACATTTTGGAGGACAGGGACGGCTGTAAGGGGTGAAAGGGAGGCCGTTTTTAACCTACGTCTATGAGACAGTAAAGGTTAAAAGTTGAATCATTTTCTTACAATTTCTCTTTCTCGGTGTACGGCCACTCCCCAAATTGGAGTCAGTTTTGAACACATTTCAAAATTCTTAAATACATTTTGGAGGACAGGGACGGCTGTAAGGGGTGAAAGGGAGGCCGTTTTTAACCTACGTCTATGAGACAGTAAAGGTTAAAAGTTGAATCATTTTCTTACAATTTCTCTTTCTCGGTGTACTGCCACTCCCCAAATTGGAGTCAGTTTTGAACACATTTCAAAATTCTTAAATACATTTTGGAGGACAGGGACGGCTGTAAGGAGTGAAAGGGAGGCCATTTTTAACCTACGTCTATGAGACAGTAAAGGTTAAAAGTTGAATCATTTTCTTACAATTTCTCTTTCTCGGTGTACGGCCACTCCCCAAATTGGAGTCAGTTTTGAACATATTTCAAAATTCTTAAATACATTTTGGAGGACAGGGACGGCTATAAGGGGTGAAAGGGAGGCCGTTTTTAACCTACATCTATGAGACAGTAAAGGTTAAAAGTTGAATCATTTTCTTACAATTTCTCTTTCTCGGTGTACTGCCACTCCCCAAATTGGAGTCAGTTTTGAACACATTTCAAAATTCTTAAATACATTTTGGAGGACAGGGACGGCTGTAAGGGGTGAAAGGGAGGCCGTTTTTAACCTATGTCTATGAGACAGTAAAGGTTAAAAGTTGAATCATTTTCTTACAATTTCTCTTTCTCGGTGTACGGCCACTCCCCAAATTGGAGTCAGTTTTGAACACATTTCAAAATTCTTAAATACATTTTGGAGGACAGGGATGGCTGTAAGGGGTGAAAGGGAGGCCGTTTTTAACCTACGTCTATGAGACAGTAAAGGTTAAAAGTTGAATCATTTTCTTACAATTTCTCTTTCTCGGTGTACTGCCACTCCCCAAATTGGAGTCAGTTTTGAACACATTTCAAAATTCTTAAATACATTTTGGAGGACAGGGACGGCTGTAAGGGGTGAAAGGGAGGCCGTTTTTAACCTACGTCTATGAGACAGTAAAGGTTAAAAGTTGAATCATTTTCTTACAATTTCTCTTTCTCGGTGTACTGCCACTCCCCAAATTGAGGTCAGTTTTGAACACATTTCAAAATTCTTAAATACATTTTGGAGGACAGGGACGGCTGTAAGGGGTGAAAGGCAGGCCGTTTTTAACCTACGTCTATGAGACAGTAAAGGTTAAAAGTTGAATCATTTTCTTACAATTTCTCTTTCTCGGTGTACTGCCACTCCCCAAATTGGAGTCAGTTTTGAACACATTTCAAAATTCTTAAATACATTTTGGAGGATAGGGACGGCTGTAAGGGGTGAAAGGGAGGCCGTTTTTAACCTACGTCTATGAAACAGTAAAGGTTAAAAGTTGAATCATTTTCTTACAATTTCTCTTTCTCGGTGTACTGCCACTCCCCAAATTGGAGTCAGTTTTGAACACATTTCAAAATTCTTAAATACATTTTGGAGGACAGGGACGGCTGTAAGGGGTGAAAGGGAGGCCGTTTTTAACCTACGTCTATGAGACAGTAAAGGTTAAAAGTTGAATCATTTTCTTACAATTTCTCTTTCTCGGTGTACTGCCACTCCCCAAATTGGAGTCAGTTTTGAACACATTTCAAAATTCTTAAATACATTTTGGAGGACAGGGACGGCTGTAAGGGGTGAAAGGGAAGCCGTTTTTAACCTACGTACATGAGACAGTAAAGGTTAAAAGTTGAATCGTTTTCTTACAATTTCTCTTTCCCGGTGTACTGCCACTCCCCAAATTGGAGTCAGTTTTGAACACATTTAAAAATTCTTAAATACATTTTGGAGGACAGGGACGGCTGTAAGGGGTGAAAGGGAGGCCGTTTTTAACCTACGTCTATGAGACAGTAAAGGTTAAAAGTTGAATCATTTTCTTCTAATTTCTCTTTCTCGGTGTACTGCCACTCCCCAAATTGGAGTCAGTTTTGAACACATTTCAAAATTCTTAAATACATTTTGGAGGATAGGGACGGCTGTAAGGGGTGAAAGGGAGGCCGTTTTTAACCTACGTCTATGAGACAGTAAAGGTTAAAAGTTGAATCATTTTCTTACAATTTCTCTTTCTCGGTGTACGGCCACTCCCCAAATTGGAGTCAGTTTTGAACACATTTCAAAATTCTTAAATACATTTTGGAGGACAGGGACGGCTGTAAGGGGTGAAAGGGAGGCCGTTTTTAACCTACGTCTATGAGACAGTAAAGGTTAAAAGTTGAATCATTTTCTTACAATTTCTTTTTCTCGGTGTACTGCAACTCCCCAAATTGGAGTCAGTTTTGAACACATTTCAAAATTCTTAAATACATTTTGGAGGACAGGGACGGCTGTAAAGGGTGAAAGGGAGGCCGTTTTTAACCTACGTCTATGAGACAGTAAAGGTTAAAAGTTGAATCATTTTCTTACAATTTCTCTTTCTCGGTGTACTGCCACTCCCCAAATTGGAGTCAGTTTTGAACACATTTCAAAATTCTTAAATACATTTTGGAGGACAGGGACGGCTGTAAGGGGTGAAAGGGAGGCCGTTTTTAACCTACGTCTATGAGACAGTAAAGGTTAAAAGTTGAATCATTTTCTTACAATTTCTCATCCCTGACCTACAGAGAATCGAAAAAAGAATTTACGTAGCTATTTGCCGTAAGACATTCAGGATTGGACCATACACTATTGCCTCTGCGCCAGCATTAAAATTGTTTATTAACTTTGTGACCTTAGTTTGCTGCCATCTTTCTCGGTGTACGGCCACTCCCCAAATTGGAGTCAGTTTTGAACACATTTCAAAATTCTTAAATACATTTTGGAGGATAGGGACGGCTGTAAGGGGTGAAAGGGAGGCCGTTTTTAACCTACGTCTATGAGACAGTAAAGGTTAAAAGTTGAATCATTTTCTTACAATTTCTCTTTCTCGGTGTACGGCCACTCCCCAAATTGGAGTCAGTTTTGAACACATTTCAAAATTCTTAAATACATTTTGGAGGACAGGGACGGCTGTAAGGGGTGAAAGGGAGGTCGTTTTTAACCTACGTCTATGAGACAGTAAAGGTTAAAAGTTTAATCATTTTCTTACAATTTCTCTTTCTCGGTGTACGGCCACTCCCCAAATTGGAGTCAGTTTTGAACACATTTCAAAATTCTTAAATACATTTTGGAGGACAGGGACGGCTGTAAGGGGTGAAAGGGAGGCCGTTTTTAACCTACGTCTATGAGACAGTAAAGGTTAAAAGTTGAATCATTTTCTTACAATTTCTCTTTCTTGGTGTACTGCCACTCCCCAAATTGGAGTCAGTTTTGAACACATTTCAAAATTCTTAAATACATTTTGGAGGACAGGGACGGCTGTAAGGGGTGAAAGGGAGGCCGTTTTTAACCTACGTCTATGAGACAGTAAAGGTTAAAAGTTGAATCATTTTCTTACAAATTCTCTTTCTCGGTGTACGGCCACTCCCCAAATTGGAGTCAGTTTTGAACACATTTCAAAATTCTTAAATACATTTTGGAGGACAGGGACGGCTGTAAGGGGTGAAAGGGAGGCCGTTTTTAACCTACGTCTATGAGACAGTAAAGGTTAAAAGTTGCATCATTTTCTTACAATTTCTCTTTCTCGGTGTACTGCCACTCCCCAAATTGGAGTCAGTTTTGAACACATTTCAAAATTCTTAAATACATTTTGGAGGACAGGGACGGCTGTAAGGAGTGAAAGGGAGGCCGTTTTTAACCTACGTCTATGAGACAGTAAAGGTTAAAAGTTGAATAGTTTTCTTAAAATTTCTCTTTCTCGGTGTACTGCCACTCCCCAAATTGGAGTCAGTTTTGAACACATTTCAAAATTCTTAAATACATTTTGGAGGACAGGGACGGCTGTAAGGGGTGAAAGGGAGGCCGTTTTTAACCTACGTCTATGAGACAGTAAAGGTTAAAAGTTGAATCATTTTCTTCTAATTTCTCTTTCTCGGTGTACTGCCACTCCCCAAATTGGAGTCAGTTTTGAACACATGTCAAAATTCTTAAATACATTTTGGAGGATAGGGACGGCTGTAAGGGGTGAAAGGGAGGCCGTTTTTAACCTACGTCTATGAGACAGTAAAGGTTAAAAGTTGAATCATTTTCTTACAATTTCTCTTTCTCGGTGTACGGCCACTCCCCAAATTGGAGTCAGTTTTGAACACATTTCAAAATTCTTAAATACATTTTGGAGGACAGGGACGGCTGTAAGGGGTGAAAGGGAGGCCGTTTTTAACCTACGTCTATGAGACAGTAAAGGTTAAAAGTTGAATCATTTTCTTACAATTTCTTTTTCTCGGTGTACTGCAACTCCCCAAATTGGAGTCAGTTTTGAACACATTTCAAAATTCTTAAATACATTTTGGAGGACAGGGATGGCTGTAAGGGGTGAAAGGGAGGCCGTTTTTAACCTACGTCTATGAGACAGTAAAGGTTAAAAGTTGAATCATTTTCTTACAATTTCTCTTTCTCGGTGTACTGCCACTCCCCAAATTGGAGTCAGTTTTGAACACATTTCAAAATTCTTAAATACATTTTGGAGGACAGGGACGGCTGTAAGGGGTGAAAGGGAGGCCGTTTTTAACCTACGTCTATGAGACAGTAAAGGTTAAAAGTTGAATCATTTTCTTACAATTTCTCTTTCTCGGTGTACGGCCACTCCCCAAATTGGAGTCAGTTTTGAACACATTTCAAAATTCTTAAATACATTTTGGAGGACAGGGACGGCTGTAAGAGGTGAAAGGGAGGCCGTTTTTAACCTACATCTATGAGACAGTAAAGGTTAAAAGTTGAATCATTTTCTTACAATTTCTCATCCCTGACCTACAGAGAATCGAAAAAAGAATTTACGTAGCTATTTGCCGTAAGACATTCAGGATTGGACCATACACTATTGCCTCTGCGCCAGCATTAAAATTGTTTATTAACTTTGTGACCTTAGTTTGCTGCCATCTTTCTCGGTGTACGGCCACTCCCCAAATTGGAGTCAGTTTTGAACACATTTCAAAATTCTTAAATACATTTTGGAGGATAGGGACGGCTGTAAGGGGTGAAAGGGAGGCCGTTTTTAACCTACGTCTATGAGACAGTAAAGGTTAAAAGTTGAATCATTTTCTTACAATTTCTCATCCCTGACCTACAGAGAATCGAAAAAAGAATTTACGTAGCTATTTGCCCTAAGACATTCAGGATTGGACCATACACTATTGCCTCTGCGCCAGCATTAAAATTGTTTATTAACTTTGTGACCTTAGTTTGCTGCCATCTTTCTCGGTGTACGGCCACTCCCCAAATTGGAGTCAGTTTTGAACACATTTCAAAATTCTTAAATACATTTTGGAGGATAGGGACGGCTGTAAGGGGTGAAAGGGAGGCCGTTTTTAACCTACGTCTATGAGACAGTAAAGGTTAAAAGTTTAATCATTTTCTTACAATTTCTCTTTCTCGGTGTACGGCCACTCCCCAAATTGGAGTCAGTTTTGAACACATTTCTAAATTCTTAAATACATTTTGGAGGACAGGGACGGCTGTAAGGGGTGAAAGGGAGGCCGTTTTTAACCTACGTCTATGAGACAGTAAAGGTTAAAAGTTGAATCATTTTCTTACAATTTCTCTTTCTTGGTGTACTGCCACTCCCCAAATTGGAGTCAGTTTTGAACACATTTCAAAATTCTTAAATGCATTTTGGAGGACAGGGACGGCTGTAAGGGGTGAAAGGGAGGCCGTTTTTAACCTACGTCTATGAGACAGTAAAGGTTAAAAGTTGAATCATTTTCTTACAATTTCTCTTTCTCGGTGTACGGCCACTCCCCAAATTGGAGTCAGTTTTGAACACATTTCAAAATTCTTAAATACATTTTGGAGGACAGGGACGGCTGTAAGGGGTGAAAGGGAGGCCGTTTTTAACCTACGTCTATGAGACAGTAAAGGTTAAAAGTTGAATCATTTTCTTACAATTTCTCTTTCTCGGTGTACTGCCACTCCCCAAATTGGAGTCAGTTTTGAACACATTTCAAAATTCTTAAATACATTTTGGAGGACAGGGACGGCTGTAAGGAGTGAAAGGGAGGCCGTTTTCAAACTACGTCTATGAGACAGTAAAGGTTAGAAGTTGAATCGTTTTCTTACAATTTCTCTTTCTCGGTGTACTGCCACTCCCCAAATTGGAGTCAGTTTTGAACACATTTCAAAATTCTTAAATACATTTTGGAGGACAGGGACGGCTGTAAGGGGTGAAAGGGAGGCCGTTTTTAACCTACGTCTATGAGACAGTAAAGGTTAAAAGTTGAATCATTTTCTTCTAATTTCTCTTTCTCTGTGTACTGCCACTCCCCAAATTGGAGTCAGTTTTGAACACATTTCAAAATTCTTAAATACATTTTGGAGGATAGGGACGGCTGTAAGGGGTGAAAGGGAGGCCGTTTTTAACCTACGTCTATGAGACAGTAAAGGTTAAAAGTTGAATCATTTTCTTACAATTTCTCTTTCTCGGTGTACGGCCACTCCCCAAATTGGAGTCAGTTTTGAACACATTTCAAAATTCTTAAATACATTTTGGAGGACAGGGACGGCTGTAAGGGGTGAAAGGGAGGCCGTTTTTAACCTACGTCTATGAGACAGTAAAGGTTAAAAGTTGAATCATTTTCTTACAATTTCTTTTTCTCGGTGTACTGCAACTCCCCAAATTGGAGTCAGTTTTGAACACATTTCAAAATTCTTAAATACATTTTGGAGGACAGGGACGGCTGTAAGGGGTGAAAGGGAGGCCGTTTTTAACCTACATCTATGAGACAGTAAAGGTTAAAAGTTGAATCATTTTCTTACAATTTCTCATCCCTGACCTACAGAGAATCGAAAAAAGAATTTACGTAGCTATTTGCCGTAAGACATTCAGGATTGGACCATACACTATTGCCTCTGCGCCAGCATTAAAATTGTTTATTAACTTTGTGACCTTAGTTTGCTGCCATCTTTCTCGGTGTACGGCCACTCCCCAAATTGGAGTCAGTTTTGAACACATTTCAAAATTCTTAAATACATTTTGGAGGATAGGGACGGCTGTAAGGGGTGAAAGGGAGGCCGTTTTTAACCTACGTCTATGAGACAGTAAAGGTTAAAAGTTGAATCATTTTCTTACAATTTCTCTTTCTCGGTGTACGGCCACTCCCCAAATTGGAGTCAGTTTTGAACACATTTCAAAATTCTTAAATACATTTTGGAGGACAGGGACGGCTGTAAGGGGTGAAAGGGAGGCCGTTTTTAACCTACGTCTATGAGACAGTAAAGGTTAAAAGTTGAATCATTTTCTTACAATTTCTCTTTCTCGGTGTACTGCCACTCCCCAAATTGGAGTCAGTTTTGAACACATTTCAAAATTCTTAAATACATTTTGGAGGACAGGGACGGCTGTAAGGGGTGAAAGGGAGGCCGTTTTTAACCTACGTCTATGAGACAGTAAAGGTTAAAAGTTGAATCATTTTCTTACAATTTCTCTTTCTCGGTGTACTGCCACTCCCCAAATTGGAGTCAGTTTTGAACACATTTCAAAATTCTTAAATACATTTTGGAGGACAGGGACAGCTGTAAGGGGTGAAAGGGAGGCCGTTTTTAACCTACGTCTATGAGACAGTAAAGGTTAAAAGTTGAATCATTTTCTTACAATTTCTCTTTCTCGGTGTACTGCCACTCCCCAAATTGGAGTCAGTTTTGAACACATTTCAAAATTCTTAAATACATTTTGGAGGACAGGGACGGCTGTAAGGGGTGAAAGGGAGGCCATTTTTAACCTACGTCTATGAGACAGTAAAGGTTAAAAGTTGAATCGTTTTCTTACAATTTCTCTTTCTCGGTGTACTGCCACTCCCCAAATTGGAGTCAGTTTTGAACACATTTAAAAATTCTTAAATACATTTTGGAGGACAGGGACGGCTGTAAGGGAGGCCGTTTTTAACCTACGTCTATGAGACAGTAAAGGTTAAAAGTTGAATCATTTTCTTCTAATTTCTCTTTCTCGGTGTACTGCCACTCCCCAAATTGGAGTCAGTTTTGAACACATTTCAAAATTCTTAAATACATTTTGGAGGATAGGGACGGCTGTAAGGGGTGAAAGGGAGGCCGTTTTTAACCTACGTCTATGAGACAGTAAAGGTTAAAAGTTGAATCATTTTCTTACAATTTCTCTTTCTCGGTGTACGGCCACTCCCCAAATTGGAGTCAGTGTTGAACACATTTCAAAATTCTTAAATACATTTTGGAGGACAGGGACGGCTGTAAGGGGTGAAAGGGAGGCCGTTTTTAACCTACGTCTATGAGACAGTAAAGGTTAAAAGTTGAATCATTTTCTTACAATTTCTTTTTCTCGGTGTACTGCAACTCCCCAAATTGGAGTCAGTTTTGAACACATTTCAAAATTCTTAAATACATTTTGGAGGACAGGGATGGCTGTAAGGGGTGAAAGGGAGGCCGTTTTTAACCTACGTCTATGAGACAGTAAAGGTTAAAAGTTGAATCATTTTCTTACAATTTCTCTTTCTCGGTGTACTGCCACTCCCCAAATTGGAGTCAGTTTTGAACACATTTCAAAATTCTTAAATACATTTTGGAGGACAGGGACGGCTGTAAGGGGTGAAAGGGAGGCCGTTTTTAACCTACGTCTATGAGACAGTAAAGGTTAAAAGTTGAATCATTTTCTTACAATTTCTCATCCCTGACCTACAGAGAATCGAAAAAAGAATTTACGTAGCTATTTGCCGTAAGACATTCAGGATTGGACCATACACTATTGCCTCTGCGCCAGCATTAAAATTGTTTATTAACTTTGTGACCTTAGTTTGCTGCCATCTTTCTCGGTGTACGGCCACTCCCCAAATTGGAGTCAGTTTTGAACACATTTCAAAATTCTTAAATACATTTTGGAGGATAGGGACGGCTGTAAGGGGTGAAAGGGAGGCCGTTTTTAACCTACGTCTATGAGACAGTAAAGGTTAAAAGTTGAATCATTTTCTTACAATTTCTCTTTCTCGGTGTACGGCCACTCCCCAAATTGGAGTCAGTTTTGAACACATTTCAAAATTCTTAAATACATTTTGGAGGACAGGGACGGCTGTAAGGGGTGAAAGGGAGGCCGTTTTTAACCTACGTCTATGAGACAGTAAAGGTTAAAAGTTTAATCATTTTCTTACAATTTCTCTTTCTCGGTGTACGGCCACTCCCCAAATTGGAGTCAGTTTTGAACACATTTCAAAATTCTTAAATACATTTTGGAGGATAGGGACGGCTGTAAGGGGTGAAAGGGAGGCCGTTTTTAACCTACGTCTATGAGACAGTAAAGGTTAAAAGTTGAATCATTTTCTTACAATTTCTCTTTCTCGGTGTACGGCCACTCCCCAAATTGGAGTCAGTTTTGAACACATTTCAAAATTCTTAAATACATTTTGGAGGACAGGGACGGCTGTAAGGGGTGAAAGGGAGGCCGTTTTTAACCTACGTCTATGAGACAGTAAAGGTTAAAAGTTTAATCATTTTCTTACAATTTCTCTTTCTCGGTGTACGGCCACTCCCCAAATTGGAGTCAGTTTTGAACACATTTCAAAATTCTTAAATACATTTTGGAGGACAGGGACGGCTGTAAGGGGTGAAAGGGAGGCCGTTTTTAACCTACGTCTATGAGACAGTAAAGGTTAAAAGTTGAATCATTTTCTTACAATTTCTCTTTCTTGGTGTACTGCCACTCCCCAAATTGGAGTCAGTTTTGAACACATTTCAAAATTCTTAAATACATTTTGGAGGACAGGGACGGCTGTAAGGGGTGAAAGGGAGGCCGTTTTTAACCTACGTCTATGAGACAGTAAAGGTTAAAAGTTGAATCATTTTCTTACAATTTCTCTTTCTCGGTGTACGGCCACTCCCCAAATTGGAGTCAGTTTTGAACACATTTCAAAATTCTTAAATACATTTTGGAGGACAGGGACGGCTGTAAGGGGTGAAAGGGAGGCCGTTTTTAACCTACGTCTATGAGACAGTAAAGGTTAAAAGTTGAATCATTTTCTTACAATTTCTCTTTCTCGGTGTACTGCCACTCCCCAAATTGGAGTCAGTTTTGAACACATTTCAAAATTCTTAAATACATTTTGGAGGACAGGGACGGCTGTAAGGAGTGAAAGGGAGGCCGTTTTTAACCTACGTCTATGAGACAGTAAAGGTTAAAAGTTGAATCATTTTCTTACAATTTCTCTTTCTCGGTGTACTGCCACTCCCCAAATTGGAGTCAGTTTTGAACACATTTCAAAATTCTTAAATACATTTTGGAGGACAGGGACGGCTGTAAGGGGTGAAAGGGAGGCCGTTTTTAACCTATGTCTATGAGACAGTAAAGGTTAAAAGTTGAATCATTTTCTTACAATTTCTCTTTCTCGGTGTACTGCCACTCCCCAAATTGGAGTCAGTTTTGAACACATTTCAAAATTCTTAAATACATTTTGGAGGACAGGGACGGCTGTAAGGGGTGAAAGGGAGGCCGTTTTTAACCTACGTCTATGAGACAGTAAAGGTTAAAAGTTGAATCATTTTCTTACAATTTCTCTTTCTCGGTGTACTGCCACTCCCCAAATTGGAGTCAGTTTTGAACACATTTCAAAATTCTTAAATACATTTTGGAGGACAGGGACGGCTGTAAGGGGTGAAAGGGAGGCCGTTTTTAACCTACGTCTATGAGAAAGTAAAGGTTAAAAGTTGAATCATTTTCTTACAATTTCTCTTTCTCGGTGTACTGCCACTCCCCAAATTGGAGTCAGTTTTGAACACATTTCAAAATTCTTAAATACATTTTGGAGGACAGGGACGGCTGTAAGGGGTGAAAGGGAGGCCGTTTTTAACCTACGTCTATGAGACAGTAAAGGTTAAAAGTTGAATCATTTTCTTACAATTTCTCTTTCTCGGTGTACGGCCACTCCCCAAATTGGAGTCAGTTTTGAACACATTTCAAAATTCTTAAATACATTTTGGAGGACAGGGACGGCTGTAAGGGGTGAAAGGGAGGCCGTTTTTAACCTACATCTATGAGACAGTAAAGGTTAAAAGTTGAATCATTTTCTTACAATTTCTCATCCCTGACCTACAGAGAATCGAAAAAAGAATTTACGTAGCTATTTGCCGTAAGACATTCAGGATTGGACCATACACTATTGCCTCTGCGCCAGCATTAAAATTGTTTATTAACTTTGTGACCTTAGTTTGCTGCCATCTTTCTCGGTGTACGGCCACTCCCCAAATTGGAGTCAGTTTTGAACACATTTCAAAATTCTTAAATACATTTTGGAGGATAGGGACGGCTGTAAGGGGTGAAAGGGAGGCCGTTTTTAACCTACGTCTATGAGACAGTAAAGGTTAAAAGTTGAATCATTTTCTTCTAATTTCTCTTTCTCGGTGTACGGCCACTCCCCAAATTGGAGTCAGTTTTGAACACATTTCAAAATTCTTAAATACATTTTGGAGGACAGGGACGGCTGTAAGGGGTGAAAGGGAGGCCGTTTTTAACCTACGTCTATGAGACAGTAAAGGTTAAAAGTTGAATCATTTTCTTACAATTTCTCTTTCTCGGTGTACTGCCACTCCCCAAATTGGAGTCAGTTTTGAACACATTTCAAAATTCTTAAATACATTTTGGAGGACAGGGACGGCTGTAAGGGGTGAAAGGGAGGCCGTTTTTAACCTACGTCTATGAGACAGTAAAGGTTAAAAGTTGAATCATTTTCTTACAATTTCTCTTTCTCGGTGTACTGCCACTCCCCAAATTGGAGTCAGTTTTGAACACATTTCAAAATTCTTAAATACATTTTGGAGGACAGGGACAGCTGTAAGGGGTGAAAGGGAGGCCGTTTTTAACCTACGTCTATGAGACAGTAAAGGTTAAAAGTTGAATCATTTTCTTACAATTTCTCTTTCTCGGTGTACTGCCACTCCCCAAATTGGAGTCAGTTTTGAACACATTTCAAAATTCTTAAATACATTTTGGAGGACAGGGACGGCTGTAAGGGGTGAAAGGGAGGCCGTTTTTAACCTACGTCTATGAGACAGTAAAGGTTAAAAGTTGAATCGTTTTCTTACAATTTCTCTTTCTCGGTGTACTGCCACTCCCCAAATTGGAGTCAGTTTTGAACACATTTAAAAATTCTTAAATACATTTTGGAGGACAGGGACGGCTGTAAGGGAGGCCGTTTTTAACCTACGTCTATGAGACAGTAAAGGTTAAAAGTTGAATCATTTTCTTCTAATTTCTCTTTCTCGGTGTACTGCCACTCCCCAAATTGGAGTCAGTTTTGAACACATTTCAAAATTCTTAAATACATTTTGGAGGATAGGGACGGCTGTAAGGGGTGAAAGGGAGGCCGTTTTTAACCTACGTCTATGAGACAGTAAAGGTTAAAAGTTGAATCATTTTCTTACAATTTCTCTTTCTCGGTGTACGGCCACTCCCCAAATTGGAGTCAGTTTTGAACACATTTCAAAATTCTTAAATACATTTTGGAGGACAGGGACGGCTGTAAGGGGTGAAAGGGAGGCCGTTTTTAACCTACGTCTATGAGACAGTAAAGGTTAAAAGTTGAATCATTTTCTTACAATTTCTTTTTCTCGGTGTACTGCAACTCCCCAAATTGGAGTCAGTTTTGAACACATTTCAAAATTCTTAAATACATTTTGGAGGACAGGGATGGCTGTAAGGGGTGAAAGGGAGGCCGTTTTTAACCTACGTCTATGAGACAGTAAAGGTTAAAAGTTGAATCATTTTCTTACAATTTCTCTTTCTCGGTGTACTGCCACTCCCCAAATTGGAGTCAGTTTTGAACACATTTCAAAATTCTTAAATACATTTTGGAGGACAGGGACGGCTGTAAGGGGTGAAAGGGAGGCCGTTTTTAACCTACGTCTATGAGACAGTAAAGGTTAAAAGTTGAATCATTTTCTTACAATTTCTCATCCCTGACCTACAGAGAATCGAAAAAAGAATTTACGTAGCTATTTGCCGTAAGACATTCAGGATTGGACCATACACTATTGCCTCTGCGCCAGCATTAAAATTGTTTATTAACTTTGTGACCTTAGTTTGCTGCCATCTTTCTCGGTGTACGGCCACTCCCCAAATTGGAGTCAGTTTTGAACACATTTCAAAATTCTTAAATACATTTTGGAGGATAGGGACGGCTGTAAGGGGTGAAAGGGAGGCCGTTTTTAACCTACGTCTATGAGACAGTAAAGGTTAAAAGTTGAATCATTTTCTTACAATTTCTCTTTCTCGGTGTACGGCCACTCCCCAAATTGGAGTCAGTTTTGAACACATTTCAAAATTCTTAAATACATTTTGGAGGACAGGGACGGCTGTAAGGGGTGAAAGGGAGGCCGTTTTTAACCTACGTCTATGAGACAGTAAAGGTTAAAAGTTTAATCATTTTCTTACAATTTCTCTTTCTCGGTGTACGGCCACTCCCCAAATTGGAGTCAGTTTTGAACACATTTCAAAATTCTTAAATACATTTTGGAGGATAGGGACGGCTGTAAGGGGTGAAAGGGAGGCCGTTTTTAACCTACGTCTATGAGACAGTAAAGGTTAAAAGTTGAATCATTTTCTTACAATTTCTCTTTCTCGGTGTACGGCCACTCCCCAAATTGGAGTCAGTTTTGAACACATTTCAAAATTCTTAAATACATTTTGGAGGACAGGGACGGCTGTAAGGGGTGAAAGGGAGGCCGTTTTTAACCTACGTCTATGAGACAGTAAAGGTTAAAAGTTGAATCATTTTCTTACAATTTCTCTTTCTCGGTGTACTGCCACTCCCCAAATTGGAGTCAGTTTTGAACACATTTCAAAATTCTTAAATACATTTTGGAGGACAGGGACGGCTGTAAGGGGTGAAAGGGAGGCCGTTTTTAACCTACGTCTATGAGACAGTAAAGGTTAAAAGTTGAATCATTTTCTTACAATTTCTCTTTCTCGGTGTACTGCCACTCCCCAAATTGGAGTCAGTTTTGAACACATTTCAAAATTCTTAAATACATTTTGGAGGACAGGGACGGCTGTAAGGGGTGAAAGGGAGGCCGTTTTTAACCTACGTCTATGAGACAGTAAAGGTTAAAAGTTGAATCATTTTCTTACAATTTCTCTTTCTCGGTGTACTGCCACTCCCCAAATTGGAGTCAGTTTTGAACACATTTCAAAATTCTTAAATACATTTTGGAGGACAGGGACGGCTGTAAGGAGTGAAAGGGAGGCCGTTTTTAACCTACGTCTATGAGACAGTAAAGGTTAAAAGTTGAATCATTTTCTTACAATTTCTCTTTCTCGGTGTACTGCCACTCCCCAAATTGGAGTCAGTTTTGAACACATTTCAAAATTCTTAAATACATTTTGGAGGATAGGGACGGCTGTAAGGGGTGAAAGGGAGGCCGTTTTTAACCTACGTCTATGAAACAGTAAAGGTTAAAAGTTGAATCATTTTCTTACAATTTCTCTTTCTCGGTGTACTGCCACTCCCCAAATTGGAGTCAGTTTTGAACACATTTCAAAATTCTTAAATACATTTTGGAGGACAGGGACGGCTGTAAGGGGTGAAAGGGAGGCCGTTTTTAACCTACGTCTATGAGACAGTAAAGGTTAAAAGTTGAATCATTTTCTTACAATTTCTCTTTCTTGGTGTACTGCCACTCCCCAAATTGGAGTCAGTTTTGAACACATTTCAAAATTCTTAAATACATTTTGGAGGACAGGGACGGCTGTAAGGGGTGAAAGGGAGGCCGTTTTTAACCTACGTCTATGAGACAGTAAAGGTTAAAAGTTGAATCGTTTTCTTACAATTTCTCTTTCTCGGTGTACTGCCACTCCCCAAATTGGAGTCAGTTTTGAACACATTTAAAAATTCTTAAATACATTTTGGAGGACAGGGACGGCTGTAAGGGGTGAAAGGGAGGCCGTTTTTAACCTACGTCTATGAGACAGTAAAGGTTAAAAGTTGAATCATTTTCTTCTAATTTCTCTTTCTCGGTGTACTGCCACTCCCCAAATTGGAGTCAGTTTTGAACACATTTCAAAATTCTTAAATACATTTTGGAGGATAGGGACGGCTGTAAGGGGTGAAAGGGAGGCCGTTTTTAACCTACGTCTATGAGACAGTAAAGGTTAAAAGTTGAATCATTTTCTTACAATTTCTCTTTCTCGGTGTACGGCCACTCCCCAAATTGGAGTCAGTTTTGAACACATTTCAAAATTCTTAAATACATTTTGGAGGACAGGGACGGCTGTAAGGGGTGAAAGGGAGGCCGTTTTTAACCTACGTCTATGAGACAGTAAAGGTTAAAAGTTGAATCATTTTCTTACAATTTCTTTTTCTCGGTGTACTGCAACTCCCCAAATTGGAGTCAGTTTTGAACACATTTCAAAATTCTTAAATACATTTTGGAGGACAGGGACGGCTGTAAGGGGTGAAAGGGAGGCCGTTTTTAACCTACGTCTATGAGACAGTAAAGGTTAAAAGTTGAATCATTTTCTTACAATTTCTCTTTCTCGGTGTACTGCCACTCCCCAAATTGGAGTCAGTTTTGAACACATTTCAAAATTCTTAAATACATTTTGGAGGACAGGGACGGCTGTAAGGGGTGAAAGGGAGGCCGTTTTTAACCTACGTCTATGAGACAGTAAAGGTTAAAAGTTGAATCATTTTCTTACAATTTCTCATCCCTGACCTACAGAGAATCGAAAAAAGAATTTACGTAGCTATTTGCCGTAAGACATTCAGGATTGGACCATACACTATTGCCTCTGCGCCAGCATTAAAATTGTTTATTAACTTTGTGACCTTAGTTTGCTGCCATCTTTCTCGGTGTACGGCCACTCCCCAAATTGGAGTCAGTTTTGAACACATTTTAAAATTCTTAAATACATTTTGGAGGATAGGGACGGCTGTAAGGGGTGAAAGGGAGGCCGTTTTTAATCTACGTCTATGAGACAGTAAAGGTTAAAAGTTGAATCATTTTCTTACAATTTCTCTTTCTCGGTGTACGGCCACTCCCCAAATTGGAGTCAGTTTTGAACACATTTCAAAATTCTTAAATACATTTTGGAGGACAGGGACGGCTGTAAGGGGTGAAAGGGAGGCCGTTTTTAACCTACGTCTATGAGACAGTAAAGGTTAAAAGTTTAATCATTTTCTTACAATTTCTCTTTCTCGGTGTACGGCCACTCCCCAAATTGGAGTCAGTTTTGAACACATTTCAAAATTCTTAAATACATTTTGGAGGACAGGGATGGCTGTAAGGGGTGAAAGGGAGGCCGTTTTTAACCTACGTCTATGAGACAGTAAAGGTTAAAAGTTGAATCATTTTCTTACAATTTCTCTTTCTTGGTGTACTGCCACTCCCCAAATTGGAGTCAGTTTTGAACACATTTCAAAATTCTTAAATACATTTTGGAGGACAGGGACGGCTGTAAGGGGTGAAAGGGAGGCCGTTTTTAACCTACGTCTATGAGACAGTAAAGGTTAAAAGTTGAATCATTTTCTTACAATTTCTCTTTCTCGGTGTACGGCCACTCCCCAAATTGGAGTCAGTTTTGAACACATTTCAAAATTCTTAAATACATTTTGGAGGACAGGGACGGCTGTAAGGGGTGAAAGGGAGGCCGTTTTTAACCTACGTCTATGAGACAGTAAAGGTTAAAAGTTGAATCATTTTCTTACAATTTCTCTTTCTCGGTGTACTGCCACTCCCCAAATTGGAGTCAGTTTTGAACACATTTCAAAATTCTTAAATACATTTTGGAGGACAGGGACGGCTGTAAGGAGTGAAAGGGAGGCCGTTTTTAACCTACGTCTATGAGACAGTAAAGGTTAAAAGTTGAATCATTTTCTTACAATTTCTCTTTCTCGGTGTACGGCCACTCCCCAAATTGGAGTCAGTTTTGAACACATTTCAAAATTCTTAAATACATTTTGGAGGACAGGGACGGCTGTAAGGGGTGAAAGGGAGGCCGTTTTTAACCTACGTCTATGAGACAGTAAAGGTTAAAAGTTGAATCATTTTCTTACAATTTCTTTTTCTCGGTGTACTGCAACTCCCCAAATTGGAGTCAGTTTTGAACACATTTCAAAATTCTTAAATACATTTTGGAGGACAGGGACGGCTGTAAGGGGTGAAAGGGAGGCCGTTTTTAACCTACGTCTATGAGACAGTAAAGGTTAAAAGTTGAATCATTTTCTTACAATTTCTCTTTCTCGGTGTACTGCCACTCCCCAAATTGGAGTCAGTTTTGAACACATTTCAAAATTCTTAAATACATTTTGGAGGACAGGGACGGCTGTAAGGGGTGAAAGGGAGGCCGTTTTTAACCTACGTCTATGAGACAGTAAAGGTTAAAAGTTGAATCATTTTCTTACAATTTCTCTTTCTCGGTGTACGGCCACTCCCCAAATTGGAGTCAGTTTTGAACACATTTCAAAATTCTTAAATACATTTTGGAGGACAGGGACGGCTGTAAGGGGTGAAAGGGAGGCCGTTTTTAACCTACATCTATGAGACAGTAAAAATTAAAAGTTGAATCATTTTCTTACAATTTCTCATCCCTGACCTACAGAGAATCGAAAAAAGAATTTACGTAGCTATTTGCCGTAAGACATTCAGGATTGGACCATACACTATTGCCTCTGCGCCAGCATTAAAATTGTTTATTAACTTTGTGACCTTAGTTTGCTGCCATCTTTCTCGGTGTACGGCCACTCCCCAAATTGGAGTCAGTTTTGAACACATTTCAAAATTCTTAAATACATTTTGGATAATAGGGACGGCTGTAAGGGGTGAAAGGGAGGCCGTTTTTAACCTACGTCTATGAGACAGTAAAGGTTAAAAGTTGAATAATTTTCTTACAATTTCTCTTTCTCGGTGTACGGCCACTCCCCAAATTGGAGTCAGTTTTGAACACATTTGAAAATTCTTAAATACATTTTGGAGGATAGGGACGGCTGTAAGGGGTGAAAGGGAGGCCGTTTTTATCCTACGTCTATGAGACAGTAAAGGTTAAAAGTTGAATCATTTTCTTACAATTTCTCTTTCTCGGTGTACTGCCACTCCCCAAATTGGAGTCAGTTTTGAACACATTTCAAAATTCTTAAATACATTTTGGAGGACAGGGACGGCTGTAAGGGGTGAAAGGGAGGCCGTTTTTAACCTACGTCTATGAGACAGTAAAGGTTAAAAGTTGAATCATTTTCTTACAATTTCTCTTTCTCGGTGTACTGCCACTCCCCAAATTGGAGTCAGTTTTGAACACATTTCAAAATTCTTAAATACATTTTGGAGGACAGGGACGGCTGTAAGGGGTGAAAGGGAGGCCGTTTTTAACCTACGTCTATGAGACAGTAAAGGTTAAAAGTTGAATCATTTTCTTACAATTTCTCTTTCTCGGTGTACTGCCACTCCCCAAATTGGAGTCAGTTTTGAACACATTTCAAAATTCTTAAATACATTTTGGAGGACAGGGACGGCTGTAAGGGGTGAAAGGGAGTCTGTTTTTAACCTACGTCTATGAGACAGTAAAGGTTAAAAGTTAAAACATTTTCTTACAATTTCTCTTTCTCGGTGTACTGCCACTCCCCAAATTGGAGTCAGTTTTGAACACATTTCAAAATTCTTAAATACATTTTAGAGGACAGGGACGGCTGTAAGGGGTGAAAGGGAGGCCGTTTTTAACCTACGTCTATGAGACAGTAAAGGTTAAAAGTTGAATCATTTTCTTACAATTTCTCTTTCTCGGTGTACTGCCACTCCCCAAATTGGAGTCAGTTTTGAACACATTTCAAAATTCTTAAATACATTTTGGAGGATAGGGACGGCTGTAAGGGGTGAAAGGGAGGCCGTTTTTAACCTACGTCTATGAAACAGTAAAGGTTAAAAGTTGAATCATTTTCTTACAATTTCTCTTTCTCGGTGTACTGCCACTCCCCAAATTGGAGTCAGTTTTGAACACATTTCAAAATTCTTAAATACATTTTGGAGGACAGGGACGGCTGTAAGGGGTGAAAGGGAGGCCGTTTTTAACCTACGTCTATGAGACAGTAAAGGTTAAAAGTTGAATCATTTTCTTACAATTTCTCTTTCTCGGTGTACTGCCACTCCCCAAATTGGAGTCAGTTTTGAACACATTTCAAAATTCTTAAATACATTTTGGAGGACAGGGACGGCTGTAAGGGGTGAAAGGGAGGCCGTTTTTAACCTACGTCTATGAGACAGTAAAGGTTAAAAGTTGAATCGTTTTCTTACAATTTCTCTTTCTCGGTGTACTGTCACTCCCCAAATTGGAGTCAGTTTTGAACACATTTCAAAATTCTTAAATACATTTTGGAGGACAGGGACGGCTGTAAGGGGTGAAAGGGAGGCCGTTTTTAACCTACGTCTATGAGACAGTAAAGGTTAAAAGTTGAATCATTTTCTTCTAATTTCTCTTTCTCGGTGTACTGCCACTCCCCAAATTGGAGTCAGTTTTGAACACATTTCAAAATTCTTAAATATATTTTGGAGGACAGGGACGGCTGTAAGGGGTGAAAGGGAGGCCGTTTTTAACCTACGTCTATGAGACAGTAAAGGTTAAAAGTTGAATCATTTTCTTACAATTTCTCTTTCTCGGTGTACTGCCACTCCCCAAATTGGAGTCAGTTTTGAACACATTTCAAAATTCTTAAATACATTTTGGAGGACAGGGACGGCTGTAAGGGGTGAAAGGCAGGCCGTTTTTAACCTACGTCTATGAGACAGTAAAGGTTAAAAGTTGAATCATTTTCTTACAATTTCTCTTTCTCGGTGTACTGCCACTCCCCAAATTCGAGTCAGTTTTGAACACATTTCAAAATTCTTAAATACATTTTGGAGGACAGGGACGGCTGTAAGGGGTGAAAGGGAGGCCGTTTTTAACCTACGTCTGTGAGACAGTAAAGGTTAAAAGTTGAATCGTTTTCTTACAATTTCTCTTTCTCGGTGTACTGTCACTCCCCAAATTGGAGTCAGTTTTGAACACATTTCAAAATTCCTAAATACATTTTGGAGGACAGGGACGGCTGTAAGGGGTGAAAGGGAGGCCGTTTTTAACCTACGTCTATGAGACAGTAAAGGTTAAAAGTTGAATCATTTTCTTCTAATTTCTCTTTCTCGGTGTACTGCCACTCCCCAAATTGGAGTCAGTTTTGAACACATTTCAAAATTCTTAAATATATTTTGGAGGACAGGGACGGCTGTAAGGGGTGAAAGGGAGGCCGTTTTTAACCTACGTCTATGAGACAGTAAAGGTTAAAAGTTGAATCATTTTCTTACAATTTCTCTTTCTCGGTGTACTGCCACTCCCCAAATTGGAGTCAGTTTTGAACACATTTCAAAATTCTTAAATACATTTTGGAGGACAGGGACGGCTGTAAGGGGTGAAAGGGAGGCCGTTTTTAACCTACGTCTATGAGACAGTAAAGGTTAAAAGTTGAATCATTTTCTTACAATTTCTCTTTCTCGGTGTACTGCCACTCCCCAAATTGGAGTCAGTTTTGAACACATTTCAAAATTCTTAAATACATTTTGGAGGACAGGGACGGCTGTAAGGGGTGAAAGGGAGGCCGTTTTTAACCTACGTCTATGAGACAGTAAAGGTTAAAAGTTGAATCATTTTCTTACAAGTTTTTCTTTCTCGGTGTACGGCCACTCCCCAAATTGGAGTCAGTTTTGAACACATTTCAAAATTCTTAAATACATTTTGGAGGACAGGGACGGCTGTAAGGGGTGAAAGGGAGGCCGTTTTTAACCTACGTCTATGAGACAGTAAAGGTTAAAAGTTGAATCATTTTCTTACAATTTCTCATCCCTGACCTACAGAGAATCGAAAAAAGAATTTACGTAGCTATTTGCCGTAAGACATTCAGGATTGGACCATACACTATTGCCTCTGCGCCAGCATTAAAATTGTTTATTAACTTTGTGACCTTAGTTTGCTGCCATCTTTCTCGGTGTACGGCCACTCCCCAAATTGGAGTCAGTTTTGAACACATTTCAAAATTCTTAAATACATTTTGGAGGATAGGGACGGCTGTAAGGGGTGAAAGGGAGGCCGTTTTTAACCTACGTCTATGAGACAGTAAAGGTTAAAAGTTGAATCATTTTCTTACAATTTCTCTTTCTCGGTGTACGGCCACTCCCCAAATTGGAGTCAGTTTTGAACACATTTCAAAATTCTTAAATACATTTTGGAGGACAGGGACGGCTGTAAGGGGTGAAAGGGAGGCCGTTTTTAACCTACGTCTATGAGACAGTAAAGGTTAAAAGTTGAATCATATTCTTACAATTTCTCTTTCTCGGTGTACTGCCACTCCCCAAATTGGAGTCAGTTTTGAACACATTTCAAAATTCTTAAATACATTTTGGAGGACAGGGACGGCTGTAAGGGGTGAAAGGGAGGCCGTTTTTAACCTACGTCTATGAGACAGTAAAGGTTAAAAGTTGAATCATTTTCTTACAATTTCTCTTTCTCGGTGTACTGCCACTCCCCAAATTTGAGTCAGTTTTGAACACATTTCAAAATTCTTAAATACATTTTGGAGGACAGGGACGGCTGTAAGGGGTGAAAGGGAGGCCGTTTTTAACCTACGTCTATGAGACAGTAAAGGTTAAAAGTTGAATCATTTTCTTACAATTTCTCTTTCTCGGTGTACTGCCACTCCCCAAATTGGAGTCAGTTTTGAACACATTTCAAAATTCTTAAATACATTTTGGAGGACAGGGACGGCTGTAAGGGGTGAAAGGGAGGCCGTTTTTAACCTACGTCTATGAGACAGTAAAGGTTAAAAGTTGAATCATTTTCTTACAATTTCTCTTTCTCGGTTTACTGCCACTCCCCAAATTGGAGTCAGTTTTGAACACATTTCAAAATTCTTAAATACATTTTGGAGGACAGGGACGGCTGTAAGGGGTGAAAGGGAGGCCGTTTTTAACCTACGTCTATGAGACAGTAAAGGTTAAAAGTTGAATCATTTTCTTACAATTTCTCTTTCTCGGTGTACTGCCACTCCCCAAATTTGAGTCAGTTTTGAACACATTTCAAAATTCTTAAATACATTTTGGAGGACAGGGACGGCTGTAAGGGGTGAAAGGGAGGCCGTTTTTAACCTACGTCTATGAGACAGTAAAGGTTAAAAGTTGAATCATTTTCTTACAATTTCTCTTTCTCGGTGTACTGCCACTCCCCAAATTGGAGTCAGTTTTGAACACATTTCAAAATTCTTAAATACATTTTGGAGGACAGGGACGGCTGTAAGGGGTGAAAGGGAGGCTGTTTTTAACCTACGTCTATGAGACAGTAAAGGTTAAAAGTTGAATCATTTTCTTACAATTTCTCTTTCTCGGTGTACGGCCACTCCCCAAATTGGAGTCAGTTTTGAACACATTTCAAAATTCTTAAATACATTTTGGAGGACAGGGATGGCTGTAAGGGGTGAAAGGGAGGCCGTTTTTAACCTACGTCTATGAGACAGTAAAGGTTAAAAGTTGAATCATTTTCTTACAATTTCTCTTTCTCGGTGTACTGCCACTCCCCAAATTGGAGTCAGTTTTGAACACATTTCAAAATTCTTAAATACATTTTGGAGGACAGGGACGGCTGTAAGGGGTGAAAGGGAGGCCGTTTTTAACCTACGTCTATGAGACAGTAAAGGTTAAAAGTTGAATCATTTTCTTACAATTTCTCTTTCTCGGTGTACGGCCACTCCCCAAATTGGAGTCAGTTTTGAACACATTTCAAAATTCTTAAATACATTTTGGAGGACAGGGACGGCTGTAAGGGGTGAAAGGGAGGCCGTTTTTAACCTACGTCTATGAGACAGTAAAGGTTAAAAGTTGAATCATTTTCTTACAATTTCTCTTTCTCGGTGTACTGCCACTCCCCAAATTGGAGTCAGTTTTGAACACATTTCAAAATTCTTAAATACATTTTGGAGGACAGGGACGGCTGTAAGGGGTGAAAGGGAGGCCGTTTTTAACCTACGTCTATGAGACAGTAAAGGTTAAAAGTTGAATCATTTTCTTACAATTTCTCTTTCTCGGTGTACTGCCACTCCCCAAATTGGAGACAGTTTTGAACACATTTCAAAATTCTTAAATACATTTTGGAGGACAGGGACGGCTGTAAGGGGTGAAAGGGAGGCCGTTTTTAACCTACGTCTATGAGACAGTAAAGGTTAAAAGTTGAATCATTTTCTTACAATTTCTCTTGGTGTACTGCCACTCCCCAAATTGGAGTCAGTTTTGAACACATTTCAAAATTCTTAAATACATTTTGGAGGATAGGGACGGCTGTAAGGGGTGAAAGGGAGGCCGTTTTTAACCTACGTCTATGAAACAGTAAAGGTTAAAAGTTGAATCATTTTCTTACAATTTCTCTTTCTCTGTGTACTGCCACTCCCCAAATTGGAGTCAGTTTTGAACACATTTCAAAATTCTTAAATACATTTTGGAGGACAGGGACGGCTGTAAGGGGTGAAAGGGAGGCCGTTTTTAACCTACGTCTATGAGACAGTAAAGGTTAAATGTTGAATAATTTTCTTACAATTTCTCTTTCTCGGTGTACTGCCACTCCCCAAATTGGAGTCAGTTTTGAACACATTTCAAAATTCTTAAATACATTTTGGAGGACAGGGACGGCTGTAAGGGGTGAAAGGGAGGCCGTTTTTAACCTACGTCTATGAGACAGTAAAGGTTAAAAGTTGAATCGTTTTCTTACAATTTCTCTTTCTCGGTGTACTGCCACTCCCCAAATTGGAGTCAGTTTTGAACACATTTAAAAATTCTTAAATACATTTTGGAGGACAGGGACGGCTGTAAGGGGTGAAAGGGAGGCCGTTTTTAACCTACATCTATGAGACAGTAAAGGTTAAAAGTTGAATCATTTTCTTCTAATTTCTCTTTCTCGGTGTACTGCCACTCCCCAAATTGGAGTCAGTTTTGAACACATTTCAAAATTCTTAAATACATTTTGGAGGATAGGGACGGCTGTAAGGGGTGAAAGGGAGGCCGTTTTTAAACTACGTCTATGAGACAGTAAAGGTTAAAAGTTGAAGCATTTTCTTACAATTTCTCTTTCTCGGTGTACGGCCACTCCCCAAATTGGAGTCAGTTTTGAACACATTTCAAAATTCTTAAATACATTTTGGAGGACAGGGACGGCTGTAAGGGGTGAAAGGGAGGCCGTTTTTAACCTACGTCTATGAGACAGTAAAGGTTAAAAGTTGAATCATTTTCTTACAATTTCTTTTTCTCGGTGTACTGCAACTCCCCAAATTGGAGTCAGTTTTGAACACATTTGAAAATTCTTAAATAAATTTTGGAGGACAGGGACGGCTGTAAGGGGTGAAAGGGAGGCCGTTTTTAACCTACGTCTATGAGACAGTAAAGGTTAAAAGTTGAATCATTTTCTTACAATTTCTCTTTCTCGGTGTACTGCCACTCCCCAAATTGGAGTCAGTTTTGAACACATTTCAAAATTCTTAAATACATTTTGGAGGACAGGGACGGCTGTAAGGGGTGAAAGGGAGGCCGTTTTTAACCTACGTCTATGAGACAGTAAAGATTAAAAGTTGAATCATTTTCTTACAATTTCTCATCCCTGACCTACAGAGAATCGAAAAAAGAATTTACGTAGCTATTTGCCGTAAGACATTCAGGATTGCACCATACACTATTGCCTCTGCGCCAGCATTAAAATTGTTTATTAACTTTGTGACCTTAGTTTGCTGCCATCTTTCTCGATGTACGGCCACTCCCCAAATTGGAGTCAGTTTTGAACACATTTCAAAATTCTAAAATACATTTTGGAGGATAGGGACGGCTGTAAGGGGTGAAAGGGAGGCCGTTTTTAACCTACGTCTATGAGACAGTAAAGGTTAAAAGTTGAATCATTTTCTTACAATTTCTCTTTCTCGGTGTACGGCCACTCCCCAAATTGGAGTCAGTTTTGAACACATTTCAAAATTCTTAAATACATTTTGGAGGACAGGGACGGCTGTAAGGGGGGAAAGGGAGGCCGTTTTTAACCTACGTCTATGAGACAGTAAAGGTTAAAAGTTGAATCATTTTCTTACAATTTCTCTTTCTCGGTGTACGGCCACTCCCCAAATTGGAGTCAGTTTTGAACACATTTCAAAATTCTTAAATACATTTTGGAGGACAGTGACGGCTGTAAGGGGTGAAAGGGAGGCCGTTTTTAACCTACGTCTATGAGACAGTAAAGGTTAAAAGTTGAATCATTTTCTTACAATTTCTCATCCCTGACCTACAGAGAATCGAAAAAAGAATTTACGTCGCTATTTGCCGTAAGACATTCAGGATTGGACCATACACTATTGCCTCTGCGCCAGCATTAAAATTGTTTATTAACTTTGTGACCTTAGTTTGCTGCCATCTTTCTCGGTGTACGGCCACTCCCCAAATTGGAGTCAGTTTTGAACACATTTCAAAATTCTTAAATACATTTTGGAGGATAGGGACGGCTGTAAGGGGTGAAAGGGAGGCCGTTTTTAACCTACGTCTATGAGACAGTAAAGGTTAAAAGTTGAATCATTTTCTTACAATTTCTCTTTCTCGGTGTACGGCCACTCCCCAAATTGGAGTCAGTTTTGAACACATTTCAAAATTCTTAAATACATTTTGGAGGACAGGGACGGCTGTAAGGGGTGAAAGGGAGGCCGTTTTTAACCTACGTCTATGAGACAGTAAAGGTTAAAAGTTGAATCATTTTCTTACAATTTCTCTTTCTCGGTGTACGGCCACTCCCCAAATTGGAGTCAGTTTTGAACACATTTTTAAAATTCTTAAATACATTTTGGAGGACAGGGACGGCTGTAAGGGGTGAAAGGGAGGCCGTTTTTAACCTACGTCTATGAGACAGTAAAGGTTAAAAGTTGAATCATTTTCTTACAATTTCTCATCCCTGACCTACAGAGAATCGAAAAAAGAATTTACGTAGCTATTTGCCGTAAGACATTCAGGATTGGACCATACACTATTGCCTCTGCGCCAGCATTAAAATTGTTTATTAACTTTGTGACCTTAGTTTGCTGCCATCTTTCTCGGTGTACGGCCACTCCCCAAATTGGAGTCAGTTTTGAACACATTTCAAAATTCTTAAATACATTTTGGAGGATAGGGACGGCTGTAAGGGGTGAAAGGGAGGCCGTTTTTAACCTATGTCTATGAGACAGTAAAGGTTAAAAGTTGAATCATTTTCTTACAATTTCTCTTTCTCGGTGTACGGCCACTCCCCAAATTGGAGTCAGTTTTGAACACATTTCAAAATTCTTAAATACATTTTGGAGGACAGGGACGGCTGTAAGGGGTGAAAGGGAGGCCGTTTTTAACCTACGTCTATGAGACAGTAAAGGTTAAAAGTTGAATCATTTTCTTACAATTTCTCTTTCTCGGTGTACGGCCACTCCCCAAATTGGAGTCAGTTTTGAACACATTTCAAAATTCTTAAATACATTTTGGAGGACAGTGACGGCTGTAAGGGGTGAAAGGGAGGCCGTTTTTAACCTACGTCTATGAGACAGTAAAGGTTAAAAGTTGAATCATTTTCTTACAATTTCTCATCCCTGACCTACAGAGAATCGAAAAAAGAATTTACGTAGCTATTTGCCGTAAGACATTCAGGATTGGACCATACACTATTGCCTCTGCGCCAGCATTAAAATTGTTTATTAACTTTGTGACCTTAGTTTGCTGCCATCTTTCTCGGTGTACGGCCACTCCCCAAATTGGAGTCAGTTTTGAACACATTTCAAAATTCTTAAATACATTTTGGAGGATAGGGACGGCTGTAAGGGGTGAAAGGGAGGCCGTTTTTAACCTACGTCTATGAGACAGTAAAGGTTAAAAGTTGAATCATTTTCTTACAATTTCTCTTTCTCGGTGTACGGCCACTCCCCAAATTGGAGTCAGTTTTGAACACATTTCAAAATTCTTAAATACATTTTGGAGGACAGGGACGGCTGTAAGGGGTGAAAGGGAGGCCGTTTTTAACCTACGTCTATGAGACAGTAAAGGTTAAAAGTTGAATCATATTCTTACAATTTCTCTTTCTCGGTGTACTGCCACTCCCCAAATTGGAGTCAGTTTTGAACACATTTCAAAATTCTTAAATACATTTTGGAGGACAGGGACGGCTGTAAGGGGTGAAAGGGAGGCCGTTTTTAACCTACGTCTATGAGACAGTAAAGGTTAAAAGTTGAATCATTTTCTTACAATTTCTCTTTCTCGGTTTACTGCCACTCCCCAAATTGGAGTCAGTTTTGAACACATTTCAAAATTCTTAAATACATTTTGGAGGACAGGGACGGCTGTAAGGGGTGAAAGGGAGGCCGTTTTTAACCTACGTCTATGAGACAGTAAAGGTTAAAAGTTGAATCATTTTCTTACAATTTCTCTTTCTCGGTGTACTGCCACTCCCCAAATTTGAGTCAGTTTTGAACACATTTCAAAATTCTTAAATACATTTTGGAGGACAGGGACGGCTGTAAGGGGTGAAAGGGAGGCCGTTTTTAACCTACGTCTATGAGACAGTAAAGGTTAAAAGTTGAATCATTTTCTTACAATTTCTCTTTCTCGGTGTACTGCCACTCCCCAAATTGGAGTCAGTTTTGAACACATTTCAAAATTCTTAAATACATTTTGGAGGACAGGGACGGCTGTAAGGGGTGAAAGGGAGGCCGTTTTTAACCTACGTCTATGAGACAGTAAAGGTTAAAAGTTGAATCATTTTCTTACAATTTCTCTTTCTCGGTTTACTGCCACTCCCCAAATTGGAGTCAGTTTTGAACACATTTCAAAATTCTTAAATACATTTTGGAGGACAGGGACGGCTGTAAGGGGTGAAAGGGAGGCCGTTTTTAACCTACGTCTATGAGACAGTAAAGGTTAAAAGTTGAATCATTTTCTTACAATTTCTCTTTCTCGGTGTACTGCCACTCCCCAAATTTGAGTCAGTTTTGAACACATTTCAAAATTCTTAAATACATTTTGGAGGACAGGGACGGCTGTAAGGGGTGAAAGGGAGGCCGTTTTTAACCTACGTCTATGAGACAGTAAAGGTTAAAAGTTGAATCATTTTCTTACAATTTCTCTTTCTCGGTGTACTGCCACTCCCCAAATTGGAGTCAGTTTTGAACACATTTCAAAATTCTTAAATACATTTTGGAGGACAGGGACGGCTGTAAGGGGTGAAAGGGAGGCCGTTTTTAACCTACGTCTATGAGACAGTAAAGGTTAAAAGTTGAATCATTTTCTTACAATTTCTCTTTCTCGGTTTACTGCCACTCCCCAAATTGGAGTCAGTTTTGAACACATTTCAAAATTCTTAAATACATTTTGGAGGACAGGGACGGCTGTAAGGGGTGAAAGGGAGGCCGTTTTTAACCTACGTCTATGAGACAGTAAAGGTTAAAAGTTGAATCATTTTCTTACAATTTCTCTTTCTCGGTGTACTGCCACTCCCCAAATTTGAGTCAGTTTTGAACACATTTCAAAATTCTTAAATACATTTTGGAGGACAGGGACGGCTGTAAGGGGTGAAAGGGAGGCCGTTTTTAACCTACGTCTATGAGACAGTAAAGGTTAAAAGTTGAATCATTTTCTTACAATTTCTCTTTCTCGGTGTACTGCCACTCCCCAAATTGGAGTCAGTTTTGAACACATTTCAAAATTCTTAAATACATTTTGGAGGACAGGGACGGCTGTAAGGGGTGAAAGGGAGGCCGTTTTTAACCTACGTCTATGAGACAGTAAAGGTTAAAAGTTGAATCATTTTCTTACAATTTCTCTTTCTCGGTGTACGGCCACTCCCCAAATTGGAGTCAGTTTTGAACACATTTCAAAATTCTTAAATACATTTTGGAGGACAGGGATGGCTGTAAGGGGTGAAAGGGAGGCCGTTTTTAACCTACGTCTATGAGACAGTAAAGGTTAAAAGTTGAATCATTTTCTTACAATTTCTCTTTCTCGGTGTACTGCCACTCCCTAAATTGGAGTCAGTTTTGAACACATTTCAAAATTCTTAAATACATTTTGGAGGACAGGGACGGCTGTAAGGGGTGAAAGGGAGGCCGTTTTTAACCTACGTCTATGAGACAGTAAAGGTTAAAAGTTGAATCATTTTCTTACAATTTCTCTTTCTCGGTGTACGGCCACTCCCCAAATTGGAGTCAGTTTTGAACACATTTCAAAATTCTTAAATACATTTTGGAGGACAGGGACGGCTGTAAGGGGTGAAAGGGAGGCCGTTTTTAACCTACGTCTATGAGACAGTAAAGGTTAAAAGTTGAATCATTTTCTTACAATTTCTCTTTCTCGGTGTACTGCCACTCCCCAAATTGGAGTCAGTTTTGAACACATTTCAAAATTCTTAAATACATTTTGGAGGACAGGGACGGCTGTAAGGGGTGAAAGGGAGGCCGTTTTTAACCTACGTCTATGAGACAGTAAAGGTTAAAAGTTGAATCATTTTCTTACAATTTCTCTTTCTCGGTGTACTGCCACTCCCCAAATTGGAGACAGTTTTGAACACATTTCAAAATTCTTAAATACATTTTGGAGGACAGGGACGGCTGTAAGGGGTGAAAGGGAGGCCGTTTTTAACCTACGTCTATGAGACAGTAAAGGTTAAAAGTTGAATCATTTTCTTACAATTTCTCTTTCTCGGTGTACTGCCACTCCCCAAATTGGAGTCAGTTTTGAACACATTTCAAAATTCTTAAATACATTTTGGAGGATAGGGACGGCTGTAAGGGGTGAAAGGGAGGCCGTTTTTAACCTACGTCTATGAAACAGTAAAGGTTAAAAGTTGAATCATTTTCTTACAATTTCTCTTTCTCTGTGTACTGCCACTCCCCAAATTGGAGTCAGTTTTGAACACATTTCAAAATTCTTAAATACATTTTGGAGGACAGGGACGGCTGTAAGGGGTGAAAGGGAGGCCGTTTTTAACCTACGTCTATGAGACAGTAAAGGTTAAATGTTGAATAATTTTCTTACAATTTCTCTTTCTCGGTGTACTGCCACTCCCCAAATTGGAGTCAGTTTTGAACACATTTCAAAATTCTTAAATACATTTTGGAGGACAGGGACGGCTGTAAGGGGTGAAAGGGAGGCCGTTTTTAACCTACGTCTATGAGACAGTAAAGGTTAAAAGTTGAATCGTTTTCTTACAATTTCTCTTTCTCGGTGTACTGCCACTCCCCAAATTGGAGTCAGTTTTGAACACATTTAAAAATTCTTAAATACATTTTGGAGGACAGGGACGGCTGTAAGGGGTGAAAGGGAGGCCGTTTTTAACCTACATCTATGAGACAGTAAAGGTTAAAAGTTGAATCATTTTCTTCTAATTTCTCTTTCTCGGTGTACTGCCACTCCCCAAATTGGAGTCAGTTTTGAACACATTTCAAAATTCTTAAATACATTTTGGAGGATAGGGACGGCTGTAAGGGGTGAAAGGGAGGCCGTTTTTAAACTACGTCTATGAGACAGTAAAGGTTAAAAGTTGAATCATTTTCTTACAATTTCTCTTTCTCGGTGTACGGCCACTCCCCAAATTGGAGTCAGTTTTGAACACATTTCAAAATTCTTAAATACATTTTGGAGGACAGGGACGGCTGTAAGGGGTGAAAGGGAGGCCGTTTTTAACCTACGTCTATGAGACAGTAAAGGTTAAAAGTTGAATCATTTTCTTACAATTTCTTTTTCTCGGTGTACTGCAACTCCCCAAATTGGAGTCAGTTTTGAACACATTTGAAAATTCTTAAATAAATTTTGGAGGACAGGGACGGCTGTAAGGGGTGAAAGGGAGGCCGTTTTTAACCTACGTCTATGAGACAGTAAAGGTTAAAAGTTGAATCATTTTCTTACAATTTCTCTTTCTCGGTGTACTGCCACTCCCCAAATTGGAGTCAGTTTTGAACACATTTAAAAATTCTTAAATACATTTTGGAGGACAGGGACGGCTGTAAGGGGTGAAAGGGAGGCCGTTTTTAACCTACGTCTATGAGACAGTAAAGATTAAAAGTTGAATCATTTTCTTACAATTTCTCATCCCTGACCTACAGAGAATCGAAAAAAGAATTTACGTAGCTATTTGCCGTAAGACATTCAGGATTGCACCATACACTATTGCCTCTGCGCCAGCATTAAAATTGTTTATTAACTTTGTGACCTTAGTTTGCTGCCATCTTTCTCGGTGTACGGCCACTCCCCAAATTGGAGTCAGTTTTGAACACATTTCAAAATTCTTAAATACATTTTGGAGGATAGGGACGGCTGTAAGGGGTGAAAGGGAGGCCGTTTTTAACCTACGTCTATGAGACAGTAAAGGTTAAAAGTTGAATCATTTTCTTACAATTTCTCTTTCTCGGTGTACGGCCACTCCCCAAATTGGAGTCAGTTTTGAACACATTTCAAAATTCTTAAATACATTTTGGAGGACAGGGACGGCTGTAAGGGGTGAAAGGGAGGCCGTTTTTAACCTACGTCTATGAGACAGTAAAGGTTAAAAGTTGAATCATTTTCTTACAATTTCTCTTTCTCGGTGTACGGCCACTCCCCAAATTGGAGTCAGTTTTGAACACATTTCAAAATTCTTAAATACATTTTGGAGGACAGTGACGGCTGTAAGGGGTGAAAGGGAGGCCGTTTTTAACCTACGTCTATGAGACAGTAAAGGTTAAAAGTTGAATCATTTTCTTACAATTTCTCATCCCTGACCTACAGAGAATCGAAAAAAGAATTTACGTTGCTATTTGCCGTAAGACATTCAGGATTGGACCATACACTATTGCCTCTGCGCCAGCATTAAAATTGTTTATTAACTTTGTGACCTTAGTTTGCTGCCATCTTTCTCGGTGTACGGCCACTCCCCAAATTGGAGTCAGTTTTGAACACATTTCAAAATTCTTAAATACATTTTGGAGGATAGGGACGGCTGTAAGGGGTGAAAGGGAGGCCGTTTTTAACCTACGTCTATGAGACAGTAAAGGTTAAAAGTTGAATCATTTTCTTACAATTTCTCTTTCTCGGTGTACGGCCACTCCCCAAATTGGAGTCAGTTTTGAACACATTTCAAAATTCTTAAATACATTTTGGAGGACAGGGACGGCTGTAAGGGGTGAAAGGGAGGCCGTTTTTAACCTACGTCTATGAGACAGTAAAGGTTAAAAGTTGAATCATTTTCTTACAATTTCTCTTTCTCGGTGTACGGCCACTCCCCAAATTGGAGTCAGTTTTGAACACATTTTTAAAATTCTTAAATACATTTTGGAGGACAGGGACGGCTGTAAGGGGTGAAAGGGAGGCCGTTTTTAACCTACGTCTATGAGACAGTAAAGGTTAAAAGTTGAATCATTTTCTTACAATTTCTCATCCCTGACCTACAGAGAATCGAAAAAAGAATTTACGTAGCTATTTGCCGTAAGACATTCAGGATTGGACCATACACTATTGCCTCTGCGCCAGCATTAAAATTGTTTATTAACTTTGTGACCTTAGTTTGCTGCCATCTTTCTCGGTGTACGGCCACTCCCCAAATTGGAGTCAGTTTTGAACACATTTCAAAATTCTTAAATACATTTTGGAGGATAGGGACGGCTGTAAGGGGTGAAAGGGAGGCCGTTTTTAACCTATGTCTATGAGACAGTAAAGGTTAAAAGTTGAATCATTTTCTTACAATTTCTGTTTCTCGGTGTACGGCCACTCCCCAAATTGGAGTCAGTTTTGAACACATTTCAAAATTCTTAAATACATTTTGGAGGACAGGGACGGCTGTAAGGGGTGAAAGGGAGGCCGTTTTTAACCTACGTCTATGAGACAGTAAAGGTTAAAAGTTTAATCATTTTCTTACAATTTCTCTTTCTCGGTGTACGGCCACTCCCCAAATTGGAGTCAGTTTTGAACACATTTCAAAATTCTTAAATACATTTTGGAGGACAGTGACGGCTGTAAGGGGTGAAAGGGAGGCCGTTTTTAACCTACGTCTATGAGACAGTAAAGGTTAAAAGTTGAATCATTTTCTTACAATTTCTCATCCCTGACCTACAGAGAATCGAAAAAAGAATTTACGTCGCTATTTGCCGTAAGACATTCAGGATTGGACCATACACTATTGCCTCTGCGCCAGCATTAAAATTGTTTATTAACTTTGTGACCTTAGTTTGCTGCCATCTTTCTCGGTGTACGGCCACTCCCCAAATTGGAGTCAGTTTTGAACACATTTCAAAATTCTTAAATACATTTTGGAGGATAGGGACGGCTGTAAGGGGTGAAAGGGAGGCCGTTTTTAACCTACGTCTATGAGACAGTAAAGGTTAAAAGTTGAATCATTTTCTTACAATTTCTCTTTCTCGGTGTACGGCCACTCCCCAAATTGGAGTCAGTTTTGAACACATTTCAAAATTCTTAAATACATTTTGGAGGACAGGGACGGCTGTAAGGGGTGAAAGGGAGGCCGTTTTTAACCTACGTCTATGAGACAGTAAAGGTTAAAAGTTGAATCATTTTCTTACAATTTCTCTTTCTCGGTGTACGGCCACTCCCCAAATTGGAGTCAGTTTTGAACACATTTTTAAAATTCTTAAATACATTTTGGAGGACAGGGACGGCTGTAAGGGGTGAAAGGGAGGCCGTTTTTAACCTACGTCTATGAGACAGTAAAGGTTAAAAGTTGAATCATTTTCTTACAATTTCTCATCCCTGACCTACAGAGAATCGAAAAAAGAATTTACGTAGCTATTTGCCGTAAGAGATTCAGGATTGGACCATACACTATTGCCTCTGCTCCAGCATTAAAATTGTTTATTAACTTTGTGACCTTAGTTTGCTGCCATCTTTCTCGGTGTATGGCCACTCCCCAAATTGGAGTCAGTTTTGAACACATTTCAAAATTCTTAAATAAATTTTGGAGGACAGGGACGGCTGTAAGGGGTGAAAGGGAGGCCGTTTTTAACCTACGTCTATGAGACAGTAAAGGTTAAAAGTTGAATCATTTTCTTACAATTTCTCTTTCTCGGTGTACTGCCACTCCCCAAATTGGAGTCAGTTTTGAACACATTTCAAAATTCTTAAATACATTTTGGAGGACAGGGACGGCTGTAAGGGGTGAAAGGGAGGCCGTTTTTAACCTATGTCTATGAGACAGTAAAGGTTAAAAGTTGAATCATTTTCTTACAATTTCTCTTTCTCGGTGTACGGCCACTCCCCAAATTGGAGTCAGTTTTGAACACATTTCAAAATTCTTAAATACATTTTGGAGGACAGGGACGGCTGTAAGGGGTGAAAGGGAGGCCGTTTTTAACCTACGTCTATGAGACAGTAAAGGTTAAAAGTTGAATCATTTTCTTACAATTTCTCATCCCTGACCTACAGAGAATCGAAAAAAGAATTTACGTAGCTATTTGCCGTAAGACATTCAGGATTGGACCATACACTATTGCCTCTGCGCCAGCATTAAAATTGTTTATTAACTTTGTGACCTTAGTTTGCTGCCATCTTTCTCGGTGTACGGCCACTCCCCAAATTGGAGTCAGTTTTGAACACATTTCAAAATTCCTAAATACATTTTGGAGGATAGGGACGGCTGTAAGGGGTGAAAGGGAGGCCGTTTTTGACCTACGTCTATGAGACAGTAAAGGTTAAAAGTTGAATCATTTTCTTACAATTTCTCTTTCTCGGTGTACGGCCACTCCCCAAATTGGAGTCAGTTTTGAACACATTTCAAAATTCTTAAATACATTTTGGAGGACAGGGACGGCTGTAAGGGGTGAAAGGGAGGCCGTTTTTAACCTACGTCTATGAGACAGTAAAGGTTAAAAGTTGAATCATTTTCTTACAATTTCTCTTTCTCGGTGTACTGCCACTCCCCAAATTGGAGTCAGTTTTGAACACATTTCAAAATTCTTAAATACATTTTGGAGGACAGGGACGGCTGTAAGGGGTGAAAGGGAGGCCGTTTTTAACCTATGTCTATGAGACAGTAAAGGTTAAAAGTTGAATCATTTTCTTACAATTTATCTTTCTCGGTGTACGGCCACTCCCCAAATTGGAGTCAGTTTTGAACACATTTCAAAATTCTTAAATACATTTTGGAGGACAGGGACGGCTGTAAGGGGTGAAAGGGAGGCCGTTTTTAACCTACGTCTATGAGACAGTAAAGGTTAAAAGTTGAATTATTTTTTTACAATTTCTCATCCCTGACCTACAGAGAATCGAAAAAAGAATTTACGTAGCTATTTGCCGTAAGACATTCAGGATTGGACCATACACTATTGCCTCTGCGCCAGCATTAAAATTGTTTATTAACTTTGTGACCTTAGTTTGCTGCCATCTTTCTCGGTGTACGGCCACTCCCCAAATTGGAGTCAGTTTTAAACACATTTCAAAATTCTTAAATACATTTTGGAGGATAGGGACGGCTGTAAGGGGTGAAAGGGAGGCCATTTTTAACCTACGTCTATGAGACAGTAAAGGTTAAAAGTTGAATCATTTTCTTACAATTTCTCTTTCTCGGTGTACTGCCACTCCCCAAATTGGAGTCAGTTTTGAACACATTTCAAAATTCTTAAATACATTTTGGAGGACAGGGACGGCTGTAAGGGGTGAAAGGGAGGCCGTTTTTAACCTACGTCTATGAAACAGTAAAGGTTAAAAGTTGAATCATTTTCTTACAATTTCTCTTTCTCTGTGTACTGCCACTCCCCAAATTGGAGTCAGTTTTGAACACATTTCAAAATTCTTAAATACATTTTGGAGGACAGGGACGGCTGTAAGGGGTGAAAGGGAGGCCGTTTTTAACCTACGTCTATGAGACAGTAAAGGTTAAAAGTTGAATCATTTTCTTACAATTTCTCTTTCTCGGTGTACTGCCACTCCCCAAATTGGAGTCAGTTTTGAACACATTTCAAAATTCTTAAATACATTTTGGAGGACAGGGACGGCTGTAAGGGGTGAAAGGGAGGCCGTTTTTAACCTACGTCTATGGAACAGTAAAGGTTAAAAGTTGAATCATTTTCTTACAATTTCTTTTTCTCGGTGTACTGCCACTCCCCAAATTGGAGTCAGTTTTGAACACATTTCAAAATTCTTAAATACATTTTGGAAGACAGGGACGGCTGTAAGGGGTGAAAGGGAGGCCGTTTTTAACCTACTTCTATGAGACAGTAAAGGTTAAAAGTTGAATCATTTTCTTACAATTTCTCTTTCTCGGTGTACTGCCACTCCCCAAATTGGAGTCAGTTTTGAACACATTTCAAAATTCTTAAATACATTTTGGAGGACAGGGACGGCTGTAAGGGGTGAAAGGGAGGCCGTTTTTAACCTACGTCTATGAGACAGTAAAGGTTAAAAGTTGAATCATTTTCTTACAATTTCTCTTTCTCGGTGTACGGCCACTCCCCAAATTGGAGTCAGTTTTGAACACATTTCAAAATTCTTAAATACATTTTGGAGGACAGGGACGGCTGTAAGGGGTGAAAGGGAGGCCGTTTTTAACCTACGTCTATGAGACAGTAAAGGTTAAAAGTTGAATCATTTTCTTACAATTTCTCATCCCTGACCTACAGAGAATCGAAAAAAGAATTTACGTAGCTATTTGCCGTAAGACATTCAGGATTGGACCATACACTATTGCCTCTGCGCCAGCATTAAAATTGTTTATTAACTTTGTGACCTTAGTTTGCTGCCATCTTTCTCGGTGTACGGCCACTCCCCAAATTGGATTCAGTTTTGAACACATTTCAAAATTCTTAAATACATTTTGGAGGATAGGGACGGCTGTAAGGGGTGAAAGGGAGGCCGTTTTTAACCTACGTCTATGAGACAGTAAAGGTTAAAAGTTGAATCATTTTCTTACAATTTCTCTTTCTCGGTGTACGGCCACTCCCCAAATTGGAGTCAGTTTTGAACACATTTCAAAATTCTTAAATACATTTTGGAGGACAGGGACGGCTGTAAGGGGTGAAAGGGAGGCCGTTTTTAACCTACGTCTATGAGACAGTAAAGGTTAAAAGTTGAATCATTTTCTTACAATTTCTCTTTCTCGGTGTACGGCCACTCCCCAAATTGGAGTCAGTTTTGAACACATTTCAAAATTCTTAAATACATTTTGGAGGACAGGGACGGCTGTAAGGGGTGAAAGGGAGGCCGTTTTTAACCTACGTCTATGAGACAGTAAAGGTTAAAAGTTGAATCATTTTCTTACAATTTCTCTTTCTCGGTGTACTGCCACTCCCCAAATTGGAGTCAGTTTTGAACACATTTCAAAATTCTTAAATACATTTTGGAGGACAGGGACGGCTGTAAGGGGTGAAAGGGAGGCCGTTTTTAACCTATGTCTATGAGACAGTAAAGGTTAAAAGTTGAATCATTTTCTTACAATTTATCTTTCTCGGTGTACGGCCACTCCCCAAATTGGAGTCAGTTTTGAACACATTTCAAAATTCTTAAATACATTTTGGAGGACAGGGACGGCTGTAAGGGGTGAAAGGGAGGCCGTTTTTAACCTACGTCTATGAGACAGTAAAGGTTAAAAGTTGAATTATTTTTTTACAATTTCTCATCCCTGACCTACAGAGAATCGAAAAAAGAATTTACGTAGCTATTTGCCGTAAGACATTCAGGATTGGACCATACACTATTGCCTCTGCGCCAGCATTAAAATTGTTTATTAACTTTGTGACCTTAGTTTGCTGCCATCTTTCTCGGTGTACGGCCACTCCCCAAATTGGAGTCAGTTTTAAACACATTTCAAAATTCTTAAATACATTTTGGAGGATAGGGACGGCTGTAAGGGGTGAAAGGGAGGCCATTTTTAACCTACGTCTATGAGACAGTAAAGGTTAAAAGTTGAATCATTTTCTTACAATTTCTCTTTCTCGGTGTACTGCCACTCCCCAAATTGGAGTCAGTTTTGAACACATTTCAAAATTCTTAAATACATTTTGGAGGACAGGGACGGCTGTAAGGGGTGAAAGGGAGGCCGTTTTTAACCTACGTCTATGAAACAGTAAAGGTTAAAAGTTGAATCATTTTCTTACAATTTCTCTTTCTCGGTGTACTGCCACTCCCCAAATTGGAGTCAGTTTTGAACACATTTCAAAATTCTTAAATACATTTTGGAGGACAGGGACGGCTGTAAGGGGTGAAAGGGAGGCCGTTTTTAACCTACGTCTATGAGACAGTAAAGGTTAAAATTTGAATCATTTTCTTACAATTTCTCTTTCTCGGTGTACTGCCACTCCCCAAATTGGAGTCAGTTTTGAACACATTTCAAAATTCTTAAATACATTTTGGAGGACAGGGACGGCTGTAAGGGGTGAAAGGGAGGCCGTTTTTAACCTACGTCTATGGAACAGTAAAGGTTAAAAGTTGAATCATTTTCTTACAATTTCTTTTTCTCGGTGTACTGCCACTCCCCAAATTGGAGTCAGTTTTGAACACATTTCAAAATTCTTAAATACATTTTGGAAGACAGGGACGGCTGTAAGGGGTGAAAGGGAGGCCGTTTTTAACCTACGTCTATGAGACAGTAAAGGTTAAAAGTTGAATCATTTTCTTACAATTTCTCTTTCTCGGTGTACTGCCACTCCCCAAATTGGAGTCAGTTTTGAACACATTTCAAAATTCTTAAATACATTTTGGAGGACAGGGACGGCTGTAAGGGGTGAAAGGGAGGCCGTTTTTAACCTACGTCTATGAGACAGTAAAGGTTAAAAGTTGAATCATTTTCTTACAATTTCTCTTTCTCGGTGTACGGCCACTCCCCAAATTGGAGTCAGTTTTGAACACATTTCAAAATTCTTAAATACATTTTGGAGGACAGGGACGGCTGTAAGGGGTGAAAGGGAGGCCGTTTTTAACCTACGTCTATGAGACAGTAAAGGTTAAAAGTTGAATCATTTTCTTACAATTTCTCATCCCTGACCTACAGAGAATCGAAAAAAGAATTTACGTAGCTATTTGCCGTAAGACATTCAGGATTGGACCATACACTATTGCCTCTGCGCCAGCATTAAAATTGTTTATTAACTTTGTGACCTTAGTTTGCTGCCATCTTTCTCGGTGTACGGCCACTCCCCAAATTGGATTCAGTTTTGAACACATTTCAAAATTCTTAAATACATTTTGGAGGATAGGGACGGCTGTAAGGGGTGAAAGGGAGGCCGTTTTTAACCTACGTCTATGAGACAGTAAAGGTTAAAAGTTGAATCATTTTCTTACAATTTCTCTTTCTCGGTGTACGGCCACTCCCCAAATTGGAGTCAGTTTTGAACACATTTCAAAATTCTTAAATACATTTTGGAGGACAGGGACGGCTGTAAGGGGTGAAAGGGAGGCCGTTTTTAACCTACGTCTATGAGACAGTAAAGGTTAAAAGTTGAATCATTTTCTTACAATTTCTCTTTCTCGGTGTACGGCCACTCCCCAAATTGGAGTCAGTTTTGAACACATTTCAAAATTCTTAAATACATTTTGGAGGACAGGGACGGCTGTAAGGGGTGAAAGGGAGGCCGTTTTTAACCTACGTCTATGAGACAGTAAAGGTTAAAAGTTGAATCATTTTCTTACAATTTCTCTTTCTCGGTGTACTGCCACTCCCCAAATTGGAGTCAGTTTTGAACACATTTCAAAATTCTTAAATACATTTTGGAGGACAGGGACGGCTGTAAGGGGTGAAAGGGAGGCCGTTTTTAACCTATGTCTATGAGACAGTAAAGGTTAAAAGTTGAATCATTTTCTTACAATTTATCTTTCTCGGTGTACGGCCACTCCCCAAATTGGAGTCAGTTTTGAACACATTTCAAAATTCTTAAATACATTTTGGAGGACAGGGACGGCTGTAAGGGGTGAAAGGGAGGCCGTTTTTAACCTACGTCTATGAGACAGTAAAGGTTAAAAGTTGAATTATTTTTTTACAATTTCTCATCCCTGACCTACAGAGAATCGAAAAAAGAATTTACGTAGCTATTTGCCGTAAGACATTCAGGATTGGACCATACACTATTGCCTCTGCGCCAGCATTAAAATTGTTTATTAACTTTGTGACCTTAGTTTGCTGCCATCTTTCTCGGTGTACGGCCACTCCCCAAATTGGATTCAGTTTTGAACACATTTCAAAATTCTTAAATACATTTTGGAGGATAGGGACGGCTGTAAGGGATGAAAGGGAGGCAGTTTTTAACCTACGTCTATGAGACAGTAAAGGTTAAAAGTTGAATCATTTTCTTACAATTTCTCTTTCTCGGTGTACGGCCACTCCCCAAATTGGAGTCAGTTTTGAACACATTTCAAAATTCTTAAATACATTTTGGAGGACAGGGACGGCTGTAAGGGGTGAAAGGGAGGCCGTTTTTAACCTACGTCTATGAGACAGTAAAGGTTAAAAGTTGAATCATTTTCTTACAATTTCTCTTTCTCGGTGTACTGCCACTACCCAAATTGGAGTCAGTTTTGAACACATTTCAAAATTCTTAAATACATTTTGGAGGACAGGGACGGCTGTAAGGGGTGAAAGGGAGGCCGTTTTTAACCTATGTCTATGAGACAGTAAAGGTTAAAAGTTGAATCATTTTCTTACAATTTATCTTTCTCGGTGTACGGCCACTCCCCAAATTGGAGTCAGTTTTGAACACATTTCAAAATTCTTAAATACATTTTGGAGGACAGGGACGGCTGTAAGGGGTGAAAGGGAGGCCGTTTTTAACCTACGTCTATGAGACAGTAAAGGTTAAAAGTTGAATTATTTTTTTACAATTTCTCATCCCTGACCTACAGAGAATCGAAAAAAGAATTTACGTAGCTATTTGCCGTAAGACATTCAGGATTGGACCATACACTATTGCCTCTGCGCCAGCATTAAAATTGTTTATTAACTTTGTGACCTTAGTTTGCTGCCATCTTTCTCGGTGTACGGCCACTCCCCAAATTGGAGTCAGTTTTAAACACATTTCAAAATTCTTAAATACATTTTGGAGGATAGGGACGGCTGTAAGGGGTGAAAGGGAGGCCATTTTTAACCTACGTCTATGAGACAGTAAAGGTTAAAAGTTGAATCATTTTCTTACAATTTCTCTTTCTCGGTGTACTGCCACTCCCCAAATTGGAGTCAGTTTTGAACACATTTCAAAATTCTTAAATACATTTTGGAGGACAGGGACGGCTGTAAGGGGTGAAAGGGAGGCCGTTTTTAACCTACGTCTATGAAACAGTAAAGGTTAAAAGTTGAATCATTTTCTTACAATTTCTCTTTCTCGGTGTACTGCCACTCCCCAAATTGGAGTCAGTTTTGAACACATTTCAAAATTCTTAAATACATTTTGGAGGACAGGGACGGCTGTAAGGGGTGAAAGGGAGGCCGTTTTTAACCTACGTCTATGAGACAGTAAAGGTTAAAATTTGAATCATTTTCTTACAATTTCTCTTTCTCGGTGTACTGCCACTCCCCAAATTGGAGTCAGTTTTGAACACATTTCAAAATTCTTAAATACATTTTGGAGGACAGGGACGGCTGTAAGGGGTGAAAGGGAGGCCGTTTTTAACCTACGTCTATGGAACAGTAAAGGTTAAAAGTTGAATCATTTTCTTACAATTTCTTTTTCTCGGTGTACTGCCACTCCCCAAATTGGAGTCAGTTTTGAACACATTTCAAAATTCTTAAATACATTTTGGAAGACAGGGACGGCTGTAAGGGGTGAAAGGGAGGCCGTTTTTAACCTACGTCTATGAGACAGTAAAGGTTAAAAGTTGAATCATTTTCTTACAATTTCTCTTTCTCGGTGTACTGCCACTCCCCAAATTGGAGTCAGTTTTGAACACATTTCAAAATTCTTAAATACATTTTGGAGGACAGGGACGGCTGTAAGGGGTGAAAGGGAGGCCGTTTTTAACCTACGTCTATGAGACAGTAAAGGTTAAAAGTTGAATCATTTTCTTACAATTTCTCTTTCTCGGTGTACGGCCACTCCCCAAATTGGAGTCAGTTTTGAACACATTTCAAAATTCTTAAATACATTTTGGAGGACAGGGACGGCTGTAAGGGGTGAAAGGGAGGCCGTTTTTAACCTACGTCTATGAGACAGTAAAGGTTAAAAGTTGAATCATTTTCTTACAATTTCTCATCCCTGACCTACAGAGAATCGAAAAAAGAATTTACGTAGCTATTTGCCGTAAGACATTCAGGATTGGACCATACACTATTGCCTCTGCGCCAGCATTAAAATTGTTTATTAACTTTGTGACCTTAGTTTGCTGCCATCTTTCTCGGTGTACGGCCACTCCCCAAATTGGATTCAGTTTTGAACACATTTCAAAATTCTTAAATACATTTTGGAGGATAGGGACGGCTGTAAGGGGTGAAAGGGAGGCCGTTTTTAACCTACGTCTATGAGACAGTAAAGGTTAAAAGTTGAATCATTTTCTTACAATTTCTCTTTCTCGGTGTACGGCCACTCCCCAAATTGGAGTCAGTTTTGAACACATTTCAAAATTCTTAAATACATTTTGGAGGACAGGGACGGCTGTAAGGGGTGAAAGGGAGGCCGTTTTTAACCTACGTCTATGAGACAGTAAAGGTTAAAAGTTGAATCATTTTCTTACAATTTCTCTTTCTCGGTGTACTGCCACTCCCCAAATTGGAGTCAGTTTTGAACACATTTCAAAATTCTTAAATACATTTTGGAGGACAGGGACGGCTGTAAGGGGTGAAAGGGAGGCCGTTTTTAACCTACGTCTATGGAACAGTAAAGGTTAAAAGTTGAATCATTTTCTTACAATTTCTTTTTCTCGGTGTACTGCCACTCCCCAAATTGGAGTCAGTTTTGAACACATTTCAAAATTCTTAAATACATTTTGGAAGACAGGGACGGCTGTAAGGGGTGAAAGGGAGGCCGTTTTTAACCTACGTCTATGAGACAGTAAAGGTTAAAAGTTGAATCATTTTCTTACAATTTCTCTTTCTCGGTGTACTGCCACTCCCCAAATTGGAGTCAGTTTTGAACACATTTCAAAATTCTTAAATACATTTTGGAGGACAGGGACGGCTGTAAGGGGTGAAAGGGAGGCCGTTTTTAACCTACGTCTATGAGACAGTAAAGGTTAAAAGTTGAATCATTTTCTTACAATTTCTCTTTCTTGGTGTACGGCCACTCCCCAAATTGGAGTCAGTTTTGAACACATTTCAAAATTCTTAAATACATTTTGGAGGACAGGGACGGCTGTAAGGGGTGAAAGGGAGGCCGTTTTTAACCTACGTCTATGAGACAGTAAAGGTTAAAAGTTGAATCATTTTCTTACAATTTCTCATCCCTGACCTACAGAGAATCGAAAAAAGAATTTACGTAGCTATTTGCCGTAAGACATTCAGGATTGGACCATACACTATTGCCTCTGCGCCAGCATTAAAATTGTTTATTAACTTTGTGACCTTAGTTTGCTGCCATCTTTCTCGGTGTACGGCCACTCCCCAAATTGGATTCAGTTTTGAACACATTTCAAAATTCTTAAATACATTTTGGAGGATAGGGACGGCTGTAAGGGGTGAAAGGGAGGCCGTTTTTAACCTACGTCTATGAGACAGTAAAGGTTAAAAGTTGAATCATTTTCTTACAATTTCTCTTTCTCGGTGTACGGCCACTCCCCAAATTGGAGTCAGTTTTGAACACATTTCAAAATTCTTAAATACATTTTGGAGGACAGGGACGGCTGTAAGGGGTGAAAGGGAGGCCGTTTTTAACCTACGTCTATGAGACAGTAAAGGTTAAAAGTTGAATCATTTTCTTACAATTTCTCTTTCTCGGTGTACGGCCACTCCCCAAATTGGAGTCAGTTTTGAACACATTTCAAAATTCTTAAATACATTTTGGAGGACAGGGACGGCTGTAAGGGGTGAAAGGGAGGCCGTTTTTAACCTACGTCTATGAGACAGTAAAGGTTAAAAGTTGAATCATTTTCTTACAATTTCTCTTTCTCGGTGTACTGCCACTCCCCAAATTGGAGTCAGTTTTGAACACATTTCAAAATTCTTAAATACATTTTGGAGGACAGGGACGGCTGTAAGGGGTGAAAGGGAGGCCGTTTTTAACCTATGTCTATGAGACAGTAAAGGTTAAAAGTTGAATCATTTTCTTACAATTTATCTTTCTCGGTGTACGGCCACTCCCCAAATTGGAGTCAGTTTTGAACACATTTCAAAATTCTTAAATACATTTTGGAGGACAGGGACGGCTGTAAGGGGTGAAAGGGAGGCCGTTTTTAACCTACGTCTATGAGACAGTAAAGGTTAAAAGTTGAATTATTTTTTTACAATTTCTCATCCCTGACCTACAGAGAATCGAAAAAAGAATTTACGTAGCTATTTGCCGTAAGACATTCAGGATTGGACCATACACTATTGCCTCTGCGCCAGCATTAAAATTGTTTATTAACTTTGTGACCTTAGTTTGCTGCCATCTTTCTCGGTGTACGGCCACTCCCCAAATTGGATTCAGTTTTGAACACATTTCAAAATTCTTAAATACATTTTGGAGGATAGGGACGGCTGTAAGGGATGAAAGGGAGGCAGTTTTTAACCTACGTCTATGAGACAGTAAAGGTTAAAAGTTGAATCATTTTCTTACAATTTCTCTTTCTCGGTGTACGGCCACTCCCCAAATTGGAGTCAGTTTTGAACACATTTCAAAATTCTTAAATACATTTTGGAGGACAGGGACGGCTGTAAGGGGTGAAAGGGAGGCCGTTTTTAACCTACGTCTATGAGACAGTAAAGGTTAAAAGTTGAATCATTTTCTTACAATTTCTCTTTCTCGGTGTACTGCCACTACCCAAATTGGAGTCAGTTTTGAACACATTTCAAAATTCTTAAATACATTTTGGAGGACAGGGACGGCTGTAAGGGGTGAAAGGGAGGCCGTTTTTAACCTATGTCTATGAGACAGTAAAGGTTAAAAGTTGAATCATTTTCTTACAATTTATCTTTCTCGGTGTACGGCCACTCCCCAAATTGGAGTCAGTTTTGAACACATTTCAAAATTCTTAAATACATTTTGGAGGACAGGGACGGCTGTAAGGGGTGAAAGGGAGGCCGTTTTTAACCTACGTCTATGAGACAGTAAAGGTTAAAAGTTGAATTATTTTTTTACAATTTCTCATCCCTGACCTACAGAGAATCGAAAAAAGAATTTACGTAGCTATTTGCCGTAAGACATTCAGGATTGGACCATACACTATTGCCTCTGCGCCAGCATTAAAATTGTTTATTAACTTTGTGACCTTAGTTTGCTGCCATCTTTCTCGGTGTACGGCCACTCCCCAAATTGGAGTCAGTTTTAAACACATTTCAAAATTCTTAAATACATTTTGGAGGATAGGGACGGCTGTAAGGGGTGAAAGGGAGGCCATTTTTAACCTACGTCTATGAGACAGTAAAGGTTAAAAGTTGAATCATTTTCTTACAATTTCTCTTTCTCGGTGTACTGCCACTCCCCAAATTGGAGTCAGTTTTGAACACATTTCAAAATTCTTAAATACATTTTGGAGGACAGGGACGGCTGTAAGGGGTGAAAGGGAGGCCGTTTTTAACCTACGTCTATGAAACAGTAAAGGTTAAAAGTTGAATCATTTTCTTACAATTTCTCTTTCTCGGTGTACTGCCACTCCCCAAATTGGAGTCAGTTTTGAACACATTTCAAAATTCTTAAATACATTTTGGAGGACAGGGACGGCTGTAAGGGGTGAAAGGGAGGCCGTTTTTAACCTACGTCTATGAGACAGTAAAGGTTAAAATTTGAATCATTTTCTTACAATTTCTCTTTCTCGGTGTACTGCCACTCCCCAAATTGGAGTCAGTTTTGAACACATTTCAAAATTCTTAAATACATTTTGGAGGACAGGGACGGCTGTAAGGGGTGAAAGGGAGGCCGTTTTTAACCTACGTCTATGGAACAGTAAAGGTTAAAAGTTGAATCATTTTCTTACAATTTCTTTTTCTCGGTGTACTGCCACTCCCCAAATTGGAGTCAGTTTTGAACACATTTCAAAATTCTTAAATACATTTTGGAAGACAGGGACGGCTGTAAGGGGTGAAAGGGAGGCCGTTTTTAACCTACGTCTATGAGACAGTAAAGGTTAAAAGTTGAATCATTTTCTTACAATTTCTCTTTCTCGGTGTACTGCCACTCCCCAAATTGGAGTCAGTTTTGAACACATTTCAAAATTCTTAAATACATTTTGGAGGACAGGGACGGCTGTAAGGGGTGAAAGGGAGGCCGTTTTTAACCTACGTCTATGAGACAGTAAAGGTTAAAAGTTGAATCATTTTCTTACAATTTCTCTTTCTCGGTGTACGGCCACTCCCCAAATTGGAGTCAGTTTTGAACACATTTCAAAATTCTTAAATACATTTTGGAGGACAGGGACGGCTGTAAGGGGTGAAAGGGAGGCCGTTTTTAACCTACGTCTATGAGACAGTAAAGGTTAAAAGTTGAATCATTTTCTTACAATTTCTCATCCCTGACCTACAGAGAATCGAAAAAAGAATTTACGTAGCTATTTGCCGTAAGACATTCAGGATTGGACCATACACTATTGCCTCTGCGCCAGCATTAAAATTGTTTATTAACTTTGTGACCTTAGTTTGCTGCCATCTTTCTCGGTGTACGGCCACTCCCCAAATTGGATTCAGTTTTGAACACATTTCAAAATTCTTAAATACATTTTGGAGGATAGGGACGGCTGTAAGGGGTGAAAGGGAGGCCGTTTTTAACCTACGTCTATGAGACAGTAAAGGTTAAAAGTTGAATCATTTTCTTACAATTTCTCTTTCTCGGTGTACGGCCACTCCCCAAATTGGAGTCAGTTTTGAACACATTTCAAAATTCTTAAATACATTTTGGAGGACAGGGACGGCTGTAAGGGGTGAAAGGGAGGCCGTTTTTAACCTACGTCTATGAGACAGTAAAGGTTAAAAGTTGAATCATTTTCTTACAATTTCTCTTTCTCGGTGTACTGCCACTACCCAAATTGGAGTCAGTTTTGAACACATTTCAAAATTCTTAAATACATTTTGGAGGACAGGGACGGCTGTAAGGGGTGAAAGGGAGGCCGTTTTTAACCTACGTCTATGAGACAGTAAAGGTTAAAAGTTGAATCATTTTCTTACAATTTCTCTTTCTCGGTGTACTGCCACTCCCCAAATTGGAGTCAGTTTTGAACACATTTCAAAATTCTTAAATACATTTTGGAGGACAGGGACGGCTGTAAGGGGTGAAAGGGAGGCCGTTTTTAACCTACGTCTATGAGACAGTAAAGGTTAAAAGTTGAATCATTTTCTTACAATTTCTCTTTCTCGGTGTACGGCCACTCCCCAAATTGGAGTCAGTTTTGAACACATTTCAAAATTCTTAAATACATTTTGGAGGACAGGGACGGCTGTAAGGGGTGAAAGGGAGGCCGTTTTTAACCTACGTCTATGAGACAGTAAAGGTTAAAAGTTGAATCATTTTCTTACAATTTCTCATCCCTGACCTACAGAGAATCGAAAAAAGAATTTACGTAGCTATTTGCCGTAAGACATTCAGGATTGGACCATACTCTATTGCCTCTGCGCCAGCATTAAAATTGTTTATTAACTTTGTGACCTTAGTTTGCTGCCATCTTTCTTGGTGTACGGCCACTCCCCAAATTGGAGTCAGTTTTGAACACATTTCAAAATTCTTAAATACATTTTGGAGGACAGGGACGGCTGTAAGGGGTGAAAGGGAGGCCGTTTTTAACCTACGTCTATGAGACAGTAAAGGTTAAAAGTTGAATCATTTTCTTACAATTTCTCTTTCTCGGTGTACTGCCACTCCCCAAATTTGAGTCAGTTTTGAACACATTTCAAAATTCTTAAATACATTTTGGAGGACAGGGACGGCTGTAAGGGGTAAAAGGGAGGCCGTTTTTAACCTACGTCTATGAGACAGTAAAGGTTAAAAGTTGAATCATTTTCTTACAATTTCACTTTCTCGGTGTACTGCCACTCTCCAAATTGGAGTCAGTTTTGAACACATTTCAAAATTCTTAAATACATTTTGGAGGACAGGGACGGCTGTAAGGGGTGAAAGGGAGGCCGTTTTTAACCTACGTCTATGAGACAGTAAAGGTTAAAAGTTGAATCATTTTCTTACAATTTCTCTTTCTCGGTGTACGGCCACTCCCCAAATTGGAGTCAATTTTGAACACATTTTTAAAATTCTTAAATACATTTTGGAGGACAGGGACGGCTGTAAGGGGTGAAAGGGAGGCCGTTTTTAACCTACGTCTATGAGACAGTAAAGGTTAAAAGTTGAATCATTTTCTTACAATTTCTCATCCCTGACCTACATAGAATCGAAAAAAGAATTTACGTAGCTATTAGCCGTAACACATTCAGGATTGGACCATACACTATTGCCTCTGCGCCAGCATTAAAAAATGTTATTAACTTTGTGACCTTAGTTTGCTGCCATCTTTCTTGGTGTACGGCCACTCCCCAAATTGGAGTCAGTTTTGAACACATTTCAAAATTCTTAAATACATTTTGGAGGACAGGGATGGCTGTAAGGGGTAAAAGGGAGGTCGTTTTTAACCTACGTCTATGAGACAGTAAAGGTTAAAAGTTGAATCATTTTCTTACAATTTCTCTTTCTCGGTGTACTGCCACTCCCCAAATTGGAGTCAGTTTTGAACACATTTCAAAATTCTTAAATACATTTTGGAGGACAGGGACGGCTGTAAGGGGTGAAAGGGAGGCCGTTTTTAACCTACGTCTATGAGACAGTAAAGGTTAAAAGTTGAATCATTTTCTTACAATTTCTCTTTCTCGGTGTACTGCCACTCCCCAAATTGGAGTCAGTTTTGAACACATTTCAAAATTCTTAAATACATTTTGGAGGATAGGGACGGCTGTAAGGGGTGAAAGGGAGGCCGTTTTTAACCTACGTCTATGAAACAGTAAAGGTTAAAAGTTGAATCATTTTCTTACAATTTCTCTTTCTCGGTGTACTGCCACTCCCCAAATTGGAGTCAGTTTTGAACACATTTCAAAATTCTTAAATACATTTTGGAGGACAGGGACGGCTGTAAGGGGTGAAAGGGAGGCCGTTTTTAACCTACGTCTATGAGACAGTAAAGGTTAAAAGTTGAATCATTTTCTTACAATTTCTCTTTCTTGGTGTACTGCCACTCCCCAAATTGGAGTCAGTTTTGAACACATTTCAAAATTCTTAAATACATTTTGGAGGACAGGGACGGCTGTAAGGGGTGAAAGGGAGGCCGTTTTTAACCTACGTCTATGAGACAGTAAAGGTTAAAAGTTGAATCGTTTTCTTACAATTTCTCTTTCTCGGTGTACTGCCACTCCCCAAATTGGAGTCAGTTTTGAACACATTTAAAAATTCTTAAATACATTTTGGAGGACAGGGACGGCTGTAAGGGGTGAAAGGGAGGCCGTTTTTAACCTACGTCTATGAGACAGTAAAGGTTAAAAGTTGAATTATTTTCTTACAATTTCTCTTTCTCGGTGTACTGCCACTCCCCAAATTTGAGTCAGTTTTGAACACATTTCAAAATTCTTAAATACATTTTGGAGGACAGGGACGGCTGTAAGGGGTGAAAGGGAGGCCGTTTTTAACCTACGTCTATGAAACAGTAAAGGTTAAAAGTTGAATCATTTTCTTACAATTTCTCTTTCTCTGTGTACTGCCACTCCCCAAATTGGAGTCAGTTTTGAACACATTTCAAAATTCTTAAATACATTTTGGAGGACAGGGACGGCTGTAAGGGGTGAAAGGGAGGCCGTTTTCAACCTACGTCTATGAGACAGTAAAGGTTAAAAGTTGAATCATTTTCTTACAATTTCTCTTTCTCGGTGTACTGCCACTCCCCAAATTGGAGTCAGTTTTGAACACATTTCAAAATTCTTAAATACATTTTGGAGGACAGGGACGGCTGTAAGGGGTGAAAGGGAGGCCGTTTTTAACCTACGTCTATGGAACAGTAAAGGTTAAAAGTTGAATCATTTTCTTACAATTTCTTTTTCTCGGTGTACTGCCACTCCCCAAATTGGAGTCAGTTTTGAACACATTTCAAAATTCTTAAATACATTTTGGAAGACAGGGACGGCTGTAAGGGGTGAAAGGGAGGCCGTTTTTAACCTACGTCTATGAGACAGTAAAGGTTAAAAGTTGAATCATTTTCTTACAATTTCTCTTTCTCGGTGTACTGCCACTCCCCAAATTGGAGTCAGTTTTGAACACATTTCAAAATTCTTAAATACATTTTGGAGGACAGGGACGGCTGTAAGGGGTGAAAGGGAGGCCGTTTTTAACCTACGTCTATGAGACAGTAAAGGTTAAAAGTTGAATTATTTTCTTACAATTTCTCTTTCTCGGTGTACTGCCACTCCCCAAATTTGAGTCAGTTTTGAACACATTTCAAAATTCTTAAATACATTTTGGAGGACAGGGACGGCTGTAAGGGGTGAAAGGGAGGCCGTTTTTAACCTACGTCTATGAAACAGTAAAGGTTAAAAGTTGAATCATTTTCTTACAATTTCTCTTTCTCTGTGTACTGCCACTCCCCAAATTGGAGTCAGTTTTGAACACATTTCAAAATTCTTAAATACATTTTGGAGGACAGGGACGGCTGTAAGGGGTGAAAGGGAGGCCGTTTTTAACCTACGTCTATGAGACAGTAAAGGTTAAAAGTTGAATCATTTTCTTACAATTTCTCTTTCTCGGTGTACTGCCACTCCCCAAATTGGAGTCAGTTTTGAACACATTTCAAAATTCTTAAATACATTTTGGAGGACAGGGACGGCTGTAAGGGGTGAAAGGGAGGCCGTTTTTAACCTACGTCTATGGAACAGTAAAGGTTAAAAGTTGAATCATTTTCTTACAATTTCTTTTTCTCGGTGTACTGCCACTCCCCAAATTGGAGTCAGTTTTGAACACATTTCAAAATTCTTAAATACATTTTGGAGGACAGGGACGGCTGTAAGGGGTGAAAGGGAGGCCGTTTTTAACCTACGTCTATGAGACAGTAAAGGTTAAAAGTTGAATCATTTTCTTACAATTTCTCATCCCTGACCTACAGAGAATCGAAAAAAGAATTTACGTAGCTATTTGCCGTAAGACATTCAGGATTGGACCATACACTATTGCCTCTGCGCCAGCATTAAAATTGTTTATTAACTTTGTGACCTTAGTTTGCTGCCATCTTTCTCGGTGTACGGCCACTCCCCAAATTGGATTCAGTTTTGAACACATTTCAAAATTCTTAAATACATTTTGGAGGATAGGGACGGCTGTAAGGGGTGAAAGGGAGGCCGTTTTTAACCTACGTCTATGAGACAGTAAAGGTTAAAAGTTGAATCATTTTCTTACAATTTCTCTTTCTCGGTGTACGGCCACTCCCCAAATTGGAGTCAGTTTTGAACACATTTCAAAATTCTTAAATACATTTTGGAGGACAGGGACGGCTGTAAGGGGTGAAAGGGAGGCCGTTTTTAACCTACGTCTATGAGACAGTAAAGGTTAAAAGTTGAATCATTTTCTTACAATTTCTCTTTCTCGGTGTACGGCCACTCCCCAAATTGGAGTCAGTTTTGAACACATTTCAAAATTCTTAAATACATTTTGGAGGATAGGGACGGCTGTAAGGGGTGAAAGGGAGGCCGTTTTTAACCTACGTCTATGAGACAGTAAAGGTTAAAAGTTGAATCATTTTCTTACAATTTCTCTTTCTCGGTGTACTGCCACTCCCCAAATTGGAGTCAGTTTTGAACACATTTCAAAATTCTTAAATACATTTTGGAGGACAGGGACGGCTGTAAGGGGTGAAAGGGAGGCCGTTTTTAACCTACGTCTATGAGACAGTAAAGGTTAAAAGTTGAATCATTTTCTTACAATTTCTCTTTCTCGGTGTACGGCCACTCCCCAAATTGGAGTCAGTTTTGAACACATTTCAAAATTCTTAAATACATTTTGGAGGACAGGGACGGCTGTAAGGGGTGAAAGGGAGGCCGTTTTTAACCTACGTCTATGAGACAGTAAAGGTTAAAAGTTGAATCATTTTCTTACAATTTCTCATCCCTGACCTACAGAGAATCGAAAAAAGAATTTACGTAGCTATTTGCCGTAAGACATTCAGGATTGGACCATACTCTATTGCCTCTGCGCCAGCATTAAAATTGTTTATTAACTTTGTGACCTTAGTTTGCTGCCATCTTTCTTGGTGTACGGCCACTCCCCAAATTGGAGTCAGTTTTGAACACATTTCAAAATTCTTAAATACATTTTGGAGGACAGGGACGGCTGTAAGGGGTGAAAGGGAGGCCGTTTTTAACCTACGTCTATGAGACAGTAAAGGTTAAAAGTTGAATCATTTTCTTACAATTTCTCTTTCTCGGTGTACTGCCACTCCCCAAATTTGAGTCAGTTTTGAACACATTTCAAAATTCTTAAATACATTTTGGAGGACAGGGACGGCTGTAAGGGGTAAAAGGGAGGCCGTTTTTAACCTACGTCTATGAGACAGTAAAGGTTAAAAGTTGAATCATTTTCTTACAATTTCACTTTCTCGGTGTACTGCCACTCTCCAAATTGGAGTCAGTTTTGAACACATTTCAAAATTCTTAAATACATTTTGGAGGACAGGGACGGCTGTAAGGGGTGAAAGGGAGGCCGTTTTTAACCTACGTCTATGAGACAGTAAAGGTTAAAAGTTGAATCATTTTCTTACAATTTCTCTTTCTCGGTGTACGGCCACTCCCCAAATTGGAGTCAATTTTGAACACATTTTTAAAATTCTTAAATACATTTTGGAGGACAGGGACGGCTGTAAGGGGTGAAAGGGAGGCCGTTTTTAACCTACGTCTATGAGACAGTAAAGGTTAAAAGTTGAATCATTTTCTTACAATTTCTCATCCCTGACCTACATAGAATCGAAAAAAGAATTTACGTAGCTATTAGCCGTAACACATTCAGGATTGGACCATACACTATTGCCTCTGCGCCAGCATTAAAAATTTTTATTAACTTTGTGACCTTAGTTTGCTGCCATCTTTCTTGGTGTACGGCCACTCCCCAAATTGGAGTCAGTTTTGAACACATTTCAAAATTCTTAAATACATTTTGGAGGACAGGGATGGCTGTAAGGGGTAAAAGGGAGGTCGTTTTTAACCTACGTCTATGAGACAGTAAAGGTTAAAAGTTGAATCATTTTCTTACAATTTCTCTTTCTCGGTGTACTGCCACTCCCCAAATTGGAGTCAGTTTTGAACACATTTCAAAATTCTTAAATACATTTTGGAGGACAGGGACGGCTGTAAGGGGTGAAAGGGAGGCCGTTTTTAACCTACGTCTATGAGACAGTAAAGGTTAAAAGTTGAATCATTTTCTTACAATTTCTCTTTCTCGGTGTACTGCCACTCCCCAAATTGGAGTCAGTTTTGAACACATTTCAAAATTCTTAAATACATTTTGGAGGATAGGGACGGCTGTAAGGGGTGAAAGGGAGGCCGTTTTTAACCTACGTCTATGAAACAGTAAAGGTTAAAAGTTGAATCATTTTCTTACAATTTCTCTTTCTCGGTGTACTGCCACTCCCCAAATTGGAGTCAGTTTTGAACACATTTCAAAATTCTTAAATACATTTTGGAGGACAGGGACGGCTGTAAGGGGTGAAAGGGAGGCCGTTTTTAACCTACGTCTATGAGACAGTAAAGGTTAAAAGTTGAATCATTTTCTTACAATTTCTCTTTCTTGGTGTACTGCCACTCCCCAAATTGGAGTCAGTTTTGAACACATTTCAAAATTCTTAAATACATTTTGGAGGACAGGGACGGCTGTAAGGGGTGAAAGGGAGGCCGTTTTTAACCTACGTCTATGAGACAGTAAAGGTTAAAAGTTGAATCGTTTTCTTACAATTTCTCTTTCTCGGTGTACTGCCACTCCCCAAATTGGAGTCAGTTTTGAACACATTTAAAAATTCTTAAATACATTTTGGAGGACAGGGACGGCTGTAAGGGGTGAAAGGGAGGCCGTTTTTAACCTACGTCTATGAGACAGTAAAGGTTAAAAGTTGAATTATTTTCTTACAATTTCTCTTTCTCGGTGTACTGCCACTCCCCAAATTTGAGTCAGTTTTGAACACATTTCAAAATTCTTAAATACATTTTGGAGGACAGGGACGGCTGTAAGGGGTGAAAGGGAGGCCGTTTTTAACCTACGTCTATGAAACAGTAAAGGTTAAAAGTTGAATCATTTTCTTACAATTTCTCTTTCTCTGTGTACTGCCACTCCCCAAATTGGAGTCAGTTTTGAACACATTTCAAAATTCTTAAATACATTTTGGAGGACAGGGACGGCTGTAAGGGGTGAAAGGGAGGCCGTTTTCAACCTACGTCTATGAGACAGTAAAGGTTAAAAGTTGAATCATTTTCTTACAATTTCTCTTTCTCGGTGTACTGCCACTCCCCAAATTGGAGTCAGTTTTGAACACATTTCAAAATTCTTAAATACATTTTGGAGGACAGGGACGGCTGTAAGGGGTGAAAGGGAGGCCGTTTTTAACCTACGTCTATGGAACAGTAAAGGTTAAAAGTTGAATCATTTTCTTACAATTTCTTTTTCTCGGTGTACTGCCACTCCCCAAATTGGAGTCAGTTTTGAACACATTTCAAAATTCTTAAATACATTTTGGAAGACAGGGACGGCTGTAAGGGGTGAAAGGGAGGCCGTTTTTAACCTACGTCTATGAGACAGTAAAGGTTAAAAGTTGAATCATTTTCTTACAATTTCTCATCCCTGACCTACAGAGAATCGAAAAAAGAATTTACGTAGCTATTTGCCGTAAGACATTCAGGATTGGACCATACACTATTGCCTCTGCGCCAGCATTAAAATTGTTTATTAACTTTGTGACCTTAGTTTGCTGCCATCTTTCTCGGTGTACGGCCACTCCCCAAATTGGATTCAGTTTTGAACACATTTCAAAATTCTTAAATACATTTTGGAGGATAGGGACGGCTGTAAGGGGTGAAAGGGAGGCCGTTTTTAACCTACGTCTATGAGACAGTAAAGGTTAAAAGTTGAATCATTTTCTTACAATTTCTCTTTCTCGGTGTACGGCCACTCCCCAAATTGGAGTCAGTTTTGAACACATTTCAAAATTCTTAAATACATTTTGGAGGACAGGGACGGCTGTAAGGGGTGAAAGGGAGGCCGTTTTTAACCTACGTCTATGAGACAGTAAAGGTTAAAAGTTGAATCATTTTCTTACAATTTCTCTTTCTCGGTGTACGGCCACTCCCCAAATTGGAGTCAGTTTTGAACACATTTCAAAATTCTTAAATACATTTTGGAGGATAGGGACGGCTGTAAGGGGTGAAAGGGAGGCCGTTTTTAACCTACGTCTATGAAACAGTAAAGGTTAAAAGTTGAATCATTTTCTTACAATTTCTCTTTCTCGGTGTACTGCCACTCCCCAAATTGGAGTCAGTTTTGAACACATTTCAAAATTCTTAAATACATTTTGGAGGACAGGGACGGCTGTAAGGGGTGAAAGGGAGGCCGTTTTTAACCTACGTCTATGAGACAGTAAAGGTTAAAAGTTGAATCATTTTCTTACAATTTCTCTTTCTTGGTGTACTGCCACTCCCCAAATTGGAGTCAGTTTTGAACACATTTCAAAATTCTTAAATACATTTTGGAGGACAGGGACGGCTGTAAGGGGTGAAAGGGAGGCCGTTTTTAACCTACGTCTATGAGACAGTAAAGGTTAAAAGTTGAATCGTTTTCTTACAATTTCTCTTTCTCGGTGTACTGCCACTCCCCAAATTGGAGTCAGTTTTGAACACATTTAAAAATTCTTAAATACATTTTGGAGGACAGGGACGGCTGTAAGGGGTGAAAGGGAGGCCGTTTTTAACCTACGTCTATGAGACAGTAAAGGTTAAAATTTGAATTATTTTCTTACAATTTCTCTTTCTCGGTGTACTGCCACTCCCCAAATTTGAGTCAGTTTTGAACACATTTCAAAATTCTTAAATACATTTTGGAGGACAGGGACGGCTGTAAGGGGTGAAAGGGAGGCCGTTTTTAACCTACGTCTATGAAACAGTAAAGGTTAAAAGTTGAATCATTTTCTTACAATTTCTCTTTCTCTGTGTACTGCCACTCCCCAAATTGGAGTCAGTTTTGAACACATTTCAAAATTCTTAAATACATTTTGGAGGACAGGGACGGCTGTAAGGGGTGAAAGGGAGGCCGTTTTTAACCTACGTCTATGAGACAGTAAAGGTTAAAAGTTGAATCATTTTCTTACAATTTCTCTTTCTCGGTGTACTGCCACTCCCCAAATTGGAGTCAGTTTTGAACACATTTCAAAATTCTTAAATACATTTTGGAGGACAGGGACGGCTGTAAGGGGTGAAAGGGAGGCCGTTTTTAACCTACGTCTATGGAACAGTAAAGGTTAAAAGTTGAATCATTTTCTTACAATTTCTTTTTCTCGGTGTACTGCCACTCCCCAAATTGGAGTCAGTTTTGAACACATTTCAAAATTCTTAAATACATTTTGGAAGACAGGGACGGCTGTAAGGGGTGAAAGGGAGGCCGTTTTTAACCTACGTCTATGAGACAGTAAAGGTTAAAAGTTGAATCATTTTCTTACAATTTCTCTTTCTCGGTGTACTGCCACTCCCCAAATTGGAGTCAGTTTTGAACACATTTCAAAATTCTTAAATACATTTTGGAGGACAGGGACGGCTGTAAGGGGTGAAAGGGAGGCCGTTTTTAACCTACGTCTATGAGACAGTAAAGGTTAAAAGTTGAATCATTTTCTTACAATTTCTCTTTCTCGGTGTACGGCCACTCCCCAAATTGGAGTCAGTTTTGAACACATTTCAAAATTCTTAAATACATTTTGGAGGACAGGGACGGCTGTAAGGGGTGAAAGGGAGGCCGTTTTTAACCTACGTCTATGAGACAGTAAAGGTTAAAAGTTGAATCATTTTCTTACAATTTCTCATCCCTGACCTACAGAGAATCGAAAAAAGAATTTACGTAGCTATTTGCCGTAAGACATTCAGGATTGGACCATACACTATTGCCTCTGCGCCAGCATTAAAATTGTTTATTAACTTTGTGACCTTAGTTTGCTGCCATCTTTCTCGGTGTACGGCCACTCCCCAAATTGGATTCAGTTTTGAACACATTTCAAAATTCTTAAATACATTTTGGAGGATAGGGACGGCTGTAAGGGGTGAAAGGGAGGCCGTTTTTAACCTACGTCTATGAGACAGTAAAGGTTAAAAGTTGAATCATTTTCTTACAATTTCTCTTTCTCGGTGTACGGCCACTCCCCAAATTGGAGTCAGTTTTGAACACATTTCAAAATTCTTAAATACATTTTGGAGGACAGGGACGGCTGTAAGGGGTGAAAGGGAGGCCGTTTTTAACCTACGTCTATGAGACAGTAAAGGTTAAAAGTTGAATCATTTTCTTACAATTTCTCTTTCTCGGTGTACGGCCACTCCCCAAATTGGAGTCAGTTTTGAACACATTTCAAAATTCTTAAATACATTTTGGAGGACAGGGACGGCTGTAAGGGGTGAAAGGGAGGCCGTTTTTAACCTACGTCTATGAGACAGTAAAGGTTAAAAGTTGAATCATTTTCTTACAATTTCTCTTTCTCGGTGTACTGCCACTCCCCAAATTGGAGTCAGTTTTGAACACATTTCAAAATTCTTAAATACATTTTGGAGGACAGGGACGGCTGTAAGGGGTGAAAGGGAGGCCGTTTTTAACCTATGTCTATGAGACAGTAAAGGTTAAAAGTTGAATCATTTTCTTACAATTTATCTTTCTCGGTGTACGGCCACTCCCCAAATTGGAGTCAGTTTTGAACACATTTCAAAATTCTTAAATACATTTTGGAGGACAGGGACGGCTGTAAGGGGTGAAAGGGAGGCCGTTTTTAACCTACGTCTATGAGACAGTAAAGGTTAAAAGTTGAATTATTTTTTTACAATTTCTCATCCCTGACCTACAGAGAATCGAAAAAAGAATTTACGTAGCTATTTGCCGTAAGACATTCAGGATTGGACCATACACTATTGCCTCTGCGCCAGCATTAAAATTGTTTATTAACTTTGTGACCTTAGTTTGCTGCCATCTTTCTCGGTGTACGGCCACTCCCCAAATTGGATTCAGTTTTGAACACATTTCAAAATTCTTAAATACATTTTGGAGGATAGGGACGGCTGTAAGGGATGAAAGGGAGGCAGTTTTTAACCTACGTCTATGAGACAGTAAAGGTTAAAAGTTGAATCATTTTCTTACAATTTCTCTTTCTCGGTGTACGGCCACTCCCCAAATTGGAGTCAGTTTTGAACACATTTCAAAATTCTTAAATACATTTTGGAGGACAGGGACGGCTGTAAGGGGTGAAAGGGAGGCCGTTTTTAACCTACGTCTATGAGACAGTAAAGGTTAAAAGTTGAATCATTTTCTTACAATTTCTCTTTCTCGGTGTACTGCCACTACCCAAATTGGAGTCAGTTTTGAACACATTTCAAAATTCTTAAATACATTTTGGAGGACAGGGACGGCTGTAAGGGGTGAAAGGGAGGCCGTTTTTAACCTATGTCTATGAGACAGTAAAGGTTAAAAGTTGAATCATTTTCTTACAATTTATCTTTCTCGGTGTACGGCCACTCCCCAAATTGGAGTCAGTTTTGAACACATTTCAAAATTCTTAAATACATTTTGGAGGACAGGGACGGCTGTAAGGGGTGAAAGGGAGGCCGTTTTTAACCTACGTCTATGAGACAGTAAAGGTTAAAAGTTGAATTATTTTTTTACAATTTCTCATCCCTGATCTACAGAGAATCGAAAAAAGAATTTACGTAGCTATTTGCCGTAAGACATTCAGGATTGGACCATACACTATTGCCTCTGCGCCAGCATTAAAATTGTTTATTAACTTTGTGACCTTAGTTTGCTGCCATCTTTCTCGGTGTACGGCCACTCCCCAAATTGGAGTCAGTTTTAAACACATTTCAAAATTCTTAAATACATTTTGGAGGATAGGGACGGCTGTAAGGGGTGAAAGGGAGGCCATTTTTAACCTACGTCTATGAGACAGTAAAGGTGAAAAGTTGAATCATTTTCTTACAATTTCTCTTTCTCGGTGTACTGCCACTCCCCAAATTGGAGTCAGTTTTGAACACATTTCAAAATTCTTAAATACATTTTGGAGGACAGGGACGGCTGTAAGGGGTGAAAGGGAGGCCGTTTTTAACCTACGTCTATGAAACAGTAAAGGTTAAAAGTTGAATCATTTTCTTACAATTTCTCTTTCTCGGTGTACTGCCACTCCCCAAATTGGAGTCAGTTTTGAACACATTTCAAAATTCTTAAATACATTTTGGAGGACAGGGACGGCTGTAAGGGGTGAAAGGGAGGCCGTTTTTAACCTACGTCTATGAGACAGTAAAGGTTAAAAGTTGAATCATTTTCTTACAATTTCTCTTTCTCGGTGTACTGCCACTCCCCAAATTGGAGTCAGTTTTGAACACATTTCAAAATTCTTAAATACATTTTGGAGGACAGGGACGGCTGTAAGGGGTGAAAGGGAGGCCGTTTTTAACCTACGTCTATGGAACAGTAAAGGTTAAAAGTTGAATCATTTTCTTACAATTTCTTTTTCTCGGTGTACTGCCACTCCCCAAATTGGAGTCAGTTTTGAACACATTTCAAAATTCTTAAATACATTTTGGAAGACAGGGACGGCTGTAAGGGGTGAAAGGGAGGCCGTTTTTAACCTACGTCTATGAGACAGTAAAGGTTAAAAGTTGAATCATTTTCTTACAATTTCTCTTTCTCGGTGTACTGCCACTCCCCAAATTGGAGTCAGTTTTGAACACATTTCAAAATTCTTAAATACATTTTGGAGGACAGGGACGGCTGTAAGGGGTGAAAGGGAGGCCGTTTTTAACCTACGTCTATGAGACAGTAAAGGTTAAAAGTTGAATCATTTTCTTACAATTTCTCTTTCTCGGTGTACGGCCACTCCCCAAATTGGAGTCAGTTTTGAACACATTTCAAAATTCTTAAATACATTTTGGAGGACAGGGACGGCTGTAAGGGGTGAAAGGGAGGCCGTTTTTAACCTACGTCTATGAGACAGTAAAGGTTAAAAGTTGAATCATTTTCTTACAATTTCTCATCCCTGACCTACAGAGAATCGAAAAAAGAATTTACGTAGCTATTTGCCGTAAGACATTCAGGATTGGACCATACACTATTGCCTCTGCGCCAGCATTAAAATTGTTTATTAACTTTGTGACCTTAGTTTGCTGCCATCTTTCTCGGTGTACGGCCACTCCCCAAATTGGATTCAGTTTTGAACACATTTCAAAATTCTTAAATACATTTTGGAGGATAGGGACGGCTGTAAGGGGTGAAAGGGAGGCCGTTTTTAACCTACGTCTATGAGACAGTAAAGGTTAAAAGTTGAATCATTTTCTTACAATTTCTCTTTCTCGGTGTACGGCCACTCCCCAAATTGGAGTCAGTTTTGAACACATTTCAAAATTCTTAAATACATTTTGGAGGACAGGGACGGCTGTAAGGGGTGAAAGGGAGGCCGTTTTTAACCTACGTCTATGAGACAGTAAAGGTTAAAAGTTGAATCATTTTCTTACAATTTCTCTTTCTCGGTGTACTGCCACTACCCAAATTGGAGTCAGTTTTGAACACATTTCAAAATTCTTAAATACATTTTGGAGGACAGGGACGGCTGTAAGGGGTGAAAGGGAGGCCGTTTTTAACCTACGTCTATGAGACAGTAAAGGTTAAAAGTTGAATCATTTTCTTACAATTTCTCTTTCTCGGTGTACTGCCACTCCCCAAATTGGAGTCAGTTTTGAACACATTTCAAAATTCTTAAATACATTTTGGAGGACAGGGACGGCTGTAAGGGGTGAAAGGGAGGCCGTTTTTAACCTACGTCTATGAGACAGTAAAGGTTAAAAGTTGAATCATTTTCTTACAATTTCTCTTTCTCGGTGTACGGCCACTCCCCAAATTGGAGTCAGTTTTGAACACATTTCAAAATTCTTAAATACATTTTGGAGGACAGGGACGGCTGTAAGGGGTGAAAGGGAGGCCGTTTTTAACCTACGTCTATGAGACAGTAAAGGTTAAAAGTTGAATCATTTTCTTACAATTTCTCATCCCTGACCTACAGAGAATCGAAAAAAGAATTTACGTAGCTATTTGCCGTAAGACATTCAGGATTGGACCATACTCTATTGCCTCTGCGCCAGCATTAAAATTGTTTATTAACTTTGTGACCTTAGTTTGCTGCCATCTTTCTTGGTGTACGGCCACTCCCCAAATTGGAGTCAGTTTTGAACACATTTCAAAATTCTTAAATACATTTTGGAGGACAGGGACGGCTGTAAGGGGTGAAAGGGAGGCCGTTTTTAACCTACGTCTATGAGACAGTAAAGGTTAAAAGTTGAATCATTTTCTTACAATTTCTCTTTCTCGGTGTACTGCCACTCCCCAAATTTGAGTCAGTTTTGAACACATTTCAAAATTCTTAAATACATTTTGGAGGACAGGGACGGCTGTAAGGGGTAAAAGGGAGGCCGTTTTTAACCTACGTCTATGAGACAGTAAAGGTTAAAAGTTGAATCATTTTCTTACAATTTCACTTTCTCGGTGTACTGCCACTCTCCAAATTGGAGTCAGTTTTGAACACATTTCAAAATTCTTAAATACATTTTGGAGGACAGGGACGGCTGTAAGGGGTGAAAGGGAGGTCGTTTTTAACCTACGTCTATGAGACAGTAAAGGTTAAAAGTTGAATCATTTTCTTACAATTTCTCTTTCTCGGTGTACGGCCACTCCCCAAATTGGAGTCAATTTTGAACACATTTTTAAAATTCTTAAATACATTTTGGAGGACAGGGACGGCTGTAAGGGGTGAAAGGGAGGCCGTTTTTAACCTACGTCTATGAGACAGTAAAGGTTAAAAGTTGAATCATTTTCTTACAATTTCTCATCCCTGACCTACATAGAATCGAAAAAAGAATTTACGTAGCTATTAGCCGTAACACATTCAGGATTGGACCATACACTATTGCCTCTGCGCCAGCATTAAAAATTTTTATTAACTTTGTGACCTTAGTTTGCTGCCATCTTTCTTGGTGTACGGCCACTCCCCAAATTGGAGTCAGTTTTGAACACATTTCAAAATTCTTAAATACATTTTGGAGGACAGGGATGGCTGTAAGGGGTAAAAGGGAGGTCGTTTTTAACCTACGTCTATGAGACAGTAAAGGTTAAAAGTTGAATCATTTTCTTACAATTTCTCTTTCTCGGTGTACTGCCACTCCCCAAATTGGAGTCAGTTTTGAACACATTTCAAAATTCTTAAATACATTTTGGAGGACAGGGACGGCTGTAAGGGGTGAAAGGGAGGCCGTTTTTAACCTACGTCTATGAGACAGTAAAGGTTAAAAGTTGAATCATTTTCTTACAATTTCTCTTTCTCGGTGTACTGCCACTCCCCAAATTGGAGTCAGTTTTGAACACATTTCAAAATTCTTAAATACATTTTGGAGGACAGGGACGGCTGTAAGGGGTGAAAGGGAGGCCGTTTTTAACCTACGTCTATGAGACAGTAAAGGTTAAAAGTTGAATCATTTTCTTACAATTTCTCTTTCTCGGTGTACTGCCACTCCCCAAATTGGAGTCAGTTTTGAACACATTTCAAAATTCTTAAATACATTTTGGAGGATAGGGACGGCTGTAAGGGGTGAAAGGGAGGCCGTTTTTAACCTACGTCTATGAAACAGTAAAGGTTAAAAGTTGAATCATTTTCTTACAATTTCTCTTTCTCGGTGTACTGCCACTCCCCAAATTGGAGTCAGTTTTGAACACATTTCAAAATTCTTAAATACATTTTGGAGGACAGGGACGGCTGTAAGGGGTGAAAGGGAGGCCGTTTTTAACCTACGTCTATGAGACAGTAAAGGTTAAAAGTTGAATCATTTTCTTACAATTTCTCTTTCTTGGTGTACTGCCACTCCCCAAATTGGAGTCAGTTTTGAACACATTTCAAAATTCTTAAATACATTTTGGAGGACAGGGACGGCTGTAAGGGGTGAAAGGGAGGCCGTTTTTAACCTACGTCTATGAGACAGTAAAGGTTAAAAGTTGAATCGTTTTCTTACAATTTCTCTTTCTCGGTGTACTGCCACTCCCCAATTTGGAGTCAGTTTTGAACACATTTAAAAATTCTTAAATACATTTTGGAGGACAGGGACGGCTGTAAGGGGTGAAAGGGAGGCCGTTTTTAACCTACGTCTATGAGACAGTAAAGGTTAAAAGTTGAATCATTTTCTTCTAATTTCTCTTTCTCGGTGTACTGCCACTCCCCAAATTGGAGTCAGTTTTGAACACATTTCAAAATTCTTAAATACATTTTGGAGGATAGGGACGGCTGTAAGGGGTGAAAGGGAGGCCGTTTTTAACCTACGTCTATGAGACAGTAAAGGTTAAAAGTTGAATCATTTTCTTACAATTTCTCTTTCTCGGTGTACGGCCACTCCCCAAATTGGAGTCAGTTTTGAACACATTTCAAAATTCTTAAATACATTTTGGAGGACAGGGACGGCTGTAAGGGGTGAAAGGGAGGCCGTTTTTAACCTACGTCTATGAGACAGTAAAGGTTAAAAGTTGAATCATTTTCTTACAATTTCTTTTTCTCGGTGTACTGCAACTCCCCAAATTGGAGTCAGTTTTGAACACATTTCAAAATTCTTAAATACATTTTGGAGGACAGGGACGGCTGTAAGGGGTGAAAGGGAGGCCGTTTTTAACCTACGTCTATGAGACAGTAAAGGTTAAAAGTTGAATCATTTTCTTACAATTTCTCTTTCTCGGTGTACTGCCACTCCCCAAATTGGAGTCAGTTTTGAACACATTTCAAAATTCTTAAATACATTTTGGAGGACAGGGACGGCTGTAAGGGGTGAAAAGGAGGCCGTTTTTAACCTACGTCTATGAAACAGTAAAGGTTAAAAGTTGAATCATTTTCTTACAATTTCTCTTTCTCGGTGTACTGCCACTCCCCAAATTGGAGTCAGTTTTGAACACATTTCAAAATTCTTAAATACATTTTGGAGGACAGGGACGGCTGTAAGGGGTGAAAGGGAGGCCGTTTTTAACCTACGTCTATGAGACAGTAAAGGTTAAAAGTTGAATCATTTTCTTACAATTTCTCATCCCTGACCTACATAGAATCGAAAAAAGAATTTACGTAGCTATTAGCCGTAACACATTCAGGATTGGACCATACACTATTGCCTCTGCGCCAGCATTAAAATTGTTTATTAACTTTGTGACCTTAGTTTGCTGCCATCTTTCTTGGTGTACGGCCACTCCCCAAATTGGAGTCAGTTTTGAACACATTTCAAAATTCTTAAATACATTTTGGAGGACAGGGATGGCTGTAAGGGGTGAAAGGGAGGCCGTTTTTAACCTACGTCTATGAGACAGTAAAGGTTAAAAGTTGAATCATTTTCTTACAATTTCTCTTTCTCGGTGTACTGCCACTCCCCAAATTGGAGTCAGTTTTGAACACATTTCAAAATTCTTAAATACATTTTGGAGGACAGGGACGGCTGTAAGGGGTGAAAGGGAGGCCGTGTTTAACCTACGTCTATGAGACAGTAAAGGTTAAAAGTTGAATCATTTTCTTACAATTTCTCTTTCTCGGTGTACTGCCACTCCCCAAATTGGAGTCAGTTTTGAACACATTTCAAAATTCTTAAATAAATTTTGGAGGACAGGGACGGCTGTAAGGGGTGAAAGGGAGGCCGTTTTTAACCTACGTCTATGAGACAGTAAAGGTTAAAAGTTGAATCATTTTCTTACAATTTCTCTTTCTCGGTGTACTGCCACTCCCCAAATTGGAGTCAGTTTTGAACACATTTCAAAATTCTTAAATACATTTTGGAGGATAGGGACGGCTGTAAGGGGTGAAACGGAGGCCGTTTTTAACCTACGTCTATGAAACAGTAAAGGTTAAAAGTTGAATCATTTTCTTACAATTTCTCTTTCTCGGTGTACTGCCACTCCCCAAATTGGAGTCAGTTTTGAACACATTTCAAAATTCTTAAATACATTTTGGAGGACAGGGACGGCTGTAAGGGGTGAAAGGGAGGCCGTTTTTAACCTACGTCTATGAGACAGTAAAGGTTAAAAGTTGAATCATTTTCTTACAATTTCTCTTTCTTGGTGTACTGCCACTCCCCAAATTGGAGTCAGTTTTGAACACATTTCAAAATTCTTAAATACATTTTGGAGGACAGGGACGGCTGTAAGGGGTGAAAGGGAGGCTGTTTTTAACCTACGTCTATGAGACAGTAAAGGTTAAAAGTTGAATCGTTTTCTTACAATTTCTCTTTCTCGGTGTACTGCCACTCCCCAAATTGGAGTCAGTTTTGAACACATTTAAAAATTCTTAAATACATTTTGGAGGACAGGGACGGCTGTAAGGGGTGAAAGGGAGGCCGTTTTTAACCTACGTCTATGAGACAGTAAAGGTTAAAAGTTGAATCATTTTCTTCTAATTTCTCTTTCTCGGTGTACTGCCACTCCCCAAATTGGAGTCAGTTTTGAACACATTTCAAAATTCTTAAATACATTTTGGAGGATAGGGACGGCTGTAAGGGGTGAAAGGGAGGCCGTTTTTAACCTACGTCTATGAGACAGTAAAGGTTAAAAGTTGAATCATTTTCTTACAATTTCTCTTTCTCGGTGTACGGCCACTCCCCAAATTGGAGTCAGTTTTGAACACATTTCAAAATTCTTAAATACATTTTGGAGGACAGGGACGGCTGTAAGGGGTGAAAGGGAGGCCGTTTTTAACCTACGTCTATGAGACAGTAAAGGTTAAAAGTTGAATCATTTTCTTACAATTTCTTTTTCTCGGTGTACTGCAACTCCCCAAATTGGAGTCAGTTTTGAACACATTTCAAAATTCTTAAATACATTTTGGAGGACAGGGACGGCTGTAAGGGGTGAAAGGGAGGCCGTTTTTAACCTACGTCTATGAGACAGTAAAGGTTAAAAGTTGAATCATTTTCTTACAATTTCTCTTTCTCGGTGTACTGCCACTCCCCAAATTGGAGTCAGTTTTGAACACATTTCAAAATTCTTAAATACATTTTGGAGGACAGGGACGGCTGTAAGGGGTGAAAGGGAGGCCGTTTTTAACCTACGTCTATGAAACAGTAAAGGTTAAAAGTTGAATCATTTTCTTACAATTTCTCTTTCTCGGTGTACTGCCACTCCCCAAATTGGAGTCAGTTTTGAACACATTTCAAAATTCTTAAATACATTTTGGAGGACAGGGACGGCTGTAAGGGGTGAAAGGGAGGCCGTTTTTAACCTACGTCTATGAGACAGTAAAGGTTAAAAGTTGAATCATTTTCTTACAATTTCTCTTTCTCGGTGTACTGCCACTCCCCAAATTGGAGTCAGTTTTGAACACATTTCAAAATTCTTAAATACATTTTGGAGGACAGGGACGGCTGTAAGGGGTGAAAGGGAGGCCGTTTTTAACCTACGTCTATGAGACAGTAAAGGTTAAAAGTTGAATCATTTTCTTACAATTTCTCATCCCTGACCTACAGAGAATCGAAAAAAGAATTTACGTAGCTATTTGCCGTAAGACATTCAGGATTGGACCATACACTATTGCCTCTGCGCCAGCATTAAAATTGTTTATTAACTTTGTGACCTTAGTTTGCTGCCATCTTTCTCGGTGTACGGCCACTCCCCAAATTGGATTCAGTTTTGAACACATTTCAAAATTCTTAAATACATTTTGGAGGATAGGGACGGCTGTAAGGGGTGAAAGGGAGGCCGTTTTTAACCTACGTCTATGAGACAGTAAAGGTTAAAAGTTGAATCATTTTCTTACAATTTCTCTTTCTCGGTGTACGGCCACTCCCCAAATTGGAGTCAGTTTTGAACACATTTCAAAATTCTTAAATACATTTTGGAGGACAGGGACGGCTGTAAGGGGTGAAAGGGAGGCCGTTTTTAACCTACGTCTATGAGACAGTAAAGGTTAAAAGTTGAATCATTTTCTTACAATTTCTCTTTCTCGGTGTACTGCCACTACCCAAATTGGAGTCAGTTTTGAACACATTTCAAAATTCTTAAATACATTTTGGAGGACAGGGACGGCTGTAAGGGGTGAAAGGGAGGCCGTTTTTAACCTACGTCTATGAGACAGTAAAGGTTAAAAGTTGAATCATTTTCTTACAATTTCTCTTTCTCGGTGTACTGCCACTCCCCAAATTGGAGTCAGTTTTGAACACATTTCAAAATTCTTAAATACATTTTGGAGGACAGGGACGGCTGTAAGGGGTGAAAGGGAGGCCGTTTTTAACCTACGTCTATGAGACAGTAAAGGTTAAAAGTTGAATCATTTTCTTACAATTTCTCTTTCTCGGTGTACGGCCACTCCCCAAATTGGAGTCAGTTTTGAACACATTTCAAAATTCTTAAATACATTTTGGAGGACAGGGACGGCTGTAAGGGGTGAAAGGGAGGCCGTTTTTAACCTACGTCTATGAGACAGTAAAGGTTAAAAGTTGAATCATTTTCTTACAATTTCTCATCCCTGACCTACAGAGAATCGAAAAAAGAATTTACGTAGCTATTTGCCGTAAGACATTCAGGATTGGACCATACTCTATTGCCTCTGCGCCAGCATTAAAATTGTTTATTAACTTTGTGACCTTAGTTTGCTGCCATCTTTCTTGGTGTACGGCCACTCCCCAAATTGGAGTCAGTTTTGAACACATTTCAAAATTCTTAAATACATTTTGGAGGACAGGGACGGCTGTAAGGGGTGAAAGGGAGGCCGTTTTTAACCTACGTCTATGAGACAGTAAAGGTTAAAAGTTGAATCATTTTCTTACAATTTCTCTTTCTCGGTGTACTGCCACTCCCCAAATTTGAGTCAGTTTTGAACACATTTCAAAATTCTTAAATACATTTTGGAGGACAGGGACGGCTGTAAGGGGTAAAAGGGAGGCCGTTTTTAACCTACGTCTATGAGACAGTAAAGGTTAAAAGTTGAATCATTTTCTTACAATTTCTCTTTCTCGGTGTACTGCCACTCTCCAAATTGGAGTCAGTTTTGAACACATTTCAAAATTCTTAAATACATTTTGGAGGACAGGGACGGCTGTAAGGGGTGAAAGGGAGGCCGTTTTTAACCTACGTCTATGAGACAGTAAAGGTTAAAAGTTGAATCATTTTCTTACAATTTCTCTTTCTCGGTGTACGGCCACTCCCCAAATTGGAGTCAGTTTTGAACACATTTTTAAAATTCTTAAATACATTTTGGAGGACAGGGACGGCTGTAAGGGGTGAAAGGGAGGCCGTTTTTAACCTACGTCTATGAGACAGTAAAGGTTAAAAGTTGAATCATTTTCTTACAATTTCTCATCCCTGACCTACATAGAATCGAAAAAAGAATTTACGTAGCTATTAGCCGTAACACATTCAGGATTGGACCATACACTATTGCCTCTGCATTACTTGTGACCTTAGTTTGCTGCCATCTTTCTTGGTGTACGGCCACTCCCAAATTGGAGTCAGTTTGAACATCATTTAAATTTGGAGGACAGGGATGCTGTAGGGGAAGCCTTTTAACCTACCACATTTCTCTTTCTCGGTGTACTGCCACTCCCCAAATTGGAGTCAGTTTTGAACACATTTCAAAATTCTTAAATACATTTTGGAGGACAGGGACGGCTGTAAGGGGTGAAAGGGAGGCCGTTTTTAACCTACGTCTATGAGACAGTAAAGGTTAAAAGTTGAATCATTTTCTTACAATTTCTCTTTCTCGGTGTACTGCCACTCCCCAAATTGGAGTCAGTTTTGAACACATTTCAAAATTCTTAAATACATTTTGGAGGACAGGGACGGCTGTAAGGGGTGAAAGGGAGGCCGTTTTTAACCTACGTCTATGAGACAGTAAAGGTTAAAAGTTGAATCATTTTCTTACAATTTCTCTTTCTCGGTGTACTGCCACTCCCCAAATTGGAGTCAGTTTTGAACACATTTCAAAATTCTTAAATACATTTTGGAGGATAGGGACGGCTGTAAGGGGTGAAAGGGAGGCCGTTTTTAACCTACGTCTATGAAACAGTAAAGGTTAAAAGTTGAATCATTTTCTTACAATTTCTCTTTCTCGGTGTACTGCCACTCCCCAAATTGGAGTCAGTTTTGAACACATTTCAAAATTCTTAAATACATTTTGGAGGACAGGGACGGCTGTAAGGGGTGAAAGGGAGGCCGTTTTTAACCTACGTCTATGAGACAGTAAAGGTTAAAAGTTGAATCATTTTCTTACAATTTCTCTTTCTTGGTGTACTGCCACTCCCCAAATTGGAGTCAGTTTTGAACACATTTCAAAATTCTTAAATACATTTTGGAGGACAGGGACGGCTGTAAGGGGTGAAAGGGAGGCCGTTTTTAACCTACGTCTATGAGACAGTAAAGGTTAAAAGTTGAATCGTTTTCTTACAATTTCTCTTTCTCGGTGTACTGCCACTCCCCAAATTGGAGTCAGTTTTGAACACATTTAAAAATTCTTAAATACATTTTGGAGGACAGGGATGGCTGTAAGGGGTGAAAGGGAGGCCGTTTTTAACCTACGTCTATGAGACAGTAAAGGTTAAAAGTTGAATCATTTTCTTCTAATTTCTCTTTCTCGGTGTACTGCCACTCCCCAAATTGGAGTCAGTTTTGAACACATTTCAAAATTCTTAAATACATTTTGGAGGATAGGGACGGCTGTAAGGGGTGAAAGGGAGGCCGTTTTTAACCTACGTCTATGAGACAGTAAAGGTTAAAAGTTGAATCATTTTCTTACAATTTCTCTTTCTCGGTGTACGGCCACTCCCCAAATTGGAGTCAGTTTTGAACACATTTCAAAATTCTTAAATACATTTTGGAGGACAGGGACGGCTGTAAGGGGTGAAAGGGAGGCCGTTTTTAACCTACGTCTATGAGACAGTAAAGGTTAAAAGTTGAATCATTTTCTTACAATTTCTTTTTCTCGGTGTACTGCAACTCCCCAAATTGGAGTCAGTTTTGAACACATTTCAAAATTCTTAAATACATTTTGGAGGACAGGGACGGCTGTAAGGGGTGAAAGGGAGGCCGTTTTTAACCTACGTCTATGAGACAGTAAAGGTTAAAAGTTGAATCATTTTCTTACAATTTCTCTTTCTCGGTATACTGCCACTCCCCAAATTGGAGTCAGTTTTGAACACATTTCAAAATTCTTAAATACATTTTGGAGGACAGGGACGGCTGTAAGGGGTGAAAGGAAGGCCGTTTTTAACCTACGTCTATGAGACAGTAAAGGTTAAAAGTTGAATCATTTTCTTACAATTTCTCATCCCTGACCTACAGAGAATCGAAAAAAGAATTTACGTAGCTATTTGCCGTAAGACATTCAGGATTGGACCATACACTATTGCCTCTGCGCCAGCATTAAAATTGTTTATTAACTTTGTGACCTTAGTTTGCTGCCATCTTTCTCGGTGTACGGCCACTCCCCAAATTGGAGTCAGTTTTGAACACATTTTAAAATTCTTAAATACATTTTGGAGGATAGGGACGGCTGTAAGGGGTGAAAGGGAGGCCGTTTTTAACCTACGTCTATGAGACAGTAAAGGTTAAAAGTTGAATCATTTTCTTACAATTTCTCTTTCTCGGTGTACGGCCACTCCCCAAATTGGAGTCAGTTTTGAACACATTTCAAAATTCTTAAATACATTTTGGAGGACAGGGACGGCTGTAAGGGGTGAAAGGGAGGCCGTTTTTAACCTACGTCTATGAGACAGTAAAGGTTAAAAGTTTAATCATTTTCTTACAATTTCTCTTTCTCAGTGTACGGCCACTCCCCAAATTGGAGTCAGTTTTGAACACATTTCAAAATTCTTAAATACATTTTGGAGGACAGGGACGGCTGTAAGGGGTGAAAGGGAGGCCGTTTTTAACCTACGTCTATGAGACAGTAAAGGTTAAAAGTTGAATCATTTTCTTACAATTTCTCTTTCTTGGTGTACTGCCACTCCCCAAATTGGAGTCAGTTTTGAACACATTTCAAAATTCTTAAAGTTGAATCATTTTCTTACAATTTCTCTTTCTTGGTGTACTGCCACTCCCCAAATTGGAGTCAGTTTTGAACACATTTCAAAATTCTTAAATACATTTTGGAGGACAGGGACGGCTGTAAGGGGTGAAAGGGAGGCCGTTTTTAACCTACGTCTATGAGACAGTAAAGGTTAAAAGTTGAATCATTTTCTTACAATTTCTCTTTCTCAGTGTACGGCCACTCCCCAAATTGGAGTCAGTTTTGAACACATTTCAAAATTCTTAAATACATTTTGGAGGACGGGGACGGCTGTAAGGGGTGAAAGGGAGGCCGTTTTTAACCTACGTCTATGAGACAGTAAAGGTTAAAAGTTGAATCATTTTCTTACAATTTCTCTTTCTCGGTGTACTGCCACTCCCCAAATTGGAGTCAGTTTTGAACACATTTCAAAATTCTTAAATACATTTTGGAGGACAGGGACGGCTGTAAGGAGTGAAAGGGAGGCCGTTTTTAACCTACGTCTATGAGACAGTAAAGGTTAAAAGTTGAATCGTTTTCTTACAATTTCTCTTTCTCGGTGTACTGCCACTCCCCAAATTGGAGTCAGTTTTGAACACATTTCAAAATTCTTAAATACATTTTGGAGGACAGGGACGGCTGTAAGGGGTGAAAGGGAGGCCGTTTTTAACCTACGTCTATGAGACAGTAAAGGTTAAAAGTTGAATCATTTTCTTCTAATTTCTCTTTCTCTGTGTACTGCCACTCCCCAAATTGGAGTCAGTTTTGAACACATTTCAAAATTCTTAAATACATTTTGGAGGATAGGGACGGCTGTAAGGGGTGAAAGGGAGGCCGTTTTTAACCTACGTCTATGAGACAGTAAAGGTTAAAAGTTGAATCATTTTCTTACAATTTCTCTTTCTCGGTGTACGGCCACTCCCCAAATTGGAGTCAGTTTTGAACACATTTCAAAATTCTTAAATACATTTTGGAGGACAGGGACGGCTGTAAGGGGTGAAAGGGAGGCCGTTTTTAACCTACGTCTATGAGACAGTAAAGGTTAAAAGTTGAATCATTTTCTTACAATTTCTTTTTCTCTGTGTACTGCAACTCCCCAAATTGGAGTCAGTTTTGAACACATTTCAAAATTCTTAAATACATTTTGGAGGACAGGGACGGCTGTAAGGGGTGAAAGGGAGGCCGTTTTTAACCTACGTCTATGAGACAGTAAAGGTTAAAAGTTGAATCATTTTCTTACAATTTCTCTTTCTCGGTGTACTGCCACTCCCCAAATTGGAGTCAGTTTTGAACACATTTCAAAATTCTTAAATACATTTTGGAGGACAGGGACGGCTGTAAGGGGTGAAAGGGAGGCCGTTTTTCACCTACGTCTATGAGACAGTAAAGGTTAAAAGTTGAATCATTTTCTTACAATTTCTCTTTCTCGGTGTACGGCCACTCCACAAATTGGAGTCAGTTTTGAACACATTTCAAAATTCTTAAATACATTTTGGAGGACAGGGACGGCTGTGAGGGGTGAAAGGGAGGCCGTTTTTAACCTACATCTATGAGACAGTAAAAATTAAAAGTTGAATCATTTTCTTACAATTTCTCATCCCTGACCTACAGAGAATCGAAAAAAGAATTTACGTAGCTATTTGCCGTAAGACATTCAGGATTGGACCATACACTATTGCCTCTGCGCCAGCATTAAAATTGTTTATTAACTTTGTGACCTTAGTTTGCTGCCATCTTTCTCGGTGTACGGCCACTCCCCAAATTGGAGTCAGTTTTGAACACATTTCAAAATTCTTAAATACATTTTGTAGGATAGGGACGGCTGTAAGGGGTGAAAGGGAGGCCGTTTTTAACCTACGTCTATGAGACAGTAAAGGTTAAAAGTTGAATCATTTTCTTACAATTTCTCTTTCTCGGTGTACGGCCACTCCCCAAATTGGAGTCAGTTTTGAACACATTTCAAAATTCTTAAATACATTTTAGAGGACAGGGACGGCTGTAAGGGGTGAAAGGGAGGCCGTTTTTAACCTACGTCTATGAGACAGTAAAGGTTAAAAGTTGAATCATTTTCTTACAATTTCTCTTTCTCGGTGTACTGCCACTCCCCAAATTGGAGTCAGTTTTGAACACATTTCAAAATTCTTAAATACATTTTGGAGGACAGGGACGGCTGTAAGGGGTGAAAGGGAGGCCGTTTTTAACCTACGTCTATGAGACAGTAAAGGTTAAAAGTTGAATCATTTTCTTACAATTTCTCTTTCTCGGTGTACTGCCACTCCCCAAATTGGAGTCAGTTTTGAACACATTTCAAAATTCTTAAATACATTTTGGAGGACAGGGACGGCTGTAAGGGGTGAAAGGGAGGCCGTTTTTAACCTACGTCTATGAGACAGTAAAGGTTAAAAGTTGAATCATTTTCTTACAATTTCTCTTTCTCGGTGTACTGCCACTCCCCAAATTGGAGTCAGTTTTGAACACATTTCAAAATTCTTAAATACATTTTGGAGGACAGGGGCGGCTGTAAGGGGTGAAAGGGAGTCCGTTTTTAACCTACGTCTATGAGACAGTAAAGGTTCAAAGTTAAAACATTTTCTTACAATTTCTCTTTCTCGGTGTACTGCCACTCCCCAAATTGGAGTCAGTTTTGAACACATTTCAAAATTCTTAAATACATTTTAGAGGACAGGGACGGCTGTAAGGGGTGAAAGGGAGGCCGTTTTTAACCTACGTCTATGAGACAGTAAAGGTTAAAAGTTGAATCGTTTTCTTACAATTTCTCTTTCTCGGTGTACTGCCACTCCCCAAATTGGAGTCAGTTTTGAACACATTTCAAAATTCTTAAATACATTTTGGAGGATAGGGACGGCTGTAAGGGGTGAAAGGGAGGCCGTTTTTAACCTACGTCTATGAAACAGTAAAGGTTAAAAGTTGAATCATTTTCTTACAATTTCTCTTTCTCGGTGTACTGCCACTCCCCAAATTGGAGTCAGTTTTGAACACATTTCAAAATTCTTAAATACATTTTGGAGGACAGGGACGGCTGTAAGGGGTGAAAGGGAGGCCGTTTTTAACCTACGTCTATGAGACAGTAAAGGTTAAAAGTTGAATCATTTTCTTACAATTTCTCTTTCTCGGTGTACTGCCACTCCCCAAATTGGAGTCAGTTTTGAACACATTTCAAAATTCTTAAATACATTTTGGAGGACAGGGACGGCTGTAAGGGGTGAAAGGGAGGCCGTTTTTAACCTACGTCTATGAGACAGTAAAGGTTAAAAGTTGAATCGTTTTCTTACAATTTCTCTTTCTCGGTGTACTGTCACTCCCCAAATTGGAGTCAGTTTTGAACACATTTCAAAATTCTTAAATACATTTTGGAGGACAGGGACGGCTGTAAGGGGTGAAAGGGAGGCCGTTTTTAACCTACGTCTATGAGACAGTAAAGGTTAAAAGTTGAATCATTTTCTTCTAATTTCTCTTTCTCGGTGTACTGCCACTCCCCAAATTGGAGTCAGTTTTGAACACATTTCAAAATTCTTAAATATATTTTGGAGGACAGGGACGGCTGTAAGGGGTGAAAGGGAGGCCGTTTTTAACCTACGTCTATGAGACAGTAAAGGTTAAAAGTTGAATCATTTTCTTACAATTTCTCTTTCTCGGTGTACTGCCACTCCCCAAATTGGAGTCAGTTTTGAACACATTTCAAAATTCTTAAATACATTTTGGAGGACAGGGACGGCTGTAAGGGGTGAAAGGGAGGCCGTTTTTAACCTACGTCTATGAGACAGTAAAGGTTAAAAGTTGAATCATTTTCTTACAATTTCTCTTTCTCGGTGTACTGCCACTCCCCAAATTGGAGTCAGTTTTGAACACATTTCAAAATTCTTAAATACATTTTGGAGGACAGGGACGGCTGTAAGGGGTGAAAGGGAGGCCGTTTTTAACCTACGTCTATGAGACAGTAAAGGTTAAAAGTTGAATCATTTTCTTACAATTTCTCTTTCTCGGTGTACTGCCACTCCCCAAATTGGAGTCAGTTTTGAACACATTTCAAAATTCTTAAATACATTTTGGAGGACAGGGACGGCTGTAAGGAGTGAAAGGGAGGCCGTTTTTAACCTACGTCTATGAGACAGTAAAGGTTAAAAGTTGAATCGTTTTCTTACAATTTCTCTTTCTCGGTGTACTGCCACTCCCCAAATTGGAGTCAGTTTTGAACACATTTCAAAATTCTTAAATACATTTTGGAGGACAGGGACGGCTGTAAGGGGTGAAAGGGAGGCCGTTTTTAACCTACGTCTATGAGACAGTAAAGGTTAAAAGTTGAATCATTTTCTTCTAATTTCTCTTTCTCTGTGTACTGCCACTCCCCAAATTGGAGTCAGTTTTGAACACATTTCAAAATTCTTAAATACATTTTGGAGGATAGGGACGGCTGTAAGGGGTGAAAGGGAGGCCGTTTTTAACCTACGTCTATGAGACAGTAAAGGTTAAAAGTTGAATCATTTTCTTACAATTTCTCTTTCTCGGTGTACGGCCACTCCCCAAATTGGAGTCAGTTTTGAACACATTTCAAAATTCTTAAATACATTTTGGAGGACAGGGACGGCTGTAAGGGGTGAAAGGGAGGCCGTTTTTAACCTACGTCTATGAGACAGTAAAGGTTAAAAGTTGAATCATTTTCTTACAATTTCTTTTTCTCTGTGTACTGCAACTCCCCAAATTGGAGTCAGTTTTGAACACATTTCAAAATTCTTAAATACATTTTGGAGGACAGGGACGGCTGTAAGGGGTGAAAGGGAGGCCGTTTTTAACCTACGTCTATGAGACAGTAAAGGTTAAAAGTTGAATCATTTTCTTACAATTTCTCTTTCTCGGTGTACTGCCACTCCCCAAATTGGAGTCAGTTTTGAACACATTTCAAAATTCTTAAATACATTTTGGAGGACAGGGACGGCTGTAAGGGGTGAAAGGGAGGCCGTTTTTCACCTACGTCTATGAGACAGTAAAGGTTAAAAGTTGAATCATTTTCTTACAATTTCTCTTTCTCGGTGTACGGCCACTCCACAAATTGGAGTCAGTTTTGAACACATTTCAAAATTCTTAAATACATTTTGGAGGACAGGGACGGCTGTGAGGGGTGAAAGGGAGGCCGTTTTTAACCTACATCTATGAGACAGTAAAAATTAAAAGTTGAATCATTTTCTTACAATTTCTCATCCCTGACCTACAGAGAATCGAAAAAAGAATTTACGTAGCTATTTGCCGTAAGACATTCAGGATTGGACCATACACTATTGCCTCTGCGCCAGCATTAAAATTGTTTATTAACTTTGTGACCTTAGTTTGCTGCCATCTTTCTCGGTGTACGGCCACTCCCCAAATTGGAGTCAGTTTTGAACACATTTCAAAATTCTTAAATACATTTTGTAGGATAGGGACGGCTGTAAGGGGTGAAAGGGAGGCCGTTTTTAACCTACGTCTATGAGACAGTAAAGGTTAAAAGTTGAATCATTTTCTTACAATTTCTCTTTCTCGGTGTACGGCCACTCCCCAAATTGGAGTCAGTTTTGAACACATTTCAAAATTCTTAAATACATTTTAGAGGACAGGGACGGCTGTAAGGGGTGAAAGGGAGGCCGTTTTTAACCTACGTCTATGAGACAGTAAAGGTTAAAAGTTGAATCATTTTCTTACAATTTCTCTTTCTCGGTGTACTGCCACTCCCCAAATTGGAGTCAGTTTTGAACACATTTCAAAATTCTTAAATACATTTTGGAGGACAGGGACGGCTGTAAGGGGTGAAAGGGAGGCCGTTTTTAACCTACGTCTATGAGACAGTAAAGGTTAAAAGTTGAATCATTTTCTTACAATTTCTCTTTCTCGGTGTACTGCCACTCCCCAAATTGGAGTCAGTTTTGAACACATTTCAAAATTCTTAAATACATTTTGGAGGACAGGGACGGCTGTAAGGGGTGAAAGGGAGGCCGTTTTTAACCTACGTCTATGAGACAGTAAAGGTTAAAAGTTGAATCATTTTCTTACAATTTCTCTTTCTCGGTGTACTGCCACTCCCCAAATTGGAGTCAGTTTTGAACACATTTCAAAATTCTTAAATACATTTTGGAGGACAGGGACGGCTGTAAGGGGTGAAAGGGAGTCCGTTTTTAACCTACGTCTATGAGACAGTAAAGGTTCAAAGTTAAAACATTTTCTTACAATTTCTCTTTCTCGGTGTACTGCCACTCCCCAAATTGGAGTCAGTTTTGAACACATTTCAAAATTCTTAAATACATTTTAGAGGACAGGGACGGCTGTAAGGGGTGAAAGGGAGGCCGTTTTTAACCTACGTCTATGAGACAGTAAAGGTTAAAAGTTGAATCATTTTCTTACAATTTCTCTTTCTCGGTGTACTGCCACTCCCCAAATTGGAGTCAGTTTTGAACACATTTCAAAATTCTTAAATACATTTTGGAGGATAGGGACGGCTGTAAGGGGTGAAAGGGAGGCCGTTTTTAACCTACGTCTATGAAACAGTAAAGGTTAAAAGTTGAATCATTTTCTTACAATTTCTCTTTCTCGGTGTACTGCCACTCCCCAAATTGGAGTCAGTTTTGAACACATTTCAAAATTCTTAAATACATTTTGGAGGACAGGGACGGCTGTAAGGGGTGAAAGGGAGGCCGTTTTTAACCTACGTCTATGAGACAGTAAAGGTTAAAAGTTGAATCATTTTCTTACAATTTCTCTTTCTCGGTGTACTGCCACTCCCCAAATTGGAGTCAGTTTTGAACACATTTCAAAATTCTTAAATACATTTTGGAGGACAGGGACGGCTGTAAGGGGTGAAAGGGAGGCCGTTTTTAACCTACGTCTATGAGACAGTAAAGGTTAAAAGTTGAATCGTTTTCTTACAATTTCTCTTTCTCGGTGTACTGTCACTCCCCAAATTGGAGTCAGTTTTGAACACATTTCAAAATTCTTAAATACATTTTGGAGGACAGGGACGGCTGTAAGGGGTGAAAGGGAGGCCGTTTTTAACCTACGTCTATGAGACAGTAAAGGTTAAAAGTTGAATCATTTTCTTCTAATTTCTCTTTCTCGGTGTACTGCCACTCCCCAAATTGGAGTCAGTTTTGAACACATTTCAAAATTCTTAAATATATTTTGGAGGACAGGGACGGCTGTAAGGGGTGAAAGGGAGGCCGTTTTTAACCTACGTCTATGAGACAGTAAAGGTTAAAAGTTGAATCATTTTCTTACAATTTCTCTTTCTCGGTGTACTGCCACTCCCCAAATTGGAGTCAGTTTTGAACACATTTCAAAATTCTTAAATACATTTTGGAGGACAGGGACGGCTGTAAGGGGTGAAAGGGAGGCCGTTTTTAACCTACGTCTATGAGACAGTAAAGGTTAAAAGTTGAATCATTTTCTTACAATTTCTCTTTCTCGGTGTACTGCCACTCCCCAAATTGGAGTCAGTTTTGAACACATTTCAAAATTCTTAAATACATTTTGGAGGACAGGGACGGCTGTAAGGGGTGAAAGGGAGGCCGTTTTTAACCTACGTCTATGAGACAGTAAAGGTTAAAAGTTGAATCATTTTCTTACAATTTTCTTTCTCGGTGTACTGCCACTCCCCAAATTGGAGTCAGTTTTGAACACATTTCAAAATTCTTAAATACATTTTGGAGGACAGGGACGGCTGTAAGGGGTGAAAGGGAGGCCATTTTTAACCTACGTCTATGAGACAGTAAAGGTTAAAAGTTGAATCATTTTCTTACAAGTTTTTCTTTCTCGGTGTACGGCCACTCCCCAAATTGGAGTCAGTTTTGAACACATTTCAAAATTCTTAAATACATTTTGGAGGACAGGGACGGCTGTAAGGGGTGAAAGGGAGGCTGTTTTTAACCTACGTCTATGAGACAGTAAAGGTTAAAAGTTGAATCATTTTCTTACAATTTCTCATCCCTGACCTACAGAGAATCGAAAAAAGAATTTACGTAGCTATTTGCCGTAAGACATTCAGGATTGGACCATACACTATTGCCTCTGCGCCAGCATTAAAATTGTTTATTAACTTTGTGACCTTAGTTTGCTGCCATCTTTCTCGGTGTACGGCCACTCCCCAAATTGGAGTCAGTTTTGAACACATTTCAAAATTCTTAAATACATTTTGGAGGATAGGGACGGCTGTAAGGGGTGAAAGGGAGGCCGTTTTTAACCTACGTCTATGAGACAGTAAAGGTTAAAAGTTGAATCATTTTCTTACAATTTCTCTTTCTCGGTGTACGGCCACTCCCCAAATTGGAGTCAGTTTTGAACACATTTCAAAATTCTTAAATACATTTTGGAGGACAGGGACGGCTGTAAGGGGTGAAAGGGAGGCCGTTTTTAACCTACGTCTATGAGACAGTAAAGGTTAAAAGTTGAATCATATTCTTACAATTTCTCTTTCTCGGTGTACTGCCACTCCCCAAATTGGAGTCAGTTTTGAACACATTTCAAAATTCTTAAATACATTTTGGAGGACAGGGACGGCTGTAAGGGGTGAAAGGGAGGCCGTTTTTAACCTACGTCTATGAGACAGTAAAGGTTAAAAGTTGAATCATTTTCTTACAATTTCTCTTTCTCGGTTTACTGCCACTCCCCAAATTGGAGTCAGTTTTGAACACATTTCAAAATTCTTAAATACATTTTGGAGGACAGGGACGGCTGTAAGGGGTGAAAGGGAGGCCGTTTTTAACCTACGTCTATGAGACAGTAAAGGTTAAAAGTTGAATCATTTTCTTACAATTTCTCTTTCTCGGTGTACTGCCACTCCCCAAATTTGAGTCAGTTTTGAACACATTTCAAAATTTTTAAATACATTTTGGAGGACAGGGACGGCTGTAAGGGGTGAAAGGGAGGCCGTTTTTAACCTACGTCTATGAGACAGTAAAGGTTAAAAGTTGAATCATTTTCTTACAATTTCTCTTTCTCGGTGTACTGCCACTCCCCAAATTGGAGTCAGTTTTGAACACATTTCAAAATTCTTAAATACATTTTGGAGGACAGGGACGGCTGTAAGGGGTGAAAGGGAGGCCGTTTTTAACCTACGTCTATGAGACAGTAAAGGTTAAAAGTTGAATAATTTTCTTACAATTTCTCTTTCTCGGTGTACGGCCACTCCCCAAATTGGAGTCAGTTTTGAACACATTTCAAAATTCTTAAATACATTTTGGAGGACAGGGACGGCTGTAAGGGGTGAAAGGGAGGCCGTTTTTAACCTACGTCTATGAGACAGTAAAGGTTAAAAGTTGAATCATTTTCTTACAATTTCTCTTTCTCGGTGTACGGCCACTTCCCAAATTGGAGTCAGTTTTGAACACATTTCAAAATTCTTAAATACATTTTGGAGGACAGGGACGGCTGTAAGGGGTGAAAGGGAGGCCGTTTTTAACCTACGTCTATGAGACAGTAAAGGTTAAAAGTTGAATCATTTTCTTACAATTTCTCTTTCTCGGTGTACTGCCACTCCCCAAATTGGAGTCAGTTTTGAACACATTTCAAAATTCTTAAATACATTTTGGAGGACAGGGACGGCTGTAAGGGGTGAAAGGGAGGCCGTTTTTAACCTACGTCTATGAGACAGTAAAGGTTAAAAGTTGAATCATTTTCTTACAATTTCTCTTTCTCGGTGTACTGCCACTCCCCAAATTGGAGACAGTTTTGAACACATTTCAAAATTCTTAAATACATTTTGGAGGACAGGGACGGCTGTAAGGGGTGAAAGGGAGGCCGTTTTTAACCTACGTCTATGAGACAGTAAAGGTTAAAAGTTGAATCATTTTCTTACAATTTCTCTTTCTCGGTGTACTGCCATTCCCCAAATTGGAGTCAGTTTTGAACACATTTCAAAATTCTTAAATACATTTTGGAGGATAGGGACGGCTGTAAGGGGTGAAAGGGAGGCCGTTTTTAACCTACGTCTATGAGACAGTAAAGGTTAAAAGTTGAATCATTTTCTTACAATTTCTCTTTCTCGGTGTACTGCCACTCCCCAAATTTGAGTCAGTTTTGAACACATTTCAAAATTTTTAAATACATTTTGGAGGACAGGGACGGCTGTAAGGGGTGAAAGGGAGGCCGTTTTTAACCTACGTCTATGAGACAGTAAAGGTTAAAAGTTGAATCATTTTCTTACAATTTCTCTTTCTCGGTGTACTGCCACTCCCCAAATTGGAGTCAGTTTTGAACACATTTCAAAATTCTTAAATACATTTTGGAGGACAGGGACGGCTGTAAGGGGTGAAAGGGAGGCCGTTTTTAACCTACGTCTATGAGACAGTAAAGGTTAAAAGTTGAATAATTTTCTTACAATTTCTCTTTCTCGGTGTACGGCCACTCCCCAAATTGGAGTCAGTTTTGAACACATTTCAAAATTCTTAAATACATTTTGGAGGACAGGGACGGCTGTAAGGGGTGAAAGGGAGGCCGTTTTTAACCTACGTCTATGAGACAGTAAAGGTTAAAAGTTGAATCATTTTCTTACAATTTCTCTTTCTCGGTGTACGGCCACTCCCCAAATTGGAGTCAGTTTTGAACACATTTCAAAATTCTTAAATACATTTTGGAGGACAGGGACGGCTGTAAGGGGTGAAAGGGAGGCCGTTTTTAACCTACGTCTATGAGACAGTAAAGGTTAAAAGTTGAATCATTTTCTTACAATTTCTCTTTCTCGGTGTACTGCCACTCCCCAAATTGGAGTCAGTTTTGAACATATTTCAAAATTCTTAAATACATTTTGGAGGACAGGGACGGCTGTAAGGGGTGAAAGGGAGGCCGTTTTTAACCTACGTCTATGAGACAGTAAAGGTTAAAAGTTGAATCATTTTCTTACAATTTCTCTTTCTCGGTGTACTGCCACTCCCCAAATTGGAGACAGTTTTGAACACATTTCAAAATTCTTAAATACATTTTGGAGGACAGGGACGGCTGTAAGGGGTGAAAGGGAGGCCGTTTTTAACCTACGTCTATGAGACAGTAAAGGTTAAAAGTTGAATCATTTTCTTACAATTTCTCTTTCTCGGTGTACTGCCATTCCCCAAATTGGAGTCAGTTTTGAACACATTTCAAAATTCTTAAATACATTTTGGAGGATAGGGACGGCTGTAAGGGGTGAAAGGGAGGCCGTTTTTAACCTACGTCTATGAAACAGTAAAGGTTAAAAGTTGAATCATTTTCTTACAATTTCTCTTTCTCTGTGTACTGCCACTCCCCAAATTGGAGTCAGTTTTGAACACATTTCAAAATTCTTAAATACATTTTGGAGGACAGGGACGGCTGTAAGGGGTGAAAGGGAGGCCGTTTTTAACCTACGTCTATGAGACAGTAAAGGTTAAATGTTGAATAATTTTCTTACAATTTCTCTTTCTCGGTGTACTGCCACTCCCCAAATTGGAGTCAGTTTTGAACACATTTCAAAATTCTTAAATACATTTTGGAGGACAGGGACGGCTGTAAGGGGTGAAAGGGAGGCCGTTTTTAACCTACGTCTATGAGACAGTAAAGGTTAAAAGTTGAATCGTTTTCTTACAATTTCTCTTTCTCGGTGTACTGCCACTCCCCAAATTGGAGTCAGTTTTGAACACATTTAAAAATTCTTAAATACATTTTGGAGGACAGGGACGGCTGTAAGGGGTGAAAGGGAGGCCGTTTTTAACCTACATCTATGAGACAGTAAAGGTTAAAAGTTGAATCATTTTCTTCTAATTTCTCTTTCTCGGTGTACTGCCACTCCCCAAATTGGAGTCAGTTTTGAACACATTTCAAAATTCTTAAATACATTTTGGAGGATAGGGACGGCTGTAAGGGGTGAAAGGGAGGCCGTTTTTAAACTACGTCTATGAGACAGTAAAGGTTAAAAGTTGAATCATTTTCTTACAATTTCTCTTTCTCTGTGTACGGCCACTCCCCAAATTGGAGTCAGTTTTGAACACATTTCAAAATTCTTAAATACATTTTGGAGGACAGGGACGGCTGTAAGGGGTGAAAGGGAGGCCGTTTTTAACCTACGTCTATGAGACAGTAAAGGTTAAAAGTTGAATCATTTTCTTACAATTTCTTTTTCTCGGTGTACTGCAACTCCCCAAATTGGAGTCAGTTTTGAACACATTTGAAAATTCTTAAATAAATTTTGGAGGACAGGGACGGCTGTAAGGGGTGAAAGGGAGGCCGTTTTTAACCTACGTCTATGAGACAGTAAAGGTTAAAAGTTGAATCATTTTCTTACAATTTCTCTTTCTCGGTGTACTGCCACTCCCCAAATTGGAGTCAGTTTTGAACACATTTCAAAATTCTTAAATACATTTTGGAGGACAGGGACGGCTGTAAGGGGTGAAAGGGAGGCCGTTTTTAACCTACGTCTATGAGACAGTAAAGATTAAAAGTTGAATCATTTTCTTACAATTTCTCATCCCTGACCTACAGAGAATCGAAAAAAGAATTTACGTAGCTATTTGCCGTAAGACATTCAGGATTGCACCATACACTATTGCCTCTGCGCCAGCATTAAAATTGTTTATTAACTTTGTGACCTTAGTTTGCTGCCATCTTTCTCGGTGTACGGCCACTCCCCAAATTGGAGTCAGTTTTGAACACATTTCAAAATTCTTAAATACATTTTGGAGGATAGGGACGGCTGTAAGGGGTGAAAGGGAGGCCGTTTTTAACCTACGTCTATGAGACAGTAAAGGTTAAAAGTTGAATCATTTTCTTACAATTTCTCTTTCTCGGTGTACGGCCACTCCCCAAATTGGAGTCAGTTTTGAACACATTTCAAAATTCTTAAATACATTTTGGAGGACAGGGACGGCTGTAAGGGGTGAAAGGGAGGCCGTTTTTAACCTACGTCTATGAGACAGTAAAGGTTAAAAGTTGAATCATTTTCTTACAAGTTTCTCTTTCTCGGTGTACGGCCACTCCCCAAATTGGAGTCAGTTTTGAACACATTTTTAAAATTCTTAAATACATTTTGGAGGACAGGGACGGCTGTAAGGGGTGAAAGGGAGGCCGTTTTTAACCTACGTCTATGAGACAGTAAAGGTTAAAAGTTGAATCATTTTCTTACAATTTCTCATCCCTGACCTACAGAGAATCGAAAAAAGAATTTACGTAGCTATTTGCCGTAAGACATTCAGGATTGGACCATACACTATTGCCTCTGCCCCAGCATTAAAATTGTTTATTAACTTTGTGACCTTAGTTTGCTGCCATCTTTCTCGGTGTACGGCCACTCCCCAAATTGGAGTCAGTTTTGAACACATTTCAAAATTCTTAAATACATTTTGGAGGATAGGGACGGCTGTAAGGGGTGAAAGGGAGGCCGTTTTTAACCTATGTCTATGAGACAGTAAAGGTTAAAAGTTGAATCATTTTCTTACAATTTCTCTTTCTCGGTGTACGGCCACTCCCCAAATTGGAGTCAGTTTTGAACACATTTCAAAATTCTTAAATACATTTTGGAGGACAGGGACGGCTGTAAGGGGTGAAAGGGAGGCCGTTTTTAACCTACGTCTATGAGACAGTAAAGGTTAAAAGTTGAATCATTTTCTTACAATTTCTCTTTCTCGGTGTACTGCCACTCCCCAAATTGGAGTCAGTTTTGAACACATTTCAAAATTCTTAAATACATTTTGGAGGACAGGGACGGCTGTAAGGGGTGAAAGGGAGGCCGTTTTTAACCTACGTCTATGAGACAGTAAAGGTTAAAAGTTGAATCATTTTCTTACAATTTCTCATCCCTGACCTACAGAGAATCGAAAAAAGAATTTACGTAGCTATTTGCCGTAAGACATTCAGGATTGGACCATACACTATTGCCTCTGCGCCAGCATTAAAATTGTTTATTAACTTTGTGACCTTAGTTTGCTGCCATCTTTCTCGGTGTACGGCCACTCCCCAAATTGGAGTCAGTTTTGAACACATTTTAAAATTCTTAAATACATTTTGGAGGATAGGGACGGCTGTAAGGGGTGAAAGGGAGGCCGTTTTTAACCTACGTCTATGAGACAGTAAAGGTTAAAAGTTGAATCATTTTCTTACAATTTCTCTTTCTCGGTGTACGGCCACTCCCCAAATTGGAGTCAGTTTTGAACACATTTCAAAATTCTTAAATACATTTTGGAGGACAGGGACGGCTGTAAGGGGTGAAAGGGAGGCCGTTTTTAACCTACGTCTATGAGACAGTAAAGGTTAAAAGTTTAATCATTTTCTTACAATTTCTCTTTCTCGGTGTACGGCCACTCCCCAAATTGGAGTCAGTTTTGAACACATTTCAAAATTCTTAAATACATTTTGGAGGACAGGGACGGCTGTAAGGGGTGAAAGGGAGGCCGTTTTTAACCTACGTCTATGAGACAGTAAAGGTTAAAAGTTGAATCATTTTCTTACAATTTCTCTTTCTTGGTGTACTGCCACTCCCCAAATTGGAGTCAGTTTTGAACACATTTCAAAATTCTTAAATACATTTTGGAGGACAGGGACGGCTGTAAGGGGTGAAAGGGAGGCCGTTTTTAACCTACGTCTATGAGACAGTAAAGGTTAAAAGTTGAATCATTTTCTTACAATTTCTCTTTCTCGGTGTACGGCCACTCCCCAAATTGGAGTCAGTTTTGAACACATTTCAAAATTCTTAAATACATTTTGGAGGACAGGGACGGCTGTAAGGGGTGAAAGGGAGGCCGTTTTTAACCTACGTCTATGAGACAGTAAAGGTTAAAAGTTGAATCATTTTCTTACAATTTCTCTTTCTCGGTGTACTGCCACTCCCCAAATTGGAGTCAGTTTTGAACACATTTCAAAATTCTTAAATACATTTTGGAGGACAGGGACGGCTGTAAGGAGTGAAAGGGAGGCCGTTTTTAACCTACGTCTATGAGACAGTAAAGGTTAAAAGTTGAATCATTTTCTTACAATTTCTCTTTCTCGGTGTACGGCCACTCCCCAAATTGGAGTCAGTTTTGAACACATTTCAAAATTCTTAAATACATTTTGGAGGACAGGGACGGCTGTAAGGGGTGAAAGGGAGGCCGTTTTTAACCTACGTCTATGAGACAGTAAAGGTTAAAAGTTGAATCATTTTCTTACAATTTCTTTTTCTCGGTGTACTGCAACTCCCCAAATTGGAGTCAGTTTTGAACACATTTCAAAATTCTTAAATACATTTTGGAGGACAGGGACGGCTGTAAGGGGTGAAAGGGAGGCCGTTTTTAACCTACGTCTATGAGACAGTAAAGGTTAAAAGTTGAATCATTTTCTTACAATTTCTCTTTCTCGGTGTACTGCCACTCCCCAAATTGGAGTCAGTTTTGAACACATTTCAAAATTCTTAAATACATTTTGGAGGACAGGGACGGCTGTAAGGGGTGAAAGGGAGGCCGTTTTTAACCTACGTCTATGAGACAGTAAAGGTTAAAAGTTGAATCATTTTCTTACAATTTCTCTTTCTCGGTGTACGGCCACTACCCAAATTGGAGTCAGTTTTGAACACATTTCAAAATTCTTAAATACATTTTGGAGGACAGGGACGGCTGTAAGGGGTGAAAGGGAGGCCGTTTTTAACCTACATCTATGAGACAGTAAAAATTAAAAGTTGAATCATTTTCTTACAATTTCTCATCCCTGACCTACAGAGAATCGAAAAAAGAATTTACGTAGCTATTTGCCGTAAGACATTCAGGATTGGACCATACACTATTGCCTCTGCGCCAGCATTAAAATTGTTTATTAACTTTGTGACCTTAGTTTGCTGCCATCTTTCTCGGTGTACGGCCACTCCCCAAATTGGAGTCAGTTTTGAACACATTTTAAAATTCTTAAATACATTTTGGAGGATAGGGACGGCTGTAAGGGGTGAAAGGGAGGCCGTTTTTAACCTACGTCTATGAGACAGTAAAGGTTAAAAGTTGAATCATTTTCTTACAATTTCTCTTTCTCGGTGTACGGCCACTCCCCAAATTGGAGTCAGTTTTGAACACATTTCAAAATTCTTAAATACATTTTGGAGGACAGGGACGGCTGTAAGGGGTGAAAGGGAGGCCGTTTTTAACCTACGTCTATGAGACAGTAAAGGTTAAAAGTTTAATCATTTTCTTACAATTTCTCTTTCTCAGTGTACGGCCACTCCCCAAATTGGAGTCAGTTTTGAACACATTTCAAAATTCTTAAATACATTTTGGAGGACAGGGACGGCTGTAAGGGGTGAAAGGGAGGCCGTTTTTAACCTACGTCTATGAGACAGTAAAGGTTAAAAGTTGAATCATTTTCTTACAATTTCTCTTTCTTGGTGTACTGCCACTCCCCAAATTGGAGTCAGTTTTGAACACATTTCAAAATTCTTAAATACATTTTGGAGGACAGGGACGGCTGTAAGGGGTGAAAGGGAGGCCGTTTTTAACCTACGTCTATGAGACAGTAAAGGTTAAAAGTTGAATCATTTTCTTACAATTTCTCTTTCTCGGTGTACGGCCACTCCCCAAATTGGAGTCAGTTTTGAACACATTTCAAAATTCTTAAATACATTTTGGAGGACGGGGACGGCTGTAAGGGGTGAAAGGGAGGCCGTTTTTAACCTACGTCTATGAGACAGTAAAGGTTAAAAGTTGAATCATTTTCTTACAATTTCTCTTTCTCGGTGTACTGCCACTCCCCAAATTGGAGTCAGTTTTGAACACATTTCAAAATTCTTAAATACATTTTGGAGGACAGGGACGGCTGTAAGGAGTGAAAGGGAGGCCGTTTTTAACCTACGTCTATGAGACAGTAAAGGTTAAAAGTTGAATCGTTTTCTTACAATTTCTCTTTCTCGGTGTACTGCCACTCCCCAAATTGGAGTCAGTTTTGAACACATTTCAAAATTCTTAAATACATTTTGGAGGACAGGGACGGCTGTAAGGGGTGAAAGGGAGGCCGTTTTTAACCTACGTCTATGAGACAGTAAAGGTTAAAAGTTGAATCATTTTCTTCTAATTTCTCTTTCTCTGTGTACTGCCACTCCCCAAATTGGAGTCAGTTTTGAACACATTTCAAAATTCTTAAATACATTTTGGAGGATAGGGACGGCTGTAAGGGGTGAAAGGGAGGCCGTTTTTAACCTACGTCTATGAGACAGTAAAGGTTAAAAGTTGAATCATTTTCTTACAATTTCTCTTTCTCGGTGTACGGCCACTCCCCAAATTGGAGTCAGTTTTGAACACATTTCAAAATTCTTAAATACATTTTGGAGGACAGGGACGGCTGTAAGGGGTGAAAGGGAGGCCGTTTTTAACCTACGTCTATGAGACAGTAAAGGTTAAAAGTTGAATCATTTTCTTACAATTTCTTTTTCTCGGTGTACTGCAACTCCCCAAATTGGAGTCAGTTTTGAACACATTTCAAAATTCTTAAATACATTTTGGAGGACAGGGACGGCTGTAAGGGGTGAAAGGGAGGCCGTTTTTAACCTACGTCTATGAGACAGTAAAGGTTAAAAGTTGAATCATTTTCTTACAATTTCTCTTTCTCGGTGTACTGCCACTCCCCAAATTGGAGTCAGTTTTGAACACATTTCAAAATTCTTAAATACATTTTGGAGGACAGGGACGGCTGTAAGGGGTGAAAGGGAGGCCGTTTTTAACCTACGTCTATGAGACAGTAAAGGTTAAAAGTTGAATCATTTTCTTACAATTTCTCTTTCTCGGTGTACGGCCACTCCCCAAATTGGAGTCAGTTTTGAACACATTTCAAAATTCTTAAATACATTTTGGAGGACAGGGACGGCTGTAAGGGGTGAAAGGGAGGCCGTTTTTAACCTACATCTATGAGACAGTAAAAATTAAAAGTTGAATCATTTTCTTACAATTTCTCATCCCTGACCTACAGAGAATCGAAAAAAGAATTTACGTAGCTATTTGCCGTAAGACATTCAGGATTGGACCATACACTATTGCCTCTGCGCCAGCATTAAAATTGTTTATTAACTTTGTGACCTTAGTTTGCTGCCATCTTTCTCGGTGTACGGCCACTCCCCAAATTGGAGTCAGTTTTGAACACATTTCAAAATTCTTAAATACATTTTGTAGGATAGGGACGGCTGTAAGGGGTGAAAGGGAGGCCGTTTTTAACCTACGTCTATGAGACAGTAAAGGTTAAAAGTTGAATCATTTTCTTACAATTTCTCTTTCTCGGTGTACGGCCACTCCCCAAATTGGAGTCAGTTTTGAACACATTTCAAAATTCTTAAATACATTTTAGAGGACAGGGACGGCTGTAAGGGGTGAAAGGGAGGCCGTTTTTAACCTACGTCTATGAGACAGTAAAGGTTAAAAGTTGAATCATTTTCTTACAATTTCTCTTTCTCGGTGTACTGCCACTCCCCAAATTGGAGTCAGTTTTGAACACATTTCAAAATTCTTAAATACATTTTGGAGGACAGGGACGGCTGTAAGGGGTGAAAGGGAGGCCGTTTTTAACCTACGTCTATGAGACCGTAAAGGTTAAAAGTTGAATCATTTTCTTACAATTTCTCTTTCTCGGTGTACTGCCACTCCCCAAATTGGAGTCAGTTTTGAACACATTTCAAAATTCTTAAATACATTTTGGAGGACAGGGACGGCTGTAAGGGGTGAAAGGGAGGCCGTTTTTAACCTACGTCTATGAGACAGTAAAGGTTAAAAGTTGAATCATTTTCTTACAATTTCTCTTTCTCGGTGTACTGCCACTCCCCAAATTGGAGTCAGTTTTGAACACATTTCAAAATTCTTAAATACATTTTGGAGGACAGGGACGGCTGTAAGGGGTGAAAGGGAGTCCGTTTTTAACCTACGTCTATGAGACAGTAAAGGTTCAAAGTTAAAACATTTTCTTACAATTTCTCTTTCTCGGTGTACTGCCACTCCCCAAATTGGAGTCAGTTTTGAACACATTTCAAAATTCTTAAATACATTTTAGAGGACAGGGACGGCTGTAAGGGGTGAAAGGGAGGCCGTTTTTAACCTACGTCTATGAGACAGTAAAGGTTAAAAGTTGAATCATTTTCTTACAATTTCTCTTTCTCGGTGTACTGCCACTCCCCAAATTGGAGTCAGTTTTGAACACATTTCAAAATTCTTAAATACATTTTGGAGGATAGGGACGGCTGTAAGGGGTGAAAGGGAGGCCGTTTTTAACCTACGTCTATGAAGCAGTAAAGGTTAAAAGTTGAATCATTTTCTTACAATTTCTCTTTCTCGGTGTACTGCCACTCCCCAAATTGGAGTCAGTTTTGAACACATTTCAAAATTCTTAAATACATTTTGGAGGACAGGGACGGCTGTAAGGGGTGAAAGGGAGGCCGTTTTTAACCTACGTCTATGAGACAGTAAAGGTTAAAAGTTGAATCGTTTTCTTACAATTTCTCTTTCTCGGTGTACTGTCACTCCCCAAATTGGAGTCAGTTTTGAACACATTTCAAAATTCTTAAATACATTTTGGAGGACAGGGACGGCTGTAAGGGGTGAAAGGGAGGCCGTTTTTAACCTACGTCTATGAGACAGTAAAGGTTAAAAGTTGAATCATTTTCTTCTAATTTCTCTTTCTCGGTGTACTGCCACTCCCCAAATTGGAGTCAGTTTTGAACACATTTCAAAATTCTTAAATATATTTTGGAGGACAGGGACGGCTGTAAGGGGTGAAAGGGAGGCCGTTTTTAACCTACGTCTATGAGACAGTAAAGGTTAAAAGTTGAATCATTTTCTTACAATTTCTCTTTCTCGGTGTACTGCCACTCCCCAAATTGGAGTCAGTTTTGAACACATTTCAAAATTCTTAAATACATTTTGGAGGACAGGGACGGCTGTAAGGGGTGAAAGGGAGGCCGTTTTTAACCTACGTCTATGAGACAGTAAAGGTTAAAAGTTGAATCATTTTCTTACAATTTCTCTTTCTCGGTGTACTGCCACTCCCCAAATTGGAGTCAGTTTTGAACACATTTCAAAATTCTTAAATACATTTTGGAGGACAGGGACGGCTGTAAGGGGTGAAAGGGAGGCCGTTTTTAACCTACGTCTATGAGACAGTAAAGGTTAAAAGTTGAATCATTTTCTTACAATTTTCTTTCTCGGTGTACTGCCACTCCCCAAATTGGAGTCAGTTTTGAACACATTTCAAAATTCTTAAATACATTTTGGAGGACAGGGACGGCTGTAAGGGGTGAAAGGGAGGCCGTTTTTAACCTACGTCTATGAGACAGTAAAGGTTAAAAGTTGAATCATTTTCTTACAAGTTTTTCTTTCTCGGTGTACGGCCACTCCCCAAATTGGAGTCAGTTTTGAACACATTTCAAAATTCTTAAATACATTTTGGAGGACAGGGACGGCTGTAAGGGGTGAAAGGGAGGCTGTTTTTAACCTACGTCTATGAGACAGTAAAGGTTAAAAGTTGAATCATTTTCTTACAATTTCTCATCCCTGACCTACAGAGAATCGAAAAAAGAATTTACGTAGCTATTTGCCGTAAGACATTCAGGATTGGACCATACACTATTGCCTCTGCGCCAGCATTAAAATTGTTTATTAACTTTGTGACCTTAGTTTGCTGCCATCTTTCTCGGTGTACGGCCACTCCCCAAATTGGAGTCAGTTTTGAACACATTTCAAAATTCTTAAATACATTTTGGAGGATAGGGACGGCTGTAAGGGGTGAAAGGGAGGCCGTTTTTAACCTACGTCTATGAGACAGTAAAGGTTAAAAGTTGAATCATTTTCTTACAATTTCTCTTTCTCGGTGTACGGCCACTCCCCAAATTGGAGTCAGTTTTGAACACATTTCAAAATTCTTAAATACATTTTGGAGGACAGGGACGGCTGTAAGGGGTGAAAGGGAGGCCGTTTTTAACCTACGTCTATGAGACAGTAAAGGTTAAAAGTTGAATCATATTCTTACAATTTCTCTTTCTCGGTGTACTGCCACTCCCCAAATTGGAGTCAGTTTTGAACACATTTCAAAATTCTTAAATACATTTTGGAGGACAGGGACGGCTGTAAGGGGTGAAAGGGAGGCCGTTTTTAACCTACGTCTATGAGACAGTAAAGGTTAAAAGTTGAATCATTTTCTTACAATTTCTCTTTCTCGGTTTACTGCCACTCCCCAAATTGGAGTCAGTTTTGAACACATTTCAAAATTCTTAAATACATTTTGGAGGACAGGGACGGCTGTAAGGGGTGAAAGGGAGGCCGTTTTTAACCTACGTCTATGAGACAGTAAAGGTTAAAAGTTGAATCATTTTCTTACAATTTCTCTTTCTCGGTGTACGGCCACTCCCCAAATTGGAGTCAGTTTTGAACACATTTCAAAATTCTTAAATACATTTTGGAGGACAGGGACGGCTGTAAGGGGTGAAAGGGAGGCCGTTTTTAACCTACGTCTATGAGACAGTAAAGGTTAAAAGTTTAATCATTTTCTTACAATTTCTCTTTCTCGGTGTACGGCCACTCCCCAAATTGGAGTCAGTTTTGAACACATTTCAAAATTCTTAAATACATTTTGGAGGACAGGGACGGCTGTAAGGGGTGAAAGGGAGGCCGTTTTTAACCTACGTCTATGAGACAGTAAAGGTTAAAAGTTGAATCATTTTCTTACAATTTCTCTTTCTTGGTGTACTGCCACTCCCCAAATTGGAGTCAGTTTTGAACACATTTCAAAATTCTTAAATACATTTTGGAGGACAGGGACGGCTGTAAGGGGTGAAAGGGAGGCCGTTTTTAACCTACGTCTATGAGACAGTAAAGGTTAAAAGTTGAATCATTTTCTTACAATTTCTCTTTCTCGGTGTACGGCCACTCCCCAAATTGGAGTCAGTTTTGAACACATTTCAAAATTCTTAAATACATTTTGGAGGACAGGGACGGCTGTAAGGGGTGAAAGGGAGGCCGTTTTTAACCTACGTCTATGAGACAGTAAAGGTTAAAAGTTGAATCATTTTCTTACAATTTCTCTTTCTCGGTGTACTGCCACTCCCCAAATTGGAGTCAGTTTTGAACACATTTCAAAATTCTTAAATACATTTTGGAGGACAGGGACGGCTGTAAGGAGTGAAAGGGAGGCCGTTTTTAACCTACGTCTATGAGACAGTAAAGGTTAAAAGTTGAATCATTTTCTTACAATTTCTCTTTCTCGGTGTACGGCCACTCCCCAAATTGGAGTCAGTTTTGAACACATTTCAAAATTCTTAAATACATTTTGGAGGACAGGGACGGCTGTAAGGGGTGAAAGGGAGGCCGTTTTTAACCTACGTCTATGAGACAGTAAAGGTTAAAAGTTGAATCATTTTCTTACAATTTCTTTTTCTCGGTGTACTGCAACTCCCCAAATTGGAGTCAGTTTTGAACACATTTCAAAATTCTTAAATACATTTTGGAGGACAGGGACGGCTGTAAGGGGTGAAAGGGAGGCCGTTTTTAACCTACGTCTATGAGACAGTAAAGGTTAAAAGTTGAATCATTTTCTTACAATTTCTCTTTCTCGGTGTACTGCCACTCCCCAAATTGGAGTCAGTTTTGAACACATTTCAAAATTCTTAAATACATTTTGGAGGACAGGGACGGCTGTAAGGGGTGAAAGGGAGGCCGTTTTTAACCTACGTCTATGAGACAGTAAAGGTTAAAAGTTGAATCATTTTCTTACAATTTCTCTTTCTCGGTGTACGGCCACTACCCAAATTGGAGTCAGTTTTGAACACATTTCAAAATTCTTAAATACATTTTGGAGGACAGGGACGGCTGTAAGGGGTGAAAGGGAGGCCGTTTTTAACCTACATCTATGAGACAGTAAAAATTAAAAGTTGAATCATTTTCTTACAATTTCTCATCCCTGACCTACAGAGAATCGAAAAAAGAATTTACGTAGCTATTTGCCGTAAGACATTCAGGATTGGACCATACACTATTGCCTCTGCGCCAGCATTAAAATTGTTTATTAACTTTGTGACCTTAGTTTGCTGCCATCTTTCTCGGTGTACGGCCACTCCCCAAATTGGAGTCAGTTTTGAACACATTTCAAAATTCTTAAATACATTTTGGAGGATAGGGACGGCTGTAAGGGGTGAAAGGGAGGCCGTTTTTAACCTACGTCTATGAGACAGTAAAGGTTAAAAGTTGAATCATTTTCTTACAATTTCTCTTTCTCGGTGTACGGCCACTCCCCAAATTGGAGTCAGTTTTGAACACATTTCAAAATTCTTAAATACATTTTAGAGGACAGGGACGGCTGTAAGGGGTGAAAGGGAGGCCGTTTTTAACCTACGTCTATGAGACAGTAAAGGTTAAAAGTTGAATCATTTTCTTACAATTTCTCTTTCTCGGTGTACTGCCACTCCCCAAATTGGAGTCAGTTTTGAACACATTTCAAAATTCTTAAATACATTTTGGAGGACAGGGACGGCTGTAAGGGGTGAAAGGGAGGCCGTTTTTAACCTACGTCTATGAGACAGTAAAGGTTAAAAGTTGAATCATTTTCTTACAATTTCTCTTTCTCGGTGTACTGCCACTCCCCAAATTGGAGTCAGTTTTGAACACATTTCAAAATTCTTAAATACATTTTGGAGGACAGGGACGGCTGTAAGGGGTGAAAGGGAGGCCGTTTTTAACCTACGTCTATGAGACAGTAAAGGTTAAAAGTTGAATCATTTTCTTACAATTTCTCTTTCTCGGTGTACTGCCACTCCCCAAATTGGAGTCAGTTTTGAACACATTTCAAAATTCTTAAATACATTTTGGAGGACAGGGACGGCTGTAAGGGGTGAAAGGGAGTCCGTTTTTAACCTACGTCTATGAGACAGTAAAGGTTAAAAGTTAAAACATTTTCTTACAATTTCTCTTTCTCGGTGTACTGCCACTCCCCAAATTGGAGTCAGTTTTGAACACATTTCAAAATTCTTAAATACATTTTAGAGGACAGGGACGGCTGTAAGGGGTGAAAGGGAGGCCGTTTTTAACCTACGTCTATGAGACAGTAAAGGTTAAAAGTTGAATCATTTTCTTACAATTTCTCTTTCTCGGTGTACTGCCACTCCCCAAATTGGAGTAAGTTTTGAACACATTTCAAAATTCTTAAATACATTTTGGAGGATAGGGACGGCTGTAAGGGGTGAAAGGGAGGCCGTTTTTAACCTACGTCTATGAAACAGTAAAGGTTAAAAGTTGAATCATTTTCTTACAATTTCTCTTTCTCGGTGTACTGCCACTCCCCAAATTGGAGTCAGTTTTGAACACATTTCAAAATTCTTAAATACATTTTGGAGGACAGGGACGGCTGTAAGGGGTGAAAGGGAGGCCGTTTTTAACCTACGTCTATGAGACAGTAAAGGTTAAAAGTTGAATCGTTTTCTTACAATTTCTCTTTCTCGGTGTACTGCCACTCCCCAAATTGGAGTCAGTTTTGAACACATTTCAAAATTCTTAAATACATTTTGGAGGACAGGGACGGCTGTAAGGGGTGAAAGGGAGGCCGTTTTTAACCTACGTCTATGAGACAGTAAAGGTTAAAAGTTGAATCGTTTTCTTACAATTTCTCTTTCTCGGTGTACTGTCACTCCCCAAATTGGAGTCAGTTTTGAACACATTTCAAAATTCTTAAATACATTTTGGAGGACAGGGACGGCTGTAAGGGGTGAAAGGGAGGCCGTTTTTAACCTACGTCTATGAGACAGTAAAGGTTAAAAGTTGAATCATTTTCTTCTAATTTCTCTTTCTCGGTGTACTGCCACTCCCCAAATTGGAGTCAGTTTTGAACACATTTCAAAATTCTTAAATATATTTTGGAGGACAGGGACGGCTGTAAGGGGTGAAAGGGAGGCCGTTTTTAACCTACGTCTATGAGACAGTAAAGGTTAAAAGTTGAATCATTTTCTTACAATTTCTCTTTCTCGGTGTACTGCCACTCCCCAAATTGGAGTCAGTTTTGAACACATTTCAAAATTCTTAAATACATTTTGGAGGACAGGGACGGCTGTAAGGGGTGAAAGGGAGGCCGTTTTTAACCTACGTCTATGAGACAGTAAAGGTTAAAAGTTGAATCATTTTCTTACAATTTCTCTTTCTCGGTGTACTGCCACTCCCCAAATTGGAATCAGTTTTGAACACATTTCAAAATTCTTAAATACATTTTGGAGGATAGGGACGGCTGTAAGGGGTGAAAGGGAGGCCGTTTTTAACCTACGTCTATGAAACAGTAAAGGTTAAAAGTTGAATCATTTTCTTACAATTTCTCTTTCTCTGTGTACTGCCACTCCCCAAATTGGAGTCAGTTTTGAACACATTTCAAAATTCTTAAATACATTTTGGAGGACAGGGACGGCTGTAAGGGGTGAAAGGGAGGCCGTTTTTAACCTACGTCTATGAGACAGTAAAGGTTAAATGTTGAATAATTTTCTTACAATTTCTCTTTCTCAGTGTACTGCCACTCCCCAAATTGGAGTCAGTTTTGAACACATTTCAAAATTCTTAAATACATTTTGGAGGACAGGGACGGCTGTAAGGGGTGAAAGGGAGGCCGTTTTTAACCTACGTCTATGAGACAGTAAAGGTTAAAAGTTGAATCGTTTTCTTACAATTTCTCTTTCTCGGTGTACTGCCACTCCCCAAATTGGAGTCAGTTTTGAACACATTTAAAAATTCTTAAATACATTTTGGAGGACAGGGACGGCTGTAAGGGGTGAAAGGGAGGCCGTTTTTAACCTACATCTATGAGACAGTAAAGGTTAAAAGTTGAATCATTTTCTTCTAATTTCTCTTTCTCGGTGTACTGCCACTCCCCAAATTGGAGTCAGTTTTGAACACATTTCAAAATTCTTAAATACATTTTGGAGGATAGGGACGGCTGTAAGGGGTGAAAGGGAGGCCGTTTTTAAACTACGTCTATGAGACAGTAAAGGTTAAAAGTTGAATCATTTTCTTACAATTTCTTTTTCTCGGTGTACTGCAACTCCCCAAATTGGAGTCAGTTTTGAACACATTTGAAAATTCTTAAATAAATTTTGGAGGACAGGGACGGCTGTAAGGGGTGAAAGGGAGGCCGTTTTTAACCTACGTCTATGAGACAGTAAAGGTTAAAAGTTGAATCATTTTCTTACAATTTCTCTTTCTCGGTGTACTGCCACTCCCCAAATTGGAGTCAGTTTTGAACACATTTCAAAATTCTTAAATACATTTTGGAGGACAGGGACGGCTGTAAGGGGTGAAAGGGAGGCCGTTTTTAACCTACGTCTATGAGACAGTAAAGATTAAAAGTTGAATCATTTTCTTACAATTTCTCATCCCTGACCTACAGAGAATCGAAAAAAGAATTTACGTAGCTATTTGCCGTAAGACATTCAGGATTGCACCATACACTATTGCCTCTGCGCCAGCATTAAAATTGTTTATTAACTTTGTGACCTTAGTTTGCTGCCATCTTTCTCGGTGTACGGCCACTCCCCAAATTGGAGTCAGTTTTGAACACATTTCAAAATTCTTAAATACATTTTGGAGGATAGGGACGGCTGTAAGGGGTGAAAGGGAGGCCGTTTTTAACCTACGTCTATGAGACAGTAAAGGTTAAAAGTTGAATCATTTTCTTACAATTTCTCTTTCTCGGTGTACGACCACTCCCCAAATTGGAGTCAGTTTTGAACACATTTCAAAATTCTTAAATACATTTTGGAGGATAGGGACGGCTGTAAGGGGTGAAAGGGAGGCCGTTTTTAACCTACGTCTATGAAACAGTAAAGGTTAAAAGTTGAATCATTTTCTTACAATTTCTCTTTCTCGGTGTACTGCCACTCCCCAAATTGGAGTCAGTTTTGAACACATTTCAAAATTCTTAAATACATTTTGGAGGACAGGGACGGCTGTAAGGGGTGAAAGGGAGGCCGTTTTTAACCTACGTCTATGAGACAGTAAAGGTTAAAAGTTGAATCATTTTCTTACAATTTCTCTTTCTCGGTGTACTGCCACTCCCCAAATTGGAGTCAGTTTTGAACACATTTCAAAATTCTTAAATACATTTTGGAGGACAGGGACGGCTGTAAGGGGTGAAAGGGAGGCCGTTTTTAACCTACGTCTATGAGACAGTAAAGGTTAAAAGTTGAATCGTTTTCTTACAATTTCTCTTTCTCGGTGTACTGTCACTCCCCAAATTAGAGTCAGTTTTGAACACATTTCAAAATTCTTAAATACATTTTGGAGGACAGGGACGGCTGTAAGGGGTGAAAGGGAGGCCGTTTTTAACCTACGTCTATGAGACAGTAAAGGTTAAAAGTTGAATCATTTTCTTCTAATTTCTCTTTCTCGGTGTACTGCCACTCCCCAAATTGGAGTCAGTTTTGAACACATTTCAAAATTCTTAAATATATTTTGGAGGACAGGGACGGCTGTAAGGGGTGAAAGGGAGGCCGTTTTTAACCTACGTCTATGAGACAGTAAAGGTTAAAAGTTGAATCATTTTCTTACAATTTCTCTTTCTCGGTGTACTGCCACTCCCCAAATTGGAGTCAGTTTTGAACACATTTCAAAATTCTTAAATACATTTTGGAGGACAGGGACGGCTGTAAGGGGTGAAAGGGAGGCCGTTTTTAACCTACGTCTATGAGACAGTAAAGGTTAAAAGTTGAATCATTTTCTTACAATTTCTCTTTCTCGGTGTACTGCCACTCCCCAAATTGGAGTCAGTTTTGAACACATTTCAAAATTCTTAAATACATTTTGGAGGACAGGGACGGCTGTAAGGGGTGAAAGGGAGGCCGTTTTTAACCTACGTCTATGAGACAGTAAAGGTTAAAAGTTGAATCATTTTCTTACAATTTTCTTTCTCGGTGTACTGCCACTCCCCAAATTGGAGTCAGTTTTGAACACATTTCAAAATTCTTAAATACATTTTGGAGGACAGGGACGGCTGTAAGGGGTGAAAGGGAGGCCGTTTTTAACCTACGTCTATGAGACAGTAAAGGTTAAAAGTTGAATCATTTTCTTACAAGTTTTTCTTTCTCGGTGTACGGCCACTCCCCAAATTGGAGTCAGTTTTGAACACATTTCAAAATTCTTAAATACATTTTGGAGGACAGGGACGGCTGTAAGGGGTGAAAGGGAGGCCGTTTTTAACCTACGTCTATGAGACAGTAAAGGTTAAAAGTTGAATCATTTTCTTACAATTTCTCATCCCTGACCTACAGAGAATCGAAAAAAGAATTTACGTAGCTATTTGCCGTAAGACATTCAGGATTGGACCATACACTATTGCCTCTGCGCCAGCATTAAAATTGTTTATTAACTTTGTGACCTTAGTTTGCTGCCATCTTTCTCGGTCTACGGCCACTCCCCAAATTGGAGTCAGTTTTGAACACATTTCAAAATTCTTAAATACATTTTGGAGGATAGGGACGGCTGTAAGGGGTGAAAGGGAGGCCGTTTTTAACCTACGTCTATGAGACAGTAAAGGTTAAAAGTTGAATCATTTTCTTACAATTTCTCTTTCTCGGTGTACGGCCACTCCCCAAATTGGAGTCAGTTTTGAACACATTTCAAAATTCTTAAATACATTTTGGAGGACAGGGACGGCTGTAAGGGGTGAAAGGGAGGCCGTTTTTAACCTACGTCTATGAGACAGTAAAGGTTAAAAGTTGAATCATATTCTTACAATTTCTCTTTCTCGGTGTACTGCCACTCCCCAAATTGGAGTCAGTTTTGAACACATTTCAAAATTCTTAAATACATTTTGGAGGACAGGGACGGCTGTAAGGGGTGAAAGGGAGGCCGTTTTTAACCTACGTCTATGAGACAGTAAAGGTTAAAAGTTGAATCATTTTCTTACAATTTCTCTTTCTCGGTTTACTGCCACTCCCCAAATTGGAGTCAGTTTTGAACACATTTCAAAATTCTTAAATACATTTTGGAGGACAGGGAAGGCTGTAAGGGGTGAAAGGGAGGCCGTTTTTAACCTACGTCTATGAGACAGTAAAGGTTAAAAGTTGAATCATTTTCTTACAATTTCTCTTTCTCGGTGTACTGCCACTCCCCAAATTTGAGTCAGTTTTGAACACATTTCAAAATTCTTAAATACATTTTGGAGGATAGGGACGGCTGTAAGGGGTGAAAGGGAGGCCGTTTTTAACCTACGTCTATGAAACAGTAAAGGTTAAAAGTTGAATCATTTTCTTACAATTTCTCTTTCTCGGTGTACTGCCACTCCCCAAATTGGAGTCAGTTTTGAACACATTTCAAAATTCTTAAATACATTTTGGAGGACAGGGACGGCTGTAAGGGGTGAAAGGGAGGCCGTTTTTAACCTACGTCTATGAGACAGTAAAGGTTAAAAGTTGAATCATTTTCTTACAATTTCTCTTTCTCGGTGTACTGCCACTCCCCAAATTGGAGTCAGTTTTGAACACATTTCAAAATTCTTAAATACATTTTGGAGGACAGGGACGGCTGTAAGGGGTGAAAGGGAGGCCGTTTTTAACCTACGTCTATGAGACAGTAAAGGTTAAAAGTTGAATCATTTTCTTCTAATTTCTCTTTCTCGGTGTACTGCCACTCCCCAAATTGGAGTCAGTTTTGAACACATTTCAAAATTCTTAAATATATTTTGGAGGACAGGGACGGCTGTAAGGGGTGAAAGGGAGGCCGTTTTTAACCTACGTCTATGAGACAGTAAAGGTTAAAAGTTGAATCATTTTCTTACAATTTCTCTTTCTCGGTGTACTGCCACTCCCCAAATTGGAGTCAGTTTTGAACACATTTCAAAATTCTTAAATACATTTTGGAGGACAGGGACGGCTGTAAGGGGTGAAAGGGAGGCCGTTTTTAACCTACGTCTATGAGACAGTAAAGGTTAAAAGTTGAATCATTTTCTTACAATTTCTCTTTCTCGGTGTACTGCCACTCCCCAAATTGGAGTCAGTTTTGAACACATTTCAAAATTCTTAAATACATTTTGGAGGACAGGGACGGCTGTAAGGGGTGAAAGGGAGGCCGTTTTTAACCTACGTCTATGAGACAGTAAAGGTTAAAAGTTGAATCATTTTCTTACAATTTTCTTTCTCGGTGTACTGCCACTCCCCAAATTGGAGTCAGTTTTGAACACATTTCAAAATTCTTAAATACATTTTGGAGGACAGGGACGGCTGTAAGGGGTGAAAGGGAGGCCGTTTTTAACCTACGTCTATGAGACAGTAAAGGTTAAAAGTTGAATCATTTTCTTACAAGTTTTTCTTTCTCGGTGTACGGCCACTCCCCAAATTGGAGTCAGTTTTGAACACATTTCAAAATTCTTAAATACATTTTGGAGGACAGGGACGGCTGTAAGGGGTGAAAGGGAGGCCGTTTTTAACCTACGTCTATGAGACAGTAAAGGTTAAAAGTTGAATCATTTTCTTACAATTTCTCATCCCTGACCTACAGAGAATCGAAAAAAGAATTTACGTAGCTATTTGCCGTAAGACATTCAGGATTGGACCATACACTATTGCCTCTGCGCCAGCATTAAAATTGTTTATTAACTTTGTGACCTTAGTTTGCTGCCATCTTTCTCGGTCTACGGCCACTCCCCAAATTGGAGTCAGTTTTGAACACATTTCAAAATTCTTAAATACATTTTGGAGGATAGGGACGGCTGTAAGGGGTGAAAGGGAGGCCGTTTTTAACCTACGTCTATGAGACAGTAAAGGTTAAAAGTTGAATCATTTTCTTACAATTTCTCTTTCTCGGTGTACGGCCACTCCCCAAATTGGAGTCAGTTTTGAACACATTTCAAAATTCTTAAATACATTTTGGAGGACAGGGACGGCTGTAAGGGGTGAAAGGGAGGCCGTTTTTAACCTACGTCTATGAGACAGTAAAGGTTAAAAGTTGAATCATATTCTTACAATTTCTCTTTCTCGGTGTACTGCCACTCCCCAAATTGGAGTCAGTTTTGAACACATTTCAAAATTCTTAAATACATTTTGGAGGACAGGGACGGCTGTAAGGGGTGAAAGGGAGGCCGTTTTTAACCTACGTCTGTGAGACAGTAAAGGTTAAAAGTTGAATCATTTTCTTACAATTTCTCTTTCTCGGTTTACTGCCACTCCCCAAATTGGAGTCAGTTTTGAACACATTTCAAAATTCTTAAATACATTTTGGAGGACAGGGACGGCTGTAAGGGGTGAAAGGGAGGCCGTTTTTAACCTACGTCTATGAGACAGTAAAGGTTAAAAGTTGAATCATTTTCTTACAATTTCTCTTTCTCGGTGTACTGCCACTCCCCAAATTTGAGTCAGTTTTGAACACATTTCAAAATTCTTAAATACATTTTGGAGGACAGGGACGGCTGTAAGGGGTGAAAGGGAGGCCGTTTTTAACCTACGTCTATGAGACAGTAAAGGTTAAAAGTTGAATCATTTTCTTACAATTTCTCTTTCTCGGTGTACTGCCACTCCCCAAATTGGAGTCAGTTTTGAACACATTTCAAAATTCTTAAATACATTTTGGAGGACAGGGACGGCTGTAAGGGGTGAAAGGGAGGCCGTTTTTAACCTACGTCTATGAGACAGTAAAGGTTAAAAGTTGAATCATTTTCTTACAATTTCTCTTTCTCGGTGTACGGCCACTCCCCAAATTGGAGTCAGTTTTGAACACATTTCAAAATTCTTAAATACATTTTGGAGGACAGGGACGGCTGTAAGGGGTGAAAGGGAGGCCGTTTTTAACCTACGTCTATGAGACAGTAAAGGTTAAAAGTTGAATCATTTTCTTACAATTTTCTTTCTCGGTGTACTGCCACTCCCCAAATTGGAGTCAGTTTTGAACACATTTCAAAATTCTTAAATACATTTTGGAGGACAGGGACGGCTGTAAGGGGTGAAAGGGAGGCCGTTTTTAACCTACGTCTATGAGACAGTAAAGGTTAAAAGTTGAATCATTTTCTTACAAGTTTTTCTTTCTCGGTGTACGGCCACTCCCCAAATTGGAGTCAGTTTTGAACACATTTCAAAATTCTTAAATACATTTTGGAGGACAGGGACGGCTGTAAGGGGTGAAAGGGAGGCCGTTTTTAACCTACGTCTATGAGACAGTAAAGGTTAAAAGTTGAATCATTTTCTTACAATTTCTCATCCCTGACCTACAGAGAATCGAAAAAAGAATTTACGTAGCTATTTGCCGTAAGACATTCAGGATTGGACCATACACTATTGCCTCTGCGCCAGCATTAAAATTGTTTATTAACTTTGTGACCTTAGTTTGCTGCCATCTTTCTCGGTCTACGGCCACTCCCCAAATTGGAGTCAGTTTTGAACACATTTCAAAATTCTTAAATACATTTTGGAGGATAGGGACGGCTGTAAGGGGTGAAAGGGAGGCCGTTTTTAACCTACGTCTATGAGACAGTAAAGGTTAAAAGTTGAATCATTTTCTTACAATTTCTCTTTCTCGGTGTACGGCCACTCCCCAAATTGGAGTCAGTTTTGAACACATTTCAAAATTCTTAAATACATTTTGGAGGACAGGGACGGCTGTAAGGGGTGAAAGGGAGGCCGTTTTTAACCTACGTCTATGAGACAGTAAAGGTTAAAAGTTGAATCATATTCTTACAATTTCTCTTTCTCGGTGTACTGCCACTCCCCAAATTGGAGTCAGTTTTGAACACATTTCAAAATTCTTAAATACATTTTGGAGGACAGGGACGGCTGTAAGGGGTGAAAGGGAGGCCGTTTTTAACCTACGTCTGTGAGACAGTAAAGGTTAAAAGTTGAATCATTTTCTTACAATTTCTCTTTCTCGGTTTACTGCCACTCCCCAAATTGGAGTCAGTTTTGAACACATTTCAAAATTCTTAAATACATTTTGGAGGACAGGGACGGCTGTAAGGGGTGAAAGGGAGGCCGTTTTTAACCTACGTCTATGAGACAGTAAAGGTTAAAAGTTGAATCATTTTCTTACAATTTCTCTTTCTCGGTGTACTGCCACTCCCCAAATTTGAGTCAGTTTTGAACACATTTCAAAATTCTTAAATACATTTTGGAGGACAGGGACGGCTGTAAGGGGTGAAAGGGAGGCCGTTTTTAACCTACGTCTATGAGACAGTAAAGGTTAAAAGTTGAATCATTTTCTTACAATTTCTCTTTCTCGGTGTACTGCCACTCCCCAAATTGGAGTCAGTTTTGAACACATTTCAAAATTCTTAAATACATTTTGGAGGACAGGGACGGCTGTAAGGGGTGAAAGGGAGGCCGTTTTTAACCTACGTCTATGAGACAGTAAAGGTTAAAAGTTGAATCATTTTCTTACAATTTCTCTTTCTCGGTGTACGGCCACTCCCCAAATTGGAGTCAGTTTTGAACACATTTCAAAATTCTTAAATACATTTTGGAGGACAGGGACGGCTGTAAGGGGTGAAAGGGAGGCCGTTTTTAACCTACGTCTATGAGACAGTAAAGGTTAAAAGTTGAATCATTTTCTTACAATTTCTCTTTCTCGGTGTACGGCCACTCCCCAAATTGGAGTCAGTTTTGAACACATTTCAAAATTCTTAAATACATTTTGGAGGACAGGGACGGCTGTAAGGGGTGAAAGGGAGGCCATTTTTAACCTACGTCTATGAGACAGTAAAGGTTAAAAGTTGAATCATTTTCTTACAATTTCTCTTTCTCGGTGTACTGCCACTCCCCAAATTGGAGTCAGTTTTGAACACATTTCAAAATTCTTAAATACATTTTGGAGGACAGGGACGGCTGTAAGGGGTGAAAGGGAGGCCGTTTTTAACCTACGTCTATGAGACAGTAAAGGTTAAAAGTTGAATCATTTTCTTACAATTTCTCTTTCTCGGTGTACTGCCACTCCCCAAATTGGAGTCAGTTTTGAACACATTTCAAAATTCTTAAATACATTTTGGAGGACAGGGACGGCTGTAAGGGGTGAAAGGGAAGCCGTTTTTAACCTACGTCTATGAGACAGTAAAGGTTAAAAGTTGAATCATTTTCTTACAATTTCTCTTTCTCGGTGTACTGCCACTCCCCAAATTGGAGTCAGTTTTGAACACATTTCAAAATTCTTAAATACATTTTGGAGGACAGGGACGGCTGTAAGGGGTGATAGGGAGGCCGTTTTTAACCTACGTCTATGAGACAGTAAAGGTTAAAAGTTGAATCATTTTCTTACAATTTTCTTTCTCGGTGTACTGCCACTCCCCAAATTGGAGTCAGTTTTGAACACATTTCAAAATTCTTAAATACATTTTGGAGGACAGGGACGGCTGTAAGGGGTGAAAGGGAGGCCGTTTTTAACCTACGTCTATGAGACAGTAAAGGTTAAAAGTTGAATCATTTTCTTACAAGTTTTTCTTTCTCGGTGTACGGCCACTCCCCAAATTGGAGTCAGTTTTGAACACATTTCAAAATTCTTAAATACATTTTGGAGGACAGGGACGGCTGTAAGGGGTGAAAGGGAGGCCGTTTTTAACCTACGTCTATGAGACAGTAAAGGTTAAAAGTTGAATCATTTTCTTACAATTTCTCATCCCTGACCTACAGAGAATCGAAAAAAGAATTTACGTAGCTATTTGCCGTAAGACATTCAGGATTGGACCATACACTATTGCCTCTGCGCCAGCATTAAAATTGTTTATTAACTTTGTGACCTTAGTTTGCTGCCATCTTTCTCGGTCTACGGCCACTCCCCAAATTGGAGTCAGTTTTGAACACATTTCAAAATTCTTAAATACGTTTTGGAGGACAGGGACGGCTGTAAGGGGTGAAAGGGAGGCCGTTTTTAACCTACGTCTATGAGACAGTAAAGGTTAAAAGTTGAATCATTTTCTTACAATTTCTCTTTCTCTGTGTACTGCCACTCCCCAAATTGGAGTCAGTTTTGAACACATTTCAAAATTCTTAAATACATTTTGGAGGACAGGGACGGCTGTAAGGGGTGAAAGGGAGGCCGTTTTTAACCTATGAGACAGTAAAGGTTAAAAGTTGAATCATTTTCTTACAATTTCTCTTTCTCGGTGTACGGCCACTCCCCAAATTGAAGTCAGTTTTGAACACATTTCAAAATTCTTAAATACATTTTGGAGGACAGGGACGGCTGTAAGGGGTGAAAGGGAGGCCGTTTTTAACCTACGTCTATGAGACAGTAAAGGTTAAAAGTTGAATCATTTTCTTACAATTTCTCTTTCTCGGTTTACTGCCACTCCCCAAATTGGAGTCAGTTTTGAACACATTTCAAAATTCTTAAATACATTTTGGAGGACAGGGACGGCTGTAAGGGGTGAAAGGGAGGCCGTTTTTAACCTACGTCTATGAGACAGTAAAGGTTAAAAGTTGAATCATTTTCTTACAATTTCTCTTTCTCGGTGTACTGCCACTCCCCAAATTTGAGTCAGTTTTGAACACATTTCAAAATTCTTAAATACATTTTGGAGGATAGGGACGGCTGTAAGGGGTGAAAGGGAGGCCGTTTTTAACCTACGTCTATGAGACAGTAAAGGTTAAAAGTTGAATCATTTTCTTACAATTTCTCTTTCTCGGTGTACGGCCACTCCCCAAATTGGAGTCAGTTTTGAACACATTTCAAAATTCTTAAATACATTTTGGAGGACAGGGACGGCTGTAAGGGGTGAAAGGGAGGCCGTTTTTAACCTACGTCTATGAGACAGTAAAGGTTAAAAGTTGAATCATATTCTTACAATTTCTCTTTCTCGGTGTACTGCCACTCCCCAAATTGGAGTCAGTTTTGAACACATTTCAAAATTCTTAAATACATTTTGGAGGACAGGGACGGCTGTAAGGGGTGAAAGGGAGGCCGTTTTTAACCTACGTCTATGAGACAGTAAAGGTTAAAAGTTGAATCATTTTCTTACAATTTCTCTTTCTCGGTTTACTGCCACTCCCCAAATTGGAGTCAGTTTTGAACACATTTCAAAATTCTTAAATACATTTTGGAGGACAGGGACGGCTGTAAGGGGTGAAAGGGAGGCCGTTTTTAACCTACGTCTATGAGACAGTAAAGGTTAAAAGTTGAATCATTTTCTTACAATTTCTCTTTCTCGGTGTACTGCCACTCCCCAAATTTGAGTCAGTTTTGAACACATTTCAAAATTCTTAAATACATTTTGGAGGACAGGGACGGCTGTAAGGGGTGAAAGGGAGGCCGTTTTTAACCTACGTCTATGAGACAGTAAAGGTTAAAAGTTGAATCATTTTCTTACAATTTCTCTTTCTCGGTGTACTGCCACTCCCCAAATTGGAGTCAGTTTTGAACACATTTCAAAATTCTTAAATACATTTTGGAGGACAGGGACGGCTGTAAGGGGTGAAAGGGAGGCCGTTTTTAACCTACGTCTATGAGACAGTAAAGGTTAAAAGTTGAATCATTTTCTTACAATTTCTCTTTCTCGGTGTACGGCCACTCCCCAAATTGGAGTCAGTTTTGAACACATTTCAAAATTCTTAAATACATTTTGGAGGACAGGGACGGCTGTAAGGGGTGAAAGGGAGGCCGTTTTTAACCTACGTCTATGAGACAGTAAAGGTTAAAAGTTGAATCATTTTCTTACAATTTCTCTTTCTCGGTGTACGGCCACTCCCCAAATTGGAGTCAGTTTTGAACACATTTCAAAATTCTTAAATACATTTTGGAGGACAGGGACGGCTGTAAGGGGTGAAAGGGAGGCCGTTTTTAACCTACGTCTATGAGACAGTAAAGGTTGAAAGTTGAATCATTTTCTTACAATTTCTCTTTCTCGGTGTACTGCCACTCCCCAAATTGGAGTCAGTTTTGAACACATTTCAAAATTCTTAAATACATTTTGGAGGACAGGGACGGCTGTAAGGGGTGAAAGGGAGGCCGTTTTTAACCTACGTCTATGAGACAGTAAAGGTTAAAAGTTGAATCGTTTTCTTACAATTTCTCTTTCTCGGTGTACTGCAACTCCCCAAATTGGAGTCAGTTTTGAACACATTTAAAAATTCTTAAATACATTTTGGAGGACAGGGACGGCTGTAAGGGGTGAAAGGGAGGCCGTTTTTAACCTACATCTATGAGACAGTAAAGGTTAAAAGTTGAATCATTTTCTTCTAATTTCTCTTTCTCGGTGTACTGCCACTCCCCAAATTGGAGTCAGTTTTGAACACATTTCAAAATTCTTAAATACATTTTGGAGGATAGGGACGGCTGTAAGGGGTGAAAGGGAGGCCGTTTTTAACCTACGTCTATGAAACAGTAAAGGTTAAAAGTTGAATCATTTTCTTACAATTTCTCTTTCTCTGTGTACTGCCACTCCCCAAATTGGAGTCAGTTTTGAACACATTTCAAAATTCTTAAATACATTTTGGAGGACAGGGACGGCTGTAAGGGGTGAAAGGGAGGCCGTTTTTAACCTACGTCTATGAGACAGTAAAGGTTAAATGTTGAATAATTTTCTTACAATTTCTCTTTCTCAGTGTACTGCCACTCCCCAAATTGGAGTCAGTTTTGAACACATTTCAAAATTCTTAAATACATTTTGGAGGACAGGGACGGCTGTAAGGGGTGAAAGGGAGGCCGTTTTTAACCTACGTCTATGAGACAGTAAAAGTTAAAAGTTGAATCGTTTTCTTACAATTTCTCTTTCTCGGTGTACTGCAACTCCCCAAATTGGAGTCAGTTTTGAACACATTTAAAAATTCTTAAATACATTTTGGAGGACAGGGACGGCTGTAAGGGGTGAAAGGGAGGCCGTTTTTAACCTACATCTATGAGACAGTAAAGGTTAAAAGTTGAATCATTTTCTTCTAATTTCTCTTTCTCGGTGTACTGCCACTCCCCAAATTGGAGTCAGTTTTGAACACATTTCAAAATTCTTAAATACATTTTGGAGGATAGGGACGGCTGTAAGGGGTGAAAGGGAGGCCGTTTTTAAACTACGTCTATGAGACAGTAAAGGTTAAAAGTTGAATCATTTTCTTACAATTTCTCTTTCTCGGTGTACGGCCACTCCCCAAATTGGAGTCAGTTTTGAACACATTTCAAAATTCTTAAATACATTTTGGAGGACAGGGACGGCTGTAAGGGGTGAAAGGGAGGCCGTTTTTAACCTACGTCTATGAGACAGTAAAGGTTAAAAGTTGAATCATTTTCTTACAATTTCTTTTTCTCGGTGTACTGCAACTCCCCAAATTGGAGTCAGTTTTGAACACATTTGAAAATTCTTAAATAAATTTTGGAGGACAGGGACGGCTGTAAGGGGTGAAAGGGAGGCCGTTTTTAACCTACGTCTATGAGACAGTAAAGGTTAAAAGTTGAATCATTTTCTTACAATTTCTCTTTCTCGGTGTACTGCCACTCCCCAAATTGGAGTCAGTTTTGAACACATTTCAAAATTCTTAAATACATTTTGGAGGACAGGGACGGCTGTAAGGGGTGAAAGGGAGGCCGTTTTTAACCTACGTCTATGAGACAGTAAAGATTAAAAGTTGAATCATTTTCTTACAATTTCTCATCCCTGACCTACAGAGAATCGAAAAAAGAATTTACGTAGCTATTTGCCGTAAGACATTCAGGATTGCACCATACACTATTGCCTCTGCGCCAGCATTAAAATTGTTTATTAACTTTGTGACCTTAGTTTGCTGCCATCTTTCTCGGTGTACGGCCACTCCCCAAATTGGAGTCAGTTTTGAACACATTTCAAAATTCTTAAATACATTTTGGAGGATAGGGACGGCTGTAAGGGGTGAAAGGGAGGCCGTTTTTAACCTACGTCTATGAGACAGTAAAGGTTAAAAGTTGAATCATTTTCTTACAATTTCTCTTTCTCGGTGTACGACCACTCCCCAAATTGGAGTCAGTTTTGAACACATTTCAAAATTCTTAAATACATTTTGGAGGACAGGGACGGCTGTAAGGGGTGAAAGGGAGGCCGTTTTTAACCTACGTCTATGAGACAGTAAAGGTTAAAAGTTGAATCATTTTCTTACAATTTCTCTTTCTCGGTGTACGGCCACTCCCCAAATTGGAGTCAGTTTTGAACACATTTCAAAATTCTTAAATACATTTTGGAGGACAGTGACGGCTGTAAGGGGTGAAAGGGAGGCCGTTTTTAACCTACGTCTATGAGACAGTAAAGGTTAAAAGTTGAATCATTTTCTTACATTTTCTCTTTCTCGGTGTACGGCCACTCCCCAAATTGGAGTCAGTTTTGAACACATTTCAAAATTCTCAAATACATTTTGGAGGACAGGGACGGCTGTAAGGGGTGAAAGGGAGGCCGTTTTTAACCTACGTCTATGAGACAGTAAAGGTTAAAAGTTGAATCATTTTCTTACAATTTCTTTTTCTCGGTGTACTGCAACTCCCCAAATTGGAGTCAGTTTTGAACACATTTGAAAATTCTTAAATAAATTTTGGAGGACAGGGACGGCTGTAAGGGGTGAAAGGGAGGCCATTTTTAACCTACGTCTATGAGACAGTAAAGGTTAAAAGTTGAATCATTTTCTTACAATTTCTCTTTCTCGGTGTACTGCCACTCCCCAAATTGGAGTCAGTTTTGAACACATTTCAAAATTCTTAAATACATTTTGGAGGACAGGGACGGCTGTAAGGGGTGAAAGGGAGGCCGTTTTTAACCTACGTCTATGAGACAGTAAAGATTAAAAGTTGAATCATTTTCTTACAATTTCTCATCCCTGACCTACAGAGAATCGAAAAAAGAATTTACGTAGCTATTTGCCGTAAGACATTCAGGATTGCACCATACACTATTGCCTCTGCGCCAGCATTAAAATTGTTTATTAACTTTGTGACCTTAGTTTGCTGCCATCTTTCTCGGTGTACTGCCACTCCCCAAATTGGAGTCAGTTTTGAACACATTTCAAAATTCTTAAATACATTTTGGAGGATAGGGACGGCTGTAAGGGGTGAAAGGGAGGCCGTTTTTAACCTATGTCTATGAGACAGTAAAGGTTAAAAGTTGAATCATTTTCTTACAATTTCTCTTTCTCGGTGTACGGCCACTCCCCAAATTGGAGTCAGTTTTGAACACATTTCAAAATTCTTAAATACATTTTGGAGGACAGGGACGGCTGTAAGGGGTGAAAGGGAGGCCGTTTTTAACCTACGTCTATGAGACAGTAAAGGTTAAAAGTTTAATCATTTTCTTACAATTTCTCTTTCTCGGTGTACGGCCACTCCCCAAATTGGAGTCAGTTTTGAACACATTTCAAAATTCTTAAATACATTTTGGAGGACAGTGACGGCTGTAAGGGGTGAAAGGGAGGCCGTTTTTAACCTACGTCTATGAGACAGTAAAGGTTAAAAGTTGAATCATTTTCTTACAATTTCTCATCCCTGACCTACAGAGAATCGAAAAAAGAATTTACGTCGCTATTTGCCGTAAGACATTCAGGATTGGACCATACACTATTGCCTCTGCGCCAGCATTAAAATTGTTTATTAACTTTGTGACCTTAGTTTGCTGCCATCTTTCTCGGTGTACGGCCACTCCCCAAATTGGAGTCAGTTTTGAACACATTTCAAAATTCTTAAATACATTTTGGAGGATAGGAACGGCTGTAAGGGGTGAAAGGGAGGCCGTTTTTAACCTACGTCTATGAGACAGTAAAGGTTAAAAGTTGAATCATTTTCTTACAATTTCTCTTTCTCGGTGTACGGCCACTCCCCAAATTGGAGTCAGTTTTGAACACATTTCAAAATTCTTAAATACATTTTGGAGGACAGGGACGGCTGTAAGGGGTGAAAGGGAGGCCGTTTTTAACCTACGTCTATGAGACAGTAAAGGTTAAAAGTTGAATCATTTTCTTACAATTTCTCTTTCTCGGTGTACGGCCACTCCCCAAATTGGAGTCAGTTTTGAACACATTTCAAAATTCTTAAATACATTTTGGAGGACAGGGACGGCTGTAAGGGGTGAAAGGGAGGCCGTTTTTAACCTACGTCTATGAGACAGTAAAGGTTAAAAGTTGAATCATTTTCTTACAATTTCTCTTTCTCGGTGTACTGCCACTCCCCAAATTGGAGTCAGTTTTGAACACATTTCAAAATTCTTAAATACATTTTGGAGGACAGGGACGGCTGTAAGGGGTGAAAGGGAGGCCGTTTTTAACCTACGTCTATGAGACAGTAAAGGTTAAAAGTTGAATCATTTTCTTACAATTTCTCTTTCTCGGTGTACTGCCACTCCCCAAATTGGAGACAGTTTTGAACACATTTCAAAATTTTAAAATACATTTTGGAGGACAGGGACGGCTGTAAGGGGTAAAAGGGAGGCCGTTTTTAACCTACGTCTATGAGACAGTAAAGGTTAAAAGTTGAATCATTTTCTTACAATTTCTCTTTCTCGGTGTACTGCCACTCCCCAAATTGGAGTCAGTTTTGAACACATTTCAAAATTCTTAAATACATTTTGGAGGATAGGGACGGCTGTAAGGGGTGAAAGGGAGGCCGTTTTTAACCTACGTCTATGAAACAGTAAAGGTTAAAAGTTGAATCATTTTCTTACAATTTCTCTTTCTCTGTGTACTGCCACTCCCCAAATTGGAGTCAGTTTTGAACACATTTCAAAATTCTTAAATACATTTTGGAGGACAGGGACGGCTGTAAGGGGTGAAAGGGAGGCCGTTTTTAACCTACGTCTATGAGACAGTAAAGGTTAAATGTTGAATAATTTTCTTACAATTTCTCTTTCTCAGTGTACTGCCACTCCCCAAATTGGAGTCAGTTTTGAACACATTTCAAAATTCTTAAATACATTTTGGAGGACAGGGACGGCTGTAAGGGGTGAAAGGGAGGCCGTTTTTAACCTACGTCTATGAGACAGTAAAGGTTAAAAGTTGAATCGTTTTCTTACAATTTCTCTTTCTCGGTGTACTGCAACTCCCCAAATTGGAGTCAGTTTTGAACACATTTAAAAATTCTTAAATACATTTTGGAGGACAGGGACGGCTGTAAGGGGTGAAAGGGAGGCCGTTTTTAACCTACATCTATGAGACAGTAAAGGTTAAAAGTTGAATCATTTTCTTCTAATTTCTCTTTCTCGGTGTACTGCCACTCCCCAAATTGGAGTCAGTTTTGAACACATTTCAAAATTCTTAAATACATTTTGGAGGATAGGGACGGCTGTAAGGGGTGAAAGGGAGGCCGTTTTTAAACTACGTCTATGAGACAGTAAAGGTTAAAAGTTGAATCATTTTCTTACAATTTCTCTTTCTCGGTGTACGGCCACTCCCCAAATTGGAGTCAGTTTTGAACACATTTCAAAATTCTTAAATACATTTTGGAGGACAGGGACGGCTGTAAGGGGTGAAAGGGAGGCCGTTTTTAACCTACGTCTATGAGACAGTAAAGGTTAAAAGTTGAATCATTTTCTTACAATTTCTTTTTCTCGGTGTACTGCAACTCCCCAAATTCAGTTTTGAACACATTTGAAAATTCTTAAATAAATTTTGGAGGACAGGGACGGCTGTAAGGGGTGAAAGGGAGGCCGTTTTTAACCTACGTCTATGAGACAGTAAAGGTTAAAAGTTGAATCATTTTCTTACAATTTCTCTTTCTCGGTGTACTGCCACTCCCCAAATTGGAGTCAGTTTTGAACACATTTCAAAATTCTTAAATACATTTTGGAGGACAGGGACGGCTGTAAGGGGTGAAAGGGAGGCCGTTTTTAACCTACGTCTATGAGACAGTAAAGATTAAAAGTTGAATCATTTTCTTACAATTTCTCATCCCTGACCTACAGAGAATCGAAAAAAGAATTTACGTAGCTATTTGCCGTAAGACATTCAGGATTGCACCATACACTATTGCCTCTGCGCCAGCATTAAAATTGTTTATTAACTTTGTGACCTTAGTTTGCTGCCATCTTTCTCGGTGTACGGCCACTCCCCAAATTGGAGTCAGTTTTGAACACATTTCAAAATTCTTAAATACATTTTGGAGGATAGGGACGGCTGTAAGGGGTGAAAGGGAGGCCGTTTTTAACCTACGTCTATGAGACAGTAAAGGTTAAAAGTTGAATCATTTTCTTACAATTTCTCTTTCTCGGTGTACGACCACTCCCCAAATTGGAGTCAGTTTTGAACACATTTCAAAATTCTTAAATACATTTTGGAGGACAGGGACGGCTGTAAGGGGTGAAAGGGAGGCCGTTTTTAACCTACGTCTATGAGACAGTAAAGGTTAAAAGTTGAATCATTTTCTTACAATTTCTCTTTCTCGGTGTACGGCCACTCCCCAAATTGGAGTCAGTTTTGAACACATTTCAAAATTCTTAAATACATTTTGGAGGACAGTGACGGCTGTAAGGGGTGAAAGGGAGGCCGTTTTTAACCTACGTCTATGAGACAGTAAAGGTTAAAAGTTGAATCATTTTCTTACAATTTCTCTTTCTCGGTGTACTGCCACTCCCCAAATTGGAGTCAGTTTTGAACACATTTCAAAATTCTTAAATACATTTTGGAGGATAGGGACGGCTGTAAGGGGTGAAAGGGAGGCCGTTTTTAACCTACGTCTATGAAACAGTAAAGGTTAAAAGTTGAATCATTTTCTTACAATTTCTCTTTCTCTGTGTACTGCCACTCCCCAAATTGGAGTCAGTTTTGAACACATTTCAAAATTCTTAAATACATTTTGGAGGACAGGGACGGCTGTAAGGGGTGAAAGGGAGGCCGTTTTTAACCTACGTCTATGAGACAGTAAAGGTTAAATGTTGAATAATTTTCTTACAATTTCTCTTTCTCAGTGTACTGCCACTCCCCAAATTGGAGTCAGTTTTGAACACATTTCAAAATTCTTAAATACATTTTGGAGGACAGGGACGGCTGTAAGGGGTGAAAGGGAGGCCGTTTTTAACCTACGTCTATGAGACAGTAAAGGTTAAAAGTTGAATCGTTTTCTTACAATTTCTCTTTCTCGGTGTACTGCCACTCCCCAAATTGGAGTCAGTTTTGAACACATTTAAAAATTCTTAAATACATTTTGGAGGACAGGGACGGCTGTAAGGGGTGAAAGGGAGGCCGTTTTAACCTACATCTATGAGACAGTAAAGGTTAAAAGTTGAATCATTTTCTTCTAATTTCTCTTTCTCGGTGTACTGCCACTCCCCAAATTGGAGTCAGTTTTGAACACATTTCAAAATTCTTAAATACATTTTGGAGGATAGGGACGGCTGTAAGGGGTGAAAGGGAGGCCGTTTTTAAACTACGTCTATGAGACAGTAAAGGTTAAAAGTTGAATCATTTTCTTACATTTTCTCTTTCTCGGTGTACGGCCACTCCCCAAATTGGAGTCAGTTTTGAACACATTTCAAAATTCTCAAATACATTTTGGAGGACAGGGACGGCTGTAAGGGGTGAAAGGGAGGCCGTTTTTAACCTACGTCTATGAGACAGTAAAGGTTAAAAGTTGAATCATTTTCTTACAATTTCTTTTTCTCGGTGTACTGCAACTCCCCAAATTGGAGTCAGTTTTGAACACATTTGAAAATTCTTAAATAAATTTTGGAGGACAGGGACGGCTGTAAGGGGTGAAAGGGAGGCCGTTTTTAACCTACGTCTATGAGACAGTAAAGGTTAAAAGTTGAATCATTTTCTTACAATTTCTCTTTCTCGGTGTACTGCCACTCCCCAAATTGGAGTCAGTTTTGAACACATTTCAAAATTCTTAAATACATTTTGGAGGACAGGGACGGCTGTAAGGGGTGAAAGGGAGGCCGTTTTTAACCTACGTCTATGAGACAGTAAAGATTAAAAGTTGAATCATTTTCTTACAATTTCTCATCCCTGACCTACAGAGAATCGAAAAAAGAATTTACGTAGCTATTTGCCGTAAGACATTCAGGATTGCACCATACACTATTGCCTCTGCGCCAGCATTAAAATTGTTTATTAACTTTGTGACCTTAGTTTGCTGCCATCTTTCTCGGTGTACTGCCACTCCCCAAATTGGAGTCAGTTTTGAACACATTTCAAAATTCTTAAATACATTTTGGAGGATAGGGACGGCTGTAAGGGGTGAAAGGGAGGCCGTTTTTAACCTATGTCTATGAGACAGTAAAGGTTAAAAGTTGAATCATTTTCTTACAATTTCTTTCTCGGTGTACGGCCACTCCCCAAATTGGAGTCAGTTTTGAACACATTTCAAAATTCTTAAATACATTTTGGAGGACAGGGACGGCTGTAAGGGGTGAAAGGGAGGCCGTTTTTAACCTACGTCTATGAGACAGTAAAGGTTAAAAGTTTAATCATTTTCTTACAATTTCTCTTTCTCGGTGTACGGCCACTCCCCAAATTGGAGTCAGTTTTGAACACATTTCAAAATTCTTAAATACATTTTGGAGGACAGTGACGGCTGTAAGGGGTGAAAGGGAGGCCGTTTTTAACCTACGTCTATGAGACAGTAAAGGTTAAAAGTTGAATCATTTTCTTACAATTTCTCATCCCTGACCTACAGAGAATCGAAAAAAGAATTTACGTCGCTATTTGCCGTAAGACATTCAGGATTGGACCATACACTATTGCCTCTGCGCCAGCATTAAAATTGTTTATTAACTTTGTGACCTTAGTTTGCTGCCATCTTTCTCGGTGTACGGCCACTCCCCAAATTGGAGTCAGTTTTGAACACATTTTAAAATTCTTAAATACATTTTGGAGGATAGGGACGGCTGTAAGGGGTGAAAGGGAGGCCGTTTTTAACCTACGTCTATGAGACAGTAAAGGTTAAAAGTTGAATCATTTTCTTACAATTTCTCTTTCTCGGTGTACGGCCACTCCCCAAATTGGAGTCAGTTTTGAACACATTTCAAAATTCTTAAATACATTTTGGAGGACAGGGACGGCTGTAAGGGGTGAAAGGGAGGCCGTTTTTAACCTACGTCTATGAGACAGTAAAGGTTAAAAGTTGAATCATTTTCTTACAATTTCTCTTTCTCGGTGTACGGCCACTCCCCAAATTGGAGTCAGTTTTGAACACATTTTTAAAATTCTTAAATACATTTTGGAGGACAGGGACGGCTGTAAGGGGTGAAAGGGAGGCCGTTTTTAACCTACGTTTATGAGACAGTAAAGGTTAAAAGTTGAATCATTTTCTTACAATTTCTCATCCCTGACCTACAGAGAATCGAAAAAAGAATTTACGTAGCTATTTGCCGTAAGACATTCAGGATTGGACCATACACTATTGCCTCTGCGCCAGCATTAAAATTGTTTATTAACTTTGTGACCTTAGTTTGCTGCCATCTTTCTCGGTGTACGGCCACTCCCCAAATTGGAGTCAGTTTTGAACACATTTCAAAATTCTTAAATACATTTTGGAGGATAGGGACGGCTGTAAGGGGTGAAAGGGAGGCCGTTTTTAACCTATGTCTATGAGACAGTAAAGGTTAAAAGTTGAATCATTTTCTTACAATTTCTCTTTCTCGGTGTACAGCCACTCCCCAAATTGGAGTCAGTTTTGAACACATTTCAAAATTCTTAAATACATTTTGGAGGACAGGGACGGCTGTAAGGGGTGAAAGGGAGGCCGTTTTTAACCTACGTCTATGAGACAGTAAAGGTTAATAGTTTAATCATTTTCTTACAATTTCTCTTTCTCGGTGTACGGCCACTCCCCAAATTGGAGTCAGTTTTGAACACATTTCAAAATTCTTAAATACATTTTGGAGGACAGTGACGGCTGTAAGGGGTGAAAGGGAGGCCGTTTTTAACCTACGTCTATGAGACAGTAAAGGTTAAAAGTTGAATCATTTTCTTACAATTTCTCATCCCTGACCTACAGAGAATCGAAAAAAGAATTTACGTCGCTATTTGCCGTAAGACATTCAGGATTGGACCATACACTATTGCCTCTGCGCCAGCATTAAAATTGTTTATTAACTTTGTGACCTTAGTTTGCTGCCATCTTTCTCGGTGTACGGCCACTCCCCAAATTGGAGTCAGTTTTGAACACATTTCAAAATTCTTAAATACATTTTGGAGGACAGGGACGGCTGTAAGGGGTGAAAGGGAGGCCGTTTTTAACCTACGTCTATGAGACAGTAAAGGTTAAAAGTTGAATCATTTTCTTACAATTTCTCTTTCTCGGTTTACTGCCACTCCCCAAATTGGAGTCAGTTTTGAACACATTTCAAAATTCTTAAATACATTTTGGAGGACAGGGACGGCTGTAAGGGGTGAAAGGGAGGCCGTTTTTAACCTACGTCTATGAGACAGTAAAGGTTAAAAGTTGAATCATTTTCTTACAATTTCTCTTTCTCAGTGTACTGCCACTCCCCAAATTTGAGTCAGTTTTGAACACATTTCAAAATTCTTAAATACATTTTGGAGGACAGGGACGGCTGTAAGGGGTGAAAGGGAGGCCGTTTTTAACCTACGTCTATGAGACAGTAAAGGTTAAAAGTTGAATCATTTTCTTACAATTTCTCTTTCTCGGTGTACTGCCACTCCCCAAATTGGAGTCAGTTTTGAACACATTTCAAAATTCTTAAATACATTTTGGAGGACAGGGACGGCTGTAAGGGGTGAAAGGGAGGCCGTTTTTAACCTACGTCTATGAGACAGTAAAGGTTAAAAGTTGAATCATTTTCTTACAATTTCTCTTTCTCGGTGTACGGCCACTCCCCAAATTGGAGTCAGTTTTGAACACATTTCAAAATTCTTAAATACATTTTGGAGGACAGGGACGGCTGTAAGGGGTGAAAGGGAGGCCGTTTTTAACCTACGTCTATGAGACAGTAAAGGTTAAAAGTTGAATCATTTTCTTACAATTTCTCTTTCTCGGTGTACGGCCACTCCCCAAATTGGAGTCAGTTTTGAACACATTTCAAAATTCTTAAATACATTTTGGAGGACAGGGACGGCTGTAAGGGGTGAAAGGGAGGCCGTTTTTAACCTACGTCTATGAGACAGTAAAGGTTAAAAGTTGAATCATTTTCTTACAATTTCTCTTTCTCGGTGTACTGCCACTCCCCAAATTGGAGTCAGTTTTGAACACATTTCAAAATTCTTAAATACATTTTGGAGGACAGGGACGGCTGTAAGGGGTGAAAGGGAGGCCGTTTTTAACCTACGTCTATGAGACAGTAAAGGTTAAAAGTTGAATCATTTTCTTACAATTTCTCTTTCTCGGTGTACTGCCACTCCCCAAATTGGAGTCAGTTTTGAACACATTTCAAAATTCTTAAATACATTTTGGAGGACAGGGACGGCTGTAAGGGGTGAAAGGGAGGCCGTTTTTAACCTACGTCTATGAGACAGTAAAGATTAAAAGTTGAATCATTTTCTTACAATTTCTCATCCCTGACCTACAGAGAATCGAAAAAAGAATTTACGTAGCTATTTGCCGTAAGACATTCAGGATTGCACCATACACTATTGCCTCTGCGCCAGCATTAAAATTGTTTATTAACTTTGTGACCTTAGTTTGCTGCCATCTTTCTCGGTGTACAGCCACTCCCCAAATTGGAGTCAGTTTTGAACACATTTCAAAATTCTTAAATACATTTTGGAGGATAGGGACGGCTGTAAGGGGTGAAAGGGAGGCCGTTTTTAACCTACGTCTATGAGACAGTAAAGGTTAAAAGTTGAATCATTTTCTTACAATTTCTCTTTCTCGGTGTACGGCCACTCCCCAAATTGTAGTCAGTTTTGAACACATTTCAAAATTCTTAAATACATTTTGGAGGACAGGGACGGCTGTAAGGGGTGAAAGGGAGGCCGTTTTTAACCTACGTCTATGAGACAGTAAAGGTTAAAAGTTGAATCATTTTCTTACAATTTACTTTCTCGGTGTACGGCCACTCCCCAAATTGGAGTCAGTTTTGAACACATTTCAAAATTCTTAAATACATTTTGGAGGACAGTGACGGCTGTAAGGGGTGAAAGGGAGGCCGTTTTTAACCTACGTCTATGAGACAGTAAAGGTTAAAAGTTGAATCATTTTCTTACAATTTCTCTTTCTCGGTTTACTGCCACTCCCCAAATTGGAGTCAGTTTTGAACACATTTCAAAATTCTTAAATACATTTTGGAGGATAGGGACGGCTGTAAGGGGTGAAAGGGAGGCCGTTTTTAACCTACGTCTATGAAACAGTAAAGGTTAAAAGTTGAATCATTTTCTTACAATTTCTCTTTCTCTGTGTACTGCCACTCCCCAAATTGGAGTCAGTTTTGAACACATTTCAAAATTCTTAAATACATTTTGGAGGACAGGGACGGCTGTAAGGGGTGAAAGGGAGGCCGTTTTTAACCTACGTCTATGAGACAGTAAAGGTTAAATGTTGAATAATTTTCTTACAATTTCTCTTTCTCAGTGTACTGCCACTCCCCAAATTGGAGTCAGTTTTGAACACATTTCAAAATTCTTAAATACATTTTGGAGGACAGGGACGGCTGTAAGGGGTGAAAGGGAGGCCGTTTTTAACCTACGTCTATGAGACAGTAAAGGTTAAAAGTTGAATCGTTTTCTTACAATTTCTCTTTCTCGGTGTACTGCCACTCCCCAAATTGGAGTCAGTTTTGAACACATTTAAAAATTCTTAAATACATTTTGGAGGACAGGGACGGCTGTAAGGGGTGAAAGGGAGGCCGTTTTTAACCTACATCTATGAGACAGTAAAGGTTAAAAGTTGAATCATTTTCTTCTAATTTCTCTTTCTCGGTGTACTGCCACTCCCCAAATTGGAGTCAGTTTTGAACACATTTCAAAATTCTTAAATACATTTTGGAGGATAGGGACGGCTGTAAGGGGTGAAAGGGAGGCCGTTTTTAAACTACGTCTATGAGACAGTAAAGGTTAAAAGTTGAATCATTTTCTTACAATTTCTCTTTCTCGGTGTACGGCCACTCCCCAAATTGGAGTCAGTTTTGAACACATTTCAAAATTCTTAAATACATTTTGGAGGACAGGGACGGCTGTAAGGGGTGAAAGGGAGGCCGTTTTTAACCTACGTCTATGAGACAGTAAAGGTTAAAAGTTGAATCATTTTCTTACAATTTCTTTTTCTCGGTGTACTGCAACTCCCCAAATTGGAGTCAGTTTTGAACACATTTGAAAATTCTTAAATAAATTTTGGAGGACAGGGACGGCTGTAAGGGGTGAAAGGGAGGCCGTTTTTCACCTACGTCTATGAGACAGTAAAGGTTAAAAGTTGAATCATTTTCTTACAATTTCTCTTTCTCGGTGTACTGCCACTCCCCAAATTGGAGTCAGTTTTGAACACATTTCAAAATTCTTAAATACATTTTGGAGGACAGGGACGGCTGTAAGGGGTGAAAGGGAGGCCGTTTTTAACCTACGTCTATGAGACAGTAAAGATTAAAAGTTGAATCATTTTCTTACAATTTCTCATCCCTGACCTACAGAGAATCGAAAAAAGAATTTACGTAGCTATTTGCCGTAAGACATTCAGGATTGCACCATACACTATTGCCTCTGCGCCAGCATTAAAATTGTTTATTAACTTTGTGACCTTAGTTTGCTGCCATCTTTCTCGGTGTACGGCCACTCCCCAAATTGGAGTCAGTTTTGAACACATTTCAAAATTCTTAAATACATTTTGGAGGATAGGGACGGCTGTAAGGGGTGAAAGGGAGGCCATTTTTAACCTACGTCTATGAGACAGTAAAGGTTAAAAGTTGAATCATTTTCTTACAATTTCTCTTTCTCGGTGTACGGCCACTCCCCAAATTGGAGTCAGTTTTGAACACATTTCAAAATTCTTAAATACATTTTGGAGGACAGGGACGGCTGTAAGGGGTGAAAGGGAGGCCGTTTTTAACCTACGTCTATGAGACAGTAAAGGTTAAAAGTTGAATCATTTTCTTACAATTTCTCTTTCTCGGTGTACGGCCACTCCCCAAATTGGAGTCAGTTTTGAACACATTTCAAAATTCTTAAATACATTTTGGAGGACAGTGACGGCTGTAAGGGGTGAAAGGGAGGCCGTTTTTAACCTACGTCTATGAGACAGTAAAGGTTAAAAGTTGAATCATTTTCTTACAATTTCTCATCCCTGACCTACAGAGAATCGAAAAAAGAATTTACGTCGCTATTTGCCGTAAGACATTCAGGATTGGACCATACACTATTGCCTCTGCGCCAGCATTAAAATTGTTTATTAACTTTGTGACCTTAGTTTGCTGCCATCTTTCTCGGTGTACGGCCACTCCCCAAATTGGAGTCAGTTTTGAACACATTTCAAAATTCTTAAATACATTTTGGAGGATAGGGACGGCTGTAAGGGGTGAAAGGGAGGCTGTTTTTAACCTACGTCTATGAGACAGTAAAGGTTAAAAGTTAAATCATTTTCTTACAATTTCTCTTTCTCGGTGTACGGCCACTCCCCAAATTGGAGTCAGTTTTGAACACATTTCAAAATTCTTAAATACATTTTGGAGGACAGGGACGGCTGTAAGGGGTGAAAGGGAGGCCGTTTTTAACCTACGTCTATGAGACAGTAAAGGTTAAAAGTTGAATCATTTTCTTACAATTTCTCTTTCTCGGTGTACGGCCACTCCCCAAATTGGAGTCAGTTTTGAACACATTTTTAAAATTCTTAAATACATTTTGGAGGACAGGGACGGCTGTAAGGGGTGAAAGGGAGGCCGTTTTTAACCTACGTTTATGAGACAGTAAAGGTTAAAAGTTCAATCATTTTCTTACAATTTCTCATCCCTGACCTACAGAGAATCGAAAAAAGAATTTACGTAGCTATTTGCCGTAAGACATTCAGGATTGGACCATACACTATTGCCTCTGCGCCAGCATTAAAATTGTTTATTAACTTTGTGACCTTAGTTTGCTGCCATCTTTCTCGGTGTACGGCCACTCCCCAAATTGGAGTCAGTTTTGAACACATTTCAAAATTCTTAAATACATTTTGGAGGATAGGGACGGCTGTAAGGGGTGAAAGGGAGGCCGTTTTTAACCTATGTCTATGAGACAGTAAAGGTTAAAAGTTGAATCATTTTCTTACAATTTCTCTTTCTCGGTGTACGGCCACTCCCCAAATTGGAGTCAGTTTTGAACACATTTCAAAATTCTTAAATACATTTTGGAGGACAGGGACGGCTGTAAGGGGTGAAAGGGAGGCCGTTTTTAACCTACGTCTATGAGACAGTAAAGGTTAAAAGTTTAATCATTTTCTTACAATTTCTCTTTCTCGGTGTACGGCCACTCCCCAAATTGGAGTCAGTTTTGAACACATTTCAAAAATCTTAAATACATTTTGGAGGACAGTTACGGCTGTAAGGGGTGAAAGGGAGGCCGTTTTTAACCTACGTCTATGAGACAGTAAAGGTTGAAAGTTGAATCATTTTCTTACAATTTCTCATCCCTGACCTACAGAGAATCGAAAAAAGAATTTACGTCGCTATTTGCCGTAAGACATTCAGGATTGGACCATACACTATTGCCTCTGCGCCAGCATTAAAATTGTTTATTAACTTTGTGACCTTAGTTTGCTGCCATCTTTCTCGGTGTACGGCCACTCCCCAAATTGGAGTCAGTTTTGAACACATTTCAAAATTCTTAAATACATTTTGGAGGATAGGGACGGCTGTAAGGGGTGAAAGGGAGGCCGTTTTTAACCTACGTCTATGAGACAGTAAAGGTTAAAAGTTGAATCATTTTCTTACAATTTCTCTTTCTCGGTGTACGGCCACTCCCCAAATTGGAGTCAGTGTTGAACACATTTCAAAATTCTTAAATACATTTTGGAGGACAGGGACGGCTGTAAGGGGTGAAAGGGAGGCCGTTTTTAACCTACGTCTATGAGACAGTAAAGGTTAAAAGTTGAATCATTTTCTTACAATTTCTCTTTCTCGGTGTACGGCCACTCCCCAAATTGGAGTCAGTTTTGAACACATTTTTAAAATTCTTAAATACATTTTGGAGGACAGGGACGGCTGTAAGGGGTGAAAGGGAGGCCGTTTTTAACCTACGTCTATGAGACAGTAAAGGTTAAAAGTTGAATCATTTTCTTACAATTTCTCATCCCTGACCTACAGAGAATCGAAAAAAGAATTTACGTAGCTATTTGCCGTAAGACATTCAGGATTGGACCATACACTATTGCCTCTGCGCCAGCATTAAAATTGTTTATTAACTTTGTGACCTTAGTTTGCTGCCATCTTTCTCGGTGTACGGCCACTCCCCAAATTGGAGTCAGTTTTGAACACATTTCAAAATTCTTAAATACATTTTGGAGGATAGGGACGGCTGTAAGGGGTGAAAGGGAGGCCGTTTTTAACCTACGTCTATGAGACAGTAAAGGTTAAAAGTTGAATCATTTTCTTACAATTTCTCTTTCTCGGTGTACGGCCACTCCCCAAATTGGAGTCAGTTTTGAACACATTTCAAAATTCTTAAATACATTTTGGAGGACAGGGACGGCTGTAAGGGGTGAAAGGGAGGCCGTTTTTAACCTACGTCTATGAGACAGTAAAGGTTAAAAGTTGAATCATTTTCTTACAATTTCTCATCCCTGACCTACAGAGAATCGAAAAAAGAATTTACGTAGCTATTTGCCGTAAGAGATTCAGGATTGGACCATACACTATTGCCTCTGCTCCAGCATTAAAATTGTTTATTAACTTTGTGACCTTAGTTTGCTGCCATCTTTCTCGGTGTATGGCCACTCCCCAAATTGGAGTCAGTTTTGAACACATTTCAAAATTCTTAAATACATTTTGGAGGACAGGGATGGCTGTAAGGGGTGAAAGGGAGGCCGTTTTTAACCTACGTCTATGAGACAGTAAAGGTTAAAAGTTGAATCATTTTCTTACAATTTCTCTTTCTCGGTGTACTGCCACTCCCCAAATTGGAGTCAGTTTTGAACACATTTCAAAATTCTTAAATACATTTTGGAGGACAGGGACGGCTGTAAGGGGTGAAAGGGAGGCCGTTTTTAACCTACGTCTATGAGACAGTAAAGGTTAAAAGTTGAATCATTTTCTTACAATTTCTCTTTCTCGGTGTACGGCCACTCCCCAAATTGGAGTCAGTTTTGAACACATTTCAAAATTCTTAAATACATTTTGGAGGACAGGGACGGCTGTAAGGGGTGAAAGGGAGGCCGTTTTTAACCTACGTCTATGAGACAGTAAAGGTTAAAAGTTGAATCATTTTCTTACAATTTCTCATCCCTGACCTACAGAGAATCGAAAAAAGAATTTACGTAGCTATTTGCCGTAAGACATTCAGGATTGGACCATACACTATTGCCTCTGCGCCAGCATTAAAATTGTTTATTAACTTTGTGACCTTAGTTTGCTGCCATCTTTCTCGGTGTACGGCCACTCCCCAAATTGGAGTCAGTTTTGAACACATTTCAAAATTCTTAAATACATTTTGGAGGATAGGGACGGCTGTAAGGGGTGAAAGGGAGGCCGTTTTTAACCTACGTCTATGAGACAGTAAAGGTTAAAAGTTGAATCATTTTCTTACAATTTCTCTTTCTCGGTGTACGGCCACTCCCCAAATTGGAGTCAGTTTTGAACACATTTCAAAATTCTTAAATACATTTTGGAGGACAGGGACGGCTGTAAGGGGTGAAAGGGAGGCCGTTTTTAACCTACGTCTATGAGACAGTAAAGGTTAAAAGTTGAATCATTTTCTTACAATTTCTCTTTCTCGGTGTACTGCCACTCCCCAAATTGGAGTCAGTTTTGAACACATTTCAAAATTCTTAAATACATTTTGGAGGACAGGGACGGCTGTAAGGGGTGAAAGGGAGGCCGTTTTTAACCTATGTCTATGAGACAGTAAAGGTTAAAAGTTGAATCATTTTCTTACAATTTATCTTTCTCGGTGTACGGCCACTCCCCAAATTGGAGTCAGTTTTGAACACATTTCAAAATTCTTAAATACATTTTGGAGGACAGGGACGGCTGTAAGGGGTGAAAGGGAGGCCGTTTTTAACCTACGTCTATGAGACAGTAAAGGTTAAAAGTTGAATTATTTTTTTACAATTTCTCATCCCTGACCTACAGAGAATCGAAAAAAGAATTTACGTAGCTATTTGCCGTAAGACATTCAGGATTGGACCATACACTATTGCCTCTGCGCCAGCATTAAAATTGTTTATTAACTTTGTGACCTTAGTTTGCTGCCATCTTTCTCGGTGTACGGCCACTCCCCAAATTGGAGTCAGTTTTAAACACATTTCAAAATTCTTAAATACATTTTGGAGGATAGGGACGGCTGTAAGGGGTGAAAGGGAGGCCATTTTTAACCTACGTCTATGAGACAGTAAAGGTTAAAAGTTGAATCATTTTCTTACAATTTCTCTTTCTCGGTGTACTGCCACTCCCCAAATTGGAGTCAGTTTTGAACACATTTCAAAATTCTTAAATACATTTTGGAGGACAGGGACGGCTGTAAGGGGTGAAAGGGAGGCCGTTTTTAACCTACGTCTATGAAACAGTAAAGGTTAAAAGTTGAATCATTTTCTTACAATTTCTCTTTCTCGGTGTACTGCCACTCCCCAAATTGGAGTCAGTTTTGAACACATTTCAAAATTCTTAAATACATTTTGGAGGACAGGGACGGCTGTAAGGGGTGAAAGGGAGGCCGTTTTTAACCTACGTCTATGAGACAGTAAAGGTTAAAAGTTGAATCATTTTCTTACAATTTCTCTTTCTCGGTGTACTGCCACTCCCCAAATTGGAGTCAGTTTTGAACACATTTCAAAATTCTTAAATACATTTTGGAGGACAGGGACGGCTGTAAGGGGTGAAAGGGAGGCCGTTTTTAACCTACGTCTATGGAACAGTAAAGGTTAAAAGTTGAATCATTTTCTTACAATTTCTCTTTCTCGGTGTACGGCCACTCCCCAAATTGGAGTCAGTTTTGAACACATTTCAAAATTCTTAAATACATTTTGGAGGACAGGGACGGCTGTAAGGGGTGAAAGGGAGGCCGTTTTTAACCTACGTCTATGAGACAGTAAAGGTTAAAAGTTGAATCATTTTCTTACAATTTCTCTTTCTCGGTGTACTGCCACTCCCCAAAGTGGAGTCAGTTTTGAACACATTTCAAAATTCTTAAATACATTTTGGAGGACAGGGACGGCTGTAAGGGGTGAAAGGGAGGCCGTTTTTAACCTACGTCTATGAGACAGTAAAGGTTAAAAGTTGAATCATTTTCTTACAATTTCTCTTTCTCGGTGTACGGCCACTCCCCAAATTGGAGTGAGTTTTGAACACATTTCAAAATTCTTAAATACATTTTGGAGGACAGGGACGGCTGTAAGGGGTGAAAGGGAGGCCGTTTTTAACCTATGTCTATGAGACAGTAAAGGTTAAAAGTTGAATCATTTTCTTACAATTTCTCATCCCTGACCTACAGAGAATCGAAAAAAGAATTTACGTAGCTATTTGCCGTAAGACATTCAGGATTGGACCATACACTATTGCCTCTGCGCCAGCATTAAAATTGTTTATTAACTTTGTGACCTTAGTTTGCTGCCATCTTTCTCGGTGTACGGCCACTCCCCAAATTGGAGTCAGTTTTGAACACATTTAAAAATTCTTAAATACATTTTGGAGGATAGGGACGGCTGTAAGGGGTGAAAGGGAGGCCGTTTTTAACCTACGTCTATGAGACAGTAAAGGTTAAAAGTTGAATCATTTTCTTACAATTTCTCTTTCTCGGTGTACGGCCACTCCCCAAATTGGAGTCAGTTTTGAACACATTTCAAAATTCTTAAATACATTTTGGAGGACAGGGACGGCTGTAAGGGGTGAAAGGGAGGCCGTTTTTAACCTACGTCTATGAGACAGTAAAGGTTAAAAGTTGAATCATTTTCTTACAATTTCTCATCCCTGACCTACAGAGAATCGAAAAAAGAATTTACGTAGCTATTTGCCGTAAGACATGCAGGATTGGACCATACACTATTGCCTCTGCGCCAGCATTAAAATTGTTTATTAACTTTGTGACCTTAGTTTGCTGCCATCTTTCTCGGTGTACGGCCACTCCCCAAATTGGAGTCAGTTTTGAACACATTTCAAAATTCTTAAATATATTTTGGAGGATAGGGACGGCTGTAAGGGGTGAAAGGGAGGCCGTTTTTAACCTACGTCTATGAGACAGTAAAGGTTAAAAGTTGAATCATTTTCTTACAATTTCTCTTTCTCGGTGTACGGCCACTCCCCAAATTGGAGTCAGTTTTGAACACATTTCAAAATTCTTAAATACATTTTGGAGGACAGGGACGGCTGTAAGGGGTGAAAGGGAGGCCGTTTTTAACCTACGTCTATGAGACAGTAAAGGTTAAAAGTTGAATCATTTTCTTACAATTTCTCTTTCTCGGTGTACGGCCACTCCCCAAATTGGAGTCAGTTTTGAACACATTTCAAAATTCTTAAATACATTTTGGAGGACAGTGACGGCTGTAAGGGGTGAAAGGGAGGCCGTTTTTAACCTACGTCTATGAGACAGTAAAGGTTAAAAGTTGAATCATTTTCTTACAATTTCTCATCCCTGACCTACAGAGAATCGAAAAAAGAATTTACGTCGCTATTTGCCGTAAGACATTCAGGATTGGACCATACACTATTGCCTCTGCGCCAGCATTAAAATTGTTTATTAACTTTGTGACCTTAGTTTGCTGCCATCTTTCTCGGTGTACGGCCACTCCCCAAATTGGAGTCAGTTTTGAACACATTTCAAAATTCTTAAATACATTTTGGAGGATAGGGACGGCTGTAAGGGGTGAAAGGGAGGCCTTTTTTAACCTACGTCTATGAGACAGTAAAGGTTAAAAGTTGAATCATTTTCTTACAATTTCTCTTTCTCGGTGTACGGCCACTCCCCAAATTGGAGTCAGTTTTGAACACATTTCAAAATTTTTAAATACATTTTGGAGGACAGGGACGGCTGTAAGGGGTGAAAGGGAGGCCGTTTTTAACCTACGTCTATGAGACAGTAAAGGTTAAAAGTTGAATCATTTTCTTACAATTTGTCTTTCTCGGTGTACGGCCACTCCCCAAATTGGAGTCAGTTTTGAACACATTTTTAAAATTCTTAAATACATTTTGGAGGACAGGGACGGCTGTAAGGGGTGAAAGGGAGGCCGTTTTTAACCTACGTTTATGAGACAGTAAAGGTTAAAAGTTGAATCATTTTCTTACAATTTCTCATCCCTGACCTACAGAGAATCGAAAAAAGAATTTACGTAGCTATTTGCCGTAAGACATTCAGGATTGGACCATACACTATTGCCTCTGCGCCAGCATTAAAATTGTTTATTAACTTTGTGACCTTAGTTTGCTGCCATCTTTCTCGGTGTACGGCCACTCCCCAAATTGGAGTCAGTTTTGAACACATTTCAAAATTCTTAAATACATTTTGGAGGATAGGGACGGCTGTAAGGGGTGAAAGGGAGGCCGTTTTTAACCTATGTCTATGAGACAGTAAAGGTTAAAAGTTGAATCATTTTCTTTCAATTTCTCTTTCTCGGTGTACGGCCACTCCCCAAATTGGAGTCAGTTTTGAACACATTTCAAAATTCTTAAATACATTTTGGAGGACAGGGACGGCTGTAAGGGGTGAAAGGGAGGCCGTTTTTAACCTACGTCTATGAGACAGTAAAGGTTAAAAGTTTAATCATTTTCTTACAATTTCTCTTTCTCGGTGTACGGCCACTCCCCAAATTGGAGTCAGTTTTGAACACATTTCAAAATTCTTAAATACATTTTGGAGGACAGTGACGGCTGTAAGGGGTGAAAGGGAGGCCGTTTTTAACCTACGTCTATGAGACAGTAAAGGTTAAAAGTTGAATCATTTTCTTACAATTTCTCATCCCTGACCTACAGAGAATCGAAAAAAGAATTTACGTCGCTATTTGCCGTAAGACATTCAGGATTGGACCATACACTATTGCCTCTGCGCCAGCATTAAAATTGTTTATTAACTTTGTGACCTTAGTTTGCTGCCATCTTTCTCGGTGTACGGCCACTCCCCAAATTGGAGTCAGTTTTGAACACATTTCAAAATTCTTAAATACATTTTGGAGGATAGGGACGGCTGTAAGGGGTGAAAGGGAGGCCGTTTTTAACCTACATCTATGAGACAGTAAAGGTTAAAAGTTGAATCATTTTCTTACAATTTCTCTTTCTCGGTGTACGGCCACTCCCCAAATTGGAGTCAGTTTTGAACACATTTCAAAATTCTTAAATACATTTTGGAGGACAGGGACGGCTGTAAGGGGTGAAAGGGAGGCCGTTTTTAACCTACGTCTATGAGACAGTAAAGGTTAAAAGTTGAATCATTTTCTTACAATTTCTCTTTCTCGGTGTACGGCCACTCCCCAAATTGGAGTCAGTTTTGAACACATTTTTAAAATTCTTAAATACATTTTGGAGGACAGGGACGGCTGTAAGGGGTGAAAGGGAGGCCGTTTTTAACCTACGTCTATGAGACAGTAAAGGTTAAAAGTTGAATAATTTTCTTACAATTTCTCATCCCTGACCTACAGAGAATCGAAAAAAGAATTTACGTAGCTATTTGCCGTAAGACATTCAGGATTGGACCATACACTATTGCCTCTGCGCCAGCATTAAAATTGTTTATTAACTTTGTGACCTTAGTTTGCTGCCATCTTTCTCGGTGTACGGCCACTCCCCAAATTGGAGTCAGTTTTGAACACATTTCAAAATTCTTAAATACATTTTGGAGGATAGGGACGGCTGTAAGGGGTGAAAGGGAGGCCGTTTTTAACCTACGTCTATGAGACAGTAAAGGTTAAAAGTTGAATCATTTTCTTACAATTTCTCTTTCTCGGTGTACGGCCACTCCCCAAATTGGAGTCAGTTTTGAACACATTTCAAAATTCTTAAATACATTTTGGAGGACAGGGACGGCTGTAAGGGGTGAAAGGGAGGCCGTTTTTAACCTACGTCTATGAGACAGTAAAGGTTAAAAGTTGAATCATTTTCTTACAATTTCTCATCCCTGACCTACAGAGAATCGAAAAAAGAATTTACGTAGCTATTTGCCGTAAGAGATTCAGGATTGGACCATACACTATTGCCTCTGCTCCAGCATTAAAATTGTTTATTAACTTTGTGACCTTAGTTTGCTGCCATCTTTCTCGGTGTATGGCCACTCCCCAAATTGGAGTCAGTTTTGAACACATTTCAAAATTCTTAAATACATTTTGGAGGACAGGGACGGCTGTAAGGGGTGAAAGGGAGGCCGTTTTTAACCTACGTCTATGAGACAGTAAAGGTTAAAAGTTGAATCATTTTCTTACAATTTCTCTTTCTCGGTGTACTGCCACTCCCCAAATTGGAGTCAGTTTTGAACACATTTCAAAATTCTTAAATACATTTTGGAGGACAGGGACGGCTGTAAGGGGTGAAAGGGAGGCCGTTTTTAACCTACGTCTATGAGACAGTAAAGGTTAAAAGTTGAATCATTTTCTTACAATTTCTCTTTCTCGGTGTACGGCCACTCCCCAAATTGGAGTCAGTTTTGAACACATTTCAAAATTCTTAAATACATTTTGGAGGACAGGGACGGCTGTAAGGGGTGAAAGGGAGGCCGTTTTTAACCTACGTCTATGAGACAGTAAAGGTTAAAAGTTGAATCATTTTCTTACAATTTCTCATCCCTGACCTACAGAGAATCGAAAAAAGAATTTACGTAGCTATTTGCCGTAAGACATTCAGGATTGGACCATACACTATTGCCTCTGGGCCAGCATTAAAATTGTTTATTAACTTTGTGACCTTAGTTTGCTGCCATCTTTCTCGGTGTACGGCCACTCCCCAAATTGGAGTCAGTTTTGAACACATTTCAAAATTCTTAAATACATTTTGGAGGATAGGGACGGCTGTAAGGGGTGAAAGGGAGGCCGTTTTTAACCTACGTCTATGAGACAGTAAAGGTTAAAAGTTGAATCATTTTCTTACAATTTCTCTTTCTCGGTGTACGGCCACTCCCCAAATTGGAGTCAGTTTTGAACACATTTCAAAATTCTTAAATACATTTTGGAGGACAGGGACGGCTGTAAGGGGTGAAAGGGAGGCCGTTTTTAACCTACGTCTATGAGACAGTAAAGGTTAAAAGTTGAATCATTTTCTTACAATTTCTCTTTCTCGGTGTACTGCCACTCCCCAAATTGGAGTCAGTTTTGAACACATTTCAAAATTCTTAAATACATTTTGGAGGACAGGGACGGCTGTAAGGGGTGAAAGGGAGGCCGTTTTTAACCTATGTCTATGAGACAGTAAAGGTTAAAAGTTGAATCATTTTCTTACAATTTATCTTTCTCGGTGTACGGCCACTCCCCAAATTGGAGTCAGTTTTGAACACATTTCAAAATTCTTAAATACATTTTGGAGGACAGGGACGGCTGTAAGGGGTGAAAGGGAGGCCGTTTTTAACCTACGTCTATGAGACAGTAAAGGTTAAAAGTTGAATTATTTTTTTACAATTTCTCATCCCTGACCTACAGAGAATCGAAAAAAGAATTTACGTAGCTATTTGCCGTAAGACATTCAGGATTGGACCATACACTATTGCCTCTGCGCCAGCATTAAAATTGTTTATTAACTTTGTGACCTTAGTTTGCTGCCATCTTTCTCGGTGTACGGCCACTCCCCAAATTGGAGTCAGTTTTGAACACATTTAAAAATTCTTAAATACATTTTGGAGGATAGGGACGGCTGTAAGGGGTGAAAGGGAGGCCGTTTTTAACCTACGTCTATGAGACAGTAAAGGTTAAAAGTTGAATCATTTTCTTACAATTTCTCTTTCTCGGTGTACGGCCACTCCCCAAATTGGAGTCAGTTTTGAACACATTTCAAAATTCTTAAATACATTTTGGAGGACAGGGACGGCTGTAAGGGGTGAAAGGGAGGCCGTTTTTAACCTACGTCTATGAGACAGTAAAGGTTAAAAGTTGAATCATTTTCTTACAATTTCTCATCCCTGACCTACAGAGAATCGAAAAAAGAATTTACGTAGCTATTTGCCGTAAGACATGCAGGATTGGACCATACACTATTGCCTCTGCGCCAGCATTAAAATTGTTTATTAACTTTGTGACCTTAGTTTGCTGCCATCTTTCTCGGTGTACGGCCACTCCCCAAATTGGAGTCAGTTTTGAACACATTTCAAAATTCTTAAATATATTTTGGAGGATAGGGACGGCTGTAAGGGGTGAAAGGGAGGCCGTTTTTAACCTACGTCTATGAGACAGTAAAGGTTAAAAGTTGAATCATTTTCTTACAATTTCTCTTTCTCGGTGTACGGCCACTCCCCAAATTGGAGTCAGTTTTGAACACATTTCAAAATTCTTAAATACATTTTGGAGGACAGGGACGGCTGTAAGGGGTGAAAGGGAGGCCGTTTTTAACCTACGTCTATGAGACAGTAAAGGTTAAAAGTTGAATCATTTTCTTACAATTTCTCTTTCTCGGTGTACGGCCACTCCCCAAATTGGAGTCAGTTTTGAACACATTTCAAAATTCTTAAATACATTTTGGAGGACAGTGACGGCTGTAAGGGGTGAAAGGGAGGCCGTTTTTAACCTACGTCTATGAGACAGTAAAGGTTAAAAGTTGAATCATTTTCTTACAATTTCTCATCCCTGACCTACAGAGAATCGAAAAAAGAATTTACGTCGCTATTTGCCGTAAGACATTCAGGATTGGACCATACACTATTGCCTCTGCGCCAGCATTAAAATTGTTTATTAACTTTGTGACCTTAGTTTGCTGCCATCTTTCTCGGTGTACGGCCACTCCCCAAATTGGAGTCAGTTTTGAACACATTTCAAAATTCTTAAATACATTTTGGAGGATAGGGACGGCTGTAAGGGGTGAAAGGGAGGCCGTTTTTAACCTACGTCTATGAGACAGTAAAGGTTAAAAGTTGAATCATTTTCTTACAATTTCTCTTTCTCGGTGTACGGCCACTCCCCAAATTGGAGTCAGTTTTGAACACATTTCAAAATTTTTAAATACATTTTGGAGGACAGGGACGGCTGTAAGGGGTGAAAGGGAGGCCGTTTTTAACCTACGTCTATGAGACAGTAAAGGTTAAAAGTTGAATCATTTTCTTACAATTTGTCTTTCTCGGTGTACGGCCACTCCCCAAATTGGAGTCAGTTTTGAACACATTTTTAAAATTCTTAAATACATTTTGGAGGACAGGGACGGCTGTAAGGGGTGAAAGGGAGGCCGTTTTTAACCTACGTTTATGAGACAGTAAAGGTTAAAAGTTGAATCATTTTCTTACAATTTCTCATCCCTGACCTACAGAGAATCGAAAAAAGAATTTACGTAGCTATTTGCCGTAAGACATTCAGGATTGGACCATACACTATTGCCTCTGCGCCAGCATTAAAATTGTTTATTAACTTTGTGACCTTAGTTTGCTGCCATCTTTCTCGGTGTACGGCCACTCCCCAAATTGGAGTCAGTTTTGAACACATTTCAAAATTCTTAAATACATTTTGGAGGATAGGGACGGCTGTAAGGGGTGAAAGGGAGGCCGTTTTTAACCTATGTCTATGAGACAGTAAAGGTTAAAAGTTGAATCATTTTCTTACAATTTCTCTTTCTCGGTGTACGGCCACTCCCCAAATTGGAGTCAGTTTTGAACACATTTCAAAATTCTTAAATACATTTTGGAGGACAGGGACGGCTGTAAGGGGTGAAAGGGAGGCCGTTTTTAACCTACGTCTATGAGACAGTAAAGGTTAAAAGTTTAATCATTTTCTTACAATTTCTCTTTCTCGGTGTACGGCCACTCCCCAAATTGGAGTCAGTTTTGAACACATTTCAAAATTCTTAAATACATTTTGGAGGACAGTGACGGCTGTAAGGGGTGAAAGGGAGGCCGTTTTTAACCTACGTCTATGAGACAGTAAAGGTTAAAAGTTGAATCATTTTCTTACAATTTCTCATCCCTGACCTACAGAGAATCGAAAAAAGAATTTACGTCGCTATTTGCCGTAAGACATTCAGGATTGGACCATACACTATTGCCTCTGCGCCAGCATTAAAATTGTTTATTAACTTTGTGACCTTAGTTTGCTGCCATCTTTCTCGGTGTACGGCCACTCCCCAAATTGGAGTCAGTTTTGAACACATTTCAAAATTCTTAAATACATTTTGGAGGATAGGGACGGCTGTAAGGGGTGAAAGGGAGGCCGTTTTTAACCTACATCTATGAGACAGTAAAGGTTAAAAGTTGAATCATTTTCTTACAATTTCTCTTTCTCGGTGTACGGCCACTCCCCAAATTGGAGTCAGTTTTGAACACATTTCAAAATTCTTAAATACATTTTGGAGGACAGGGACGGCTGTAAGGGGTGAAAGGGAGGCTGTTTTTAACCTACGTCTATGAGACAGTAAAGGTTAAAAGTTGAATCATTTTCTTACAATTTCTCTTTCTCGGTGTACGGCCACTCCCCAAATTGGAGTCAGTTTTGAACACATTTTTAAAATTCTTAAATACATTTTGGAGGACAGGGACGGCTGTAAGGGGTGAAAGGGAGGCCGTTTTTAACCTACGTCTATGAGACAGTAAAGGTTAAAAGTTGAATAATTTTCTTACAATTTCTCATCCCTGACCTACAGAGAATCGAAAAAAGAATTTACGTAGCTATTTGCCGTAAGACATTCAGGATTGGACCATACACTATTGCCTCTGCGCCAGCATTAAAATTGTTTATTAACTTTGTGACCTTAGTTTGCTGCCATCTTTCTCGGTGTACGGCCACTCCCCAAATTGGAGTCAGTTTTGAACACATTTCAAAATTCTTAAATACATTTTGGAGGATAGGGACGGCTGTAAGGGGTGAAAGGGAGGCCGTTTTTAACCTACGTCTATGAGACAGTAAAGGTTAAAAGTTGAATCATTTTCTTACAATTTCTCTTTCTCGGTGTACGGCCACTCCCCAAATTGGAGTCAGTTTTGAACACATTTCAAAATTCTTAAATACATTTTGGAGGACAGGGACGGCTGTAAGGGGTGAAAGGGAGGCCGTTTTTAACCTACGTCTATGAGACAGTAAAGGTTAAAAGTTGAATCATTTTCTTACAATTTCTCATCCCTGACCTACAGAGAATCGAAAAAAGAATTTACGTAGCTATTTGCCGTAAGAGATTCAGGATTGGACCATACACTATTGCCTCTGCTCCAGCATTAAAATTGTTTATTAACTTTGTGACCTTAGTTTGCTGCCATCTTTCTCGGTGTATGGCCACTCCCCAAATTGGAGTCAGTTTTGAACACATTTCAAAATTCTTAAATACATTTTGGAGGACAGGGACGGCTGTAAGGGGTGAAAGGGAGGCCGTTTTTAACCTACGTCTATGAGACAGTAAAGGTTAAAAGTTGAATCATTTTCTTACAATTTCTCTTTCTCGGTGTACTGCCACTCCCCAAATTGGAGTCAGTTTTGAACACATTTCAAAATTCTTAAATACATTTTGGAGGACAGGGACGGCTGTAAGGGGTGAAAGGGAGGCCGTTTTTAACCTACGTCTATGAGACAGTAAAGGTTAAAAGTTGAATCATTTTCTTACAATTTCTCTTTCTCGGTGTACGGCCACTCCCCAAATTGGAGTCAGTTTTGAACACATTTCAAAATTCTTAAATACATTTTGGAGGACAGGGACGGCTGTAAGGGGTGAAAGGGAGGCCGTTTTTAACCTACGTCTATGAGACAGTAAAGGTTAAAAGTTGAATCATTTTCTTACAATTTCTCATCCCTGACCTACAGAGAATCGAAAAAAGAATTTACGTAGCTATTTGCCGTAAGACATTCAGGATTGGACCATACACTATTGCCTCTGGGCCAGCATTAAAATTGTTTATTAACTTTGTGACCTTAGTTTGCTGCCATCTTTCTCGGTGTACGGCCACTCCCCAAATTGGAGTCAGTTTTGAACACATTTCAAAATTCTTAAATACATTTTGGAGGATAGGGACGGCTGTAAGGGGTGAAAGGGAGGCCGTTTTTAACCTACGTCTATGAGACAGTAAAGGTTAAAAGTTGAATCATTTTCTTACAATTTCTCTTTCTCGGTGTACGGCCACTCCCCAAATTGGAGTCAGTTTTGAACACATTTCAAAATTCTTAAATACATTTTGGAGGACAGGGACGGCTGTAAGGGGTGAAAGGGAGGCCGTTTTTAACCTACGTCTATGAGACAGTAAAGGTTAAAAGTTGAATCATTTTCTTACAATTTCTCTTTCTCGGTGTACTGCCACTCCCCAAATTGGAGTCCGTTTTGAACACATTTCAAAATTCTTAAATACATTTTGGAGGACAGGGACGGCTGTAAGGGGTGAAAGGGAGGCCGTTTTTAACCTATGTCTATGAGACAGTAAAGGTTAAAAGTTGAATCATTTTCTTACAATTTATCTTTCTCGGTGTACGGCCACTCCCCAAATTGGAGTCAGTTTTGAACACATTTCAAAATTCTTAAATACATTTTGGAGGACAGGGACGGCTGTAAGGGGTGAAAGGGAGGCCGTTTTTAACCTACGTCTATGAGACAGTAAAGGTTAAAAGTTGAATTATTTTTTTACAATTTCTCATCCCTGACCTACAGAGAATCGAAAAAAGAATTTACGTAGCTATTTGCCGTAAGACATTCAGGATTGGACCATACACTATTGCCTCTGCGCCAGCATTAAAATTGTTTATTAACTTTGTGACCTTAGTTTGCTGCCATCTTTCTCGGTGTACGGCCACTCCCCAAATTGGAGTCAGTTTTAAACACATTTCAAAATTCTTAAATACATTTTGGAGGATAGGGACGGCTGTAAGGGGTGAAAGGGAGGCCATTTTTAACCTACGTCTATGAGACAGTAAAGGTTAAAAGTTGAATCATTTTCTTACAATTTCTCTTTCTCGGTGTACTGCCACTCCCCAAATTGGAGTCAGTTTTGAACACATTTCAAAATTCTTAAATACATTTTGGAGGACAGGGACGGCTGTAAGGGGTGAAAGGGAGGCCATTTTTAACCTACGTCTATGAAACAGTAAAGGTTAAAAGTTGAATCATTTTCTTACAATTTCTCTTTCTCGGTGTACTGCCACTCCCCAAATTGGAGTCAGTTTTGAACACATTTCAAAATTCTTAAATACATTTTGGAGGACAGGGACGGCTGTAAGGGGTGAAAGGGAGGCCGTTTTTAACCTACGTCTATGAGACAGTAAAGGTTAAAAGTTGAATCATTTTCTTACAATTTCTCTTTCTCGGTGTACTGCCACTCCCCAAATTGGAGTCAGTTTTGAACACATTTCAAAATTCTTAAATACATTTTGGAGGACAGGGACGGCTGTAAGGGGTGAAAGGGAGGCCGTTTTTAACCTACGTCTATGGAACAGTAAAGGTTAAAAGTTGAATCATTTTCTTACAATTTCTTTTTCTCGGTGTACTGCCACTCCCCAAATTGGAGTCAGTTTTGAACACATTTCAAAATTCTTAAATACATTTTGGAAGACAGGGACGGCTGTAAGGGGTGAAAGGGAGGCCGTTTTTAACCTACGTCTATGAGACAGTAAAGGTTAAAAGTTGAATCATTTTCTTACAATTTCTCTTTCTCGGTGTACGGCCACTCCCCAAATTGGAGTCAGTTTTGAACACATTTCAAAATTCTTAAATACATTTTGGAGGACAGGGACGGCTGTAAGGGGTGAAAGGGAGGCCGTTTTTAACCTACGTCTATGAGACAGTAAAGGTTAAAAGTTGAATCATTTTCTTACAATTTCTCTTTCTCGGTGTACGGCCACTCCCCAAATTGGAGTCAGTTTTGAACACATTTCAAAATTCTTAAATACATTTTGGAGGACAGGGACGGCTGTAAGGGGTGAAAGGGAGGCCGTTTTTAACCTACGTCTATGAGACAGTAAAGGTTAAAAGTTGAATCATTTTCTTACAATTTCTCATCCCTGACCTACAGAGAATCGAAAAAAGAATTTACGTAGCTATTTGCCGTAAGACATTCAGGATTGGACCATACACTATTGCCTCTGGGCCAGCATTAAAATTGTTTATTAACTTTGTGACCTTAGTTTGCTGCCATCTTTCTCGGTGTACGGCCACTCCCCAAATTGGAGTCAGTTTTGAACACATTTCAAAATTCTTAAATACATTTTGGAGGATAGGGACGGCTGTAAGGGGTGAAAGGGAGGCCGTTTTTAACCTACGTCTATGAGACAGTAAAGGTTAAAAGTTGAATCATTTTCTTACAATTTCTCTTTCTCGGTGTACGGCCACTCCCCAAATTGGAGTCAGTTTTGAACACATTTCAAAATTCTTAAATACATTTTGGAGGACAGGGACGGCTGTAAGGGGTGAAAGGGAGGCCGTTTTTAACCTACGTCTATGAGACAGTAAAGGTTAAAAGTTGAATCATTTTCTTACAATTTCTCTTTCTCGGTGTACTGCCACTCCCCAAATTGGAGTCAGTTTTGAACACATTTCAAAATTCTTAAATACATTTTGGAGGACAGGGACGGCTGTAAGGGGTGAAAGGGAGGCCGTTTTTAACCTATGTCTATGAGACAGTAAAGGTTAAAAGTTGAATCATTTTCTTACAATTTATCTTTCTCGGTGTACGGCCACTCCCCAAATTGGAGTCAGTTTTGAACACATTTCAAAATTCTTAAATACATTTTGGAGGACAGGGACGGCTGTAAGGGGTGAAAGGGAGGCCGTTTTTAACCTACGTCTATGAGACAGTAAAGGTTAAAAGTTGAATTATTTTTTTACAATTTCTCATCCCTGACCTACAGAGAATCGAAAAAAGAATTTACGTAGCTATTTGCCGTAAGACATTCAGGATTGGACCATACACTATTGCCTCTGCGCCAGCATTAAAATTGTTTATTAACTTTGTGACCTTAGTTTGCTGCCATCTTTCTCGGTGTACGGCCACTCCCCAAATTGGAGTCAGTTTTAAACACATTTCAAAATTCTTAAATACATTTTGGAGGATAGGGACGGCTGTAAGGGGTGAAAGGGAGGCCATTTTTAACCTACGTCTATGAGACAGTAAAGGTTAAAAGTTGAATCATTTTCTTACAATTTCTCTTTCTCGGTGTACTGCCACTCCCCAAATTGGAGTCAGTTTTGAACACATTTCAAAATTCTTAAATACATTTTGGAGGACAGGGACGGCTGTAAGGGGTGAAAGGGAGGCCGTTTTTAACCTACGTCTATGAAACAGTAAAGGTTAAAAGTTGAATCATTTTCTTACAATTTCTCTTTCTCGGTGTACTGCCACTCCCCAAATTGGAGTCAGTTTTGAACACATTTCAAAATTCTTAAATACATTTTGGAGGACAGGGACGGCTGTAAGGGGTGAAAGGGAGGCCGTTTTTAACCTACGTCTATGAGACAGTAAAGGTTAAAAGTTGAATCATTTTCTTACAATTTCTCTTTCTCGGTGTACTGCCACTCCCCAAATTGGAGTCAGTTTTGAACACATTTCAAAATTCTTAAATACATTTTGGAGGACAGGGACGGCTGTAAGGGGTGAAAGGGAGGCCGTTTTTAACCTACGTCTATGGAACAGTAAAGGTTAAAAGTTGAATCATTTTCTTACAATTTCTTTTTCTCGGTGTACTGCCACTCCCCAAATTGGAGTCAGTTTTGAACACATTTCAAAATTCTTAAATACATTTTGGAAGACAGGGACGGCTGTAAGGGGTGAAAGGGAGGCCGTTTTTAACCTACGTCTATGAGACAGTAAAGGTTAAAAGTTGAATCATTTTCTTACAATTTCTCTTTCTCGGTGTACTGCCACTCCCCAAATTGGAGTCAGTTTTGAACACATTTCAAAATTCTTAAATACATCTTGGAGGACAGGGACGGCTGTAAGGGGTGAAAGGGAGGCCGTTTTTAACCTACGTCTATGAGACAGTAAAGGTTAAAAGTTGAATCATTTTCTTACAATTTCTCTTTCTCGGTGTACGGCCACTCCCCAAATTGGAGTCAGTTTTGAACACATTTCAAAATTCTTAAATACATTTTGGAGGACAGTGACGGCTGTAAGGGGTGAAAGGGAGGCCGTTTTTAACCTACGTCTATGAGACAGTAAAGGTTAAAAGTTGAATCATTTTCTTACAATTTCTCATCCCTGACCTACAGAGAATCGAAAAAAGAATTTACGTCGCTATTTGCCGTAAGACATTCAGGATTGGACCATACACTATTGCCTCTGCGCCAGCATTAAAATTGTTTATTAACTTTGTGACCTTAGTTTGCTGCCATCTTTCTCGGTGTACGGCCACTCCCCAAATTGGAGTCAGTTTTGAACACATTTCAAAATTCTTAAATACATTTTGGAGGATAGGGACGGCTGTAAGGGGTGAAAGGGAGGCCGTTTTTAACCTACGTCTATGAGACAGTAAAGGTTAAAAGTTGAATCATTTTCTTACAATTTCTCTTTCTCGGTGTACGGCCACTCCCCAAATTGGAGTCAGTTTTGAACACATTTCAAAATTCTTAAATACATTTTGGAGGACAGGGACGGCTGTAAGGGGTGAAAGGGAGGCCGTTTTTAACCTACGTCTATGAGACAGTAAAGGTTAAAAGTTGAATCATTTTCTTACAATTTCTCTTTCTCGGTGTACGGCCACTCCCCAAATTGGAGTCAGTTTTGAACACATTTCAAAATTCTTAAATACATTTTGGAGGACAGGGACGGCTGTAAGGGGTGAAAGGGAGGCCGTTTTTAACCTACGTCTATGAGACAGTAAAGGTTAAAAGTTGAATCATTTTCTTACAATTTCTCTTTCTCGGTGTACGGCCACTCCCCAAATTGGAGTCAGTTTTGAACACATTTCAAAATTCTTAAATACATTTTGGAGGACAGGGACGGCTGTAAGGGGTGAAAGGGAGGCCGTTTTTAACCTACGTCTATGAGACAGTAAAGGTTAAAAGTTGAATCATTTTCTTACAATTTCTCATCCCTGACCTACAGAGAATCGAAAAAAGAATTTACGTAGCTATTTGCCGTAAGACATTCAGGATTGGACCATACACTATTGCCTCTGGGCCAGCATTAAAATTGTTTATTAACTTTGTGACCTTAGTTTGCTGCCATCTTTCTCGGTGTACGGCCACTCCCCAAATTGGAGTCAGTTTTGAACACATTTCAAAATTCTTAAATACATTTTGGAGGATAGGGACGGCTGTAAGGGGTGAAAGGGAGGCCGTTTTTAACCTACGTCTATGAGACAGTAAAGGTTAAAAGTTGAATCATTTTCTTACAATTTCTCTTTCTCGGTGTACGGCCACTCCCCAAATTGGAGTCAGTTTTGAACACATTTCAAAATTCTTAAATACATTTTGGAGGACAGGGACGGCTGTAAGGGGTGAAAGGGAGGCCGTTTTTAACCTACGTCTATGAGACAGTAAAGGTTAAAAGTTGAATCATTTTCTTACAATTTCTCTTTCTCGGTGTACTGCCACTCCCCAAATTGGAGTCAGTTTTGAACACATTTCAAAATTCTTAAATACATTTTGGAGGACAGGGACGGCTGTAAGGGGTGAAAGGGAGGCCGTTTTTAACCTATGTCTATGAGACAGTAAAGGTTAAAAGTTGAATCATTTTCTTACAATTTATCTTTCTCGGTGTACGGCCACTCCCCAAATTGGAGTCAGTTTTGAACACATTTCAAAATTCTTAAATACATTTTGGAGGACAGGGACGGCTGTAAGGGGTGAAAGGGAGGCCGTTTTTAACCTACGTCTATGAGACAGTAAAGGTTAAAAGTTGAATTATTTTTTTACAATTTCTCATCCCTGACCTACAGAGAATCGAAAAAAGAATTTACGTAGCTATTTGCCGTAAGACATTCAGGATTGGACCATACACTATTGCCTCTGCGCCAGCATTAAAATTGTTTATTAACTTTTTGACCTTAGTTTGCTGCCATCTTTCTCGGTGTACGGCCACTCCCCAAATTGGAGTCAGTTTTAAACACATTTCAAAATTCTTAAATACATTTTGGAGGATAGGGACGGCTGTAAGGGGTGAAAGGGAGGCCATTTTTAACCTACGTCTATGAGACAGTAAAGGTTAAAAGTTGAATCATTTTCTTACAATTTCTCTTTCTCGGTGTACTGCCACTCCCCAAATTGGAGTCAGTTTTGAACACATTTCAAAATTCTTAAATACATTTTGGAGGACAGGGACGGCTGTAAGGGGTGAAAGGGAGGCCGTTTTTAACCTACGTCTATGAAACAGTAAAGGTTAAAAGTTGAATCATTTTCTTACAATTTCTCTTTCTCGGTGTACTGCCACTCCCCAAATTGGAGTCAGTTTTGAACACATTTCAAAATTCTTAAATACATTTTGGAGGACAGGGACGGCTGTAAGGGGTGAAAGGGAGGCCGTTTTTAACCTACGTCTATGAGACAGTAAAGGTTAAAAGTTGAATCATTTTCTTACAATTTCTCTTTCTCGGTGTACTGCCACTCCCCAAATTGGAGTCAGTTTTGAACACATTTCAAAATTCTTAAATACATTTTGGAGGACAGGGACGGCTGTAAGGGGTGAAAGGGAGGCCGTTTTTAACCTACGTCTATGGAACAGTAAAGGTTAAAAGTTGAATCATTTTCTTACAATTTCTTTTTCTCGGTGTACTGCCACTCCCCAAATTGGAGTCAGTTTTGAACACATTTCAAAATTCTTAAATACATTTTGGAAGACAGGGACGGCTGTAAGGGGTGAAAGGGAGACCGTTTTTAACCTACGTCTATGAGACAGTAAAGGTTAAAAGTTGAATCATTTTCTTACAATTTCTCTTTCTCGGTGTACTGCCACTCCCCAAATTGGAGTCAGTTTTGAACACATTTCAAAATTCTTAAATACATTTTGGAGGACAGGGACGGCTGTAAGGGGTGAAAGGGAGGCCGTTTTTAACCTACGTCTATGAGACAGTAAAGGTTAAAAGTTGAATCATTTTCTTACAATTTCTCTTTCTCGGTGTACGGCCACTCCCCAAATTGGAGTCAGTTTTGAACACATTTCAAAATTCTTAAATACATTTTGGAGGACAGTGACGGCTGTAAGGGGTGAAAGGGAGGCCGTTTTTAACCTACGTCTATGAGACAGTAAAGGTTAAAAGTTGAATCATTTTCTTACAATTTCTCATCCCTGACCTACAGAGAATCGAAAAAAGAATTTACGTCGCTATTTGCCGTAAGACATTCAGGATTGGACCATACACTATTGCCTCTGCGCCAGCATTAAAATTGTTTATTAACTTTGTGACCTTAGTTTGCTGCCATCTTTCTCGGTGTACGGCCACTCCCCAAATTGGAGTCAGTTTTGAACACATTTCAAAATTCTTAAATACATTTTGGAGGATAGGGACGGCTGTAAGGGGTGAAAGGGAGGCCGTTTTTAACCTACGTCTATGAGACAGTAAAGGTTAAAAGTTGAATCATTTTCTTACAATTTCTCTTTCTCGGTGTACGGCCACTCCCCAAATTGGAGTCAGTTTTGAACACATTTCAAAATTCTTAAATACATTTTGGAGGACAGGGACGGCTGTAAGGGGTGAAAGGGAGGCCGTTTTTAACCTACGTCTATGAGACAGTAAAGGTTAAAAGTTGAATCATTTTCTTACAATTTCTCTTTCTCGGTGTACGGCCACTCCCCAAATTGGAGTCAGTTTTGAACACATTTTTAAAATTCTTAAATACATTTTGGAGGACAGGGACGGCTGTAAGGGGTGAAAGGGAGGCCGTTTTTAACCTACGTTTATGAGACAGTAAAGGTTAAAAGTTGAATCATTTTCTTACAATTTCTCATCCCTGACCTACAGAGAATCGAAAAAAGAATTTACGTAGCTATTTGCCGTAAGACATTCAGGATTGGACCATACACTATTGCCTCTGCGCCAGCATTAAAATTGTTTATTAACTTTGTGACCTTAGTTTGCTGCCATCTTTCTCGGTGTACGGCCACTCCCCAAATTGGAGTCAGTTTTGAACACATTTCAAAATTCTTAAATACATTTTGGAGGATAGGGACGGCTGTAAGGGGTGAAAGGGAGGCCGTTTTTAACCTATGTCTATGAGACAGTAAACGTTAAAAGTTGAATCATTTTCTTGCAATTTCTCTTTCTCGGTGTACGGCCACTCCCCAAATTGGAGTCAGTTTTGAACACATTTCAAAATTCTTAAATACATTTTGGAGGACAGGGACGGCTGTAAGGGGTGAAAGGGAGGCCGTTTTTAACCTACGTCTATGAGACAGTAAAGGTTAAAAGTTTAATCATTTTCTTACAATTTCTCTTTCTCGGTGTACGGCCACTCCCCAAATTGGAGTCAGTTTTGAACACATTTCAAAATTCTTAAATACATTTTGGAGGACAGTGACGGCTGTAAGGGGTGAAAGGGAGGCCGTTTTTAACCTACGTCTATGAGACAGTAAAGGTTAAAAGTTGAATCATTTTCTTACAATTTCTCATCCCTGACCTACAGAGAATCGAAAAAAGAATTTACGTCGCTATTTGCCGTAAGACATTCAGGATTGGACCATACACTATTGCCTCTGCGCCAGCATTAAAATTGTTTATTAACTTTGTGACCTTAGTTTGCTGCCATCTTTCTCGGTGTACGGCCACTCCCCAAATTGGAGTCAGTTTTGAACACATTTCAAAATTCTTAAATACATTTTGGAGGATAGGGACGGCTGTAAGGGGTGAAAGGGAGGCCGTTTTTAACCTACGTCTATGAGACAGTAAAGGTTAAAAGTTGAATCATTTTCTTACAATTTCTCTTTCTCGGTGTACGGCCACTCCCCAAATTGGAGTCAGTTTTGAACACATTTCAAAATTCTTAAATACATTTTGGAGGACAGGGACGGCTGTAAGGGGTGAAAGGGAGGCCGTTTTTAACCTACGTCTATGAGACAGTAAAGGTTAAAAGTTGAATCATTTTCTTACAATTTCTCTTTCTCGGTGTACGGCCACTCCCCAAATTGGAGTCAGTTTTGAACACATTTTTAAAATTCTTAAATACATTTTGGAGGACAGGGACGGCTGTAAGGGGTGAAAGGGAGGCCGTTTTTAACCTACGTCTATGAGACAGTAAAGGTTAAAAGTTGAATCATTTTCTTACAATTTCTCATCCCTGACCTACAGAGAATCGAAAAAAGAATTTACGTAGCTATTTGCCGTAAGACATTCAGGATTGGACCATACACTATTGCCTCTGCGCCAGCATTAAAATTGTTTATTAACTTTGTGACCTTAGTTTGCTGCCATCTTTCTCGGTGTACGGCCACTCCCCAAATTGGAGTCAGTTTTGAACACATTTCAAAATTCTTAAATACATTTTGGAGGATAGGGACGGCTGTAAGGGGTGAAAGGGAGGCCGTTTTTAACCTATGTCTATGAGACAGTAAACGTTAAAAGTTGAATCATTTTCTTACAATTTCTCTTTCTCGGTGTACGGCCACTCCCCAAATTGGAGTCAGTTTTGAACACATTTCAAAATTCTTAAATACATTTTGGAGGACAGGGACGGCTGTAAGGGGTGAAAGGGAGGCCGTTTTTAACCTACGTCTATGAGACAGTAAAGGTTAAAAGTTGAATCATTTTCTTACAATTTCTCATCCCTGACCTACAGAGAATCGAAAAAAGAATTTACGTAGCTATTTGCCGTAAGAGATTCAGGATTGGACCATACACTATTGCCTCTGCTCCAGCATTAAAATTGTTTATTAACTTTGTGACCTTAGTTTGCTGCCATCTTTCTCGGTGTATGGCCACTCCCCAAATTGGAGTCAGTTTTGAACACATTTCAAAATTCTTAAATACATTTTGGAGGACAGGGACGGCTGTAAGGGGTGAAAGGGAGGCCGTTTTTAACCTACGTCTATGAGACAGTAAAGGTTAAAAGTTGAATCATTTTCTTACAATTTCTCTTTCTCGGTGTACTGCCACTCCCCAAATTGGAGTCAGTTTTGAACACATTTCAAAATTCTTAAATACATTTTGGAGGACAGGGACGGCTGTAAGGGGTGAAAGGGAGGCCGTTTTTAACCTACGTCTATGAGACAGTAAAGGTTAAAAGTTGAATCATTTTCTTACAATTTCTCTTTCTCGGTGTACGGCCACTCCCCAAATTGGAGTCAGTTTTGAACACATTTCAAAATTCTTAAATACATTTTGGAGGACAGGGACGGCTGTAAGGGGTGAAAGGGAGGCCGTTTTTAACCTACGTCTATGAGACAGTAAAGGTTAAAAGTTGAATCATTTTCTTACAATTTCTCATCCCTGACCTACAGAGAATCGAAAAAAGAATTTACGTAGCTATTTGCCGTAAGACATTCAGGATTGGACCATACACTATTGCCTCTGCGCCAGCATTAAAATTGTTTATTAACTTTGTGACCTTAGTTTGCTGCCATCTTTCTCGGTGTACGGCCACTCCCCAAATTGGAGTCAGTTTTGAACACATTTCAAAATTCTTAAATACATTTTGGAGGATAGGGACGGCTGTAAGGGGTGAAAGGGAGGCCGTTTTTAACCTACGTCTATGAGACAGTAAAGGTTAAAAGTTGAATCATTTTCTTACAATTTCTCTTTCTCGGTGTACGGCCACTCCCCAAATTGGAGTCAGTTTTGAACACATTTCAAAATTCTTAAATACATTTTGGAGGACAGGGACGGCTGTAAGGGGTGAAAGGGAGGCCGTTTTTAACCTACGTCTATGAGACAGTAAAGGTTAAAAGTTGAATCATTTTCTTACAATTTCTCTTTCTCGGTGTACTGCCACTCCCCAAATTGGAGTCAGTTTTGAACACATTTCAAAATTCTTAAATACATTTTGGAGGACAGGGACGGCTGTAAGGGGTGAAAGGGAGGCCGTTTTTAACCTATGTCTATGAGACAGTAAAGGTTAAAAGTTGAATCATTTTCTTACAATTTATCTTTCTCGGTGTACGGCCACTCCCCAAATTGGAGTCAGTTTTGAACACATTTCAAAATTCTTAAATACATTTTGGAGGACAGTGACGGCTGTAAGGGGTGAAAGGGAGGCCGTTTTTAACCTACGTCTATGAGACAGTAAAGGTTAAAAGTTGAATCATTTTCTTACAATTTCTCATCCCTGACCTACAGAGAATCGAAAAAAGAATTTACGTCGCTATTTGCCGTAAGACATTCAGGATTGGACCATACACTATTGCCTCTGCGCCAGCATTAAAATTGTTTATTAACTTTGTGACCTTAGTTTGCTGCCATCTTTCTCGGTGTACGGCCACTCCCCAAATTGGAGTCAGTTTTGAACACATTTCAAAATTCTTAAATACATTTTGGAGGATAGGGACGGCTGTAAGGGGTGAAAGGGAGGCCGTTTTTAACCTACGTCTATGAGACAGTAAAGGTTAAAAGTTGAATCATTTTCTTACAATTTCTCTTTCTCGGTGTACGGCCACTCCCCAAATTGGAGTCAGTTTTGAACACATTTCAAAATTCTTAAATACATTTTGGAGGACAGGGACGGCTGTAAGGGGTGAAAGGGAGGCTGTTTTTAACCTACGTCTATGAGACAGTAAAGGTTAAAAGTTGAATCATTTTCTTACAATTTCTCTTTCTCGGTGTACGGCCACTCCCCAAATTGGAGTCAGTTTTGAACACATTTTTAAAATTCTTAAATACATTTTGGAGGACAGGGACGGCTGTAAGGGGTGAAAGGGAGGCCGTTTTTAACCTACGTCTATGAGACAGTAAAGGTTAAAAGTTGAATCATTTTCTTACAATTTCTCATCCCTGACCTACAGAGAATCGAAAAAAGAATTTACGTAGCTATTTGCCGTAAGACATTCAGGATTGGACCATACACTATTGCCTCTGCGCCAGCATTAAAATTGTTTATTAACTTTGTGACCTTAGTTTGCTGCCATCTTTCTCGGTGTACGGCCACTCCCCAAATTGGAGTCAGTTTTGAACACATTTCAAAATTCTTAAATACATTTTGGAGGATAGGGACGGCTGTAAGGGGTGAAAGGGAGGCCGTTTTTAACCTACGTCTATGAGACAGTAAAGGTTAAAAGTTGAATCATTTTCTTACAATTTCTCTTTCTCGGTGTACGGCCACTCCCCAAATTGGAGTCAGTTTTGAACACATTTCAAAATTCTTAAATACATTTTGGAGGACAGGGACGGCTGTAAGGGGTGAAAGGGAGGCCGTTTTTAACCTACGTCTATGAGACAGTAAAGGTTAAAAGTTGAATCATTTTCTTACAATTTCTCATCCCTGACCTACAGAGAATCGAAAAAAGAATTTACGTAGCTATTTGCCGTAAGAGATTCAGGATTGGACCATACACTATTGCCTCTGCTCCAGCATTAAAATTGTTTATTAACTTTGTGACCTTAGTTTGCTGCCATCTTTCTCGGTGTATGGCCACTCCCCAAATTGGAGTCAGTTTTGAACACATTTCAAAATTCTTAAATACATTTTGGAGGACAGGGACGGCTGTAAGGGGTGAAAGGGAGGCCGTTTTTAACCTACGTCTATGAGACAGTAAAGGTTAAAAGTTGAATCATTTTCTTACAATTTCTCTTTCTCGGTGTACTGCCACTCCCCAAATTGGAGTCAGTTTTGAACACATTTCAAAATTCTTAAATACATTTTGGAGGACAGGGACGGCTGTAAGGGGTGAAAGGGAGGCCGTTTTTAACCTACGTCTATGAGACAGTAAAGGTTAAAAGTTGAATCATTTTCTTACAATTTCTCTTTCTCGGTGTACGGCCACTCCCCAAATTGGAGTCAGTTTTGAACACATTTCAAAATTCTTAAATACATTTTGGAGGACAGGGACGGCTGTAAGGGGTGAAAGGGAGGCCGTTTTTAACCTACGTCTATGAGACAGTAAAGGTTAAAAGTTGAATCATTTTCTTACAATTTCTCATCCCTGACCTACAGAGAATCGAAAAAAGAATTTACGTAGCTATTTGCCGTAAGACATTCAGGATTGGACCATACACTATTGCCTCTGCGCCAGCATTAAAATTGTTTATTAACTTTGTGACCTTAGTTTGCTGCCATCTTTCTCGGTGTATGGCCACTCCCCAAATTGGAGTCAGTTTTGAACACATTTCAAAATTCTTAAATACATTTTGGAGGATAGGGACGGCTGTAAGGGGTGAAAGGGAGGCCGTTTTTAACCTACGTCTATGAGACAGTAAAGGTTAAAAGTTGAATCATTTTCTTACAATTTCTCTTTCTCGGTGTACGGCCACTCCCCAAATTGGAGTCAGTTTTGAACACATTTCAAAATTCTTAAATACATTTTGGAGGACAGGGACGGCTGTAAGGGGTGAAAGGGAGGCCGTTTTTAACCTACGTCTATGAGACAGTAAAGGTTAAAAGTTGAATCATTTTCTTACAATTTCTCTTTCTCGGTGTACTGCCACTCCCCAAATTGGAGTCAGTTTTGAACACATTTCAAAATTCTTAAATACATTTTGGAGGACAGGGACGGCTGTAAGGGGTGAAAGGGAGGCCGTTTTTAACCTATGTCTATGAGACAGTAAAGGTTAAAAGTTGAATCATTTTCTTACAATTTATCTTTCTCGGTGTACGGCCACTCCCCAAATTGGAGTCAGTTTTGAACACATTTCAAAATTCTTAAATACATTTTGGAGGACAGGGACGGCTGTAAGGGGTGAAAGGGAGGCCGTTTTTAACCTACGTCTATGAGACAGTAAAGGTTAAAAGTTGAATTATTTTTTTACAATTTCTCATCCCTGACCTACAGAGAATCGAAAAAAGAATTTACGTAGCTATTTGCCGTAAGACATTCAGGATTGGACCATACACTATTGCCTCTGCGCCAGCATTAAAATTGTTTATTAACTTTGTGACCTTAGTTTGCTGCCATCTTTCTCGGTGTACGGCCACTCCCCAAATTGGAGTCAGTTTTAAACACATTTCAAAATTCTTAAATACATTTTGGAGGATAGGGACGGCTGTAAGGGGTGAAAGGGAGGCCATTTTTAACCTACGTCTATGAGACAGTAAAGGTTAAAAGTTGAATCATTTTCTTACAATTTCTCTTTCTCGGTGTACTGCCACTCCCCAAATTGGAGTCAGTTTTGAACACATTTCAAAATTCTTAAATACATTTTGGAGGACAGGGACGGCTGTAAGGGGTGAAAGGGAGGCCGTTTTTAACCTACGTCTATGAAACAGTAAAGGTTAAAAGTTGAATCATTTTCTTACAATTTCTCTTTCTCGGTGTACTGCCACTCCCCAAATTGGAGTCAGTTTTGAACACATTTCAAAATTCTTAAATACATTTTGGAGGACAGGGACGGCTGTAAGGGGTGAAAGGGAGGCCGTTTTTAACCTACGTCTATGAGACAGTAAAGGTTAAAAGTTGAATCATTTTCTTACAATTTCTCTTTCTCGGTGTACTGCCACTCCCCAAATTGGAGTCAGTTTTGAACACATTTCAAAATTCTTAAATACATTTTGGAGGACAGGGACGGCTGTAAGGGGTGAAAGGGAGGCCGTTTTTAACCTACGTCTATGGAACAGTAAAGGTTAAAAGTTGAATCATTTTCTTACAATTTCTTTTTCTCGGTGTACTGCCACTCCCCAAATTGGAGTCAGTTTTGAACACATTTCAAAATTCTTAAATACATTTTGGAAGACAGGGACGGCTGTAAGGGGTGAAAGGGAGGCCGTTTTTAACCTACGTCTATGAGACAGTAAAGGTTAAAAGTTGAATCATTTTCTTACAATTTCTCTTTCTCGGTGTACTGCCACTCCCCAAATTGGAGTCAGTTTTGAACACATTTCAAAATTCTTAAATACATTTTGGAGGACAGGGACGGCTGTAAGGGGTGAAAGGGAGGCCGTTTTTAACCTACGTCTATGAGACAGTAAAGGTTAAAAGTTGAATCATTTTCTTACAATTTCTCTTTCTCGGTGTACGGCCACTCCCCAAATTGGAGTCAGTTTTGAACACATTTCAAAATTCTTAAATACATTTTGGAGGACAGGGACGGCTGTAAGGGGTGAAAGGGAGGCCGTTTTTAACCTACGTCTATGAGACAGTAAAGGTTAAAAGTTGAATCATTTTCTTACAATTTCTCATCCCTGACCTACAGAGAATCGAAAAAAGAATTTACGTAGCTATTTGCCGTAAGACATTCAGGATTGGACCATACACTATTGCCTCTGCGCCAGCATTAAAATTGTTTATTAACTTTGTGACCTTAGTTTGCTGCCATCTTTCTCGGTGTACGGCCACTCCCCAAATTGGATTCAGTTTTGAACACATTTCAAAATTCTTAAATACATTTTGGAGGATAGGGACGGCTGTAAGGGGTGAAAGGGAGGCCGTTTTTAACCTACGTCTATGAGACAGTAAAGGTTAAAAGTTGAATCATTTTCTTACAATTTCTCTTTCTCGGTGTACGGCCACTCCCCAAATTGGAGTCAGTTTTGAACACATTTCAAAATTCTTAAATACATTTTGGAGGACAGGGACGGCTGTAAGGGGTGAAAGGGAGGCCGTTTTTAACCTACGTCTATGAGACAGTAAAGGTTAAAAGTTGAATCATTTTCTTACAATTTCTCTTTCTCGGTGTACTGCCACTACCCAAATTGGAGTCAGTTTTGAACACATTTCAAAATTCTTAAATACATTTTGGAGGACAGGGACGGCTGTAAGGGGTGAAAGGGAGGCCGTTTTTAACCTACGTCTATGAGACAGTAAAGGTTAAAAGTTGAATCATTTTCTTACAATTTCTCTTTCTCGGTGTACTGCCACTCCCTAAATTGGAGTCAGTTTTGAACACATTTCAAAATTCTTAAATACATTTTGGAGGACAGGGACGGCTGTAAGGGGTGAAAGGGAGGCCGTTTTTAACCTACGTCTATGAGACAGTAAAGGTTAAAAGTTGAATCATTTTCTTACAATTTCTCTTTCTCGGTGTACTGCCACTCCCCAAATTGGAGTCAGTTTTGAACACATTTCAAAATTCTTAAATACATTTTGGAGGACAGGGACGGCTGTAAGGGGTGAAAGGGAGGCCGTTTTTAACCTACGTCTATGGAACAGTAAAGGTTAAAAGTTGAATCATTTTCTTACAATTTCTTTTTCTCGGTGTACTGCCACTCCCCAAATTGGAGTCAGTTTTGAACACATTTCAAAATTCTTAAATACATTTTGGAAGACAGGGACGGCTGTAAGGGGTGAAAGGGAGGCCGTTTTTAACCTACGTCTATGAGACAGTAAAGGTTAAAAGTTGAATCATTTTCTTACAATTTCTCTTTCTCGGTGTACTGCCACTCCCCAAATTGGAGTCAGTTTTGAACACATTTCAAAATTCTTAAATACATTTTGGAGGACAGGGATGGCTGTAAGGGGTGAAAGGGAGGCCGTTTTTAACCTACGTCTATGAGACAGTAAAGGTTAAAAGTTGAATCATTTTCTTACAATTTCTCTTTCTCGGTGTACGGCCACTCCCCAAATTGGAGTCAGTTTTGAACACATTTCAAAATTCTTAAATACATTTTGGAGGACAGGGACGGCTGTAAGGGGTGAAAGGGAGGCCGTTTTTAACCTACGTCTATTAGACAGTAAAGGTTAAAAGTTGAATAATTTTCTTACAATTTCTCATCCCTGACCTACAGAGAATCGAAAAAAGAATTTACGTAGCTATTTGCCGTAAGACATTCAGGATTGGACCATACACTATTGCCTCTGCGCCAGCATTAAAATTGTTTATTAACTTTGTGACCTTAGTTTGCTGCCATCTTTCTCGGTGTACGGCCACTCCCCAAATTGGATTCAGTTTTGAACACATTTCAAAATTCTTAAATACATTTTGGAGGATAGGGACGGCTGTAAGGGGTGAAAGGGAGGCCGTTTTTAACCTAGGTCTATGAGACAGTAAAGGTTAAAAGTTGAATCATTTTCTTACAATTTCTCTTTCTCGGTGTACGGCCACTCCCCAAATTGGAGTCAGTTTTGAACACATTTCAAAATTCTTAAATACATTTTGGAGGACAGGGACGGCTGTAAGGGGTGAAAGGGAGGCCGTTTTTAACCTACGTCTATGAGACAGTAAAGGTTAAAAGTTGAATCATTTTCTTACAATTTCTCTTTCTCGGTGTACTGCCACTACCCAAATTGGAGTCAGTTTTGAACACATTTCAAAATTCTTAAATACATTTTGGAGGACAGGGACGGCTGTAAGGGGTGAAAGGGAGGCCGTTTTTAACCTACGTCTATGAGACAGTAAAGGTTAAAAGTTGAATCATTTTCTTACAATTTCTCTTTCTCGGTGTACTGCCACTCCCCAAATTGGAGTCAGTTTTGAACACATTTTAAAATTCTTAAATACATTTTGGAGGACAGGGACGGCTGTAAGGGGTGAAAGGGAGGCCGTTTCTAACCTACGTCTATGAGACAGTAAAGGTTAAAAGTTGAATCATTTTCTTACAATTTCTCTTTCTCGGTGTACGGCCACTCCCCAAATTGGAGTCAGTTTTCAACACATTTCAAAATTCTTAAATACATTTTGGAGGACAGGGACGGCTGTAAGGGGTGAAAGGGAGGCCGTTTTTAACCTACGTCTATGAGACAGTAAAGGTTAAAAGTTGAATCATTTTCTTACAATTTCTCATCCCTGACCTACAGAGAATCGAAAAAAGAATTTACGTAGCTATTTGCCGTAAGACATTCAGGATTGGACCATACACTATTGCCTCTGCGCCAGCATTAAAATTGTTTATTAACTTTGTGACCTTAGTTTGCTGCCATCTTTCTTGGTGTACGGCCACTCCCCAAATTGGAGTCAGTTTTGAACACATTTCAAAATTCTTAAATACATTTTGGAGGACAGGGACGGCTGTAAGGGGTGAAAGGGAGGCCGTTTTTAACCTACGTCTATGAGACAGTAAAGGTTAAAAGTTGAATCATTTTCTTACAATTTCTCTTTCTCGGTGTACTGCCACTCCCCAAATTGGAGTCAGTTTTGAACACATTTCAAAATCCTTAAATACATTTTGGAGGACAGGGACAGCTGTAAGGGGTGAAAGGGAGGCCGTTTTTAACCTACGTCTATGAGACAGTAAAGGTTAAAAGTTGAATCATTTTCTTACAATTTCTCTTTCTCGGTGTACGGCCACTCCCCAAATTGGAGTCAGTTTTGAACACATTTCAAAATTCTTAAATACATTTTGGAGGACAGGGACGGCTGTAAGGGGTGAAAGGGAGGCCGTTTTTAACCTACGTCTATGAGACAGTAAAGGTTAAAAGTTGAATCATTTTCTTACAATTTCTCATCCCTGACCTACAAAGAATCGAAAAAAGAATTTACGTAGCTATTTGCCGTAAGACATTCAGGATTGGACCATACACTATTGCCTCTGGGCCAGCATTAAAATTGTTTATTAACTTTGTGACCTTAGTTTGCTGCCATCTTTCTCAGTGTACGGCCACTCCCCAAATTGGAGTCAGTTTTGAACACATTTCAAAATTCTTAAATACATTTTGGAGGATAGGGACGGCTGTAAGGGGTGAAAGGGAGGCCGTTTTTAACCTACGTCTATGAGACAGTAAAGGTTAAAAGTTGAATCATTTTCTTACAATTTCTCTTTCTCGGTGTACGGCCACTCCCCAAATTGGAGTCAGTTTTGAACACATTTCAAAATTCTTAAATACATTTTGGAGGACAGGGACGGCTGTAAGGGGTGAAAGGGAGGCCGTTTTTAACCTACGTCTATGAGACAGTAAAGGTTAAAAGTTGAATCATTTTCTTACAATTTCTCTTTCTCGGTGTACTGCCACTCCCCAAATTGGAGTCAGTTTTGAACACATTTCAAAATTCTTAAATACATTTTGGAGGACAGGGACGGCTGTAAGGGGTGAAAGGGAGGCCGTTTTTAACCTATGTCTATGAGACAGTAAAGGTTAAAAGTTGAATCATTTTCTTACAATTTATCTTTCTCGGTGTACGGCCACTCCCCAAATTGGAGTCAGTTTTGAACACATTTCAAAATTCTTAAATACATTTTGGAGGACAGGGACGGCTGTAAGGGGTGAAAGGGAGGCCGTTTTTAACCTACGTCTATGAGACAGTAAAGGTTAAAAGTTGAATTATTTTTTTACAATTTCTCATCCCTGACCTACAGAGAATCGAAAAAAGAATTTACGTAGCTATTTGCCGTAAGACATTCAGGATTGGACCATACACTATTGCCTCTGCGCCAGCATTAAAATTGTTTATTAACTTTGTGACCTTAGTTTGCTGCCATCTTTCTCGGTGTACGGCCACTCCCCAAATTGGAGTCAGTTTTAAACACATTTCAAAATTCTTAAATACATTTTGGAGGATAGGGACGGCTGTAAGGGGTGAAAGGGAGGCCATTTTTAACCTACGTCTATGAGACAGTAAAGGTTAAAAGTTGAATCATTTTCTTACAATTTCTCTTTCTCGGTGTACTGCCACTCCCCAAATTGGAGTCAGTTTTGAACACATTTCAAAATTCTTAAATACATTTTGGAGGACAGGGACGGCTGTAAGGGGTGAAAGGGAGGCCGTTTTTAACCTACGTCTATGAAACAGTAAAGGTTAAAAGTTGAATCATTTTCTTACAATTTCTCTTTCTCGGTGTACTGCCACTCCCCAAATTGGAGTCAGTTTTGAACACATTTCAAAATTCTTAAATACATTTTGGAGGACAGGGACGGCTGTAAGGGGTGAAAGGGAGGCCGTTTTTAACCTACGTCTATGAGACAGTAAAGGTTAAAAGTTGAATCATTTTCTTACAATTTCTCTTTCTCGGTGTACTGCCACTCCCCAAATTGGAGTCAGTTTTGAACACATTTCAAAATTCTTAAATACATTTTGGAGGACAGGGACGGCTGTAAGGGGTGAAAGGGAGGCCGTTTTTAACCTACGTCTATGGAACAGTAAAGGTTAAAAGTTGAATCATTTTCTTACAATTTCTTTTTCTCGGTGTACTGCCACTCCCCAAATTGGAGTCAGTTTTGAACACATTTCAAAATTCTTAAATACATTTTGGAAGACAGGGACGGCTGTAAGGGGTGAAAGGGAGGCCGTTTTTAACCTACGTCTATGAGACAGTAAAGGTTAAAAGTTGAATCATTTTCTTACAATTTCTCTTTCTCGGTGTACTGCCACTCCCCAAATTGGAGTCAGTTTTGAACACATTTCAAAATTCTTAAATACATTTTGGAGGACAGGGACGGCTGTAAGGGGTGAAAGGGAGGCCGTTTTTAACCTACGTCTATGAGACAGTAAAGGTTAAAAGTTGAATCATTTTCTTACAATTTCTCTTTCTCGGTGTACGGCCACTCCCCAAATTGGAGTCAGTTTTGAACACATTTCAAAATTCTTAAATACATTTTGGAGGACAGTGACGGCTGTAAGGGGTGAAAGGGAGGCCATTTTTAACCTACGTCTATGAGACAGTAAAGGTTAAAAGTTGAATCATTTTCTTACAATTTCTCATCCCTGACCTACAGAGAATCGAAAAAAGAATTTACGTCGCTATTTGCCGTAAGACATTCAGGATTGGACCATACACTATTGCCTCTGCGCCAGCATTAAAATTGTTTATTAACTTTGTGACCTTAGTTTGCTGCCATCTTTCTCGGTGTACGGCCACTCCCCAAATTGGAGTCAGTTTTGAACACATTTCAAAATTCTTAAATACATTTTGGAGGACAGGGACGGCTGTAAGGGGTGAAAGGGAGGCCATTTTTAACCTACGTCTATGAGACAGTAAAGGTTAAAAGTTGAATCATTTTCTTACAATTTCTCTTTCTCGGTGTACGGCCACTCCCCAAATTGGAGTCAGTTTTGAACACATTTCAAAATTCTTAAATACATTTTGGAGGACAGGGACGGCTGTAAGGGGTGAAAGGGAGGCCGTTTTTAACCTACGTCTATGAGACAGTAAAGGTTAAAAGTTGAATCATTTTCTTACAATTTCTCTTTCTCGGTGTACGGCCACTCCCCAAATTGGAGTCAGTTTTGAACACATTTTTAAAATTCTTAAATACATTTTGGAGGACAGGGACGGCTGTAAGGGGTGAAAGGGAGGCCGTTTTTAACCTACGTTTATGAGACAGTAAAGGTTAAAAGTTGAATAATTTTCTTACAATTTCTCATCCCTGACCTACAGAGAATCGAAAAAAGAATTTACGTAGCTATTTGCCGTAAGACATTCAGGATTGGACCATACACTATTGCCTCTGCGCCAGCATTAAAATTGTTTATTAACTTTGTGACCTTAGTTTGCTGCCATCTTTCTCGGTGTACGGCCACTCCCCAAATTGGAGTCAGTTTTGAACACATTTCAAAATTCTTAAATACATTTTGGAGGATAGGGACGGTTGTAAGGGGTGAAAGGGAGGCCGTTTTTAACCTATGTCTATGAGACAGTAAAGGTTAAAAGTTGAATCATTTTCTTACAATTTCTCTTTCTCGGTGTACGGCCACTCCCCAAATTGGAGTCAGTTTTGAACACATTTCAAAATTCTTAAATACATTTTGGAGGACAGGGACGGCTGTAAGGGGTGAAAGGGAGGCCGTTTTTAACCTACGTCTATGAGACAGTAAAGGTTAAAAGTTTAATCATTTTCTTACAATTTCTCTTTCTCGGTGTACGGCCACTCCCCAAATTGGAGTCAGTTTTGAACACATTTC